>NC_086100.1:48590726-49190726 GCF_963921235.1 Mobula hypostoma
GTGAACTGGATGAAGAGCTGATGCAATTGGAAGAGGAACGGGTAACAATCAAAACCAAATGCAGTAGCGAAAGTGAAGCAATGGATGAGATGACACCCCTGTGTCCCACCATCCCAACCCGCGGGCCCCGGACAGATACTGTACCGATTCGCGGAGAGTGCAGCGGTAGCCGGGAGGCACACATCACATCTTTAAAAAAAAAGCCGAAATAAACATGCTAATTAATTAGGTGCCGCTGACATGTAATTGTCGGCCTAGATCAGAGGCAATACAATCGGCAATCGGCATTGATCTGCGCCGACATTTACGTGCCGGGCAGCACCTAATTAATTAGCATGTTTATTTCGGCTTTTTTCTTAAAGATGGATTGTGTGCCTCCCCGGCTACCCCTGCGTGCTTCGCGGCAATGTATCGCTCGGCGGCCTGGAGGGTGGGGGCCACTGCACCACCCCAACCTGCGACGACTCAGTCTAACACACCATCATCAGTGTGCTCTGCAAGCTGTTTTCCCCATTCCGGTAAGTGATACTAAACTGTACATACATTATTTCTACTTTATATAGGCTGTGTATTTTTACGTGTTATTTGGTATGATTTGGCAGCTTCATAGTTTAAAGGTTACTGGAGAGCGCGTTTATGCCAACAGCGCTTGCGTGAGATTTTCGCTACGGAGATCTGTGCAGGCAATTGTTGTAGAGAAGTATTTCTACTTTATATAGGCTGTGTATTTATCTTATCATTCCTGCTTTTACTATATGTTACTGTTATTTTAGGTTTTATGTGTTATTTGGCATGATTTGGTAGGTTATTTTTGGGTCTGCGAACGCTCACAAAATTTTCCCATATAAATAAATGGTAATTGCTTCTTCGCTTTATGACATTTCGGCTTACGAACCGTTTCATAGGAACGCTCTATCTTCGGATGGCGGGGGAAACCTGTATTTGTTGACATACCAAATCTCTTCAAACTCCTAATAAAGTATAGCTGCTGTCTTGCCTTCTTCATAACTGCATCGATATGTTGGGACCAGGTTAGATCCTCAGAGATCTTGACACCCAGGAACTTGAAACTGTCTCCATCCAGCTAACATGAGTCACCTGCCACCCATCTCCAGCTCATCATCCGCAGCCTATTTAAACCCAGCTCTCATCAATCATCGAAATAGCAAGCCTCAACCAGTTGCTCCTTGTCGTGTTATGTTAAGTATCTGTTCTCTCTTGCTTTGTGTCCTCTCACGGCTTCTTATTTTACAATTTATTATTAAAGTTATCACTCACCAGTAAATCAGCTCCACTGCTCTGTGCTTGGGACGGGCATCCGAAACCTGTGAGTGAACCAGCAAAGTGTGCTCGTCTAAAGGAAATCGTCTGTCAACATCAGCATATGATCTAGAAGCTGCAGGAAGCCATTGGCCATCTGCTCACCACTCTCTTTCAATTCTCTATCTTGATACAAAAGCCCTCCCTTTGAGCCCTGGATTTCGGGGCCCAAACGCTTCGACGGATTGTCAACTTGATGCCGCAACTCCTTGTCCCAGTGCGTCTTACATTTCGAGCTCCGGCTGCCTCTGTATTCTACAGACCAAGCCAAGGTCACCTCCCCCTTTTCTCTTTTGACTGGGCAAGCGCTGACTTGGGATGCCGCTAACTGGGACAATAAAATCACCATTTGGAATAAGTGTGAGGATTTCAACCCTCCAGGAAGTGGGAGGGAGGCAGCGAGTCGGGTACTTCACCTGCATCAAGGCTCACAGTTGATGCTGGATGACACCGTGGAATTCAACACCCTTCCAGTGGAGTGCGGTTGGAATGTGGAGGCAGCTGGCCCATTATCATCATGGCCTCTCAGAGTGCTTGAAAAACAAGCTATCTGCATGGGAGATGCCCATTGAAAGCCTCCTCACTCTGGCTGTCCTGATTGACAAACATCTTATGGAACAGCCCTCCAGGTCATCAATCAGAATCCCAGTTCCGTTCCCAGAACCTGTTCAGGCTGCAGGATTCTCATCTGCAAACCCTAGCAGTTTAGGAAGATCTCCTTTTCCCCAGCAAGAGTACAAGCCTCAGTGGAGAAACAGCTTGTGTGTTTACTGTAGAGTAACTGTTCACCCACGCATCGGGTGTCCTCTGCGGCCAGGGAAAAGGCACCACCAGGCAGAGATGAGGGGCAAACAACAGGAATTCTGCAGATGCTGGAAATTCAAGCAACACACATCAAAGTTGCTGGTGAATGCAGCAGGCCAGGCAGCATCTATAGGAAGAGGCGCAGTCAACGTTTCAGGCCGAGACCCTTCGTCAGGACTGAGTTGAGGGGCCTTCTTTCTGGTAAGCTATTCTAGCCGCTCATTCCAGCACAACAGCCCATCTCACTCTTTCTGTTCTCCTCCACACCCCAAGGCTAGACGCCAACAGGAGGCTCTGGTGAATACCGATGTAGCAGGCTTCTTCGACCGGACTCTATATGTGCAGCTTGGACTCTCTACCATAGAGCATACCTTGTACACCTTCTGCATCATGGTCATTGACGGATGTCTCTTGAGGTTTGGGATGGTCAGAGCATATGTACAACCTGTGCATATGAGTCTCGGAGAGCACTGCCAGGAGTCCATCCAGTTCCTTCAGATCCAACAACCCAACACTCCTCTCATCTTGGATAACCCCTAATTCTCCACTCATGAGCCTTTCTTAGCCTGATCATCCAGCTTACCAATGACCTGCCAGACCACCTGCCAGCAACTTCAGTTGAATTCATCTCGTAAATCTATGGAGACAGAGGAAGGCCAAGCTCTCACAGGAATACAATAACTTTAGCTGTTGCCTTCAGTACCAGTGAAGCCAGCACCCTGTTGCCTCAAAGACTGCATGACTCTGCGATCAAACTCTTCTGGGGCACCACCTCTCTCCAAGGTTGTATGTTCTCCCTCTCCCCCTCCTGAGATCCGAGCCATGAACGACTACATCACTAAAGCGCTACGGTATGGCTTCATTCAACCATCCTGGTCCCCAGCTTTTATTCTTCTTTGTCAAAAAGAAAGTTGGGGTCTTTGTCCCCACATCGACTACCATGGACTCAACAAAATCTCATTAAGAACTGTTACCCTCTCTTCTTACTAGCTCTTCTTTCAGTTAGTCCTGACGAAGGGTCTTGGCCCGAAACGTCGACTGTACCTCTTCCTAAAGATGCTGCCTGGCCTGCTGCATTCACCAGCAACTTTTATGTGTGTTGCTTGCAATTCCAGCATCTGCAGATTTCCTCGTGTTCACCCTGTCTTCTTGATGGATAATGCATTCGAAACACTCCACAGAACCCAGATCTTCATCAAACTGCATCTATGGAGCACGTACAACCTGATCCACATCTGCCAGGGAGATGAGTGGAAGTCAGTATTCATAGCCCCCTCTGGCCACTGCAAATACTTGGTGATGCCATTTGGCTTTCTAACAATCCATCTATTTTCCAAGCTTTCATCAACGAGATCCTCTGAGACATTCTACAGAAGAATGTGTTTGTCTACCTTGACAACATTTTTATAAGGCGAACAAATTCTGTTTGTCGTATTCGGTGGCAAGAATTCATTGGGCTGAAGGGGCTGTTAACATGCTGTATCCCTAAATAAATAAAAATATTTGCTTATCAGTCTTAGCTGCTAGAGGAGGGGCATATTGTATTTGAAGGCAGGAGATCAGCCTTTTGCAGAGAAACCCACTGGAGTCCAGAAAGAATGGAATTCATGCTCTGTGCAAAGTGTTCTGCGAAGTTCAAATCTGCACTGGGAGGAACACTTGCAATGCTCCTGGGAGGAGAAGATGGCAGCGCGACGCAGCTCGCAGCGGCCACTCCAGTGAATGATATCTGTTATTTGTCAAATAGGATGCGGTGTACAATCCTGATTTGATGGAGACGGACGTGAGAGCACAGAGGAACATCTGGTGAAACTTCTGAAATGCCTGCTTCGCTGCTGCTGCTACTGTGTGGTCCGAAATATCCGGAGGGGAAGGCCCCGAGTCCTCGGCGTTGCTTGTTGCTCGGCGACCGGGGCAGGGTCAAAGCGCTCAGCAGAGATGGTGCTCGGTGCTCAGTGTCGGAGGGCTGGTCGGAGGCTCGAAGTTTCCAGACCAACTCAGAGTCGGCTGCAGTCGGGTGCTCCAATGCATCGGCAAATTTTCAATGCTTCCTTCTGCGTGAGATGATGTGGCTATCAGGACTTGAGACGTTTTTTTGCTGTGCCCATGGTCTGCTCTTTATCAAATTACAGTATTGCTTTGCACTGTTGTAACTATATGTTATAATTATGTGGTTTTGTCAGTTAGTCTTGGCTTGTCCTGTGTTTCTGTGATATCTTTCTGGAGGAACATTGTATCATTTTTTAATACGTGCATTTCTAAATGACAATAAACGAGGACTGAGTGTCCTCATAATCTAATCTAATCTAATCTTCTCAAAGGACCCCCCATGACCATGCCTGTCATGTCCTTTCAGTCCTTTGCCATCTCCTCAAAAACTGACTGTGAAGAGGAGAATATGTCAGTTTACCTCAGAGATGGTGTAAGAAGATATCTATGGAGGTTCTCCCTACTGTCTTTCATAGGCTCCTCCTTAACTATCTCCTCCCAGAGACTATAAAGTGATCCCCAAATAGCAGTATGAACTTCACTGATCTACTGGGACAGTGGGTGCGATCTACCTATCTACCTCTATTGCTTGACAATTGCAAAAAAAATGCAGGGAACAACACCAGCCATGCATAGCCTTTTTTAACTTCATAAAGCCTTTAATTCCAATTGTGAGGAACTATGAGACTGTATCTGTACTGTGTCCATCTCAAATTTAACCTTTCTCAAATTTAGTTGCCCACTGACATTTATCATCTGGCTATTTTTTACTTCATCATAGGCAAGCCACAATCAGAACTAATGGGTCTGCAACAGAATTAATTTCATTTAGAATCAGTCTGAACACATATTGCCCTAACTTATTTCTCATACTCTTGCAGTGGAATATTGCACCTCACCTCCAACGAATTTGCTCTTTGATTGAAAGGAAACTGCTGAAGGGAAACTGTTAATGGGTTACACTATTGCTCGCCGACAGATCTCTGCTCCACCTACATTCGTCAGTGTTCCAACAATAGTAGCTCAACTTTTTCAGCACAACAGTACACACTTCAAATCTGGAGAGTGTACGCACTTAGACATCACCAAGCACAGGACTGTAAAGGTCCATTGATTTGTCACTTGCTGTTTTTACATTACTGCATGCTATTGAACACTGTTAATGGATTCTGCATTTCACTGGCTGAGTAGGTAATGCAAAGTAGAGATGATTGTTGTTAAACAGATGCCTGAATAAGTGGTCTGCTTGAAGTACTAATGTGTATTAGAGACAAAAAGTATGGAAGGCTGTTATTTGCTATAACCTGAATGTTGTTTAATTGAATACTGCTTACTAATGTGAGGCTTGTAGGCACAGTTACTACTGCCAACTAAAAATATACAACTTCTGATAAATCTACTAAAAGATCTGATTGCAAAAATCTTACACTTAAAATCCATTGCCGAAAAATGTGCTTTGTCATGACAAAATAATTTGAGTTGCAGGGTTCAGAGTGGACATTTAATACCCCTTACTGTACTGTATGTGTCGCTACACAAACTTCTATGAAAGTAAATTGGTTAGTAAATTCAAGAAATGATTTTCGGGTTTAACCAGTAAATTGGATAAGTGGAAGGACAATGAATCACTTCTATAGTTCAGTTATAAAGAGGATTGTCTCTTTAAATAATTAATAATTTACTGAAATTAATAGGTTTGAATATATTTATCATTTGTTCCAGAAGGTTTCCATGCAGTTTTCAAAGAATACACTTTTTGAAGGGAAATGGACAATAATTTATCATATCAAGGGTAAATTAAATTATGTCAAAATATTTAAGACATGCTAGTCTGAACCTAGCTTTGAGAATAAAAAATATGCAGGGAATCCTGTGTACTTCAGATTGTATCTTGAAAATGACTAGCCAGTCAACAAGCTTTTCTATTGATTTAAAAACAAATAGCACAGTTATCTAGTTCATATCATGCACTAGGGCTGCTGTACCCACCAAATTATAAAAGCAAAGGATTAGCAATTCAATTTGATTGTAAGCTGTGACCTAAACTAGAGATAATTGAGAAATTCCACTTTTGTTCTAGTTACACTTGCCTCTAAAATTTGTGCTCACTTGTCAAGCTACATTTGAATGTTTCAGCAGCATCAATTGTACCATATCCTATATTAGAGTACATTGATAGAGAGTCACATTGAGGACTTGTGCATACTGATTACGAGGAGCCTGTGCCTTGTTGTCTAGAACCATTGCTAGATGTTATTACAGAGTTTGGGGGAGCACTGTACTGTTATATTCAGCCAAACACCCACTTTTCGAAGACAGCCCTGGAAATTCTTGTAAAGCTCAACTCAAGGAATGAGTTCCTTCACATTTTGGGGAGATGCTCAACCTTCCAAGTCTGGGAAGAAGCATTGATGTAAGGAGGTAACTAGCTTAATGGATTTGATCGGAGAACAGTGAGAAGCAAAACAACCAACAAATGTCATCAAAGCCAGTAGAGACAGCGATAATAACCATCCACTAAATATCCCCCCTCACTGGTCATTGAATTACACCTCCGACATTTGCTTAATAAGAGTCTCTGGTAATCAGCACTCCGTCTGTTCCTATGCCACTAAACACCTACATGCAAACACACTCAGACACCTACCACAGATGCACTTCAGCCCATGACACTATCTGTCAGGAGATGCTGGCAATACACTGATGACCTCAGCAGCAGTCTGCTGAGGTCGACAGCAAGGGAAGTGGATGGATATGAGAGAGCTCCCTAACAACAGGTTCAATCATCGTGAGCAGAGAATACCGCCGATGATGATAGAACTAGCTAATCTGGAGACCTGGTCTAATGGCAGACCAGCAAATGTGGAAGCTAATGCTATAAGACTATAAGACCATAGACCATAAGACATAGGAACAGAATGAGGCCATTCAGCCCATCAAGTTTTCTCCAACATTCCATCGTGGCTGATATATTACTCTGCTCAATTTCATTCTCCTGCCTCCTCTCCATAACCTTTGACACCCTGATTACTTAAGAACCTATCAACTCCACTTTAAATGTACTGAATGACTAGGCCACCACAGCCGTCTGTGACAATGAATTCCACAGATTCACTACACTTTGACTAAAGAAATTCTTCCTCACCTCTGCTCTAAATGGATGTCCCTCTAGTCCGTCTATTCCTATGCCACCCCTCCCACCATCATACATTGTTATTGTGCTTTTCTTCTGCACCCCAGTACTTCTGCCCACCCACATCTGGCAGCTAAGCCACTAAAAATGAAGGCAGACACTCTTTCACTCAAACTATTACTCACTGCCGAGCTACTGGGACTCTGCAGATTATGGAGGGTATCTCTGAGGTGAGTCCTACATGTGATGAATTACTAGGCCCCCATGAGCTGCAATTAGGTCAGAAGGAATAGGGAGGTCATGTGACAGGCCCTTGAGGATGTGGGCACATAACAGTTCTGCTCTCAACGGCTTTTTTCAATGAGGGGGAAGACTTTAAGAAATGGCTGACTGCAAACACATCAAGATATGTTGATGGGCATTATTAAATCTGCATTAAAGACTTGTCCAGGAGCATTGCAAGTGTTCCTCCCAGTGCAGATTTGAACTTTGCAGAACACTTTGCACAGAGCATGAATTTCATTCTTTCTGGACTCCAGTGGGTTTCTCTGCAAAAGGCTGATCTCCTGCCTTCAAATACAATATGCCCCTCCTCTAGCAGCTAAGACTGATAAGCAAATATTTTTACTTATTTAGGGATACAGCATGTTAACAGCCCCTTCAGCCCAATGAATTCTTGCCACCGAATACGACAAACAGAATTTGTTCGCCTTATAAAAAAGAAATCTCTGGAAATGCCCAGCAGCTTAGGCAGCATTTGTGGAAAGAAAAAATAAGTCAATGTTTCAGGTCAAAGACCCTTTGTGTGCCAAAATGCTCTCAAGTTGAAACATTAACTCTGGTTCTCTTCCCACTCTGTGGCCTGACCAGCTGAGCATTTCCAGTTTTTCCTAATAATGTTTTAGATTTCCAACATTTTCACTTTCACCAACAGAATTGGAATATTGGTAATGAGTACAAGCTTATAGTCTGAATTAGCATTTAGTATGTGTTGCAGAGAATAAAATAATCGTTACCAAGTGATTTCCCTGAGGAAAACTAAAACACATTGGAGAAACAGGTGAACAGTAGTGGATATAGAATCAGGTTTATTATCACCGGCATGTGACGTGAAATTGTTTTTCACATCACAACCACTTGAACCAACCACTTGAAATGGAGACAGAAGTCATCAGGCAGTTAAGGAGCTACATCTTTGTCAAATCAGGTAGTAGCTACAGTGACAGAGTTCCAATACCATTAAGAAGGTCTCAGCATATGAAAAGGTCAACTAACAGACTGAAAGAGTTATTCCAATCCATAGGTTAAGCACTTTTCCATGGAGGGAGAGTAGTGGTATATTGTTATGTTGGAGATATTGCTGCGGATCTTCAGTTTAACAGCCAGCTGTTCTGCTTGTCACTGTAGGATTTTGTTCTCCAAATCTGGAGGGGAAATTCAATACTTGCACAGGGCTCATCACTGGTCCCATTTTTTCTCCCACACCCATCAACCCTTCCCCCAATCTCCCCACTCCCACTCCCCCCCCCCGCCCAGTTGAACTCCTCATTAAAACCTCAGGAGGAATGCAGGCATCTCCAGATTTCCCACTGGTAATGCTAATCGCCTGCTGAATCTGCAGCTTCCCCTGGCAAAGGTCTGCAAGTCCATTGACTTTAGTGGGAAGAAACAGCTGCAGACAGATGGTTAAGTATGAAATGATTTCCTTTAATTAAACTGATTTAATTATGTTCTGATTGTGTTTACTGTTTTAAATATTCTGAGCATTTCTCAATTTTTAAATATTTTTAGAGACTTTGAATACGTATATAGTCAGAGACATTTAATCTCAACAATTCAGTGAACAAAGACTATCAGTTACACCCAGCAAGGCCCTGCAGAACACTGAGCCTCATGAATCAGGCTAGCACAGCACTTAGGGATGTACTCCAAGTAAGAGAGGACTTCAAGGGCATGTACTCAGTGAGCTTGGGCTGCTTCCTGCTCACTGGGAAATATAACCCATAAGCACAACAGACATTTCTCAGGCTAGTGTCCTGGGCCCAATCATCTTCAGCTGCTTCAACAATAATACTCCTTGAACTGTAAGGTCAGAAAAAGGGATGTTCACTAATGATTAATCACTATTCTGCACCTTTCACGTCTCATCAGATAAAGACATGGTCCAAATCCCAGAGCAGCAAGACCTGGACAATATCCAAACATGGGCTGGCAGGTGGCAAGTAACATTCTCACCCTCCACCAGTGCCTCACAATGAACGATATCTGACAATCTGGCCATCTTCTCCTGATGCGTAATGCATGACCATCAATGAACCATCCCCCACCCCACCCCACTCGCAATTGTCAGGTGTTACCATAGTCCAGAACTTGAGCTGGCATGGCCAGATATACAATGTGGCTACAAAAGCAGGCCAAAGGCTAGGAATCCTGCCATGAGTAACACTCTGCCAAAGTCATTTACAAGGCTGAAGTCAGGAATGTGATGGAATACTGTCTACTTGCCTGGACGAGGGCAGACTCAACAACACTCAGGAAATTTGACACCCTGGAGGGTGTAACAGCTCGCTTGATAGGCATCCTATCCACAATGTCATTATCTAGTTTTATTTTTAGCTATCAATCAAACACAAAACAATTCAGCTCATCTAAGGCCCAACAATCTCTGAAGATATTATTACATAAAACACAAAACACAAGGATTAGATATTTGTTCCATCAAGCTCATTCAGGTATAAGATTTGCAAAGAAGCCAGTCCAGTGAAAGGAAGTATAAAGTGATACAATGCAAAGTTTCGTTAAATATTTTTCCACAACTCCAAAAGAAATTCAAGTTTATTTGTATTTGAAGTCCACAAGTGACTCATTGACAATTCCAGCAATGCACAATGAGTTCCAATGTGAGGTCTTGCTTCTTGATGCTATGATGTCAATGATTATTTTTGGAAAGCACTCCTTGTGGAACCCCAGCAAGGGCAGATGCCAAGTAATTTCCACAAGTTTAAAATAGCTTTGGGAAGTTCTATAAAAAAAAGTTCTCAGTGACAAGCAAGAGCATTTAGAAACATTATAAGAATGGAGTTTTTTTTAAGTAAAAGAAATGATAAACCACACAGTTTACCAAATTATAACCTTTTCCTCTTTCTCATAATTTTCTGCTCAAACTTGTCAATAATCTTTCTCAGCCAGTATCTGACCAAGTGGTTGAATTCTTCAGCACTGTGTGTAAACTCCCTCTGATGGATTAATATGCAATTGCACATAGGACTCAACTTTCATATTGGTACCTGTATCTGAGTTTGAACTATCTCATTGATTGGACATATAGAGGGAAACTAAAAAAAAATCATGTGCCTGTGACACAACCCAAAAAATTTACATCCATACAATAAACAAGAGACAAGTAAATAATTCCAGTCACATTCATGTACTTCTTCCCCACCATCACTGCATTCGGTGACTTCACTTATCGAAATACGTTGATCAGTTACTCCTCCTCCATGAAACAAGTGGAGGAGTGGAAATGTGATTCATGAGATTGTTTTGAATGCTAGCATTGACTAGATGAGCCAAATGGCCTCCTGCTGATTCATAAGGAAACAAAATACTTTTTTAAATATCCTAATTCAAAAGGACACTGTACCCTCTCTGCTGACTCCTGCTCTTTCCCCATTCCATGCAACTAACCAAGTACAGTTCATATGAACACACATGAACACAGTTTATATTGTGTTGGCGCATGGCCAAGTGGTTAAGGCGTCGGTTTAGTGATCTGAAATTCGCTAGTTCAAGCCTTGGCTGAGGCAGTGTGTTGTGTCCTTGAGCAAGGCACTTAAAACACACATTGTTCTGCGACGACACTGGCGCCAAGTCCTTCCCTTGGACAACATTGGTGGCATGGAGAGGGGAGACTTACAGCATGGGCAACTGCCGGTCTTCCATACAACCTTGCCCAGGCCTACACCCTGGAAACCTTCCAAGGCGCAAATCCATGGTCTCATGAGACTAACGGATGCCTATATATAATAATTATAAGAAGAAGAGAAAATCTGCAGATGCTGGAAATCCAAGCAACACACACAAAATTCCGGAGAAACTCAGCAGGCTAAGCAATATCTATAGAAAAATTTAAGTACAGTCGATGTTTCGGGCCTTCCAGGCTTCAGACTGAAACATTGACTGTACTTTTTTCCATAGATGCTGCCTGGCCTGCTGAGTTACTCCAGCATACTGTGTGTTTGCACAGTTTGTATGAACTTATACTGTTCCTAATAGTTCTTAACTACAGCCCTTCACAGTTAATTAATTCTGGGAAAAAGTTCTATACTGTATTTCACTTGCAGTCCAAAACAGAGCAGCAACATCAGATACAGAGTAGAAATCGGCCAGATATGAAAGCAGAATGGTAATTATTTGCTAGCTAGATCCTCTGGCATCACCAGGAATAGGACATTCTTCTTAACGCCTATTAATTTAGAATATCCTTCTGTTTTTAGTCAAAATTAGATATTGTTTTTGTAATTATTGAGTTGACCTTGTGTATGGTGACTCCTGCTAATCTGCGGCACAAACCTCACTCTTAGAAATCAGATGAACTGGTAAATATGAAATGATGCTGCAAGTTTTGAAGTTTATGTGGTTTTTAACTAGGTGTTAAAGTGGGTAACCCTAACTAATAATCACAGTAAACAGGCTTGTTCTTATATGAACTATGTCATTGCAGTAAATTAGGCTGAAATATCATTTAAAAAATTATTCTTGAAAGAGTAAGAAATCATAATTTAAATCATTAATAATGTCTCATGATGTCACTTTGGATGCTTGGGAATCCTGTCTGCAAAATGGAGTTCAGCAGAAGTCACTAATGATGCTTAAAGCATTGGATTAGATCAGGGGTGGCCAACCTTTTACACTCCATGCATCAAATTTTTTCACGCACGAGTTCTGATGCGCCATACAACTCTTGTACCCCCATTCAATTCTTGTAAAAATATGTTAATACAGACATATTTAGCATTTTTACATGATATATTGATTTAATATAAAAACAAGATAAACATTACTTACACCAGTTTTTTGGCCAACGCTAAAGCAATTTTGTAGGCGGCTTCTGTCATCACCAAAGTTTCACAACTTCTTTTAACAAATATATTTTTTCTTTTTTTGATTTCTCCCTTTTTCTTAATCATATATTCTTTCTGTAACTCAGACCCAAGCACTAGCTTCAGTTTTCCTTCTATTTCAGTCTGATGTTGTGTTTTATAGTGTCTATTAAGATTATGTTTTCTATTATGTGAGAAAGTGTGTTCACAAACAATGCACAACGGTTTTCCTGACGGATCCGCTATAAATAAGAACTCATTTTCCCACTGTTCATTGAATTCACACTTACTATCACTTTCTGCTTTTCTTTTGCACTGTGATGGGTAACTGAATGTAAAAACAAGGCTTATTTTTTCAAAAAGGTACAAAACTGCAAATGTTCACAAAGGACGAACAAAGCACAACTCCATAGCGCACGAGTGTCAATTGTAAACTGACTGGCAAAAACCGGCGATGCACCGCTGGTGCAGACACCTGGCGCCTCAGGATCAAACAGGTATCATACGTGTATTGAACAGTTATGGAGCGACTGCAGAACAAAAGTCCTTCTTTCGTAGTTTGACTCATTGAACATTTTTTTAAAAATTGAAAACAGATTAATGTGAAAGAGGATAACATTCGCCAAAAGATGTGCACGAAATAATAAAATCGCTAAAAGTAATTGCTAAGTTTTAGATTTATTCCCAGTAAAACCCATTTCTAACTCTAAGCTCGCAAACCCGTGGAAATCTGCAGATGCTGGAGATTCAAGCAACACACACAAAATGCTGATGGAACGCAGCAGGCCAGGCAACATCTATAGGAAGAAGTACAGTCGATATTTTGGGCTGAGACCCTTCATCAGGATTAACTGAAGGAAGAGATAGTAAGAGATTTGAAAGTGGGAGGGGGAGGGAGAGATCCGAAATTATAGGAGAAGACAGGAGGGGGAGGGATAGAGCTAAAAGCTGGAAACTTGATTGGCAAAAGGGATACAAGGCTGGAGAAGGGAGAGGATCATGGGACAGGAGGCCTAGGGAGAAAGAAAGGTGGAGGGGAGCACCAGAGGAAGATGGAGAGAAGGCAAGGAGTTATTGTGAGAGGGACAAAGAGAGAAAAAAGAGAGAGAAAGAAAAAAAAAGGAAAAAATAATAAATAAATAAGGGATGGGGTAAGAAGGGGAGGAGGGGCAATAACGGAAGTTAGGGAAGTCAATGTTCATGCCATCAGGTTGGAGGCTACCCCTCCCACTTTCAAATCTCTTACTATCTCTTCTTTCAGTTAGTCCTGACGAAGGGTCTCGGCCTGAAACATCGACTGTACCTCTTCCTATAGATGCTGCCTGTCCTGCTGCATTCCACCAGCATTTTGTGTGTGTTTCTAGCTCTAACCTACTTGAATTCCTGTTATAGATTTTTTTTTCTACAAATCAGTTTTTGTTTAATACTTTTTGCATGAGTAGGCTTACTTTTTTATTATTATCACTGGGGTGCAATGCGCCACTTTTGCTGCATGCGCCATAGGTTGGCCATTCCGGGATTAGAATCCAGTTCTACAGTGTGGACAGAATGGAGTCAGGGATTGGGGACCTGTTGAGTGTTTTGTTAAAGACGATTGAGAGCTAGGAAGATGTAGGTTACACAGTGTATAAATGGCAGGAGGCCTGTAGTAAGCGGGCAAGTATTCAAAGCAAGCTCTGAAGCTCTGAAGTTGGGTTCTCTGCACCAGCCTAGGACTTCCTCAGGAAGTTCTCCTGTAGGGAATAACAACGACATTCAAAACATGTTCTCAGAGTGCCTAATGATAAGCCCACATCAGAATCATGTGACCTAATTTCTATGGCAAAACTCTATTGTAGCTGAAATGATTATTATCAGATTTTGCTTCAGAAGAAAAAAATCAACGGCAACACTGAAAGAACAATGGCTCGTCTGAATTTCCAGATCACTTCCCTTTGCCTGTCAACTGAATACATGCAAAAGCTTATTTTCCCTCTTTCCACACACTGCAGGTTAACTGAGATCTGACAGCCAATAATATATCAATATTACCTACAATTATTTAAAAAGTAACAAGTATAGATTATCGGTCAAAAGAAATTATTCAGCTTTATACTCAAACTCAATTACCGCTGAACTCACTGCCAATTATTCACCTTTGTCGAATGTTTTTAACCATTAAATCCGATGTCACCACTGCATATCGGTATTCATTTATCATTCACTTCATTATAGTAGATATGTCGTCAATTTTAGTAATCACTGAGTAAAGTTGTGAATGCAACTATTACTGTCAATTCATTACCAGAGTGTATTGCTGGTGGGTTGCTTCCTAACTAGAGAAAGGTCATGTCCATCTACAGCTGCAAGCTGCTGGATACTGACACAAGCCTCAAAGGTGACATACTTCAGGCCAAGATTAATCTTCTCAAAATAGGGTAAGAAATTAGGTTTACATTGTGGAAAAAGACCTGAATAAGTGGGATTACCTGAGAAAAATGGCAATGCTAATTTTTTTTTTAAATTAAGGCACTTAGCATGTCTACTTAGAGCATAGGATTTTATTTTCCCATTTACAAAGTTTAAAACGTTCAAAGTTCAAAGTAAATTTATAATCAAAGTGCATGTCTGTCACCATATACAGCCCTAGATTCATTTTCTTGCAGCCATACTTAATAAATCCACTTACCATAATAGAATGAATAAAAGACCGCACCAACGGATGGACAGTGTGCAAAAGATAACAAACAGTGCAAATACAAAAAGAAAATAAATAAATAAATAGCTAGATAGATAGATAAATATCCATCTATATTTCTATCTATTGAGAATGTGAGATGAAGAATCATTGAATGTGAGTCTATAGGTTGTGAAGGACAGTAAGTCCTATGACCGAATAGAGTTATAAAATTAATTTTTGAATGCAATCAAGATTTGAAAGTCTGCACAGCACCTAACGTGACTTTGGATGATATGTGTCTGTCTGAAGCACATACCTGGGCACAAAAGACACTGAAAGCACATTTGCGATGTCAACTTTTTGTGACATGCATGAACACCACTTCTGCAATATTGAACAAAGGCTGTGAGGCGCCAAGAACAGATCAATGTTCCCGAATCCATGGAAACAGGATTGCACAGGTGCTTCATAAAGGGATGCACACGTTTCCTGCTTCATGGCGAGTGTGACCACAATCGAAGATACTGATTGTATCAATGGTGCAATTGTGATCAGAATCAGATTGATCATCATTTACAGACTGTATAATGTGAAATGTGTTATTTTGCAGCAGCAGTACTGTGCAAAGACAAAAACACCATAAATTACAAAAATAAATAATACAAAAAAGGCAATATTCAGTACTGTTCATGGATTCATGGACCGTTCAGAAATCTGATGGTGGAGGAGAAGAAGATGTACCTAAATTATTGGGTGTGTGTCTCCTGTGCCCCCTCTCTTATGGCAGCAACAAGACGAGAATGGTGAATGTCATTAATGATGGATGCCACCTTCTTGAGGCACCATCTCTTGAACATGTCCTCAATCCTGGAGAGGATTGTGTCCATGATGGAGCTGGCTGAGTTTACAAACATCTTCAGCCTCTTGCCATCCTGAATATTGGAGCCTCCATACCAGGATGTGATGCAACTATTCAGAATGCTCCCCACCATACGTCTATAGAAATTTGTAAGAGTCTTTTGGTAATATCAAAAATCTCCTAATGAAGTGGAGCCATTGGCATCACTTCTTCATGATTGCATCAATGTGTTGGGTTCAGGATAGATCTTCTGAGATGTTGATGCCCAGGACGTTGAAACTCCTCACCCTTTCCTCCATTGACCCCTCAATGAGGACTTGTGTTTGTTCTTCCAACTTCCCCACCCTGAAATCAAAGTTGGTTCCTTGGTCGTGCTGACGCTGAGCAAGATGGTTGTTGCAACATCAATCGATCAGTCAATCTACTTCACTCCTGCTTCCTTGTCACCACCCACGATTCCACCAACAGCAGTTACGTTGTCAACTATAGACCTGTTTGGGTGGTAGGTTAATTGCAGTGGGTCCAGCTCCTCACTCAGTCAGATGTTAATTCAAGTCATAACCAACTTCCCAAAGCACCTCATTATAGTAGATATGAATGCTAGTAGGCCATAGTCATGGAGGCTGTTCACCCTGCTCTTCTTGCTGCCCTTTTAAAGCTTGGTCTAACCTCAGACGTGATCAGTGAGAGGCTAAGTATGTTCTGATTACACCAGCCAGTACTCAGCCAGGTATAGCATCATTTCTGTTCTTTACTCTTGAAGCTCTCTACATTATTTTGGAGAAGGGAACAATTCCATCCTCTTCCTGCACTCATGTCCACTCTGCCACTGTATGCATGACTGATCACACAGACAGCAGACCTCCAGATGAGAACTGCCACTTTCAGACTTCAGCTATAAAGGCAAATAATGGAGGTCAGTTCATAGTTCAAGAGTGACTCTCAACATTACATGCAGTTAATGAGCAGAACCAGACAAAAATCCCACTTAGATGCACAATTCCTTAAAAGGCAAACACACAGATAAACCACTCCCCCCAGTCAAAGGTCAATAGCCACCATACAAAGCCATCTTATGTGAGGATGAATTTCAAGAATACTATTCCCAGAATAAATTGTTTCCAGAGTTTAGGTTTCTACGTGTTATTCCGGAGGATTAAAAGTATCTTTTTTAACAATAATTTAAATTTATATCAGACCTTCAATGTACTAATACATCCCACATCACTTCAGAAGACTGTTATCAAACAAACGCAAAGGCAATTGTAAGCCAAGCATAAACCTCCAATGATTGTGGTTACTAATTTTCCATGCTTCATACATTCTAATTCAAATAATTCTAGCTTGACATTATAGTTCAAAATACTAACAAGGAAAACATTAAGGAAGTGCTTTAGGGTGGTTTTGCTGTCCTATTATTTTCCTTCCCAAGGGTACATTCGGAAGCCAAGTTTAATAATACTTCTGGCAACATCAGTTTCTCAGACGGGGAAGATTTCCATGAAATATAAGCTCCCATTTGTTCACAACAGATGTTTGGGATTTTAAATATGTTTAAGTAATAATTGAGGTGAGAATTGGCAGAGGAGGCAGAAAGTCCAATATGACTATTGTTAACATTAAAATACACAATATTTTTCACAATTTAAGCCTGAATAATAGCTGTAAAAGCAAATGAAAAATATATGAGTATTACAGCATCAGCTAATTTATAATGAATCAAGGTGAATGAAGCCTCACAACTATTAACAATATTAAATTACTGTTTCCATACTGTCATTATCTAAAGTAAGCAAAGAGGTTACAGTCACACCAGAAAACAAAAATTAGTGGAAGGTGTGGCACTGCTGACAGAGTCATTGACATTACACTAATATGTGCCTTTATAGTCCTACTAGGGCGGTTTGATGGTTTCTATGACACTCTCAAATTCCCTGTGAACACTGGAATCCAGAGCTATGACGTCAGCAAGCTGACCTTGAATGTCAGAGGTTACTTTAGCAAGCCTAGATAGGATGGCTGCTAGCTACATTACAATGCAAGCTGAACGCTCAGCTATCAGAATCTGCTCCAATTACTGTGTGCGCAAGGGTCAACGTTGAACTGTCTGCCACTTCATTGCTATAAAGATGGGTGTCAAACTCACCTGCACTCACCTCCAACAAATGCCCAAATATCTTAGCAGGATTGCACCTGGATTCTAGACATGTGGATTGAAGAACTGGTGTAGAGGACAGGGTTTCAGATTTGAGGATCATTTGGATCTCTTCTGGGGAAGGTACTGACCTATATAAAAGGGACTGGTTGCACATCATCTGGAGGGGGGGGAGCAATATCCTTGCAGGCAGATTTGCTAAGACTGTTGAGGAGGGTGTAAATTCAGCAGAGGTTGGGAATCGGAGTGGTAGGTCAGAGGAGGAAGCAGATGGTGTGCAGGTTGATGCACCGACAGACTGTAGAGCAGAAATACAGTTAATTGGATCAGTTGAAATGTATCTATTTTAATGCTAGAACTATCAGGAACACTGGCAATGAACTCAGAACATGGATCAGTACATAGAAATAGAACTTTATGACCAATACAGAGACTTGGTTGTTAACAAGATAGGAATGGCCGCTGGATGTTCTGGGGTTTAGATGTTTCGAAAAGTACAAAGGGGAAGGTGACATTGCTAATCATTTGCAGAAAGATAGGACATTATAGAGGGATCATCTACAGAGTCACTGTGGCAGGAAGTCAGAAACAGAACAGAAAGGTACTCACTCTATTGTGACTATTCTGTAAACCCGTCCCCGTCCACAAGAGCAACAGGGACACTGAGAAGCAGATTGTCACCTCGTTAGTGCAAAAGGTTTCAATGGGGCAGATTTTGTTAGGTGTTACCAGGAAGGACTGCAGGCTGTCTGATTAGTGGAGAAGCCATACTGGACCCTGTACTAGTCAATAAACCTGCACAGGTGACAGATCTCTTGGTCAGTGAGCATTTCTCACATAGTGACCACAACTTCTTGACAGGGATTGGATAGCCTTGGACAAGGATAGGAGCAAAAGGCATGGGGAAGTATTTAATTGAGGGAGGGCGAATTAAGATGCTACTAGGCGGGAACTATGGTGTGTAAATTAGGAACAGATGTTCTCAGGGACACCCACTTGCATGGATTTCTGAATAGACTTGACCAATCGATGCAGGGAAAGAATGGTAAGGTGAAGAAACTATGGTTGACAAGAGATGTGCAAAATCTAGACAAGAGGAAGAAGGAAACTTGCTTAAGGTTAGGATGCAAGGATCAGATAGGGCTCGAGAATTATAAGGTAGCCAGGAAGGAGCTTAAGAAAGGATTTAGGAGAGCTAGAAGGAGGCAAGAAAAGACGGCAAGTAAGAATAAGGTAAACTGGAAGGCATTCTACACCAGTGGTCCCCAACCAATGGGCCATGGACCGGCACCGGGCCGCAAAGCATGTGCTACCGGGCCGCGAGGAAATGATATGATTTGGCGATATGAGTCAACTGCACCTTTCCTCATTCCCGTCACACCCACTGTTGAGCTTGAACGCACGCGAGGTCATTACACACGCATCATCCATGTCAGCGCAGGAAGAAGATCAACTCCTCGAGCTTGCAAATGACGGCGGGCTGAAAAGTATGTTTGACATAACATCTCTGCCGGCATTCTGGATCAAAGTCAAGGCTAAATATCCTGAGATAGCCACGAAAGCACTGAAAATGTTGCTTCCGTTTCCAACGTATCTCTGCAATGAATGCAACGGAAACTAAATTGTGGAATAGACTGGACATAAGGAACCCCCTTCGAGTATCACCGTCTCCCATCACCCCTCGATAGGACCGTCTTGTTGCAGGGAAACAAGCCCAGGGCTCCCACTGATTCAACGATATTGGTGTGTTGTGATGATTTTATATGTTCATACGGGGAAAATATGTGCTGTGTGTTTATATCCAAACGTTACTTAAAATGTAATGATGCTATTGACTTATAAGTGACTTATAATTGACTTATCACTATATTCATGCGAGGAAAATATGCACTGTGTGTTTAATATTAAATTCTTTAGATAAACCCTTTTAGAAACGAAATTGAATGTATTAGCCACTTGTAAGTGACATAGTTGACTTATCACTTATATTTTGGTTGTGATTAATGCCCCCCCCCCACAAACAGAATCGCCAAAAACAGTTTGTAGAAAAAAATCAGCACGTACACGCATGCGCAAGTCACGCATGCCCACACAGGTGCCCGTGCATGGCTTCATGGTCATGGTAGTCTTTCTCGGGGTAAACACAACATATTTGACTGCTACTCTTGTCTGTTGGCAACCCTACCCACCCACCCCCGCCCTCCACCCCCACCGTCAGCCGGTCTGCAAGAATATTGTCAATAATAAGCCAGTCTTCTGTGCAAAAAAGGTTGGGGACCCCTGTTCTACACGTACAGTATGTGCCGAACCGAAGTGAGAGGGACCTTGACAAATGTAAGGACAGTATAAAAGAGGCTAATATGCTGGAACATGTTGACATTAAGATAGATAATATGCTGGAACTTTTGAAAAACATTAAAGTAGGTAAGTCCCTGGGGCCAGATGGGATACACCCTAGGTTATTATTGAAAGCAAAGGAAGAGACTGCACCTTTGACAATGATCATTGTATCCTTACTGGCCACAGGAGTTGGAGGATGCCAAATTATTTTCCTTTGTTAAAGAAAGCATTTAGGGATAATCTTGGGAAATATAGACCAGTGATTCTTATTCTTAGAGATAGGACTTATGAGCATTTGGAGAAGCATAGTCTGATCAGGGATGGAAGAGATGGCTTTATAAGGAGCGGGCTGTGCCTCTTGAGCCTGATTGAATTCTTTGAGGAAATGACGAAACATATTGCGGAAGGTAGTTCAGGGGATGTGGTGTATATGGATTTTAGTGAAGAACTTGACCAGGTTCTCCATGGTAAGCTCAGTCAAAAAGTCAGGAGGCATGGGATCCAGAGATACAGCTCTGGAGATTTAGAATTGGCTCACTCACCAAAGGTTATTGACGAACAGAGGGATTTTAGGCTTCACATTCATAAATTCTTTAAAGTTACCATACAGGTTGATAGGGTGGTTAAGAAGGCATATGGTGTGTTGGCTTCTTTAGTCTGGGAGAGTGAGTTCAAGAGCCAAGAGGTTATGTTGCAGGTCTATAAAGCCCTGGTTAGACCACACTTGGGAGTATTGTGTTCAGCTCTGGTTGCCTTGATACAGGATGCATTTGGAAGCTTTAGAGAGGATGCATGAGTGATTTACCAGGATGCTGCCTGGATGCGCCCAGATACCCAGCTTCTTCACCCTGCTCCAACAACGCTATCTCCGCTGGCTGGGCCATGTACACCGCATGTCAGATGGGAGGATCTCGAAAGACCTGCTGTACGGGGAACTGGCCTCCGGCAAGAGAGCACAAGGGCAGCCCCATCTTCGTTTCAAAGACGTTTGCAAGAGAGACATGAAGTCACTGAAAATGAACGGCGAGAGGTGGAAGGACATCGCAAGCGATCGCTCTCACTGGAGGCTGGAACTACACAGAGGTCTAACAAGAGGAGAAGAGAAGCTGAGGCTTGCTGCTGAAGAAAAGCACACTCGTTGGAAAAACAGCACCAAGACAACACTGGAGGACAGCGCCTTCAAGTGCAGACGCTACAGCCAAGACTGTCACTCCCATGTGGGACTCTACAGCCATAACAGACGCTGCTCTACCAACACAGACTGAAGCAAGACTTTCCAGGCACAGATCCATGGTCTCATGAGACTAATGGATGCCACCACCATGTGCCTGGATTGAAGGGCATATTGTAAGAGAATAGGCTGAGCAAGCTCGGGCTTTTCCTTTTGAAGCAAAGGAGGTTGAGAGGTGATCTGCTAGAGGTGTATAGGATGATAAGAGGCATTGCTAGAGTGGACAGCCCGAGTGCCTTGTTCCCAGGGCAAAAATGGCTAATACAAGAGAGCCTAATTTTAAAGTGATTGATGAAGATATAGGGCGATGTCAGGGGTAGGTTTTCTTCACAGGGATTGGTGGGCATGTGGAACGCACTGCCAGAGGTAATGGTAGAGGCAGATATATTAGGGACGTTTAAGATAACAACATGTAGGTCCATACAAAATGGAGGTCTATGTGGGAGGAAAGGGTTACATTGATCTTAGAGTAGGTTAAGTGGTTGGCACAACATTGTGAGCTGAAGTGTCTGAGCTGTGTTGTGCTGTTCCATTTTCTATCTCATGCGGGCCAGATAATGCCTCAGGTATATTGACGACATGCTTATTGAGCACGTCTATAGGCCACCCATTGCATCATCTCCCAAGACCCCTGGAGCAGAGCTGGAGTGCAATCTTACCCACGGATAAATGGGCAAATGAACTATCCTTCCTCCTGGTCTGGGTCCTGTCTGGTAACGTATCATAGGTTAATCCCATCTGTAAATCTCATGGTGCAGAATTGGAATTGGTGACAGTCACTGTCAGATTTTACCACATGAGTATAAAGTTCCATCTACAGTCTTTCGAAATGGCGTTGCTCCAGTCTCTGAAATGGAAAAGTGATAAGGGTGTGGGAAGGGTGGTAGATGTGACTAGTCAAAAGAGCACACATAAGCCTTGCAAGGCAACAACAGATACTGGGATGAGAAGTGGAATATGAGAAGTTTTTTCTTTCGCTTCGTGTGATTATAAAACATATTTGAACTTTATTTGATATTCCATAGTAGAGCCTTTTCATGCCTGCAATTTGCTTTTTTAATTGCTTTATAATTACATGCCTACTCTGCCTATACTCTTCTTGTCTTTCTGCAATACTACACTCCTTGTGTCTAACAATAGTTTCTCTTTTATTTTGCTCTCTACACACCTTGTCATTTGTAGGATTGGTGGGGTAAGTAGGTGTCGGAGAGCAATGATGGGTAAGGATTTAGCAATTCCACATTTTTTCTTTCGGGATATAAATGTATAAGTCATTCCTCAGGCTAATAAAATTTCCCTTCCACCAATTAGAAATCCTTACTCCTATTTGTCTTAATCCAAAAACAACACTAAATCTAACTCGAAAGTGATTCATAAAGTCATTTCTCATTCATTCTTATCCCACCTTCATTTTCTAAAATAAACTCCAGAAATGCCCTCATATTTTTTGGACTTTGTGTATGTGTTTGTCCATATGTGTACATGTATATGGTCACTGGGATGCAGTTCACCTTCATGTATCTAATAAGATCACAAGGTTTCATCTGACATTGTTCCCCTGAGAAGGGATTCTCAATCCCGAGGGGATAATTCTTATCACCTGCCAGTCTGTTGGTCCTGACATACAGTATGTTCTGGCCCCTAGCACACATGACTAACATCCGGGTACATATGTCATACACCAGGACTTATTGCTTTCTTTCAGTGAATCACAGAGTTCTCTTTTCCTCCCCAGCAACTCCTTTCTCCTTCATGAAGTTGGAGGAGATGTTGTTGTTGTCTGGCCATTGCACTATTATGTTTTTAGACCAAATGCCCTTCTTTGATTGCTGTTGTCAACTCTGTTTAATTGAACCTGATCCTATTGGAAACCCTTCTGGCTCTTCCAAATGTCTTATCATCCAACATCTCCATTTTTTGATGAGAACCTAATATTGGTATTTATATAAATATAGTACTATTTTCGTGCAGCAAAGATAAATGAAATCTAAATTCTAACATTCTAATTTGAGTTCTAACGTGTCATGACCATCAGCTTGCCCAGTCCGGTCTTGTACAACACAATCCTCTTTGGGTAAAATGGAAATTATTCCATGTAATGCCAATGAAACAGGTCTACACAATCCAGTTTCCACCTATTAGTGTTTTATTACATCTGAGTATTTTTATTATCCATTTTATTTTGAATTAGACAATTCTGATCCAGAGATTCTGAATTATCTTCCTTCTTCCTGGAACATAGCCTCCCCTCTGCCGCAGTTGATGGAGCTCTCACACACTTTCTTCCATTTGCTGCACATTTGCTCTCATACCCCAGACAGAATAGCAACGGGGTTCCCTAGGACCACTGAGGTCTATTCTCCCTTTGGTCAGTTTTCTCATCCCTCTCCTCCCCCTCATCTGGATCCAGTACCACCCACCAGCCTCTTGTCCTATCCATTGTTTAACAGGTTCCATCAGCCTGTTATCCCCCCCCCCTCATCTGGATCCACCTATCACCTACCAGCCTCTATCCTACCCCTCCCACATACTGCTATGTACACAAGAACATAAGAAATAGGAGCAGGAGTAGGCCATCTGGCCCATCAAGCCTGCTCCACCATTCAATAAGATCATGGCTGATCTGATCATGGACTCATCTCCACCTACCTGCCTTTTCCTCACAACCATTAATTCTCCTATTATGCAAAAGTTTTCTCCAACCTTGTCTTAAATATATTTACTGAGGTAGCCTCCACTGCTTCATTGGGCAAAGAATTCCACAGCTTCACCACTCTCTGGTAAAAGCAGTTCCTCCTCATCTCCATCCTACATCTACTCCTCCCCCACCTGAGGCTATATCCCCTAGTTCTAGTCTCACCTACCAGTGGAAACAACTTTCCTACCTCTGTCTTATCTATCCCTTTCATAATTTTATATGTTTCCATATGTACTGGCAATCAGTCCTATTCACTCTCAGTCCTACTGCTTGGTCTCGACCTGGAATATTCACATACACTTTTTACCTCCACGGATGTGGTTTAACCTGCTGAATTATTCCAAAATTCTGTTTATTTTTTTCTACATGATGTAGATGATGTCCGAAAATCTGCGGCATAACCACTGTGGCTAACGGTGTGAGGACTGAGAAGCAGGGGCTGAGGAGATTTGTAACTGATCAAATATTTCCTCTCAAAGTCCATCAACTCTCATTTGATTCTT
Organism: Mobula hypostoma; assembly: GCF_963921235.1. NCBI lineage: Eukaryota > Metazoa > Chordata > Chondrichthyes > Myliobatiformes > Myliobatidae > Mobula > Mobula hypostoma. The sequence goes on from NC_086100.1 coordinate 48,615,520, forward strand.
TATACTTAACAACATAAAGGGGTAATGTATAGTAATATGAAAGGGTGTACCATATATAGTCATTTAACCATCCATAGTATAAGTTGCTAACTACAGTTTTGAAGCAACGATGGCCCAGATTGCTGATCAGTATTCTAGGAGCTTGCTATGCTATTCGACTACATTAGATACAGACAATTTATTGCAAGGCTTACTGGAGGTAAATACTGCCTCCAGACACCAATTGAGGTGCTTTCACAATCACAGCTTATCAGGCCTACCTGGCAGAATGCCAGAGATGACAAGGATCATAGATGAGCCCAGCCCCATGCTCCTGAAAAGGCAATCATCTCAGGATTTCTAAGTTTCCATCTGCTTACTGTCTTCCCACCTTCCTTACCTAAATCTAGAAATAGTTTAACTACTCTTGCACTATTGACTAATGCATATATTCAAAGAGTTTTTGACAATTTAGTTTTGCATGCAAAGATGATCCAAGTGCATAATCCAAACCTAAGTATCTTCAGATCTTAAAACATTTTGAAAAGAAGATAATATAACTTCTTCTATGTCTTGTTTGTTGTGCAATAAAGTATCTACCTTTGCATCTCCATGACGATTACTTAGCTTCATTATCATCCATTGAGATCAAAAGCAAACTAAAATAGTAAGGGCACTTTTATCCAATTCTATTTTCCTCATCCTTTTCTATTTCTTTTTGCTTTCTTAATCCAATCTTTCTTTGGCTCTCCTATTTTTTTCTTCTTCTTTACCTGGCATTCATTGATTTTACACATTCCAGTTTCCCCTCCATTCTAGTTTATTTCTTGTTTATTCTCAGTTCTTAAATCTTGTTAGTTAAACAGATAATATATCGGTCTCAATTCTTAGCAAAGACCAAGCTGCCTCTTTCTCTGACAATGCTATTAGAAGCTAGCAATTCCAGAAAATCTAAGTTAGCAAATAAGGTGGCTCTGTTTATGAACAGAGGGAAGCAAGAAAAGTTCTACTATCATTCTGCATTGTGTGATGCCTTGCCACAGTACATTCCTGTATGTAACCTTTCAAAACTTAATTGCATTAAATCCATTAATTTTACTAAAATTCAAAGATGTCTATTAAAGTTCTGGATGGTAAGGACTTTGTTCATGAGCGAATGAGCATTCAGGAAAGAGAACTGAGGAGACTGGGAATCACATAATTGATGCAGTGTGCAGTATGGGAAGGGATTGTTGAAATTTCTGCCATAGATGATTTGGGTGGAAAAGAGATAGCCAGCTGGGCTCATTCCTTGTAATATTAAGGTCCTTATTATCTGATAGATAGCACTAGACATATTAATTTGTTACCTTCGTTAGTCTGACAAAGACAATTAATTGTTCTGCATCTTTCAAAAAAAGACAAGTTATTTGCATTTTATTTGCATAAAGTATTCAGGCATAACTGGAGTAGAACGTGCAACACTGTCCAGTGATTAGCACAAAGTTTATGGAGTTTGGAAGTATATAGCACCTGCAATGTCCTTTACAAGAACAGGCTGAAATTCTCTTGGTTCAAACTTCTGTTTACATCTCTAGTTCTGTTTTAATAATTATAAAATAAGCAAGTCATCTTTGAAAAATTAGTTCTATTATTGTTACTTTTCTTATGAGTAGGGGAGCTGATGAGAGCCTAAAAGTAGACATTTTCAATATAAAAGAAAATAATCGGAATCTTCGGTTTTTTCTAACTGCCTCAAATAACGTGAACTTTGTTATTGTGCAGCAACAGCACAGTGCAAAAACTGCAGTGAAAAGGGTAAGCAGGCAAGTCACAACGAAAGCTCACCAATAGCTTCACTCGATTAGGAGTTGAGGAGATTTGGTATTTTACCAAAGACTCTCATAAATTTGTACAGATGTATGGTGGAGATCATTCTGACTGGTTGCATTACAGCCTAGTGTGGCGTCTCCAATACACAGGATCGCAAGAGGCTGCAGATGGTTGTGGACTCACCCAACTCCATCATGGGCACAACCCGCCCCTCCCCAGGAACGTGGCATCCATCATTAAGGACCCTCACTATTCAAGGCATGCCATCTCCTCATTATGATAATCAGGAAGGATGTACAGGAACCTGAAAAACCCACTCGAAATGACTCTGAATCAGCTTCTTCCCCTCCGACATCAGATTTCTGAACTCTCCATGAACCCAGGAAAGCTACCTTCTTGTTCTTCTTTACACTATTTATTTAGTTTGTAATTTATAGTAATTAAATTTGTTGATTGTCAGGGAGATGTGATTAGCAGTCTGTACTGATCTGTGTACATCAGTCTTAATAATGAAAGAAAAAAAATCTACAGTTGCAGCTAGTAGTACAATATTATCTGAAGGATGAAATCCAAATGTAGTCATCCTTCTGTTGTATGGAAGATTCTAAATGCATTTGTATTTGGGTTAAAGAATGAAGGTCGGATTGCTGCTTAATATTGAAAGATACAGGAAAGCCTAAATAGAACACAGATAAGATCAAATCACAGAGACCAACAATGCATAACATGTAGGGCTCCAGCTACAGAAAAGAACGTACAGTGGAGTGTTATATGCTAGAGATCAAACAGAAGATTAAATATCACTTAACTTCAAACGAGACTAGCTATGAAAGCTTGTCAAAGCAAGCTGCGACTTCAAATAAGATTTTAGCAACTTTCAGAGTTTGAGTCAATGTAGATTTAAAGATTGGAGCATGAAGTAATTTAGAGCAATGGAATTTATAGAATGGATATTATGTATTCATTAATAAACCCAACATTGTTTGCTTCCAGTTGTTCCAGGACAATGAAAATAATAGAACATACCATTTATAGTTATAGCATTTTTCCCTCATCCAGTGGATTCTAGTTAATTGGGCCATCGGTTAATCAGGGCAGCAGTCTATTTGGAACAACTCCTAAAGAACAAAAACTCATTGAGAAAATTGTCATGATCCCCTTTGGGGCACTGTGCTGCTTAATTAGGGCAGGGTACTATTCCCGAACAGGTTCTAAGTAACATCAGTCATGCACACTTGGGCGGCTGTTAGACGCTACAACATGCCTAGAGAAAACAGTTTTTAATTAGTGCCAATTGCATGTGTTAGTGTACAAAAATGTAGGGATTTCTGTCACTGATAGTTGGTGAGAAATAAATAGTAAGATAATTCAGAGCTGCCTTGCTCACTGCGGTTTTGAAGATGCCAGAAACGGCCAGGTGTGAAAATGATGTGATTTCACTACTTCAACAAATTAAAAACTATGAAGAATTTGAAGGTATTTACAATTATCTTGAATGTCACAATGAAAATGAAGATTTGGATGAAGCAATCATTGATAACATTGTATGAAGGCTGTCCATTATCTGCACAAGGTATCTGCACTGATTTTGTTCTTTGCATATGCTGGATGAATTACTTCATCAATAACTACCAGGAACTAATAGTTTTCTTTTCCAATATTTTGATTATTAATTTTACATATAAGAATACAGAGTACAAGAAAAAAATGTATCAATACATTATACTAAATCGCATATAAAGATTCCTTTGTACAGATTAATTAATTCATATCATTGAAATATAGTAACTTTATTATATAAAAAAATCTAACCCACTACCAAGACCGAAGCTGATTAGTAAAGAAAAAAGGAAAAAAAATATTAGTCATCATCTGTGCTTTAACAGCAAATCAAAGGTTTTGAAGATAATTCAAAAAAGGTCCCCACAATGTTTGAAAGTCTTGACTAGATTCAGAGATTGAACATCGAATCTTCTCTAAATTTAAATATGACATCACATCACGTTACTATTGAGCGTAATAGGAGGGGCCGCATCTTTCCATCTAAGCATTCTGGCCATAAGAGAAATAAAAGCCAAAATGTGCTAGTCAGGTGACTCCAAAATAATATCCTTTCCGCTAGCAATACCAAATAAAGCGGTCAAAGGATTAGGTTTAAAGTTTACTTTGAAAAGTATCAAGAAAGTTTGAAATACTTCTTTCCAATATTTTCCAAGACTCGGACATGTCCAAAACATAGATGAGTGAAGCTTCTCCATTATTACATTTATCACAATATGGAGATATATCTGGTGTCATGGATTCTTGATTACCTGACTGGCAGACCACAGTACGTGTGCTTGCAACACTGCGTGTCCGACAGAGTGATCAGCAGCGCTGGGGCTCCACAGGGGACTGTCTTGTCTCCCTTTCTCTTCACCATTTACACCTCGAACTTCAACTACTGCACAGAGTCTTGTCATCTTCAGAAGTTTTCTGATGACTCTGCCATAGTTGGATGCATCAGCAAGGGAGATGAGGCTGAGTACAGGACTACGGAAGGAAACTTTGTCACAGGGTGTGAGCAGAATCACCTGCAGCTAAATGTGAAAAAGACTAAGGAGCTGGTGGTAGACCTGAGGAGAGCTAAGGTACCAGCGACCCCTGTTTCCATCCAGGGGGTCAGTGTGGACATGGTGGAGGATTACAAATACCTGGGGATACGAATTGACAATAAACTGGACTGGTCAAAGAACACTGAGGCTGTCTACAAGAAGGGTCAGAGCCGTCTCTATTTCCTGAGGAGAGTGAGGTCCTTTAACATCTGCCGGACGATGCTGAGGATGTTCTACGAGTCTGTGGTGGCCAGTGCGATCATATTTGCTGTTGTGTGCTGGGGCAGCAGGCTGAGGGTAGCAGACACCAACAGAATCAACAAACTCATTTATAAGGCCAGTGATGTTGTGGGAATGGAACTGGACTCTCTGACAGTGGTGTCTAAAAAGAGGATGCTGTCCAAGTTGCATGCCATCTTGGACAAGGTCTCCCATCCACTACATAATGTACTGTTTGGGTACAGGAGTACATTCGGACAGAGACTCATTCCACCGAGATGCAACACAGAGCATCATAGGAAGTCATTCCTGCCTGTGGCCATCAAACTTTACAACTCCTACCTTGGAGGGTCAGACACCCTGAGCCAATAGGCTGATCCTGGACTTATTTCCTGGCATAATTTACATATTACTATTTAACTATTATGGTTTTATTATTACTATTTAATTATATATGGTGCAACTGTAATGAAAACCAATTTCCCCTGGGATCAATAAAGTATGACTATGACTATGACTACAATGACTATCTAAATACAAACAGGACAACTTATCCTGGGTCATATGGGCCCTATGGACCACTTTAAATTGTAGGGGAGAGCGGTGAGCACATAACGTTGAAGTGTTAACCAATTTAAAAATTTGATTCCAAGTTTTCTCAGAAGTTGAAGTCTGTAAATCTTGTTCCCAAAGATTTTTAATTTTATCTAAAGGAACACTTCTCATTCCCAACAGCATATTATAAGTATTAGATATAGATCCATTATAAAAAGGTTTCAAATTAAAAATTACATTTAATAGATTCTTATCAGGACTTTTGGGAAATGTTCTTATTTGAGAACGTAAAAAATCTCTTATTTGTAGATATCGAAAAAAATGAGTTTTGGGTAAACTATATTTATTTGACAGTTGTTCAAACGAAAAGAGACTTCCCTCTACAAACAAGTCCTGAAAGCATTTAATACCAAATCTATCCCATTCTTTAAAAGCCATATCAATCATAGAGGGTTTAAAAAAATAATTACAAAAAATGAGACTCAAAAGAGAAAATCTCAATAAGCCAAAGTATTTTCGGAATTGTATCCAAATTCTCATAGTGTGTTTAACTACCAGATTATCAGTTAACTTACTCAGAGACAAAGGAAGTGAGGATCCAAGAAGAGAAATAATAGAAAATTTATTGACAGATTTAGCTTCTAAAAAAATCCGCATCAGTCAATCCTCACGATTAATGTAATATAACCAAAATGTAAGATTGCTTATATTAACTGCCCAATAATAAAATCTAAAGTTTGGTAAGGCTAATGCTCTGTTCTTTTTATCTTTCGGAAGAAGAATTTTATTTAATCTGGAATGCTTATTCTTCCATATATAAGAAGATACAATAGAGTCAAGAGAATCAAAGAAAGATTTAGGATTATAAACAGGCAATGCCTGAAAAAGATATATAAATTTAGGTAATATATTCATTTTAATAGAGTTAATTCGGCCAACCAGCGATAATGAAAGAGGCAACCAATTTGATAGTATCCTTTTTATGTGATTCAATAGGGTAAGAAAATTTTCTTTAAATAGATGCTTATAGTTCTTAGTAATTGTTACACCTAAGTAGGTAAATTGGTTTCTTACAATTTTAAAAGGAAAGTTAGAATTTATTGGTATCAAATTATTCAAAGGGAAAAGTTCACTTTTATGTAGGTTTAGTTTATATCCTGAGAACCGACTAAAACAGGAGAGTAAAGAAAGTGCATGGGGTAACGAAGTCTCAACATTGGAAATAAATAGCATCAGATCATCAGTGAACAGCGAGACTTTGTGAATAGTGTCTCTCCTTAAAATACAGAAAATATCATTAGATTCTTGAAAGGCAATGGCTAAAGGTTCTAAGGCCAGATCAAAAAGCAAAGGGCTCAATGGACAGCCTTGTCTAGTGCCATGTTGAAGCTTAAATGGTTTGGAATTATGAGAATTAATGATAACCCTAGCAGAAGGAGCTAAATAAAGTAATTTAATCCATTGAATGAAAATGGGTCCAAAATTAAATTTTTCTTAAGTTTTAAATAAATAATTCCATTCAAATCTGTTGAAAGCTTTCTCAGCGTCTAGGGATACCACACATTCCGATATCACGATAGAAGAAGAATAAATAACATTTAATAACCAATGAATATTAAAGTGAGAATATCGATTGTTGATAAATCCAGTTTGTTATCGGAAATGACAGATGGTTAAAATATTTTCAATCCTATGGGCCAAAACTTTAGATAGGATCTTAGTATCAACATTAAGTAAATAAATTGGTCTATAAGAAGAGCATTCAGTTGGATCCTTATTCTTTTTAAGGATAAGCAAAATGGAAGCCTCATAAAATGATTGAGGGAGTCTGCCCGACTTGAATGAATCCGAAAAAACTGAACATAAATGAGGTATAAGCAGTGAGGAAAAGATCTTGTAAACTGTTCAGGAAATCCATCTGGACCCGAAGCTTTCCTCAAATGTAATGAGCGCACAGCCTCAACAATTTCCTCAAAAAAATTTAGGTTCTTCCAACAACTTTCTGTTGTCAGCAGAAATTGTAGGAATGTTTAGTTGGTCTAAAAAATTGTTCATTACAGTGTTATCCTTAGAAGATTCAGAACTATAGAATTTAGAATAAAATTCTCTAAAAGTATCATTTATTTCTAAATAATCAGTTGTCCTATCACCATTAGCTTTGCATATTTCTTTAATCTGCTGTTTAACTATAAAGGTTTTAATTTGATCAGCCAATAATTTACCTGTTTTATCTCTATGAATATAAAATTGACTTTTATCTTTTAGGAGTTGGGTTTCAATTGGATAGGTTAAAAGGAGATCATATTTAGTTTTAGTTTCAACACATCTTTTATATAAGACAGGTTCTGGAGCCAAGGCATACTCTTGGTCTAATTGTTTCTCTTTATTAGCTTTTTTCTTAATACTTGCAGTATAAGAAATAACTTGTCCTGTAATATACGCCTTAAATGCATCCCATCTAATAAGACTAGAAGGCTCCTCTAATATATTCTCTTCAAAAAAAGGAATAATTTGTCTCTCCATAAACTTTAAAAAATCTTTATCAGATAACAAAGTTAAATTAAATTGCCAAAACATATTTGTTTGAAGAAGATCAGGGAGATTTAAAGAAAGGAGCACAGGAGCGTGATCTGAGACAGCATTCTCTTTATATTCACAGAATCAAACTGATGGAATCATTTGGCTATCAATAAAAAAAAATCAATCTTGGGATATGTTTGATGGACACGAGAGAAAAATAAATATTCCTTGTCTACTGGATGAAAAAAAACACCAAGTATCAAAAATACCACATTTCATTAAAAAAAGATTTAATAAGCACAGCTGACTTATTTGGTATCATTAGTTTAGAAGATGAACGAGCTAAAGCTGGATCTAAGCAACAATTACAGTATCCACCCATCACCAATGAGTACAGACTTAGATCTAGCAAAAATGAAAACAAACGCTCAAAGAAACCTGGGTCATCTATATTCGGAGCATACACATTGGTAAATACCATTAGCTTGTTATTTAATTTCCCTGATACTATAAAAAATGCCCATTAGTATCAGAAATTACTTTATGTTGAACAAAAGGAACTTTATTATCTATAAGGATGGAAACCTCTCTGGCTTTGTCCTGAAATGAGGAATGGAAATGAGACTTTCTCCATTGATTAAAAAGGTGTGAATTGTCACACTTACGTACATGGGTTTCTTGAAGAAAAACAATTAGTACCTTAAGTTTTTTAATATAGGCAAAAATCTTATTTCTTATCACAGGGTGATTTAGCCCTTTCACATTAAAACTAAGTAAATTAATACTTTGATCCATTTTAAAACTATTTATAAGAAAGGTTAAAGTAGCAATCAGAGAAATGTATATTAAACCCAGATAATATACCTTGAGATATATTAACTGAGCAACAGAATTGACTAGGTTCCCAAATCAGCTTCAAGAAAAAAGAACTCCCCATCCCCAAGAGAAACTCGGTCAAAGAACAACCGCTATCTATCCCCACTGAAAACATCCCCTCAGAAAGCCTGTTGGAACCGCTCCAAAGAATTCAAGGTTATTTACTGTTCCAACCAAGACTTAATAATATACAGTAAAAAAAAACAAGCTTAGACAGGTTTATCAAACAGAAAGAGCAATTATTCATACCGAAAAAATATTAAACAGTCATTTTTTTAATATACAGGTTTCCCCCACCATCTGAAGGTACAGCATTCCTATGAAACGGTTCATAAGCCAGAATGTTGTAAAGCGAAGAAGTAATTACCATTTAGTTATATGGGAAAAATTTGTGAGCGTTTGCAGACCCAAAAAATAACCTACCAAATCATGCCGAATAACACATAAAACCTAAAATAACAGTAACATATAGTAAAAGCAGGAATGATGTGATAAATACACAGCCTATATAAAGTAGAAATAGTTTTCCACAATCATTGTCGCACTGTTGTCCGTAGCGAAAATCTCACGCAAGCGTTCTCAGCAGAAACACGGCGCAAGCGCTCTCGGCAGAAACACTCTCTCCAGTAACCTTTAAGCTATGAAGCTGCCAAATCATACCAAATAACACATAAAAATACACAACCTATATAAAGTAGAAATAATGTATGTACAGTGTAGTATCACTTACTGGAATTGGGAAGACATCGAGCACACTGATGATGGTGTGTTAGGCTGAGTCGTCGGAGGTTGGGGTAGTGCAGTGGTCCCCACCCTCCAGACAGTGAACCGATACCAATCCGCGGAGAATGCAGCGGTAGCCGGGACGCACCCAGCACATCTTTAAGAAAAAAACTGAAATAAACAAGCTAATTAATTAGGTGCCGCCCGGCACATAAATGTCAGCCCGGATCAGAGGCGACACAATCAGCAATCACCTCTGATCTGGGCCGACATTTACGTGCCAGGCGGCACCTAATTAATTAGCTTGTTTAATTCAGCTTTTTTCTTAAAGAGGTGTTGGGTGCGTCCCAGCTATCGCTGCATTCTTCGCGGCAATGTATCGGTCCGCGGCCCGGGGGTTGGGGTGGTGGGACACTGGGGTGTCATCTCATTGTCGTCTGTTTCCATCAGGGCAGGCAAGTCATCTTCTTCACGTTCAGTTCGTGGACGATTTCACTTTTGGTCCGTTCGCTACTGCATTTGGTTTCGATTGTTATCCTTTCCTCTTCCAAATGCATCAATTCTTCATCTATCAGTTCTTGGTCATGGGATGCCAAAACCTCTTCAACATCATCTTCGTCAACTTCCATAAGCCAAACTCACTTTGTGCTTACTTTGTTCGCCACTATCGAAACACTTAATTATGTCCAGTTTAACACCCGTACGAGCTCTTTTAAGCTTTTCCGACACCTTAGAACTCATCTTGCTAATGGCTGCTCACAGACACATGTTTAAGCAATGCCAGCTAGAATGCTGTTCCAGGGGAGGAGCTTGGCAGCTCGGGGCATGCGCTGCCTTTTTTCACATGCTGCTTTTTTCGCGTGCTGCCTTTTCTCGTAACAGTGAAAACACCTTTTGTTAGCGAAAACAGGTAACTAATGCAGGTCTTTCGTAACAGCGAGGTTTCGTAAAGCGAATGTTCAAAAAGCGGGGGACACCTGTATACTATTTCTGTTTTTGCAAGATTTTTAATCTATTCAATACACATATATATATATACAGTCATTTTTGAGTCTAAAAACTCTTGCGCCTGCTCCTTCGTACAAAACCATTTAGATGATCCATCTTCCGTTGTGATTCTCAGTCGAGCTAGAAAACGAAGAGAAGGCTAAAAATTTTGGCTGCATAGCTCCACCATAACTTTTTTAAACTTAACATGTTCTGCCATAACTTCTGATGAAAAATCTTCAACAATACGAATCTTCTGACCTTGGTAGTCAATCATACCTTTTCCATGGGCATCACGAAGCAGACGGTCCTTTACTTGAAATTCATGGAAACATATAATGACTGATCTTGGTTTTGATTTTGAAGTCGATCCATAGATAGGCGATCTGTGAGCACGATCAATCAAAGGCAGAGACTTTATAATATCAAGGAATAATTCCATCAAAAGGTTTGCAAAGAATTCTTTAGGATTATCTCCTTCTATTTGCTCTTTAAGTCCCAAGATTCATCAATTGTTTCTCATACTCCTGTTTTCCAAATCAATAATCTTCTGTCTCAGTATTTCGTTGGACTTGGATTGTTTTTCATACAGCTTTTGCAAATCATCCATTCTCTCATCCAGTATAGTAATAACCTCTTCATGTTCCTTTATCTTCTTACCATGCTCGGTTAGAATTGCTTGAATATCGTCTAATTTCGTACCTACTTGTTTGATTTCAGTGCTGATTTGTTGCAAATCAGCTGACGCTTCTTTTCTGAACTGTTGAAACTCCTCAGTAAGCTTTTGAATAGCTTCCAAAGCTGCTTTGGTAGTCATAGTAATATAATGACCCACCCAACAGTAGTATTTCAAAAGGATGGAGACAAAAGTAAGTAAGTTAGGAGCACCAGCAGAGAGCTGTTACTCCATCAGCGGCCACCAGGCAAATCCCACAGAGTTTTATAGTACTGCAGGACTACTGCTAGTGTTCTAAGTTGTTCTGTATTTCATTTAAATGTATAATTTGTTACTCATTTTGACTTTCTTTGCCTTTATAATTATTTCCATGAAACTTTAGCTAATTGGGGCAGCCACTTAATTGGGCCAAAGAGTACTGGTCCCAATGTGTTCCAATTAACTGGAATTCACTGTATCTGTACATTTTAAAACATTACATTCACAGTGCTTCCTTTGAGGCAAAACTTGATTGAAGTCCAAGCATATTTTCTCAATTAACCATGTCCACAGATGTCTGGCATACATTTGTTAATTTCTATGTAAGTATATTAAATAGAATGTGTATACATGGTTCCAGGAATTTTTTATATGCAGATGGTCTCAAGAGCCAGTCATATTCAACATCAACATGAAATTAATTATAAATCATATGCTATCATGAATTATGTATTTTCATATTATTTATTCACTAATAAGAATACAATTTCCTGACTAAGGGCCAAAATGATCCTTGTCCTTCATCCAGTGTCAACAGGAGACCTAAAGAAATGAATATATGCATAGAATTTACTATATATTCATCATCTCACATGCAAGCCCTTACATTGTAAAGCTAATTAGGAACTCCATATATTTCGGATTCCTCCTTAAACATAAAGCTGATTCAAGGTAGTTGGTCTCACATCAGGTGAGTATAAAAAGTTAACTCACGTGTCATCCAACTATCTCCTGATAACAAATACTCAAGTAAAGCATTACAGTATATCCACATTTTGGGGGAGTTTTAGACCATGGATTTACTTTATTCATAAATTGGTTTTCATCAACACATCCACTACCCACTCCACGCATTAGCACCACCAAAATCAGTTCTTGAGTTATAGGGGTTAAATCTTTCCTAGAAGTAGATTACCTGCCCATCAGGTTTTCCTTATTTCTTTACAAAGCACAGAATTACAAAACTTGAAGAATAATTTTAACCTATCTACACTCAATAGCCACGCTACTCGGTATACCTGTACACTGTTCGTTCGTGCAAATATTCATGGCCTGTGTGATTTGAGTGACTAAAGGGCAGTAGCCTTGCTCAACAAGGATAATATATTTTCAGTAGCCACTTTATGAGGTACACCTGCTCATTAATGTAAATATCTAATCAGCCATATATGTGTCAGCAACTCAATGAATAACAGCACTCAGGTATGGTTAAGTTGTTCAATTATTGTTCAGACCAAACATCGGATTAGGGAAGAAATGATATCTAAGTGGCTTTGACTATGGAATTAATGTTGGTGTCAGATGGGGTGGTTTGAGTATCCCAGAAACTGCTTATTGCCTAGGATTTTCATGCACAAAATCTTTAGAGTTTACAGAGAACGGTATGAAAACCCACAAAACATCCATTCTGCAGCAGTTCTGTAGACAGAGTTTGTTAATGAGAGAGGTTAGAGGAGAACGATCACACTGGTTCAAACTGAAAGGAAGGTGACAGTAACTCAGATAACCACACATTACAATAGTGGTGCACAAAAGAGCATTTCTGAAAGCATGAGCAACACACACAAAATGTTGGAGGAACTCAGCAGGACAGGTAACATCTATGGAAAAAAGTACAGTCCACGTTTCGGGCCAAAACCCTTCAGCAGGACTGGAGAAACAAAGCTGAAGAGTAAATTTAAAAGGTGGGGGAGGGGATGGATGGACATAAGAGAATGGGAAGCGAAACTAAAATGGGTGGCCACTGGGAGATCCTGCTTCTTCTAGCGGACAGAGCATAGGTGCTCGGCGAAGTGGTCTCCCAATCTACGTTGGCTCTCACCGATATACAGGAGGCCATGGAGCTGCATTCCCATTACGATATGTCCATCTTTCGCCTCCTCCACTGTCGTGATGAGACCACACTTAGGCTGGAGGAACAACACCTCAGATTCGTTTGGGTAGCCTCCAATCTGATGGTATTAATATCAATTTCTCTAACTGCCGGTAATGCCTCCCACCCACAACCCCCTCCTTCACCATTTCCCATCCCCTTTTCCCTCCCTCACCTTATCTCCTTACCCACCCATTGCCTCCCTCTGGTACTCCTCCCCCCCACCTTTCTCTTTCTTCCACAGCCTTCTGTCTCTTTCACCAATCAGCTCTTTACTTCACTTCCCCCCACCCCCACCTCCAAGTTTCACCTATCATCTGGTGTTTCTCTCTCCTCTCCCCCCACCTTTTAAATCTACTCCTCAGCTCTCTTTCTCCAGTCCTGCCAAAGGGTTTTGGCCTGAAACATCGACTGTACTTCCATAGATGCTGCCTGGCCTGCTGAGTTCCTCCAGCATTTTGTGACTGTTGCTCAGATTTCCAGCATCTGCAGATTTTCTCTTGTTTGTGATGTCTGAAAGCACACTATGTCAAACCTTGAAGTGGGTAGGCTACAGCAGCAGAAGACTACAAACTTACACTCAGTGGCTACTTTATTACATACAGGAAATACCGAATAAAGTGGCCTCTGCATGTGTAATGACCTACTGAATGTTGCATACTTCTTTCACAATAACAGAGGGGATGTCAACCTACATAATGCACAATCACCTAGAAAATATGCTAAGTTAAGTCCCACAGTAGATTCATGGGCCACTTAGTCACACCATAACGGTTTCCAGGCCTTCCTCATGACTTTTTCTCTTTGCTTTCAGAGGTAGATTTCAGCTAAGTCTTGAGAGTTCTGCTCATGAATTTGATGGACATGTGCTTTATTCTGCTCTCTTTCTAGGGCTGTTTGGAATAGGATTGAACTCTGCAGTGAATATTACCATTGACAGGGTGCACACCCATTTTGGTTGAGAGCATTCTGCTGGATGTGGACAGCAAGTAGCTAGAGACCAAACTCAAATTTCAGATTACTAGATGTCTGCAGTGAAGCTTGATTTTCGATGTCTGACTCAATGCTGAGAAACTACGCCAAAGCTCATTCTATTCAAATTGGAAATGATCCTGTTAAAGAGGATTTTTTTGCTATCAAGACCCATGTGAAAAAAATAATTATTTATTTTTCTTTAATCAAGCTTACTGGTAACACAGGGAATGCAAGTTTAGAGAAAAAGTGAGGATGAGTGTGTACCAGCTGAGTAAACACAATGGCAACATATTACTTTTGTTCATTTCTGTGACTTATTACCAAATATTTTAAAGATATACTCCTATTTGCTATTTTGATCGGATCATGAGACCTTGAAGGAAATTGCAAAAATGAAACTATTAAAGGAAGCAATTGATAATTCACTCTTATTATATAATTACTTATTTTATGGATGTTTTTATTTTGCATGAAACCTTGACTTGTATTGTATCTGTCAGCAGGAAGGAACACCAGGAAATGGATTCTGTTCTAAACTTTGCTGCTTGACCTACATTTTGGAAGAGAGAAGTAAACATTAGAAAATCCTGCAGCCTGGAGGCCTTCTGCTGACGGATCAGGATCTAGTTCTATTTCAGAGGGAGGTGAAGGGTGTGGACGGTGATGGGAAGGCTACCTGCCCAGAGGAAGCATCGCTTCCTTGTGGATCACAGAGCAATACCACGACTTTCCTGCTTTCACAAAGAGGAATAGATTTCCCCTCTGCCTTAAGAAAGGGCTCTTGTTTACAGATTCATGTTAGTCAGGTCACAACCCTGCTCAGAACAGGGATAAAAATGCAACACGTGTAAAGGTAGGTATGTGCAGTCTGATTATATCAGGCATGATTTCACTGAATGGCAGAACTACCTCAAGGGCTAAATGTGCCATGTTCCTGTGCAGTGGATTCCAATAGGGTTACGATGAGCCACTGGGGATTTGTAAAGAAAAAGGAGCTATCAGGATTTAGTAGGTATCATCAAATCTTGCTCTGTGAAGCAACTTAAAAATTGGGAAATTTTGGTACCTTAGAAGCCTCAGTAATTTTAATTGCTTAGTTTCCATTGGATGGAGAGGCTTAAAATCACTAAACACTCTTCTAACAGAATTCTTGCTTTTAAGTAACCATTTTAAACTGTTTGGGACAACATTCAATAACATTTATGCCTATGTATTCAGCAGAATTCTCCAAATAGTGATCTGTGGATCAACTGAAATAGGAAAAAACAGACTAAAAAATTTCCTTTAAAAATGTTGGCACATCTAAAAGAAATGTAAGGGCTATTTGACAGTTATGATTACAGATAATTTAAAACTTAAATGTTAATGTTAATCACAAGATATTGATGTGGGGGTATAAAAGACTGCAGATGCTGAAATCTGGAGCAACACACAAAATACTGGAGGAATTCGGCTGGTCAGGCGGCATCTATGCAGGCAAATGAATTGTCAATGTTTAGGGTTGAGACCCTTCACCTGGACTGAAAGAAGGAAGGGAAATTGCCAGAATAAAATGGTGAAGGGAAGAATGGAGCAAGCGCTTATAGGTAGCAGATAAGCCCAGGTATGGGGGTTGATAGGCTGATGAAAGAAGGGGCAGAGTGGAAATTATGTCAGAAACTGGGAGGCAATAGGCGGAAGTGACAAAAAGATGAAGGTAGTAGAATCTTACAGGAGAGAAAGTTGGAGCATGGAATAAAGTGAAGGAGGTGATGAGGGGAATCACTGTGACAAATGGTTGTGCGATGGGGAAATAGAGATATAGTTGGAGAATCATAAAGCACAGAAGCAGACTCTTCGGTCCAATGCCTCCAGGCCCACTAAGATGCCCCATCCAAGCTAGAGCCACCTTCCAACATTTGGCCCATAAGCTCCCAAACCTTTCCAATCCACATACCTGTCCAACTGCATTTCCTCTGCAACTTCATTCCACATAGATACCACCCCTTGTGTAAAAAAAGTTGACCCGCAAGTTCTTAAATCTTTCTCCTCTCAACCTAAGCCTGTGCTCTCAAGTCCTTGATTACCCAATTCTGGGAAAAAGACAAAGTCTGTCACTTTATCTACACCTCCATAAGATCACCCAACAGTCTCCTACACTCTAAGGAATAAATGTCCCAGCTGTTCAGCCTTTCCCTATAATACAGTCCTATGAACTCTGGCAGCATCACTGTGAATCTTTTCTGCAGTATTCCCAGTTTTATGAGGGGAGATTGATAAGTTTTGGCCTAAGGTAGAAGGAGTCAATTTTAGAAAACCCAGCACATTTATTTTTCAACATAGTCCCCTCCTACATGTACACACTTAGTCCAGCGGTTGTGGAGCATATGGATCCCTTCTTTATAGAAGTGGTCCATAGCAGGGGTGATTGATGAGTTTGTGGCCTAAGGTAGAAGGAGATGCATTATACAGCTGTTGTTACATACACGTGCAGTTCAACTCTTTGAGTGAAAATGCAGAAAGTTTGAAGTTAGTAACTCATCTCCTTCTACCTTAAGCCACGAACTTATCAATCACCCCTGCTGTGGACCATTTCTGGAGGTCCAAGATGCCGACTTCTACAAAGAAGGGATCTGTGTGCTCCACGACCACTGGACTAAGTGTGTAAATGTAGGAAAAACAAATGTGCTAGGTCTTCTAAAATTGACTCCTTCTACCTTAGGCCACGAGCTTATCAATCACCCCTCGTACATCATCTTTCTTGTACGAGTAACCAAGATTGAATAGAATACTCCAAATGTGGCTTCAGCATTCAGTACAACTGCATCATGATCTCCCAGATTTTATACTCAGAGCTCTAACTTATGAAGGCCAGCATTCTCCACCACCTTATCTACCTGTGACTATACGTTCAGTGAACCATGTACTTGTACCCCAGGCCCCTTTGTACTCTTAACACTCTCCAAGGTCCCGGCATTCACTCTAAAAGCCCTGGCTGGATTTTATTTTCCAAAATACAGCATCTTTCCCATATCCATTTTCCATTCCTCAGCAAACGTACTCAGGTGATAAAGATCCCCTTGTAATTTTTAATAACCTGTTTCATTGTTCACTATAACTACTGTCTGCAGACTTACTTACCATGCACAGTACCTTCCCATCCAAACTGTTGATATAGATGACAAACAGCAATGGGTTTAGTGCCAACCCCTGAAAGGCACTTGTTTTGCTGTTGTCTTGTCTCTTTGTTGTTGCTATTGCTGCTTTGTTGTATATTGTGCGCTTACTCCACCACTCGTCATGGGCCTCCAGTGAGAGAAACAACCTTCTACCATCTCCCTTTGTTTTTTACAATCAAACCAATTATGTATCCAATTAGCCTGCTCCTAATGGATTCCAGGTGGTGTGATTTTACAGAGAAGCCTACCATGTTGAACGTTATTAAAGACCTTACTGTAGTCCATGTAACCATGTGCAGTGTTCTGCCCAGCCCACATCAACATTTTTGGTCATACTATCAAAAAACCCTATCAAGTTTATAAGCCATGATCTCTCATGCACAGAGCTATGTTTTTTTCCTACCCCTAATCAATCTATCTTTTCAGATGTACATATATCTTACTGCTCAGAATCCTCTCCAGCAAACGACCTACCACTGATGCTAGATTTACTGGTCTGTAGTTCCCAGATTTCTCCTTACCACCCTGTCCCATGGCCACTGGTGATGCAACTATCTCAGCCAGGGCTCCTACAGTTTCTTCTCAAGCCACCCACAGTGTTTTTGGATATGCCTGGTCAGGCCCTGGAAATCTGTTTACGTTCATGCCTTTTAAGACACCAAGATCCTCCTCTACTGTAAGGCAGACTATCTCCGAGACCTCCCTATTTACTGCTTCTTGTTTTGAAGTCTTCATATTGTTCTCCAATGTCTTTGAGAGGCCCTATTCTCTTGCTAGTTACTTATGTTCCATTCATATACATGAAACCTCCTCAGTCAAAATTGTTTCATGCCTCCTTTTTGCGCTCTTGACTTCCTACTTGAGTACACTTCTGCGTCCTTTACACTCCTCCAGAATTTTGCTTGATTCCATCTGCCTGTACCTGACCAATGCTTCCTTCTTTTTCCTGGCCAGGGCCACAATATCTGTCAGCAGACAGGGTTCCCCACTTGTTACCAGTCTTGGCCTTCACTCTAACAGGAACATGCAGACCGTGAGCTCTCAATATCCCACCTTTAAAAGCCACCCACTTACCTGTGGTCTGTTTCTTCTCTTCTTCTTTGGTTGACCATCGAAATCCGATGACGATGTCCACTCCTTTAACAGTGAGAACTTTGATGACGATACAGTCCTATCCTGGACCCACAAGCTCTATTGCAGGTGGGACATGTATATGTAGTAGTGGTGGTTTGTTACCCTAACCCTAAACCTAGCTTTAGCCCAAACACAAACAATCTACTGCAATCAACTTTCGCAAAGTCTCATACCATCACAATTTGCATTGCCCCTATTCAGAACTTGAAAATGTGGACCAGTTTTATCCCTTTCCATAACCAGGTTAAAACGAATAGAACAAAGGGCACCGGTCCCAAAGATTGCCTCAGTCATTTGCCCCACCCTATTACCACAGAGTGTCCAGCTTTGCTAACTTTGCCCTTTGCCACAAAAGGCCCGCTATATGTTGCCCAGAAGAACTTCACTGAATGCACTTGACAACTTCCACCCCATCTAAGCTCTTAATAGTATGGCAGTCCCAATGTATGTTCAAAAATTTTAAATCCCTTACTATGACAACCCTGTTATTCTTTCAACTCCACACCATTTCCCTGCATGTTTGTTCTTCTAATTCCTGTTAGGACACCTATAGAATAATCCCAATAATATAATCATTCCCCACCCCTCCCCTTTATTTAGGCACCACGGTAGCATAGTGGTTAGCACGATGCTATTACAGCTCCGGGCATTGGAGTTCAGAGTTCAGTTCCAGCACTGTCTGTAAGGAGTTTGTATCTTCTCCCCATAACCGTGTTAGTTAACTCCAGGGACTCAGGTGTCTGTCACAGTCCAAATATGTACCAGTCAATTGGTCATTGTCTTGTGATTAGGCAAGGGTTAAATAGGTGGGTTGCTGGGCAGGGATGGAAGGGCCTGTTATGCAGTGTATCTCTAAATTGCATTAACTACCTGCTTAGCGTGGTTCTATTGCAGTCCAGGGAGTTCTGGAGTTCGAGGTCAATCCCAGCGTCCTCAGTAAGGAGTCTCTGTACATCCTCCCCATGGAATGTATAGGTTTTCTCCAGGTGATCTGGTCTCCTTCCACAGTCCAAAGACATAGCAGCTAGGTTAATCGGTCATTGTAAATTGTCCCGTGATTAGATTAGGGTTAAGTGGGTTTGACGGGGGCTGCTAGGGCGATGTGACTCAAAGAGCCAGAAGGGCCCACTCCATGCTGTATTTCTAAATAAATGAATATATTTCTCAGCTCCACCCATAAAACCTTACGGAATTATCCTTCAGTAATTTCATCTCTGACTACTGCTGTGACATTCCTCTTAATCAAAAATCTTTCCTCTGCCTTCATCTTCCTTTAAGCTCCTGTATCCTCGAACATTTGAGGGATATTGATAAGCCCTTGGTTGGTCAGGGGGTTAAGAGTTATGGGGAGAAGGTAAGGGAATGGGGTTGAAAAATTATTAACCATAATTGAATGGCAGAGTGGACTCAGTAGGCCACATGGCCTAATTCTGCTCCTATACCTCATGATATCGTGGAGGAGTCTGCAGTGGTGTAGTAGTTAGCGTATCATTATTACAGCACCATTAACCGGGATTCAATTCCGCCACTGTCTGTAAGGAATTTATACGTTCTCCCTGTGACTATGTGGGTTTCTACTGGGTACTCCAGTTTCCTCCCAAATTTCAAAGACATACAGATTTGTAGGTCACATGAGTGTAATTGGGTGACACAGGGTTATTGTGCAGGAAGGCCCTGTTACCGTTGCGTATCTATAATAAATAAATGTAAGTACTGTGTTTTGTTTTTCATTCACAATGTGTATTTTGATCCTAAGCAAAGGACAAGTATAAAATGAACACCAACACCCAAACCCCCAATGCAATGGGCGGGCCACCTTGAACTTTGAGATGCTTCATCTGCTCCACAGTCAGACTGCATGGAAACCCTTTGGCACATATACAGTATGAAATCCAACAGGGGAGAAACTCTTCAACGATCTCCCTTAGAAGTCTTGATGGTGACTAAACATGGACTGACTGTTGGCGGTGTCGGTAAGAGAAGGCATTGTTCTCAATGCTGCTGTAACAGATAAAGCTTTCCTACAAATCAGCTGCTTGAAATATGATAACTGATCAGGTCAATGCAATCATTCATGACCTTGAAGAAGAAAATGAAGAAGAAATGCAATTTGTTTAGTTTTACTTATTTAGAGATACAACACAGTTACAGGTCCTTCTGGCCCAACGAGTCTGTGCAACCACATGACCAACTAACCTACTAACCCGTACATCTTTGGAATTTGGGAGAAAACTGGAGCACTGAGTGGAAACCCATGCAGTTACAGGGAGAACGTATGAACTCCTTCAGACAGCAGCATAATTCAACTCGGGTCGCTGGTCACTGTAATAGCATTAGGTGAACTTCTATACTACTGCTATGCTCTTAACAATACCATAAGACCATGAAGTACAGGAGCAGAATTTGGCCATTCAGACAAGGATGAGATGAGCGCATTGTTCACTTTGAATCATATTTTTTTTTACGGGGACTATCAAGTATAAAGAATGCCGGGATACTTATGGATGATTATCAAGAAGCTACTTTAAACAATGAGCACAATCTTATTTTATACAGATGTGTCTGAATATCAAGGCATACCATTGTTGAAGGTTGAGTGGCTGTAACCATTCAATAAAGCGTTCAAGACGATGTTTTTCTTTGTTGCGAGGAATGCCTCAGAAAGCTCACATGGGCACAAGGATTAACCATTGAGTCTGGAAAGGCCAGCCAACGTTTCCTCCCCATCAATTAGTATGTGAAACGTGGAGCACTCCACAAAAGAAGCATGATGACTACTTTATTGAAAACAGACATTGAAATTGTCCTGATGCAGAGTCTTGAACTGAAGCTTTGACCAGCCCTTTGCTTCCACAGATAGAACCTGGCCAAGCAGCATCTGTGGAAGAGAGTAAACAGTCAATGTTTCTGGCCTGATGAAGGGTCTTGGCCCAAAACACTGAATGTTTATTCATTTTCATAGATGCTACCTGGCCTGCTGAGTTCCTCCAACATTTTCTGTGTGTTGCCAAGGAGTTGAATTATTCAGTCAGGCAACTGCTTCAAGTTGAGCAACAGAAACCTATTCAATCAGAATGATTTGATTAATAAACCAATGGAGCAGAAATGTGGTTAAAAAATCAAAATATATGCTGATACAGGCAATCTAAAATAAAGACTGAAAATACTTCATTTAGTTGTTCAGCAGATCTGTGGAGAGAGAAACGGAATGAATGTCTCAGGCTGGTGAATTCTCATTTGAACAATAAATCTCAGTGTCTGAGTTACCTGCAGTTCCTTTGCCACGCCAAGTACTTTAATTACAGCAATGCAAGGTTTAGAGAGGGAAGTTTCATGATCAACCATCTCAGAATAAAAGAAAAGCAGTTTTCAGCCATAATATTATTAAAATATTTGATCCTAGTGTAAAGATACATATTTTTCTAAATAAACGTATGCAATAAAAGTCCACCCATAATAAACTGGGCACAATTTATTTCAATGGAGTTAAGACTCTGAAAGAAGGAAAGAGAGAATCTAGTGTGGAAGACACCATCTGGACAAACATCTTTAATTCTGCGTGCCAAACGTTCTGAAGAGATTTACTAGTATTGAAGTAAAGACCTCAGATTTATTGGAATCATACAAGGGTTTAAAGGGATTATATTACAAGTGCAGTTTACGTAATCTTTGCCATACACTCCCTTGTGTTTAGAAGGTTAAGAGGTAAACTAATTGTTTAAAATGATAAAGGGATTTGACAGTAAAAACATACTGCTGGAGAAATCAACTAAGTTAAGCATCAATATGAGAAAATCTTCAGATGCTGGAAATCCAAAGCAGCACAAAGCAAATGCTGGAGGAACTCAGCAGGTCAGGCAGCATCTATGGAAAAGAGCGAACAGTCGATGTTCAAGTCCTTGATAGGTTACGAATGACTGATTCATGGACACCCTGTACATAACACACAAACCAGCATTTGTGAGACCTGTGTGGCAGATAGGGACGGGTTTGCTGACCGCTGCAGAACTGTAAGATTCTTCTGCCAGGTGACTTCTCTGGCCCTCCCCCATCTGGTTCCCTGTCTGCCGTTGAGCCACAACAAACAGGTCAAGCCCACCAAAGCTGGGCGCACTGAGCTGGTAGCTGTTCGACCCCTGCCTGCTCATTCTGCTGTGGTCCTCTCCCATCATTTCCAACATACAGACAGTTTGGATTATGAACAGTTCTCAAGAACCCGGTCATAACCTGGACACGCCTGTGTCATAACAATCAATAGAAAAAACAGATATTAATGTTACATATTTTAGAATTGCCTGATATTTTTCTTATCAAATGATTTTACACTTTCAAGCCTTCAAAATATTTGATTGGCCAATAAGAGTGAAGGCAGGGGCTGATTTGAGGACATCCATCTGAGCAAAATAAGAATAGAGTCAGTCACAAATGCCCATTGCTTTTTTCCCTACCTGTGCCCACCAATCTTTAATTCCAGGAGATTCCATCTGGGTTATCTGGGATAGATGGTGACCAATATCATAAGAACTTCTTAGATCTGCCCTCAGTGTCCATTGGGAAATCAAATATCTCATAAACCAGGCATGCTAGGTATTCTGCTTAAGTGTGGAGCTTCATATAATTTCAACTATATTATCAGCGCTTTAGAGAACATGATTTATATGACTTTTGACAATGTTCTGAGTCCAAGATGTACTTATATATTTAAGTGCAATTGATTGAGTTAGTTCCTGACCTTCACATGTATTGACTGGTCTAATTTCAATGACACCATATTAAGATGTATCTAGAATGAATTGTTTTATATAGACCAACAATAGGTAAGAATTCACAGAAAGACTAGCAAACTAAAACACACAGGCAGATTAAAGAGAAATGCTTGTCATTTATTTAATGAATGATTGGAATGATAACAAGGCAGCATTATAATCAGGATATTGAAAAGGTAACATAAAATCAAGATTAGATCATAATCTATACACAATGTCATACATAGATCAACAGATATTAGAAATTAATGTGCGAACATGAAATCTTGGCAACCCTTTGCAGTCAGTCAGATCACCACCAGTGAAGAGTATTTCAGACTTGTTCTGCCTATCAATAACGTGAGGATTTACTCAGCCTGACAGTGATGGGGGCCACTTAGAATTTGGGGACACTTTAAAAAATAGAGATTTGCACATTTCAAACAAGGGCGAAAGAAATCTATCAACATGGCTTCTCAAAGATGATGGAGGCTTGAGTATTTTTAAGGCAGAGGTGAAAAGATAATTGATTAACAAGGAGGTGGAATGTTACCTTGGTTAGTCTGGAATGTGGAGTTGAGATTACAATCAGATCAGCCAAAATCTTATCAAGCAGCAGAGCAAGCTTGAGGAGCTGCAACTTCAGAATCAGAATCAGGTTTATTATCGCCCATATGCGTCATGAAATTTATTGTTGTGAGGCTGCAAGATTAAATAATTACAAATAGATAGATGGGTAGTGTGAAAGAGACCTAATCCTGCTCTTCATTTGTATATCCACATGATGTTAGTTTGCAAAGCCATAATTCTGAACAGGGTATAAGCATCCATTGTGGGATTGACTTTCCTACTCTTGCAAGGCCTGAGCAGTACTGGTGGTGTACATTCTACTGGAAGGAATCTTGAGATGCTCAAGGCTGTTGATACTTGGGTACCCGAGCTTGTGAATTCCTTTCAGTTCCTGCACCTTGGATTCAATATGAACAAAGTAAGTTAGCCAGTTTCCTGCCTCCACAGCAGTTATTGGTCAAGGATGTGACAAAGGAACAGATGTGTTGCCATCTTGAAGAGCCGCACATATTAATGCTCCTCCCACGGTATTTCCACCACATGTCTGGGTTTTTCATATTTATTAGTCAAACTTAAGTGACTCATTGAAAACCTGATTATCTGCTCCACCAACACCTACCATCATCTTCAACATGAAGCTCTATCCGCTTCAGCCAAAGTGTGTTCTGAATCAGCAGATGCAAGTTCCTTCCCTGCTGTGCATCCAGCTGCAAAGCTCTGCAGGTGGCCAAGCTGCCAGATGTTGACATTCCATTAAATGTATGGTGTAGACTACAGACATCCTTAGCTTACAGCCAATGCACATGTGCGGGCCATCCAGTTCAGCAGACAGCCATGTGTGAAATCGTGCAAATTTTCCTTTTATATCTGGAGTGTCATGTCCACAACCCAGTCCTGCTCAGCAGACCTAGGAAAGGGCTGTGCTATTTGGTGCTCCCTGTAATGTGCTGACCAAAAGCGGACTCTATTGGCCATACCTCATTGTGCATAGTTTTAGCATGACCTCCTTTGCTCTAAGTTACTACACCATATCATATTTAATGTACTTAATACATTCACTCATGGGACTGTCACTGGAAATAACTTGCATTGCGTTCGCAATTCCAACTGCCCCTTAATTTGAGGTTAAGTTTTGGTTAAGTTTTAACTACATTTCTGGGCCTGAAGCCACTTATAGGCCACAACGGCACATGTCCTTCTTTCAAGAGCGCAGACCCAGGAGAGCTTTTGCCACAATCCAGTTGTTTTGTGGTTACCATTTCTGATTCATGCACTTATTTCATGTTTACATCATTGCTTGAGTTCAAATTCTTCAGCTGTCATGCTAAGGTTCTATGTCTGGATCAATAGTTCAACCTTCTGGTCATTACGGTTAAATAACTACACACACTAAGTAATGCACTTAATTAATCTATCACTTGTGCTATCTTCAAAGATCTGTGAAAGTGCACAACAAAATCCCAGCCACACACACACACAGTACTGACCATCTATTACTTATCTCTTGGTTTGATTGTCCTCCCTAAATGCATTAAAGTCATAGAGGCCCTTGAACCCTTTGCCTCTGCACCCAGCATCACCATATTCCTGAATTAATCACTTTATTTTATTATCCCACATTCTCATCAACTCCTTCCAGATTCTACTGCTCACCTACATACTCAGGGCAATTAGTAGCGGTCAGCTAACACGCCAAGCTACTTACCTTTCGCGATGTGTGAGGAAATCAGAGCAGTGGAGCATGAAGTAAAATTTGCGGACTCCGGGCCAACAGCAGCTGGGGTCAGTATTGAACGTGGGACCGTGAGACTGTGAGGTAGCAGCTCTACTAATTGTGCCGATATGCCTCCTACTTCTCAGGACTGAATTCCCTTTGCCACTTTTTTGCTCACCAGCCCAGATCACTGATATTTTTCTGCAGTTTGCAACATTCCTTTTCACCAGCAACACAACCACAAAGACAAGCAACACGTAGATTGTAGTGCATATGCCGCCATGGATTCCTAAGCTTAGCTGTAGCTGGAAATACTTCAGAAGTAATTAGGTGTAGCTACATGTAAACATGGGGAACTGTACGCTGTTTATTCGCGGCTCTTCTCAGAAAGTGCATATGTGCACAATAATGCACCCATGATCTCATACACCATACAGTAATGCCACACTAATTTATATGCATTAAACAGCCATCCTGCTAAGGTAAACACTGGCTATTGCTTTGGACAAGTGGTCCTGAACCTTTCTCGTGTCCTGAGTGAAAGGGATAGAGTGCACAGCTTCTCCCGGGGCTTAGTTCCATCATTTTGTGCTCTGGCTTCTCCTGCAGAAAAAAAAATAAGAGTTAATGACCATAAACACAAGAGATTCTTCAGATGCTGGAAATCCAGAGCAATACACACAAAATGCTGGAGGAACTCAGCAGGTCAGGTAACATCAATAGACAGGAAAAACAATTGGTGTCTCAGGCTAAGATCCTTCATCAAGACTCAGTTACTTTCAAGCAACTGAATGCAAATGTATCAGGCTTGTGTATGTAGTATGTATGATGAAAGGTGAAGAAAAAGTGAAATAAAATAGGAAAGAGAGGCTAGCTTAGGGCAAAGTATGAGTAATCATAGAATCTTAATATACTGCAAAGTAAAGGGCCCTTTGGCCCATCACATCCATGCTAACCTTTTCATCCATCTACACTAATTCCCTTTGCCTACATTAGTATTTAATCCCTCAAGCAAGAGGTGCAGGAACCTGAATACCCACAGTGCAAGGTTCAACAACAGCTTCTTCCTCACTCCAATCAGGTTATTGAACAACCCTTGAAAACCCAAACACTATCTCAGACTAAATTTCTTTCACTTTCTCTCAATTTGTCCTGATGTTGTTATGTGCATTTTGTTGTTCACTTTCATGCATGTGAAAGTATAATTTATGTTAATTTAGGTTTAAATAATGTATTTCACTGCCACCATGAAGATACTTTTCCATTGTATTTATATCTTGTGCTTGTATGCCAATAACTATAAACTTTGTCATGTCTACTTAAGCTTCTGTCTAAATATCTTGTTAATGTATCTAACTAATTGCACAACTTCTCTGATGGCGCCAGTGAGCCATGCGATATTCTGCAGGCTACGTGCAGTACTTCTACATATACTTCTTTTGAATTACAGTCGGCCCTCCTTCTACGCGAGGGATTGGTTCCGGGACCCCTCGCAGATACCAAAAAGTGTGGATGCTCAAGTCCCTTATTCAACCTGTCCAAATGCAGTGGACCTTAGGACCCAGAGGAACCCCGGACCCTACTTAACCTGTCTCAGTGCGGTGGACATTAGGACCCGCCAGCAGAGCTCTGAATCCACAGTTTTTCTGTTCACGAAAATAATCACAATCGCGATTTAAAATAAAATGGAAATAATAAAGCGATCGGAAAAAGGTGAAACACCATCGGTCATTGGAAAAGCATTAGGCTACAGTCAGTCAACGATCAGAACAATTTTAAAGGATAAAGTGAGAAAAGCCCTGCCCCGAATTAAGCTACAATTATTACTAAGCAACGCAGTGGTTTAATTATTGGGTTTTGGGGTTTTGGGTTTTTGATCCTCTACATCAACCCGGCACGGATGGAGAGCGCACTCGGGAGCAGTCTGTCACTGGATCGAACTTGGGAATTTCCATTCCCGAGCCCGGCACTGAAACGTACGTTTCTTAAATGTTTTATATGCATAGAAAGTTAAAATATATACTATATACTAAGACGAACGTTTGACTAACTGACGCTAAATAATACTGGATGTACCTGTTCCGACTTACTTCATAAGAGAACTTCCAGTTTTTTTCGATCCCGATCCGCGATAACCTATGCACATCCTCCTGTATACTTTAACTCATCTCTAGATGACTTATAATACCTAATACAATGTAAATGCTTTGTAAATAGTTGTTATACTGCATTGTTTAGGGAATAATGACAAGAAAAAAAGTCTGTACATGTTCGAACAGCATGTGCTGGAAGAGCACTTCCGGGTTTTCTCAATTCGCGGTTGGTTGAATTCGAGCATGCGGAACTCGCGGATAAGGAGGGCCAACCGTACTCACACTACAATCTGCAGCATGTAATTTCCCATTAAAACTGTACTTTTAAATTGACTTAATGAACTACAGATTTCATGATCTTCTGAAGCACTTGGTGGACTTAACTTTCAAGAAAGCCAATACGAAACCTTTAGGCAGGCAAGGGTACATCACCATGCCCAAAAGCGGGGCAGGAGTGGGGGAGGGGACTCCAAGTCAGGCTAAAACACAAAGAAATAAAACCCCTTCTACCCAGCATCTTATTAGCAAATGTGCAGTCATTGGAGAACAAAACTGAGGACTGCTGTACTGAAGGGAAATGCGAAGTTGTTGTGTTCTGTATTTTAACAAGACATGGCTTACTCCCACCATGCCTGACAAGGTGAACAGACCTGAAGACTTCTCAATACACAGCATGGACCAAACTGCTGATTCAGAAAAGGAAAAAATGTAGAGGTGTGTACTTCCTGATAAACTCTGTGGATGCTTCTATGTGGCGGCTTTGTTGAACTCATGTTCCGCCGATCTTGAACACCTAACAGTCAAATGCCATCCATTTTATTTTCTAAGGAAGTTCTCCTCCGTATTCCACTACCATCATCATATAACCTGCAGCACCAGAGGACACAACACACTAGACCACTGTTATATTAAGATAAGGAATTCTATGCCCAGACTGCCTCTGATGAAATCTCCTACCTGCATACAGGCAGAGGCTAAAGAGAAAAACTCCAGAGAGAAAGACAACAAGAGGTGATTGCAGAAGGCAGGGGAGCGGTTATGGGATTGCTTCGAATCGGTGGACTGAGCCGTATTCAAGCACTCCTCTGTGGATCTGGATGAAAACACTATGGTTATCGGGGACTTCATAAAAACAATTGTAGATGAGCGTGTCCCCACAAAATCGTTCAGTCTTCCCCAGTCAGAAGCCCTGGATGAACTATGAGATTCGCAATCTGCTGAAGGGGCACTCAAGTCTGGTGACCAAGAAAGTTACAAGAGGTACAGGTACGGTCTCCAGAAAGCCACCTTATAGATGAAACAGCAATTCCGGACGAAACTTGAATCAACGAAGGATGCTCGACAGTCGTGTTAAGGCCTGAATACTATCACCTCTTATAAAGTTAAATCAAGTGACATGGGCGACAACATGGCTTCATTTCCAGATGAGTTCAATACCTTCTGTGATCGCTTTGACCATCAAAACATGGAGGAACCATCAGGAACTTCCACAGCCCTCTATGATCCTGTGTACCAAAGACTAGAACATTTCTATAGATGGAGTGACTGGTTACATCACTACATGGCACTGAGGCCCCAGTAAAGCTGCAGAGGGCTGGAGACACAGCCAGTTCCATCATGGGCACAAGCAGCCCCACCATTAAGGAAGTCTTCAAAAGGCGGTGCCTCAAGAAGACAGGATTCATCACTGAAAACGCCAGGACATGCCCTCTCCTCATGACTACCATCAGGGAGGAGGTACAGGAGCCTGAGGCCACACAGTCAGTATTTCAGGAACAGTGTCCTTCCCTCCGCCATTGGATTTCTGCACAGTCCACGAACCCATGGGCACTTACTGACTACTTTGCTCTTTGTTGCGTTGCTTATTTATTTGTATATATTTTATTGCTATTTATAGTAATTTTATGTATTGTATTGCTGCAAAACAACAAATTTCACTTCATAGGTCAGCGATAATAAATTGGATTCTGCTTCTGATTTCATGATCTGGATATTTAGAATCAGGATCCTGGAAACTTATGGTAACAGCCAATTTGCTGTTGTTAAGACAACTAGGCCTCTTTGACCATGTGAGAATTGATATCTTAATTCGCTGTTTCAAACATTATCGATGTGACTTTAAAAAAGCTATTTGTCACTTTAAATCATCAATAACCTTTTCTCTTTCTGTTCCAGAAATGGTGGTATTTACTCCGCCTAGGGGGGCCACGGTACCATAGCAGTTAGCGTAACAGAATTACAGTGCGAATGACCGGGGTTCAATTCCGCTCAGCCTGTAAGGAGTTTTCAAGTTCTCCACGTGACTGCGTAGGTTTCCTCCGGGTGCTCTGGTTTCTTCCCACAGTCCAAAGATGTATGGGTTAGTAGGTTAATTGGTCACATGGGTGTAATTGGGTAGTGTAGGATCGTTAAGTATGAAGGACTTGTTACCATGCTCGATCTCTAAATGTAAAAAAGTAGAAAACAATGATTTGAATAGCTTGAAGGGCTTAATAGTGCTTCTCTTTTCCTAGATAGGTATATATCTTGATATATATATATATATATATTGATTAATGAACATGTTCTAAGTTCTGTTTAATGTTATGTGTTCATATGTATAATTACTGATGATTCTTACAGCAGTAATGTATGGAGCCATCCACAGGAAAATTTCTGCCAGAGTGCAGACATTGAAAAACTAATGTGCTGCTCCACAGAAAGGTTGTACAAATTTAACATTCAGAGCCAAAAACAAGCTTGAAGCTTGACAAAGACGTGGTAGTACATGAGGGCAAGTCAACTCATAGAAGATTTAATAGTGCGCAGTTTAAAGTCCTTTCATTTTCCAGTCACTGTTACAGATATATTACCTTATGCAGTAATTACCTGAGCTTTCTGGACTAGGCATATTCCAGTCTTGGCAAAATTAACTAATCTCATGTTAATATTCTAACACATAAAGAGCTCTTCAATTAGTTTGGGGCAAATTACCAAATATTTTATGCCTTATCTAAAAACAATATCCTCACTGAAGGTGCCTTTCTATGGCCACTGACAGAGTAAGTAATCAGTTCTTGTATCATCTGCAGTCAGAGATAAAGTGAACTAAGATGACTATGATACAAACCAAGGGCCTGTTTTCAATTTGGAGGTAGGTGACCCTCACCTCCTCTCTGATATGTAATACTTTATTTCATTTTGAATCTCAAAGTTGCAAAGAAATACATTCAGATTCTTAATGGTTTATTGTACTTACAAATACTATACACAAGAGATTCCTCAGATGCTGGAAATCTTGTGCAAAACACACAAAACAGTGGAGGAAATTCGCAAGTCAGGGTCTCAAGTTGAAACATACCAATGAAGGGTCAATGTTGACTGCTAACTCCCCTCCACAGGTCTTACATGACTTGCTGAGTTCCTCCACCATACACATACTAATCTGATATTTCTCTCAACGTTCTGTTCCCTTTCATCTTTAAATATAACTCACATAAAGAGGTCTCTTTAATTCTCTATGATATTTTACAGAAGACACTCTGATAATCATGAGTCTTCACTTCCTTGGGATATTGTGAAGCTAATTCTGCTTGTGATTCCATCTGAATAATTCTTTCTGCATTTCTTATGTCTACTCTGTCTATACTCTCCATGGCATTATATATCAGATCCACACGTTTTCAAGAAGTCTAATTTCATAACTCTCATCCCTGCAACCACTTTGGTAAATCTTTTCCGCATCCTCACCGAAGTCTTTACATCATTCTTAAAGTGTGCTGGCCAAAACTGAATACTATTCTGCAGGAGTGGCTAAACCAGTGCTTCATAGAAGTTCTGAATGGCTTCCTTTCTCTTGTAATTTGTACCTCTGTTTATGGAACTCAGGACCCTGTATGCTCCCTTTTAACCATATAGTCAATCTCAACATAGTCTGTCCTGTCAGTTTTTTTTAGATTATGAAGACATGCAGTCCTCTGTTATTGTCATTTAGTAATGCATGTATTAAGAAATGATACATTATTTATGACCAATTTAATGACCAATTCACATTTATCCTTAATTTCTTTGCTGTTGTGCTCTTTTCAGAAGTATGTTCTCAAGCTTACCTACTTTCCTCTTATACTTCCCAGCATGTAAAACTTTCCATTTATATTTATTCTGTTACTTAACCAACTATTCCATCTTCCTGTCCTTGCACCTTTAAGTTCTGTGTCATGGGCAAATTTGAGGAATCGTATCATGTACTCCACAGTCTACTCTTGTTTAATTAAAATTGAGAAAATCAGTGGCTCATAGGGCTAAGCTTAAAGATAGAAGTACAAGGGAAGATCTGAGAGGTGCTGTTCAGCAAAGAGGTTGATTGGGGTCTGCAATGCACTGGCTGAGGAGGAGGTGGAGCTAGATACTGTCATAGCAATTAAGATGCACCTGGACAAGTACTTGAATTGCCAAGACCCAAAAGACGATGGACCAAATGAGAATAGTTGGGATTAGTGTAGTTAAGTACAATGGGCAACATCTTGGGCCAAAGGGTATGTTTCTGTGTTCTATGACTCTATGACTCTTGGGCCATTGCCTGAGATACCTCCCTCCAGTCTGAAAAACCACCCTTCACTACTTTTCCCCATTTTTTATTGCTTGATTGATGTCTATCCATATTGCTACCGCCCTATTTATATTACGGGCTTCATTATAGATGAAAAAGCAATAATTCTGTATCTTACCAAATGCCCATTGGTGGACCATAGATACAACATCAACCACCTTTCCCATATCAAAATAT
Source organism: Mobula hypostoma (assembly GCF_963921235.1). NCBI lineage: Eukaryota > Metazoa > Chordata > Chondrichthyes > Myliobatiformes > Myliobatidae > Mobula > Mobula hypostoma. The sequence goes on from NC_086100.1 coordinate 48,647,746, forward strand.
ACTGATCAAGAATCTTCTCCCACACACACCAGAAAATTCTCTCTCTCTCTCTTTTCCCTTATTTTACCGCTACCCCAATGTACATTTGTATATTAAAGTCTCATGATTACTCCTCTATGTTTTCTTTCCCTATTTCCTTGCAATTTGGCAAATTTATTTATTAATGTCACATGTACCAAAGTACAGTGAAAAACTTGTCTTGCATACTGTTCATACAGATCAATCATTACAATAGCACATTGAGTCTGTACAAGGTAAAATAATAACAGACTGCAGAATAAATTGGCAGTAGTTGGCAGCCTGTTGAATAATCCCAGTACTGTATAACACCTTTATTACTTCTTAATATGAAACAGATGGATTCTGTCCTTGATAGTTCCAGGACATCCTCTCTCTCTAACACAGCAATCAATATCGTCTCCCGCCTTCCAGTTTTCTTTTCTCTTTCTTTCCTGCACAACTTTTCCTGGACTACTGAGAATCTATTATTTCCTTTTCTATCGACGGAAAAGATCTAAGAATAATCAGGAATCTCTACTGGTAACAAAGTGCAGCCATACAGATAGACAACGAAATTGGTGAATATCAGCCAATAAAGCGAGGAGTCGGACAGGGTTGTGTTCTATCACCAGACCTGTTCTCCCTGTACAGTGAAAACATCATGAGAACCAGACAAGACCTACCTGGAATAAGTATAAGTGGATACAATATCAACACCTCCGCTATGAGACAGTACTGATAGCAAACAGTGAAGTAAATTTAGAGAAACTAGTATCTACCATCAACACAGAGAGCGAAAGACTCGGCCTAACCTTAAACAAAAAGAAAACTGAAGTAATGGTAATATCAAAGAAACCTGATATACCAAACTGTAGGATGGTATTGGGAAATGAAATCCTAAAACAAGTTCACAACTTCAAGTACCTTGGATCATGGATAACATCTGATGGCAAATGCGAAACAGACATAAATGCAAGAATAGCAATGGCAAAAACAGAGTTTACAGAAATGAGAAATATCCTAACGAACAAGAAAATAGCAATTGACATCTGCCTTGGAACTCTCAGCTGCTACTTTCTTCCTGTATTGATGTATGGTTGCGAGTCATGGACCATCACAAATACAACGGAAAAAGAATCAATGCAGCAGAGATGTGGTTCCTCAGAAGAATGTTATGCATATCATATACGGACAGGATAACCCAACAAAGAAGTCCTACAGAGAACGAAAACAAAATGTACATGTTGTAACGTGAGCATTATTAAGACTAAGTTAATACAAATTAGGATGATGGGGGTTTACTTCCATTCTTTCTACTTCCGGTGTGCTTTGTATATAGTGTTCCTGCCATGCCGTACGGGTTCTGAAAGCCTCGGTATATACAGAACGGTTTTGACGTTTGAGATAAAGTTGTTTCTTCGGGCACGAAGTTGTTGCGTGTGCCTTTTTCAAAGTAGAAGTTACTACATATTTTTGGCGAGGAGATAAACTTGTTTTGTGGATGTGTCGGCACGTCTCGAGCAGGAGCAGCAGAACTGATAAGGGGCCTCATGTTCAGATGGCTACGATTGAGGCTATTGTTGATTTTGTGGAGTGAATGGAGGACTGGCCGGAGTATGAGAAAAGGTTGGGACACTTTTCCTGTGCTAATGGAATTACTGAGGAGGCTAAGAAGTGCTCTATTCTCCTGAGTGTGTGTGGGGCGAAGATTTACAAGCTAATAAGGAATTTAGCCACACCGCAGAAACTGGGGGACATTCCATATGACGAACTGGTCGAGCTCATGGGGAAACACTACAATCCTTCTTTGATAGTCCAACGTTGTAAGTTTCACTGCCGTTTCAGGAAGCCAGGTCAGTCTGTGACCAATTTTGTGGCCGAGCTTTGGCAGCTGTCGGAGCATTGTGACTTTGGAGAGGTGTTGGAAGACATGCACTGTGATAGGTTAGTATGCGGCATTAATATTGACACCATACAATGCCGCATGTTAGGGGAAACCCACCACTGACTTTCAAGTAAGCCTTAGAGATTACCCAAGGCATGGAGATGGCTGCTAGTAATCTCAAGGATATCCAGAAAGGACATAAGGGGTCACAGTCGGTGGCAGTGCACCAAGTCAGGAGGGAGACTGGTAAACAGGCAAAGTGGGTAGAATGTTTCCAGTGTGGAGGGATGCACTATGCAAATGATTGCAAATTCAAAGACACTGTCTGCCATGCTTGTAGCAAAAGGGGACATTTAGCTAAAACGTGCAGAAGTTCAAAGGGTAAGATTAAGCCTGGGCCGGGGAAAGCTCAACAGGCTCAGGCAGTCACACACCATCTAGAAGAAGCAGATGAAGAGGCAGTGTGTGCCTACAACATGTTTGCAGTGGAAACAGATGAGGAACCACCTGAACCATATTATGCCACAGTCACTGTCAGGGGAAAGGACATTAAGTTTGAGATTGATTCAGGGGCTACTGCATCGGTCATTAGTGAGGAAACATACAGGAGGACATGGGGGTCCAACCTGCCTCCCATTAGACCCTCAAAGCTCAAACTTAGGACCTATATGAGGCAGCCCATACCTCATTTGGGGGTGTTATATGTGGACATTTCAGCCGGGGGTCAGAAGGCTGAAGCCAGGCTAGTGATAGCTAAGGGCAGGGGGCCCAGTCTTTTGGGTCACAATTGGCTTCACAAAATCCGGCTAAACTGGCATGAAATTAAGTATGCGCACACGATGGAGGATATTCTGCAGCGATACAGTTTTCAGGGACGAGTTGGGTACACTGAAGGGCGTGACAGTGGAACTCCATGTTGACCCTGAGGCTACACCATGTATTTTTAAGCCCAGGTCGGTGCCCTATGCCATGAAAGGCAAAGTCGAGGAGGAGCTGGAATGTTTACAGAGGCTGGGCATTATTGAGCCCGTCCAGTTTTCAAGGTGGGTGGCTCCCGTTGTTCCAGTTTTGAAGGCAGACAAAATGGTGAGGATATGTGGGGATTATAAGCTTACGGTGAATCAGGTCTCTAGGCTGGAGGAGTACCCATTGCCACGGGTGGATGACCTGTTTGTGACCCTGTCAGGGGGTAAGCTGTTCACAGAGCTGGACATGAGCCACACCTACCAACAGCTGCTGCTCGACGAGGATTCAAAGGAGTACGTCACAATTATTATGCACAAGGGATTATTCAAGTACAATCGCCTGGTGTTTGGAGTGGCATCCAGACCTGCCATTTTCCAAAGGACAATGGACACTTTGCTGAAGGGGATTCCGCACGTAGCAGTGTACCTTGATAATATTTTGATCACGGGGGCTACAGAGGTGGAGCATCTGGCTAATTTAGAACAGGTGAAGAGGCTCTCAGATGCAGGGCTGTGGTTGAAACGTTAAAAACGTGTGTTCCTGGCATCGAGTGTGACTTACCTGGGACACAGGATCACAGCGGAGGGGCTTTGCCCTGTGGAGGACAAAGTGAGAGCTATTAAGGAGGCCGCAAGCCCTAAGACCATCACGGAACTCAGGTCATTTTTGAGCATGGTGAATTATTATGGGAAGTTTTTTCCTGACCTCTCAAGGGTTTTGACCCACTGTATAAACTGCTTCACAATGACACTAAGTGGCAGTGGGGTGAAAAGCAGGAGAAAGCTTTCAAGGAAGTGAAAGAATTCCTCCACTCAGCGAAGCTGCTTGTTCACTATGATCCAGACAAGGAGATCACCCTTGAATGCGATGCCTCGCTCCATGGAGTCGGGGCAGTTCTCTCGCATGTAATGGAGGACCGTTCAGAGAAGCCTATTGGTTTTGCTTCACGTACCCTGACAGCTGCTGAGAAGGGATATTCACAGCTAGACAAAGAAGGTCTGGTCATTGTTTTTGCAGTCAAATGCTTTCATCAGTACCTTTATGGACGCGTACTTACAATTTATATGGACCATAAACCACTGATGAGCCTGCTCAGTGAGACTAGATGCATCCCACCGCTAGCCTCAGCCAGGATACAGCACTGGGCTCTTACATTGTCAGCCTACCAGTATACTATAGTGTACAGAGTGGGTGGGAATGATGCAAACGCCGATGCTCTGAGTCGGCTACCTTTACCTGAGACACTTCTTGCTACATATGTGCCTCCAGAGACTGTGTTTTCATTGGAGAGGCTGTCAGAGACACCTGAAAAGGCAACCCAGATCAAGCAGTGGACAGAGAGGGACCCAGTCCTGTCCCAAGTCAAGACTTTTCCTTTACAAGGTTGGCCCAGTGTCGTGGAAGGAGAGGAACTCAGGCCTTATGCCAAATGCAAGACAGAACTCAGTCTGCAGGATGGCTGCATTTTCTGGGGAGTGAGGGTCATCGTGCTTCCCCCTGGCCATTCACAGATTGTGGAGGAAATTCATGAGACTCATCCAGGGGTGTCTCGAATGAAAAGCTTTGCAAGATCCTATGTTTGGTGGTCAAGAATGGATCAGGATCTGGAGGACAAGGTAAAATCATCCAACACAATGTCAGACTAATCAGAATATGCCACCACCAGCTCCTTTGCACCCATGGGGGTGGCCAGACCACCCCTGGCCTAGGCTACATTTGGACTATGCTGGCCCTTTTATGGGGCAGATGTTTCTTGTAATGGTGGATGCACATTCTAAATGGATTGAAGCTCACATCATGAGCAACATCACAGCCCCCTCAACCATAGACAAACTCAGGCAAGTGTTTGCAGTCCACAGGTTGCCTGACACTCTGGTCGCTGATAATGGCCCGACGTTCACCAGTGAGCTGGTCAGTGAGTTCATGCAGCAGAATGGCACTCATCACATTCGGATGGCCCCTTTCCACCCAGCCTCCAATGGTTTAGCTGAGTGCGCTGTTCAGACAGTGAAGGAAGGCCTGAATCAGATGACAGGGGACTCTCTCAGCATTCTGCTTTCACGTTTCCTGTTTAAATACCGCCTCACACCACAGACTACGCCTGCCCGCACTCAAGCAGAGATGCTGATGGGGCGTAGGCCCAAGTTAAGATTGGACCTGCTGCGCCCGGACATGAAGGCAAAAGTGGAGAGAAAGCAGGAAAAGCAGAAGGAGGAACATGATCAACATGCACAAGAGAGGCAGTTAAAACCGGATGACCATGTCTATGTGAGAAACAATCAGCAATGGCTGCCTGGGGTTATTCTTAAGCAGAGTGGTCCCGTCTCCTATGTTGTTTAGCTGACTGATGGGCGTGTTTTCCACAGGCATCAGGACCATGTGCGCCTACATCATGATACCGGCTCAGCGGCAGATAGTTCCATGGAGTTTCCATTTGTGAGACAGACTACGGTGGAAGCACGTCCACTAGTGACTTTGCCAGAGGCCGAGACGCTGGCAGAGGGGTTGGGGTCCCCTGAGGAGGATGGACATTCTCACGCAAACAAACAGACCCCTCTCATGCCCCAACACCAGACCCATCCAAAACACCATCACCAGCGGTGCCTGCTGGGTCACCGGGTTAGGGCGCAGATCACAGCTCACTCATAAACCTCCTGACAGACTGAATCTTTGATGGGACTGGGTTTTCTTTGTTGTTGTTAGATTGAATGTTGAATCTGTCATGTTTTCCAGATGTTTTGTATTGGTAAACTGTTGCTGAGATACTAGTATAAATTTTCAGGGGTACACAAGTTAATAACACCACTGTTTTTATTTCCTAGTTTTTTACATTTGGGGTATGTTGGATTTTAAAGGGGGAGAAGTGTTGTAATGTGTGCATTATTAAAAGTAAGTAAATACTAATTAGGATAATGGGGGGTTTACTTCCGTTCTTTTTTACTTCCGGTGTGCGTTGTATATAGTGTTCCTGCCATGCCGTACGGGTTCTGAAAGCATCTGTATATACATAATGGTTTTGACGTTCGAGATAAAGTTGTTTCTCTGGGCATGAAGTTTTCAAAGTAGAAGTTACTACAGTACATTACTTAAAAAAATCAGAAAATAGCAATCAAAATTCTTTGGACACCTCATGCAAAGAGAGACATTAGAACATTTAGTTGCAACTGGAAAGCTGGAAGGAAAAAGAGGCAGAGGCAGACAGAGAATGATAATGACAGATGGAATATCACCATGGTTAGAAACAGGGGAGGCAACAGCTACAATTCAGAGGGTCAGGGACCGTGATGGTTGGAGAGACATGATCGCCCACACCGAATGGCAAGGCACCTGAATGAATGATGGCCAGGCCAAAGTGTTGTAATCCATTTATTGTACCTGCAGCTCACCAACCCTGTTTACTGTGTTGTGTGTATTTACGTAAACTTATCTTAGATATTCTGATGTCTGTTTAAAACAATTCTACTTTTTGTTATAGGGGCACAGAATCATACAGCAAGGAAACAGACTACTGTTACTATTTTCCTGTTCCCAAACCATGCTGCAAACTTGAGTAAATATTTAAATTCATTCTCCTTGAGGTCCCCAGTACTGCATTTGCATTATATTGTTGTGGAAACTTTGAGCACAGAAACAGGCCCTTCAGACAATCATATCCCTGCCAATCTTTTTCTCAAGCTGCACTAACCCCGTTTGTCCACATCAGGTCCAATCCTTCAATCCCTTTCCTATTTAAGTGTCTGTCTAAACGTCTCAGAAACATAGTAAATACACCTCCTTTGGCAGCATATCGACCATTCTTTGTATAAAAATCTTACCTCTCCGATCTCTTAGAAACTCCTCCCTCTCACTTTAGCTCTATGCCTTCTTGTTTTTGACTTATAGTTAAGGTAAGATTCAATTTTAAATGCTTAAATACAAAAAAATATTTTTAGACCATAAGATGTGGAGCAGAATTAGGCTATTCAGCCCATCGAGTCTGTTCCTCCATTCCAATATGGCTGATTTATTATCCCTCTCAACCCCAGTCTCCTGCCTTCTTTCTGTAACTTTATTTTTCTGAACACTCATATAAAATTCTACTGCCCACCATGTGAAAGAAGAAATGAACCTGTTCATTTAAAATGAGGTGAAAATCTATTAAGATAATATAAACCAAGCAGCTTAATTATTTATTGGGAATTAAGTATTAGCAATAATAATTTCTAATAGAAACAAAGAAAACCTACAGCACAATACAGGCCCTTCAGCCCACAATGCTGTGCCAAACATGTACTTACTTTAGAAATTACTTCTGGTTACCCATAGCCTCTATTATAATTTCTGTATTGTAACAGTTAATATTTTGAACTGCATGGACGTCAGTACAGTAAGATATTGCTTAGCAGAATGCACTAAGATGCTTTGCATAATATGTAATAATTTTGGAGGTGTATGTTCAAGCAAGGAGAATGAGAGACTAAACAAGTAGAGGTGAACAACATTACAGGTGGACGTAAAGGGTTACATAAATACTATAGAAGCCACTGTTTATTGTTGGGAGAAGTCTTACATTAACTGGTCGTTTACAAATGGAGGATTTGGAAATGTCATTTGACTGTATGCTTTGGCAGCTACTTTAACTTTTGGTGCAGTTCTGACATAAGGACCAAAATACTGCAATATCCACTGTTGATTCTTGATTAGACCACAAATTTAATAATAATCTGTTTGTACTTGACTTCTGCAAGAGCAACTTCAATAGAAAATCTAATTAGTTCTATCACACCGCTTGCCGCTTAAATCCAAAACTGCTCCAGTCTGCCAAGGAACAAAATCTGGCTGAATTTAGCAGTACCAGGTTCCAGCACTGGTTCATCACTGTAATTCTGCTGAGTTAATAAACAACAGATAAATCCGCTGGACTTTTAGACATTGAAGTATTGGAGTTCAAGAAGAGCTGTAAGAACAGATAAGGCAATTGTCCAGATTAATTACAATACTCAAATTAACTTCTGATTCTGCACGAATATGTGGATTTTGAGTTTATAGTGCAGACTGCAAGAATGACCTCTCCAACCAATAAACACTTAGCCACATTGCATGCACCTTCAGCTCACTCTTCATATTTTTATTTTTATATTTTATCAGCATTTTACATATTTGCTTTTGCTAGCTAATAATTAAACTGGGCCAAGCTTCTGAAAAATTCTTTCTGAATGGGTATGATTTTAAACAATTCAAGCTGCTGTAGAAAATCTGACAGACGTCTCAAATTTCCAGGGGGTGTGAAAAGATGGATTAAACCGCTTAAAGAGCAAAAGCAAACATTATTTGTGACAAGTAGCATTTAGTGTGGCTTAAACATATTTTGTGATAATCATATTTATTTTATCTATGTTAATGCTTTTCTTTGGGTTCCTTTTGGTGGTAAATTGAAAAGTTTGAACACTGTTTAATGGTATGTGTATGACTGCTGGCTCCAGACAGGTTAAACCTGGAGGAAGAAGAGGTGTTGGAATCCCTCTTGTGGTGAAAGAATGCAATAACGAGCAATTTCCTTCCTCAAATAACAGCTAAAGATGCAAAATTACTGACAAATGGCTTTGCCTAAAAGTAAAGGTTTGAAATGTAAAATAATAAAAGATTTTCATTTGTCTACGTTACAATGATTTACTAATGTTGCTGGTCGTTTATTCTTGCAACCAAATTCATGCAAACTTTCCGCTAAAGTTTGCTCATTTTTTCTTCGGTAATCCCTTGAGGTCAATGAAGACGTATTTCACTACCAGGTTGTGAGGTGCTTAATGAACCGCAGTCTCTTGGACAAATGGGGCAGCTAGCTGGTTAGATTATGCAGTGGCCCTCTCTAATTATGCAGAACATATGTGTGATCCCAATGTATGTTCTCAATACAATCCTGAGTAATTTTACTCGAACTGGTCACAGGTCAGAATGTGCCAGGAGTCAGTGGGGATGTTGCATTTCTACAAGGCGGCAATGAGCACATCCCTGAATCTTTTCCTGCGTCTCACTGGTAATTTCTTTCCATGACACAGGACGGAATTGCCTGTTTCGGGAATCTGTGTCAGGTATTTGAGGAATACAGCTGCCGGAGTGTAACTACCACACTATTATAATGCTGGCCTGGGAGAGAACACTTACGTTGATTCACATATCCTACCACTGACTGTGGAAGATGCTACTTCAGAATAAATGAGAAGCTATTCTACTCATTAACGGGGAAGAGCAAGGCTTCGCCACCCCCCCAGTCGAAACTCTATTCTAACCAGTTTTTACAGGAGCACTATTGAGAGTGCCCTGACCAGCTGCATCACTGTCTGGTATGGGAATTGAAAGGCATCTGACCTACAAAGGATTGAGAGGACTGCTGAGAATATCATCAGGGTATTTCTTCCACCCATCTGAGATGTGTATCGGAAGGGCTGCATGCACAGGGCCCTTAGCATTGTCAGGGATCATCCCATCCATCCAACAACCTTTTTTGTCCTCCTACCAGCACAGAATTGGGACAAGGCTGTCAGAATGGGAAACAGCTCCTTCCCTCCACCGCCCCCCCCCCCACCAAGCTGTGAGGCTACTGAACTCCTTGCCACTACCCAGGTCTCATCATACAGGAAGCACCAGTATGCTGTTTACTTTTTAACTTTGTGTTGTAAATGCATTTTATGCTAAATGTCAATCTTCTGAAATATACTTTATTATTTGTTAATTTATTTGTTGTAATATTACTTTGTGCATTGTGTGTGAGCTAAGTGTACTGTGAAATGCACCTTGGTCTGGAAGAATGATGTTTCATTTGGGGGTACACATGTATACAGTTGAGTGGTGATAAACTTGAACTCGAACTAGAACTATTCAACCTACTTCAAGAACTAAGGTTGTCTAATCCACAGCGATTGAACTCCGGTATGCAGACAGTACACTATCAAAGGCTGAGCTCCAAGCCATCATCAACACTTTCACTGACACACTGTAGATGCTAGATCTTACACCTAACATCTGCAAGACAGTGATCTTCCACCATTCTACCCAACTGCACTAGACTGCCCTTTGACAAGATCCACAACACACCAAAATGTAGACCACTTTCCAGATCTCGGAAGCTGCTGTACCTCCCAACAAAGCCAGACTGATAGTGAAGCTTACTAATACTGTCAATACATGAGCAAAGCCTCTACTCAATCATTTGAAGATAAAGACCTCACACAAACAGACAGCAGACAGCAGGCATCTCAAGGCACTGGAAAGATACCACTTTCACCTTCTCCACAAAATCCTCCAGATTCACCGGAAGGATAAACAAACCAACATCAGTTTCTCCTTTGTTTCATGCAAGAATACAAAGCTTCCTACACTTGTTGTTGCACTGTCACTCATACCAGCAAGAGACTGCTGCTGAAATCATTGTCCATTAGGCACAATTTAAGCTATCAAAATGCACTAATGAAATTTCATGATTGTAAAGATCAATAGCCATATTTTCACAACCTGCTATTCTTAACGTAGCATATTTTGAACTCACTTCTGAAATTTTACAATTTGGTATATACAGGAAGGGACAATTTTCCTGTACTCCAGCCCTAGAGGAAGAATCATGAGCAACGCAGCCTGTGCTATTATTATCCAATGGTAGTCTGGAAATACAGAGCAGTGAGTGGTGTTTCGATGATGTTGAATGAAGTCCTTGAATCAAGGCTTTCTTTCACACCTTCCCCATGGGGATTGAATGGGCAGAGGGGGGAATGTAATTGGATCCTATCTGGAATCAATAATCTTCTACTAATGCAGCACTAGAGTTGTTACTAGGGCTTCAACAAATTACATACTAGCTTTAAGCTGCTGTAATGACTCCTTTGGGCCATAAAAGATCATGATCAGTGAGAAACTGGGCTGGTAGTGCCTGATAATATGAGTGCATTCACATTTGTAAAGTGCCATCTGCAGTATGCTCACGAGATGTCGGTGAGGTCATTTGTGTGATTGCATTGAGTGTCCTCTGGGTGGAAGTTGCGCAGTCAGATCATAACATCAACTGGTATTGCCACTCTGAGGGTCAAAGCTGCAGTGAGCACCCTCTCTTTAGCATGCATGGCTGCATATCCAATCAAAGGGCCAAAAGATAAATTGCAGCAGTACAATTTAAAAGGAGTTATAAATGCAAGTAAGTGTAACGTCACAGCAGACATAGGCAGCTTTCGTGCATTGTTGCACATTCACCGGTTATGAAGACCCTCAAATTAATCAGCCACACCATCAGCAGCCCATTGTGTTTCTTGTGTCATTACAAGTCATTACTCTGTGTGTTATCCAGTAAAGGCCAAAACCAACTAAGGTGCATACAGAATACATTGCTGCACTGCCAAAGAGGATGAGACAGAAGAGAGTTACAACTGTTAGAAATAATAAAGTGGTCAAATGCATCATGAGATTGTTATGTTTTTAATATTTCAGTAATCTTGTAAATATATTGTTTGATTAAGTATTCTTTGTTATTTATATAATTCTGTATGGGTATACGTATTAATACATGAATTGCACACATCATGATACTAGCACATGATATGCATGTACTTTGCTTAAAGTGATGCTAAGTTAGACACACTTTTCAGATTCCCGTCTTTTCCTTTGAATTAGTTTAATGCCTTGAAGTTACAAAACAAAACAGACACCACATATTTATGAGGTTCCGTAAATCTGAAAACTCAGGCTTAATCACGTCGACTTTAGTTTGAAGACTTGAAGGAATAGATCTTGAGTTTAGACAAGCAGAGTAGACCTAAACGCAGCACATTCAGATCACCGAGTGTAAAGCTAGGAACGGGTAAAAGGGAAATGGTGGAAGGTAGCATCTCAGATACAATCCAGCTATGTCCTGAATGTTGGCTTTTGTGCTCACGCAGGTGAGAGAGAGATATTCTTCAGGCTAAATAACAATGTTGTAGGTGAGATTTTTTTTGAAAAACTGCACGAGTTAGAAATTTTAAATAACGGGGAAAAAATACTGGGAATTCTCAGCAGAGCAAACCCAGCGTCTGAGGAAAGAGAAAAAGACGCAAGAACCACATTTGAAACCCTTCCTGTTGTCGCCCATTACTCCACACATGATCAGGAATCATCGGGTATTTACACTAGAAAGAGGATCATCTGGAGATGATAGGATTAGTAGCAGTAATTGCAGACGGAGAGAAAGCACCTCAGAGCTGAAATGTTAACTTTGTTTCTACCTGACCAGATGAGTTTTCCAACATGTTTTGTTTTATTGTTGAAATTGAATATGAAGGTGAAATTCTGTCTGCTTAATTGAAAGCCACAAGAGTGTAAAAGAGCAACCTCACTAGTAGAGATAGGAGCCCATCCTAAACAAAAGATATTTCATCTGTTGCGATAACACATAGATTGCAGATCCAGCACCTTCGGGCATTACCAGAAGCTACAGATCACCACAAATAACATCAATACAATTACCAACACCAAATGAATTCAAAACACAGAAACTGGTTAAACATAAATTTATAAATATTCTTAAATGTGTCTCACCCTTTTGTTTCTTGAGTACTGTAAGTGGGATACCAGCACATGATACATTTCATCAAGTGTGCCTCATTTTACAGGTGTCCACACTCTGAGGCGGACCTCAAAAACACAGAAACATCAGCTTTGTAGAATACTTTGTGTCTCTGTGCAATATTCCATTAGAGATTAGGAAACAACAAGGGATTGTATACATTATAAAGTAGGTGGGATTGACAGCAACAGTTCCAAAGAGAAAGGAAGATGTTGAGACAGTCATGACTAATTATCAGTTGCTGCCATTCTATCTGAAAGAATTCTTCATGAACAGCTTGATCAAAGATACGTGGCTTGTTTCTTCTCTTTGTCTTCTCTGTCTTTCATTTTCTACTCAATAATTTTCTGTTTATTTCAAAACTATCCTTTCATGATGGTTGTGTAGCATGTAGAAAAGTTGATCCTTATCCATTTCTGCTTCTTGGTGGCGTGGGGAGTGGGAGTATTGTTGCGGCACTGAGTAATCTGCTTTCTCAAATTTTTGTCGTCACGTCTTTCTTCATTGTTCAGATGGGAGACCGGAGACATGTTGGCAGTGTATCTTATCCAGCAAACATTATTAAGCTGGCAGTTGATTCTGGAAGGCAGAGGCAGTTTGTGCAGACCTCTTGGCCAGAAGACTGTGGGACAGGGTATGAGCCACATTCGACTCAATTTCGCCAATTAAAGCTTCCATTGTTCATAGATTAATGTGATAAGGATGTTTGAAACAGAGGCAAATGCAGAAGGTGAGCGGACGCTACCTGCATTTTGATCGCTGGTGGGATCGCTCTGCTACTGACAGAGGAGACTGCCTTTTGATTGTTGGGGGAATCGCTCTTCTGCCAGAGAGGGAAAGACCTGCCGCTGTGCCTGGAGAATGTTACCCAGGTTTTCTGTGTTTTGGATATGGACTTCGACTATGGACTTTTTGCAGTCTTTTTTCTATATTCTGTTTTTTCACCTGATCTTTCTTGGTTTTTTGTGTGCAGGGGATGGGTATTTGGGAGTTGATGTGCCTCTTCTGTTTCTGTTCATTTTTTTGTGCTGCTGTTCTTTTTTTTCTTGGTTTCATGGTTATCTGAAGAAGAAGAATTTCAGAGTTGTGTACTTTGATAATAAATAAACCTTTGAACAAAATAGGCTGTGACAGGATGGAGCAATCAGATATTACACGTCAGCTGAACACGAAGAGTTTGGATTTAATTGACTTTTGATAGAAAGTAGAGATTACTTGTGGCACATTGGAAGAAAAGAATGTGTGGTTATTAGCTCCTACCACCACTATTCCTAGGAAAGCCCTGTGCTCTCTCTACCTGGTGGTCTTTGACAAGAGATCGACTAGCTCTCATTAGACAAAGAGCTTTGCATATGGAAGGCAAGCAAACTGAGATATTGAAAGTATCTAACTCTAGTTTTGAAGGAGCCTAAAGCATATGTTTCTTCACCACAGTCAATTAGAGTCACTGGAAATGTAGTCCTTGCTCTGCCCTCAGGTTGAAGTCGTGGCTGGCAAAGTGGTAGGTTTCAGTTCAGTGATGTTTATTGATGCACAGTCATTTTACGTATCTTTCAGATAGGTTTAGGTAGGAGAACAGCTTTCTAAGAACCCTATACAGGAACAACTGATTTGCATAGTCTGACTGTCTCTACATGCCCTTGGCTTACAAATGACTAGGAACAACTGACTTGTATAGACGTGCTGAAATCAGGAAAATGTTCTTCAGTACTCCAGACTATCCCTGGAGATAACTGCAGCCTGTAATATCCATAAAAGTCATCACTTGTAATGCCATCTGACTGAAGAAATCATCCGGCCCGATTAATGAAAGATACGCTGTGTTTGATTTCAGTGTAAGATCAAATGCTTCCCTGGTGCTGGCAGTATAGGTGGTGGAAGGCCACTGAGTTTCACAGGAAATAATGCAGATCACGTTGGATGGTAACCTCCAGCCTCTCTGGAACCAGAAGACTTGCAGTCATAGCCATATAGCACAGAAACAGGACCTTCAGCCCCCTGAGTCTATACTGACCATCATCACCCATTTACACTAACCCTACATGATTTCCTTTTCTTTGATTTGCATCAACTTCCCTCATAGTTTACCTTTCACCTACACACAAGGGTAAGTAATCTAACAAGCAGCACATCTTTGGATTGCGGGAGGAAATCAGAGCACCTAAAGGAAATGCCTGCTTTCTGTCTGCAGCCATTGAACCCTGACAATACAATTATTAGGTGACGTGCCAGGATTATCAGTGATAACTGTCTGTTTGACCAAGATTCTGTTCAGTATGTGATGTGGTCAAGCAGAAAGTTATCACTGATAATTCTGGCACTACACCTGATAATTGTATTGTCGGGGGTCAATGGCTGCAAGTTGAAATGATGCTGATGAAAGGCAGGCACTTCCTTCAGGAGCTCTGATTATCAGTGACAACTGTCTGCTTGTCCAGCGTTCAGTTCAGTGTGTGATGTGGTCGAGCAGACAGCTGTCACTGATAATGCTGGTGGTACAACAACACCTTCTCTCTGGTGTCAGCCAAAGGAGAAGATGATGGTGTGTTGCCAGGATTATCATAATACCTGTTTTGACCACATCACACACTGAACAGAACAAGGCACAAGCCTTGTAAATTTTGATATGAGGAATTATAGGAATGCCACGTGAAATTAATGTGAGTGCAGATATATATCAGTGATGGATTGATTGATTCCTCAGTAATAAGTCAGAGCACATAGCGGGTTATTAGCAGAATGTGCAATAAACAGGGATTAAAGATACTCAGAAACTTGAAAATTGGACATGCTAGTCAGCAACAACCTGGTCAGGCAATCTTAACACTGTTTCCCATAGATACCACCTGATCTTTTGTGCGTGCTTTCTATTGTCCATGGTCTCAGCCTGAAACCTTGACTGTCCATTTCCCTCCACAGATGTTGCATGACCCACTGGGTTCCTCAGGCATTTCTTTCTGAAAGAGGCTGACCAGTTTGATTGCTAAAATAGAGCATGAGCAACTGTCCTGCAAACTAAATCAGCTTGAGGTCTTTCCTCTAGTAAATTCCAGGCTAAGCGGTGACCTGATAGTGGTTTCAAATTTATGAAGCCATTCAATAAATTAGACACACAGAAAATGTAGGGCAACACACAAAATGCTGGAGGAACTCAGCAGATCAGGCAGCATCTATGAAAGGGAATAAACAGTCAACGATCTGGGCTAAGACCTTTCACCAAGACTGAAGCATTGATTGTTTATTCCCCTCTTCCAGTATTATGTGCACTGCTCTGGATTTCCAGCATCTGCAGAATCTCTTGTGCTTATAGAGTAGATGTGAACACTTGCAGGAAATCTAAAACAAAGGACTTAAACAAGGGATAGTAATAGATGAACCTAGTAAAGAAACGGAGAAGCTGCATTCAGCAAGATAAGGTGGACATGCTTGATTACGATGAGATGTATTTAAGTGAAAAATTATTGAAAATGTAATGGAGAAAGAAAAAAATGGTGTTAATAGAGGTAGACATACTGAAGAGAATGGGAAGTGGCTCATGTGAAACAAACAGCAGATAGCACGTCCTGATGAAAAGTCTCGGCCTGATACATAAGCAATTCATTCCGCTCCATGGATGCTGCCTGTCCTGCTAACAGCATTTTGTGTTTGTTCCACTGGACAGCATGTTTCTGTGAAATTCTGGACAAAAAGTGCTTATATGTGATATTGACTTTTGATCTAAACTCTTCTATTTTAACTTCAACAATTCATCACGTTCGATCACCCAAATATAGCATTATGCCAGTCTTTGACCCTACACAAGATTCTTTATTTAGAAAACAAGATGCCGTTTTCTCAGTCGATTGCCCCCCGCCCCCCCAACAGCTGTTATTCAGGATGGGTAGTAACAGATTTTACCAAATAGTGGATTTGCCTGAGGCTATCCGCCTGATGTGTAAGACAACAGAAGTTACATTCACCACACATCTGCCTTTTAGGTTTGTGATGCAGGTCTCAAGCACATTCCATAAAAGTACAGAGCAGGTTGTTGTGTTACATAGACAACTAAGTTCTTCTAGAATAACAAGGGGCGAATGAAATGTACACATACTATATTTTTGAAGTTGGAGATTTATTGCATTTTATTCCTTTTGCATTTTCTTTTTCCATTTTTTTTCATTTAGTGATTCTTTATAACACACACAATTCTTAGATTTAGGGCAACTGATTTGATCAAGAGCTACACAGATTTACCTTACTAAACAACTTCTCTCAAGGCTGAGTTTAATGAATTCATGATAAAATATCAATGCACAAAATATATATAGAAGAACCATATGTTTATATGTAAGTCAATGTATTTAACCAGAGAAGCTGTTGCTCATACTTAAATGATTAGCTATTCACTACATCGATTTGATGCAGAATTGTTCAAACAATATAAGGTGGAACATAAAACTCTTGCCTTTTCAATTTTATTGCCCTAATTTTATGAAGTGTTAGTTTCATATAATTGCTCAGTTTTGCTGATTAGAACAATACGGTACAGAACTTTATATTTCAATCTATTGATATTTCTATGTAGTAATTTGAAATGAACAACTGACAGGTCAACAGATGGTGCCAGATATCTCATACTGTTTTACGAACTAAAAAAAATAGGTCATACTCTGGAAAGGTAGCATTTAATTTTAGATGGATACATATCTATTAATTCAATAATTGAATAATATTTTCTTTCTGTACTTACCATTGAGCCAGATGTTACCACTTTAACAAAAGTATGCATTCCAATGGATACCAGTAAGTCCTAGTTCAATATTTTCAAAATAGTTTTCTTGTTGTATGCGTTTAGTCTTCTGTGCTGTGAGCTCAGAATTTTCCCATCAGTTTAATTTTTGTACTGTTGACTGTCGCCTCTCTGTCTCAATGTTCTGAAGATTTGCCAAAAAGCTTTCAAGATTATAACTTTGTTCAAGGACACTACCAAAAGCCAGAGTACATTCACATTAGATATAGCTTGCTGATGAATCAAAACATGTTTTATTATAAAATAGAATGGAAAGAAAGAACAACAATAGTGAATAATGAACTGTTTAACAGTCTGAGCTTTATCACAATTTAGCTCTAAACCAGGGTATTTCTGCTTTCCCTCCTTTCCAACATTATAGTATCATGGGATTACAGTGAGAATCTCATGTCTTCCACCCCAGTTAGATTTAATCATGGTACATTCCATGAGCATTACTCAGAAACAGTGCCAAACTGAGTCCAAGGGAGTAAGAAGTTTTCTTACTTTAAAGTTGATTGGTTATGTTTTGAAAACTGAATGAAATAATAAAGTAATCAAATAGAAAATTTGAGAAGTAGAATGACATGAGGCTTGTTCCTCAGGCTGAGACATCTAATAGAAAATTAGATGTCTCAGAAATAGAAAATCGTGGAAAGGGATAGAATCAGAGAGGACAGGAAAATTTTTAATTGGGGAAGGGGAAATTATGAGGCTATAAGGCTAGAACTTGTGGGTGTGAATTGGCATGATGTTTTTGCAGGGAAATGTACTATGGACATGTGGTCGATGTTTAGGGGTCTCTTGCAGGATGTTATGGATAAATTTGTCCCGGTGAGGAAGATAAAGAATGGTAGGGTGAAAGAACCATGGGTGACAAGTGAGGTGGAAAATCTAGTCAGGTGGAAGAAGGCAGCATACTTGAGGTTTAGGAAGCATGAATCAGATGGGTCTATTGAGGAATATCGGGTAGCAAGAAAGGAGCTTAAGAAGGGGCTGAGGAGAGCAAGAAGGGGGCATGAGAAGGCCTTGGTGAGTAGGGTAAAGGAAAACCCCAAGGCATTCTTCAATTATGTGAAGAACAAAAGAATGACAAGAGTGAAGGTAGGACCGATTAAGAGATAAAATTGGGAAGATGTGCCTGGAGGCTGTGGAAGTCAGCGAGGTCCTCAATGAATACTTCTCTTCAGTATTCACCAATGAGAGGGAACTTGATGACGGTAGGGACAATATGAGTGAGGTTGATGTTCTGGAGCATGTCGATGTTAACGGAGAGGAGGTGTTGGCTTTGTTAAAGTACATTAGGACGGGTAAGTCCCCAGAGCCTGACGGAATATCCCTCAGGCTGCTCCACGGGGTGAGGGAAGAGATTGCTGAGCCTCTGGCTAGGATCTTTATGTCCTCGTTGTCCACGGGAATGGTACCGGAGGATTGGAGGGAGGCGAATGTTGTCCCCTTGTTCAAAAAAGGTAGTAGGGATGGTCTGGGTAATTATAGACCAATGAGCCTTACGTCTGTGGCGAAAAGCTGTTGGAAAAGAGAGATAGGATATATGGGTATTTAGAGAATCATGGTCTGATCAGGGACAGTCAGCATGGCTTTGTGAAGGGCAGATCGTGTCTAACAAGCCTGATAGAGTTCTCTGAGGAGGTGACCAGGCATATAGATGAGGGTAGTGCAGTGGATGTGATCTACATGGATTTTAGAGAAAGTTCCACATGGTAGGCTTATTCAGAAAGTCAGAAGGCATGGGATCCAGGGAAGTTTGGCCAGGTGGATTCAGAATTGGCTTGCCTGCAGAAAGCAGAGGGTCGTGGTGGAGGGAGTACATTCGGATTGGAGGGTTGTGACTAGTGATGTGCCACAAGGATCGGTCCTGGGACCTCTACTTCTCGTGATTTTTATTAACAACCTGGATGTGGGGGTAGAAGGGTGGGTTGGCAAGTTTGCAGATGACACAAAGGTTGGTGGTGTTGTGGATAGTGTAGAGGATTGTCAAAGATTGCAGAGAGATATTGATAGGATGCAGAAAAGGGCTGAGAAGTGGCAGATGGAGTTCAACCCGGAGAAGTGTGAGGTGGTACACTTTGGAAGGACAAACTCCAAGGCAGAGTACAAAGTAAATGGCAGGATACTTGGTAGTGTGGAGGAGCAGAGGGATCTCTGGGTACATGTCCACAGATCCCTGAAATTTGCGTCACAGGTAGATAGGGTAGTTAAGAAAGCTTATGGAGTGTTAGCTTTCATAAGTCAAGGGATAGAGTTTAAGAGTCACAAGGTAATGATGCAGCTCTATAAAACTCTGGTTAGGCCACACTTGGAGTACTGTGTCCAGTTCTGGTCGCCTCACTATAGGAAGGATGTGGAAACATTGGAAAGGGTACAGAGGAGATTTACCAGGATGCTGCCTGGTTTAGAGAGTATGCATTATGATCAGAGATTAAGGGAGCTAGGGCTTTACTCTTTGGAGAGAAGGAGGATGAGAGGAGACATGATAGAGGTATACAAGATATTAAGAGGAATAGATAGAGTGGACAGCCAGCGCCTCTTCCCCAGGGCACCACTGCTCAGTACAAGAGGACATAGCTTTAAGGTAATGGGTGGGAAGTTCAAGGGGGAAATTAGAGGAAGGTTTTTTACTCAGAGAGTGGTTGGTGTGTGGAATGCACTGCCTGAGTCAGTGGTGGAGGCAGATACACTAGTGAAGTTTAAGAGACTACTAGACAGGTATATGGAGGAATTTAAGGTGTGGGGGTGGTTATATGGGAGGCAGGGTTTAAGGGTCGGCACAACATTGTGGGCCGAAGGGCCTGTACTGTGCTGTACTATTCTATGTTCTATGTTCTAATAGAGTGTTGCATATAGAAAACTTGTATGTGTAAATCCACTGCAGCTGACGCTGGGTGATCATGGCCTCAACACTTCTGCAGCTGGTCTTTACAAGTATTTCAGTGTGAGGCACCCGCTCATGCCAGATAATTCCCAGGATGCGCTGGAGGCAGCTTATGTGGAAGCGCTCCAAGGACTTGATGTGTAGCTGTAAAGGAGGGTGGAGACACAGACCACTTGGTATACAGCAACCTTTGTGGAGGAACGAAGGCTCCTGTTCTGAAAGACTTTACGCTGAAGTCTCCCAAAGGCAGCAGATGCCTGTTTAATGCAGCTCTGGATGTCGTTGTCAATGCTGCTATCCTCAGACAGAATTCTCCCCAGATATTTGTGGCTGAGGCACGTGATAAGGATGCCCCCATGTCGGCTACCCTGCAGAGTGTTATACGGCCAGCTACATCATGGTCGACGCTCAGCTGGAAGGCCGAAGAAGCGTTATAAGGATCATAGAACTATAGAACCATAGAACATTACAGCACAGAAATAGGCCTTTTGGCCCTTCTTGACTGTGCCGAACCATTTTTCTGCCTGGTCCCACTGAACTACATCTGGACCATATCCCTTCATACACCTCTCATCCATGTACCTGTCATAGTTTTTCTTAAATGTTAACAGTGAGCCCGCATTTACCACTTCATCTGGCAGCTCATTCCACACTCTCACCACTCTCTGTGTGAAGAAGACCCCCCCAATGTTCCCTTTAAACTTTTCCCCCTTCACCCTCAACCAATGTCCTCTGGTTTTTTTTCTCCCCTAGCCTCAGTGGAAAAAGCCTGCTTGCATTCACTCTATCTGTACCCATCATAATTTTATGTACCTCTATCAAATCTTCCCCTCATTCTTCTGCGGTCCAGGGAATAACGTCCTAACTTATTCAACCTTTCTCTGTACTCTTTCAACCTTATTAACATGCTTCCTGTAATTTGGTGACCAAAACTGCACACAACACTCCAAATTCGGCCTCACCAATGCCTTATATCAGATGAAGAATGCTTTAAGGAAGTGCAAGATCAGACCCGAGGTCCTGGAGGAGGTTACTGCTGACCGTACCACTTGGCGACAGCTGTGTAGGGACGGGGTTCATATTCTGGAGATGGAAAGAACAACCAGAAGACAGCAGAAGAGAGCCAGCACAAATGCAGCCATGGTTGCCATCACTACCACCACTACTACATATACATGTCCCACCTGCAATAGAGCTTGTAGTCCAGGATAGGACTGTACAGTCATCAAAGATCTCACCTATAAAGGAGTGGACGTTGTCATCGGATTTCAATGGACAACCGACAAAGATGTGTAAATGTATTCCTGTGTACTTGTGAGCAGGATTATGTAGACCATAAATCAACTGCTGTGCATTTATAGGATTCTTGCTATCAGTAACAGGGTATCTCACAGTTCAGTGCAGGGTGGGAGAAGTTAAATTTCCACAATTTAGTCAGGATGATAGGCTACCTCAAAACTGCAAAAGAAATTTCATCTCATAAACTTGATTCTGTTTCCAAGAAGTTCATGCTGTATTTCTTCAGCAGTTCCTGCTCTTTTATGACACCACACCAGTGAACATTAGGAGTTTCATAAATAAAAATGCAGATGATGAAAATCTGAAATAAAAATTAAAAAATGGAACTACTCAACAGGTCTGGCAGAAACCGTGGGGAGAAAAAAAGAGTTAATACTTCAAGATGAGGAACTTCCATTCCTCCAATTAACTGTCATTCAACTGAAATATTTACTCTAATTCTCAATGCTGCCTGACCTGCTGAGAAGTTCCCATATTTCCTGTTTAGAAATCTACACCACATTACAGGCCCTTTGGCCCACAATGCTTTGTTCCAGATATGCCAGATTTGCTATGTTTTAATTGAGTTAAATGTTTGGTGATTCGTAATCCAGTATTTTTGACACTTTAGTTCAACTGTATAAGACTGAGACAGAAAAGTGTTAGTGATCAATTTCCATAGAGGTCTTCCTCCATTGTTCTATCAGCAGAGGGCAATTGAGAAAAACAGAGAAACAGCACCAAAAGCCAGACTGACTGAGAGTACCCTTACGATTGTTTTTTCTTCTTCTTTTGTACTTCAGCAGAAGATAACACTTGAATAGAATATAATGGCTCCTGTCAACCAGGAAGGATTACAAGACTATTTAATGAAAATTATTAGGAAAATAAAACTAGGCACCGTATGTCATCCTTCAGGTCCATCTTTCTTTGTTCTGCACTTGGTTGAAACTTTTGTACAATTGAGTCTTGCCGCATTTGCACAGTTTGGGTTAAAATCATTGATGACGTCTTCTAGACTGAGAAAAGATTGAAGCAAAGGGCATCTAGGTTGAAATATAATATTATGAAAACTGAAAACATGTACTGGGGAAATAACTAATTTGGGAGTGATTTTTCAAAGCCAGTTATAATCCTGAAGTGGGGGTAAAAGGCAATAAGTTTAAGAATCATTGGAGTGGCCTATCCCAGCACAAGTGCTGAGGTACTGTACGTCCACCTGGAGATTAGAATCCTGAAGTGGGGGTAAAAGGCAATAAGTTTAAGAATCATTGGAGTGGCCTATCCCAGCACAAGTGCTGAGGTACTGTACGTCCACCTGGAGGTTGAGTAACACACATATATTGTGCAGCATGTGTTCTCTTTACCATTGTAATTTATGGATAAGTTGCCAGTTCCAGTAGCACAGTAGGGACTAATACCCACCCTACCCAATCCATCCCACAATATGAAGCCAGGGGAGAAATTTGATATGATCTCAATAATGGTGATTGTATGGACTCATGGGGAGGGTAGGTGAATGGGGAAGGGGTGTCTGCAATTTAACTAATAAGTAAATCAAAACAAAATAATTTAAATTTTCTGTGCTTTGGGCACCAAGTGGTCTAAACTACATTGTTGGCCAGATGAAACTACAGTCTACAATTAGTGGATTTGATGAATCAAGGACAGGGGAAGCAGACAAACTGATTGTCTTTGTTTCCCCTTGCTTTGTGGACTCTGAATTGATTCTTTCCCTGAGATAATCTAATCAGAGAAACTGAATGTGCACACAAGGAGCTTCAGGTAATGACCTGTTAAACCTGAGACCATTCTCAGATGAGCAGCTACTTATTATGTAAAATGCCAGACCTACCAACGAAGCAATCTATAATATGTTTGGGTCACCTCATTTAACTGGTCTGAACCAATCAGAGTTGAAAGACACAATACAGAAGGCTGGGGTGGGCAGAGCCATGAAACAATGTTGGCTGTAGCCCTGGACTAGAACCAGTAAGAAGATGACCCAGGTAGGTCAAGTGACCTTGGGTCAATGGGATGGAGATCCACCAGCTCAATTAATAAGAAACACTAAGATTCAGGAGCTCCAAATACGTAGGGGCGATAACCCTCCAGCAACCAGAGACCAACCATCGTGGATAAGAAGGACCCCACGGATACGTGAAGATCGGGACCACAGGAAACACCTGTCCAGCGTAGACTCCTCTTCCAGGTAACACCTTTTCTCTTCACTGACTGTTCATGGAGGGTCAGGGATTCTAGATTCCGGAAGGATTCTAGTTTGTGAACCTATGTGCTTTTTTCGCTGAGACAATAGAAGTTACTTGCCGGTAAATACAGATTCTCCGTGCCTCACTGATCATTATTACAAGGGGTGATTCTTGTAACAACAGTAATACAGCAGCCACATGCACCTGCATTGGTAGACACTGACCACTTCTGAGAGGCAGAAGTGTGGAAAATCCTCACACTGGTGTGGGGAAATAGGAACTTTTTGCACCAGTTGTGAAGTGTTTCTGCCCACCTCCTATGGAAGACGAGCCAATCTGGAAACTGGACCAGGCACTTGCTGTCGTAGGTCACACTGGGATGGAAATGTGAAGAGAGGAGAATGATAAAAAAGGTACCAGTGGACAAGATCAGCTAGTGGTGGTCCTAAGGACTTTTTTCTATGCTGTATGTCTCTATTTCTATCCTAACACAGATTTCATGCTCCAGTCATCTTCTGTGCACATGATGATGGTAACAGCAGGAATTCTGCAGATGCTAGAAATTCAAGCAACATACATCAAAGTTGCTGGTGAACGCAGCAGGCCAGGCAGCATCTCTAGGAAGAGGTACAGTCGACGCTTCAGGCCAAGACCCTTCGTCAGGACTTCCATAGGAGATGGGCAGAAATACTTCACAACTGGTGCAAAAAGTTCCTATTTCCCTGCACCAGTGTGAGGATTTTCTGTAATGCGTTCAACAGCAACTTTGATGTGTGTTACATGATGATGGTGTTTGACATCATCAGCTAGACTGGTTTGTTGTAATTATATACTGCCAGAAATTGCCTCAACGATTACAACTTACAACTTCCGTAAATAACTCAAAATTCTGCATGGATTAAAGTGAGCTCTGCACCTGCCGAGGACATTGCCTTTATGAATGCAAAATCATCCCCTATTTCTCTTTAAAACGTCAGTGCTGGTAACTCTTCATAAAGATCAAGGAGTCTGTGAACTAAGAATAGGCTGAATTTGTGCCCCTCTGCTGTTATGACTGTTGTGCAACAGAAAGGCTGAATAACTTCTGCCTCTGGATGTTACAAGGATAAACCTGAAACTGATACGACACACAGAAAAGATCATTTAGATCAAGTAGGTTTATGAGAAGGAATGTGACTGTATGAACTGAAATGGCAAGGGAGGCAGTGAGCTGATAAATATTTGACAAATTCAAGAGAGAATTGATGAGTGCTTGAAGAAAAAAATGGTAAAATGATATAACTAATATCAAAGGAAAAGATATTTCCTGGACTCTGAGACAGTCTATATCTTCACTGGTTCAAAAGCAACTGTCATTGGCAATTGCAGGAATACTCAGGTCCTGATAGCACTGATATTCAATCATTGTGCACTCATAAACCATTCAGTTAAACACACCTGCAGCCTATAGCTGGTCAAAGAGAGACAGGAAAATTCCTGCTTTACGCTTTCAGTCGCAGTCCTTTCATGTTACTCTAAATTAGGCCAGTGCTTTGGTTCAGGACAGCCACGTGATTTCTGGCCCAATTATTTTCACTGCCTGCTGGCGTGCGTGGACAACTGACGATTTCCCATGCCCGCAGCTGGAAGATAGGGCGGTATGTTGTATTCAGCACCGGACTCAGTTTCTGCAGCCTATTCCACAATTGCACACCACCAGTAAATCAACCCATTAAACAAGATAGCAAAAGAAGCATTATTTACCACCCTCTGCAAATAGAAAAAGGCACAAGAAATGTAAATGAAAAAAGCTTTGATTTTTTTGCCATTTGGATCTTTAGCTCATCAGCTTTTTGAGTTCATCAACAATGATCAGTGTCAAAGCATTAAAGAGTAATATCAGTGGATTTAATTTTAAAACAATAATTCTGCCTTCAACAGTTCTTCCAAATATCCCCTTATGTATTGACGAATATCTGTGCTTATCTGAATCTCCCACCAGTAATTTGTAAAAAAAATTAATATATTTACTACAGTACAAATAGTTTATTTTTTAACTCGTGGCTATTGTGGCCATGCAATACAGATTCATTTTATTCACTTCTGCAGCTTAATCTTTCTCAACTGGCACATCTGTTAATCCAATTGGTATGGTGTATTTGGAAGCCATCAGCATGGCATGTTGTCGACCACCAGGTGAGTGAATGAGAACTTCCTCCTTGAGGCTATAAGGAGGAATTGCGAAGAAAAAAAGAAAGTACTTTTAATGGAAGACTTGAATCAACCAATTATAGACTGGGAACATCAAGACAGCTTAGAGTCCAAACTGGCAGATATCAGGGAATAAATTAGCTAACTCCTCAAACAGTGTGTGGTGATCATGAGTAACCTGTGCCTCCTCATTACACTGCATGCTGGAGGCTAAATTACTGCCGCTACATGTGACCAGCACGATTCATTGTCTGCCTGCATCAGCAGGGGTTCTGGATGGTGAGTGGCCAGCACTCCTTAAAGAGAATCTTCTTTTAAAGGGGAAGTGCACAGCAGCTGCCTGAAGTTGGAAGGAGAGTGAAACAAAACTGTGATACTTTAAATGTTGGCTGAATGACTAACAGGGCATGCTCCATGGTTTTTTAATGTGGTACTGAAGGATTTAGATGTGCAGAGAGGTGGGCACCAGTGGCTTGCTAACAGATACAAGATCAGAAGCCGGTGGGGAGAGATAGCAGTGTAAACAAATCCTAGGATTACGGATTAAAGGACATGACTGCAATGCAGTAAGATCTTTAGCAAACTGAATTGCATGATCAGCATGAGTGAGTTCATTTTTGGAGGTTTAAAAATTGTCAAAGAAATATGTTTTATGGAGCATCTTATGAAGATAATGGGATTCAGAGTAGAAGACCGCTTTGTCATCCAACAGGCCTTAGCTAATCTTTCATCCCCCATCCAAGTCCTATATCCCTTGATTTTTACTGGATTCCAAACATTTACTAAACTGAGCTTCAGAAACTCTCAGATAGAAGAAAGAAACAAGAAGAGAGATGAAAATGTTCTTAGAGGAGATTTTACAGCATCACTGTTGCAAATACAGTTGCAAATTCTTGAGTGAAGAACTTCAGTGGTGTGCAAGAGATCAGTACTGGAGGAACTGAGGTTGTAATCTAAAGATTACAGAGATTAAAGATTAAATTCAAAGTAAATGTATTATCAAAGTACATATATGACACCATATACAACCCCGAGATTCATTTCCTTGTGGACATACTCAATGAATCCATAATAGAATAATTATTCACCAGTGGATCTCCTGGACAACAGCAATACCTACATCAGGCTGCTGTTTATTGATTACAGCTCAGTATTCAACACAATCATACATTCATTTCGAATCAATAAGCTCCAAATCCTTTGCCTCTGGGTGTCATCCATCATTAAGGACTTCCATCACCCAGGAAATGGCCCCTTCTCATTACTACCATCACGGGAGAAGTACAGGAGCCTAAAGACACACACTCAACGTTTCAGGAACAGCTTCTCCTGCTCCAGCATCAGATTTCTGAATGGACAATAAATCCATGAACACAATTGTTGTGTATCTGCAACCTATATTAATACTTAATTAGATAGTGCATTTATCATGACTCGGCACTTCATGCTGTGTCTTTATTTCTCATTCGCGCTTCCATGCTCCCTCACATGTGTTGTTCTGTCCCAGACTGATGACATCATCACCGTACTTGACAAGTGTCAAACTACATGAACTGACCTTACCATTCCCTCCTTTCCTGAGAAATGAACTTCAGTGTTTAAGAACACATTTAACTCACTAATTTAACCATTTCAATTCAACACATCTTCTCTGATATGCATGACTATAACCAACACATTTTCTGTTTCAACTTAATGATAACTCTGGAACTGAAAGCATTATTTTCAACTTACAATAGTTTTCATTGTTTCAAAACCCACGACCTAAAGTTTACTTCAATACAAAATTCTTAAACTTCAGAGGTTGTTTACTAACCTGTTGAGTTCTCTCTACCGGTTTCTTTTTGCTTTCAATGGCTGGTACTGGCTTTTGCTCACTGTGTGTAAGCACAGTGTCCCCCACTTTTACAGTAGACTCTTGTGCACCTATGTGAACGTCTGAATACAGCATGTACTTTCCTTTTTGTTCTGCATCCTAGTCTCGTACTTCCAGTTCTGCTGCTGTAGCCAACAAAGCCTAGGAAACTCCTCTCTTCTGTAGTATTTTCTGGTTCACAAGCCTCCATTACTGCTCGCACTCTGTCCTCAGTTGGTCTGATGCATTTCTGTGACAAAAGAATTCCCATGAAAACTAGACTGTCCATGTTGAACGGACATTCCTCTGGGCTCAGTGTCAGTCCATACTCTGCGAGTCTCTTTAAGACAGCATGCAGTCTCTCATCATGCAGTTTCTGGTTAGGCACATGTACAATCACATCATCTGAGATGTCCTCAATTCCTTCAATTCCAGCTAAAGCATTTGCTATGTCATGCTGGTACTGCTCACAAGGTGATGGCACACCAAATATCAGTGTCTTGTACCTATACACTCCTTCATGCACAACAAATGTGGTTCTCACTTTAGATCCTGGAGTTAGTTCTAGCTGGTAATAGCCCCATTTCAAGTGCAGTTTGCTAAACACTGCAGCTCCATTCATATCCTGTAGTATCTCATCTACAGTTGGAATGAAATGTCTCTCCCTCACAATTGCTTAATTTGTCCTTCTCATGTCTGGGCACATTCTAATGTCTTTGTCAGGTTTTGGTAAAATTACTACCAGGTTAACCCAAGGAATTGGGCCTTCAACTTTCTCAATAATGTCCATTTTCATTCACTGTTCAATTTTTTATCTCAACAGCCTTCCTTAAGTTGTAAGGTATGCATCTGAGCGGATGGGCCACAGGCTTTGCCTTTGGATCAATGTACAGACTGATCTGCTTAGTGTTCAGCTTTCCTACCCCTTCAGACACTTTTGGGTACTGCAGTCTGTCACTACTGACACATCTTCTCCAATCTTTAACACACCCAATTTTGCAGCTGTTTCTCTACCTCGGAGTGGTTCTCCATTACTTTTTACCATGATGAACTCTGCCTGATCTGTTCTATGTCCAGTATTTCTTTCACATTCAAACACCCCCTCAATCTCCAGTAATGTGCTGGATGAATATGGGTATAGCTTTCTCTTCTGCTTATATGAATGGCACTTCATCTTCTCTGACTTGAGCTTTCCCCCCACATTTTCAACGAGTACATTATTCCTGGCTCCTGAATCTACTAACATGCACAGATTTACATCCCCTACACAAAAAGTCATTTTTAGATGGCTGTCTAATTAACAACAAATACAAATTCCTTCTGTTCATCTTCAACATTGTTCACTTTTTTAGTCTTTAAGCCTTTTGCCCAGCATATTTTTGTAAAGTGGTCCTTTACAGTGCATCCTCTGTAAGTCTGTCCAAGAGTTGAGCACTTTACCTATATGCAAGTGTTAGACCCCGCATATTCTCCAGAAGTTTTCTCCACACATAGACTGAGTTACATTTTCCCACTATGGCATCCCTGATTTGGTTGTCTCTGTCCATTCGAAAATTACTGTCTTTTGCTGCCTGCAAGGACAGAACTGTTGACCTGTCTCTCTCTCTCTCTTTAAATCTTTTTATTGAGTAAGTATACAAAAAAGGTAAGCCATATAAACATTAATACAATGTTAAAGTATAATAAAATTCCAAAAGATAACAATACCAAAAAGAAAATACTACAAACAATGTAATTTAAGCATAAGAAACCAAGATAACATAATAGTATACTAGATTTTATATATATCAATGGAAAAAAAGAAAAAAAAAAAACCCCCAAAAAAAAAACCCACCGTGCAACTAACTAAAAGCAAAGCAAAGCAATGGGCTAACTTGAAACCAAACAGAGTTAAACTTAAAATCACGTCCTCAATCCCGACCTCCATTAAAACAGTGAAGAGAAAACAAGAAGGGTAAATATTACATTAAATGAAAATATCGAATAAAAGGTCCCCAAATCTGTTCAAATTTAAATGAAGAATCATAAAGGTTACTTCTAATTTTCTCCAGATTCAAACATAAAATCGTCTGAGAAAACCAAAAAAAGGTAGTTGGAGCATTAAGCTCTTTCCAATGTTGTAAAATACATCTTTTCGCCATTAAAGTAAGAAATGCAATCATTCTACGGGCTGAAGGGGAAAGATTACTAGAAATTTTAGGTAGTCCAAAGATAGCAGTAATAGGGTGAGGAGAGATATCTATATTTAATACCTTAGAAATAATATTGAAAATATCTCTCCAAAAAGTTTCCAAAGTAGGGCAAGACCAAAACATATGAGTTAAAGAGGCTATCTGCCCCGAACATCTATCACAGAAAGGATTAATATGCGAGTAAAAACGCGCTAACTTATCTTTGGACATATGTGCTCTATGAACCACTTTAAATTGAATTAGGGAATGTTTAGCACAAATAGAGGAAGTATTAACTAATTGTAAAATCTGCCCCCAATCATCCACAGAAATGGTAAGCCCCAATTCCTGTTCCCAATCTACCCTAATCTTATCAAATGGAGCTTTCCTAAGTTTCATAATAATATTATAAATCATAGCCGATGCACCTTTCTGACATGGATTAAGGTTAATTATCGAATCTAAAATATATATAGGAGGAAGCATTGGAAAGGAAGTAAGTATAGTACTTAGGAAATTTCTAACTTGTAAATATCTAAAAAAATGTATTCTTGATAAGTTATATTTGTTAGATAATTGTTCAAAAGACATAAGGGAACCATCTAAAAATAAATCCAAAAACCGTAAAATACCCTTAGTCTTCCAAGTTTGAAAAGCGCGATCCGTAAAAGAGGGAGGAAAAAATATGTTACCTAAAATAGGAATCGCTAACCCGAATTGATTAAGATCAAAAAATTTTCTGAATTGAAACCAAATGCGCAAAGCATATTTAACTATCGGGTTAGAGACCTGCTTAAGACGTTTCGAATCAAAAGGAAGAGAGGAACCTAAAATAGAACCAAGTGTATAACCCTGAACAGATTGTAATTCCAATGCTACCCATTTAGGAATAAATAGTATGTCCCGATCAAGTAACCAAAATTTCATATGTCGAATATTAATAGCCCAATAATAAAATCTAAAGTTAGGTAATGCTAAACCTCCATCTCTCTTAGCTTTCTGTAAATGTATTTTACCCAGTCTCGGATTCTTGTTCTGCCAAATAAATGAAGAAATTTTAGAGTCAACTTTATCAAAAAAAGATTTAGGAACGAAAATTGGTAATGCCTGAAACACATATAAAAATTTTGGCAAAAAAAACATCTTAACTGCATTAATACGACCAATCAAAGTTAAATATAAGGGAAACCATTTAGATGAAAGTTGAGTAATATGGTCTATTAATGGTAAAAAGTTAGTCTTAAATAAATCTTTATGTTTACAAGTAATTTTAATCCCAAGATATGAAAAGTAATTATTAATCAATTTAAATGGAAATTTATAATATAAGGGAAGATGTTTATTAATCGGAAAAAGTTCACTCTTACTAAGATTTAATTTATAACCTGAGAAAAGACCAAATTGTGCTAATAACTCTAAAACAGCAGGAATGGATCTCTCAGGATTAGAAATATATAAAAGTAAATCATCAGCATAGAGTGATAATTTATGGGACTTTAATCCCCGAGTTATCCCAGTAATATTTAAAGATTCTCGAATAGCAATTGCAAGAGGTTCTAATGCAATATCAAATAATAGGGGACTAAGAGGACAGCCTTGTCGAGTACCACGAAAGAGAGGAAAAAAAGGTGAGTTTAAGGAGTTAGTACGAACCGAGGCTACAGGGGAGTAATATAACAGTTTAATCCAGGATATAAATTTCAAGCTAAAATTAAACAT
This sequence comes from Mobula hypostoma, assembly GCF_963921235.1. Lineage (NCBI taxonomy): Eukaryota > Metazoa > Chordata > Chondrichthyes > Myliobatiformes > Myliobatidae > Mobula > Mobula hypostoma. The sequence continues at coordinate 48,679,246 of NC_086100.1, forward strand.
TTCAAGCACCTTAAATAAATAAGGCCATTCTACTCTATCAAAAGCTTTCTCGGCATCTAAAGAAATAACACACTCAGGAACATTTTGTGAGGGAGTATAAACGATATTTAACAATGTACGAATATTATAAAAAGAGTAACGACCTTTAATAAAACCCGTTTGGTCTTCCGAAATAATAGAAGGAAGTACTTTTTCTAGTCTATTTGCTAATAACTTAGAAAAAACTTTAGAATCAACATTTAATAAAGATATTGGTCTATAAGATGCACATTGAGCAGGGTCTTTATCCTTCTTTAGTATTAAAGAAATTGATGCTCTATTAAAAGATTCCGGAAGTTTACCAAGTTTCAAAGAAGCCTCAAAAACCTTATAGAGCCAAGGAATCAATAAAGAAGCAAAACATTTATAAAATTCAACGGTAAACCCATCAGGGCCAGGAGCTTTCCCCAGATTCATAGAAGACCTGTCTCACCTTGTTTTTGGGCAAGCTGATGAAAATGCTGCCGGGTAAATGTAGTGTTGACCTGGGGAACGAAGTAAGCATTCAGCGCATCCACCGCTGCCACGCGGTTTGTGACTTGACCCGTGTTTGGTAGTGTTGAGAATATATCCTGCATATCTGGTCCTGGAAGATGCAAAAGTAGTGCTCTCCTTTGTTTTGAATTATCCGTTACGTTATCGCCCACTAACAGTCTTTTACCGTCGCATAAAGTTCAAATGAGTTGAGCCACTGGTCCATCTCTGACCAGCATAGCTGGCTCCATAAAACACTGGAAAAGTTGTATCCCGATTTCTCCATTCTCATCAACTAATATAAACTTACTTTCAAAGTCCGTATCCTTGTCGCCCATGTGTATTTGCAACCCACCTTAGTACATGATTAGTGCATATATCATGACTCGACGCTTCGTGCTCTGAATGTGCCTTTATTTCTCATTCTCACTTCCATGCTCCTTCACGTCATGTGTTGTTCTGTCCCAGACTGATGACATCATCACCATACTTGACAAGTGTCAATCTGACCTTACCATTTCAATACATGACAACTACCTCATTATTTTTTCTGCTCTTTTTGCACAACTTACTTAATTTTATTTTTTATATATACTTATTGTAATTTATATTTTTATTATTATATATTGCAATCTACTACTGCCACAAAACAATAAATTTCACAACGTATGCCAGTGATATTAAACTTGATTCTGATTGAGTGTCATCAGGCTGTGAAGGGATTTCAACACATGAATAGCATTTAAAAATTGAAATATTATTATTATCTGGGTCTCAATGTAGGCCAGTAACCAAAGTAAGCCGGAGATTTGATGAAAAAAAAATGAGAGTACAGACAGCAGAAAGAATTTTGAATGAGTATTGAGAAGAATGATCAACAAGATTATAGGAAGTGTGTCAGAAGATACATTTGAACTCGTAGCACAGTTGCAGATTGGCAGATTGGCACTTTTTAAAAAAGGAGGGAGAGAGAAACCAGGGAATTATAGACCGGTTAGCCTAACATCGGTGGTGGGGAAACTGCTAGAGTCAGTTATCAAAGATGTGACAACAGCACATTTGGAAAGCGGTGATATCATCGGACAAAGTCAGCATGGATTTGTGAAAGGAAAATCATGTCTGACGAATCTCATAGAATTTTTTGAGGATGTAACTAGCAGAGTGGATAGGGCAGAACCAGTGGATGTGGTATATTTGGATTTTCAAAAGGCTTTTGACAAGGTCCCACACAGGAGATTAGTGTGCAAACTTAAAGCACACAGTATTGGGGGTAAGGTATTGATGTGGATAGAGAATTGGTTGGCAGACAGGAAGCAAAGAGTGGGAATAAACAGGACCTTTTCAGAATGGCAGGCAGTGACTAGTGGGGTACCGCAAGGCTCAGTGCTGGGACCCCAGTTGTTTACAATATATATTAATGACTCGGATGAGGGAATTAAATGCAGCATCTCCAAGTTTGCGGATGACACGAAGCTGGGTGGCAGTGTTAGCTGTGACGAGGATGCTAAGAGGATGCAGGGTGACTTGGATAGGTTAGGTGAGTGGGCAAATTCATGGCAGAAGCAATTTAATGTGGATAAATGTGAAGTTATCCACTTTGGTGGCAAAAATAGGAAAACAGATTATTATCTGAATGGTGGCCGATTAGGAAAAGGGGAGGTGCAACGAGACCTGGGTGTCATTATACACCAGTCATTGAAAGTGGGCATGCAGGTACAGCAGGCGGTGAAAAAGGCGAATGGTATGCTGACATTTATAGCAAGAGGATTCGAGTACAGGAGCAGGGAGGTACTACTGCAGTTGTACAAGGCCTTGGTGAGACCACACCTGGAGTATTGTGTGCAGTTTTGGTCCCCTAATCTGAGGAAAGACATCCTTGCCATAGAGGGAGTACAAAGAAGGTTTACCAGATTGATTCCTGGGATGGCAGGACTTTCATATGATGAAAGACTGGATGAACTAGGCTTGTACTCGTTGGAATTTAGAAGATTGAGGGGGGATCTAATTGAAACGTATAAAATCAAAAAGGGATTGGACAGGCTAGATGCAGGAAGATTGTTCCCGGTGTTGGGAAAGTCCAGAACGAGGGGTCACAGTTTGAGGATAAAGGGGAAGCCTTTTAGGACCGAGATTAGGAAAAACTTCTTCACACAGAGAGTGGTGAATCTGTGGAATTCTCTGCCACAGGAAACAGTTGAGGCCAGTTCATTGGCTATATTTAAGAGGAAGTTAGATATGGCCCTTGTGGCTAAAGGGATCGGGGGTATGGAGGGAAGGCTGGTTCAGAGTTCTGAGTTGGATGATCAGCCATGATCATACTGAATGGCGGTGCAGACTCAAAGGGCCGAATGGCCTACTCCTGCACCTATTTTCTATGTTTCTATGTTTCTAGGTATGATGTTGTAGGCATCATTGAATCATGGCTGAAAGAAGATTACAGTGGAGAGCTTAATGTCTAAGGATACACATTGTATCAAAAGGACAGGCAGGAAGGCAGAGGGGGTGGCGTTGCTCTGTTGGTAAAAAATGAAATCAAATCTTTAGAAAGAGGTCACATAGGGTCGGAAGGTATTGAATCATTGTGGATAGAGCTAAGGAACTGCAAGGGTAAAAAGACCCTGATGTGAGTGGTATACATACCCCCAAACAGCAGTAAGGATGTGGCCTACAAATTACAATGGGAAATAGAAAATGCATGCCAAAAGGATGATGTTACAATAGTCATGGGGGACTTCAGTGTGCAGGTAGATTGGGAAAATCAGATTGGTGCTGAATTCCAAGAGGGGGGATTTCTAGAATGCCTACTAGATGGCTTCTTGGAGCAGCTCATGGTTGAGCTCACCAGAGGGTCAATTATTCTGGATTGGGTGTTGTGCAAGGAACCTGAATTGATGAGAACTTAAGGTAAAAGAACACTTAGGGGCAAGTGATCATAATATGATTGAGTTCACCCTGAAATTTCAGAAGGAGAAGCTAACATCAGATGTATCAATATTACAGTGGAATAAAGGGAATTATAGAGTTATGAGGGAGGAGCTGGCCAAAATTAATTGGAAAAGAACACTGGCAAGGATGACGGCAGAGCAGCAATGGCTGGAATTTCTGGAAGCAACTCGGAAGGCACAGAATATATACATCCCAAAGAGGAAGAAGAATTCTAAAGGCAAGATGACACAATGTGGCTAACAAGAGAAGTCAAAACCAATGTAAAAGCCAAAGAGAGGACATATAATAGAGCAAAAATTAGTGGGAAGTTAGGGGATTGGGATGTTTTAAAAACCAACAGAAGGCTACTAAAAAAGTCATTAAGAAGGTAAAGATAGAATATGAAGGTAAGCTAGTCAATAATATTAAAGAGGTTACCAAAAGTTTCTTTCAATACATGAAGTGTAGAACAGAGGCGAGAGTGGATATCGGACCACTGAAAAATAATGCTGGAGACGTAGTAATGGGGGACAACAAAATGGCAGTGAACTGATTAAGTGTTTTGCACCATTCTTCACGGTGGAAGACACTACCAGCAGGGTGGAAATTCCAGGTGTCAACAGCCATGAAGTGTGTGAAGTTACCATAAATAGAGAGAAAGTCTTTGGGAAACTGAAAGGTCCAAAGATAGGCAAGTCACCTGGACCAGATGGTGTTCACCACAGAGTTCTGAAAGAGGTAGCTGAAGAAATTGTGGAGGCGTAAGTAATGATCTTTCAAGATCATTTTGGAAAGGTTCCAGAAGACTGGAAAATTGCAAGTATCATTCCACTCTTCAAGAGGGGAGAGAGGAAGAAGAAAGGAAACTATAGTCCAGTTAGTCTGACCCAAGTGGTTGGGAAGATGTTGGTGTCGATTGTTAAGGATGTTGTTCTGGGGTACTTGGAGGCCCATGATAAAATAGGCCATAGTCAGCATGGTTTCCTCAAGGGATAATCTTGACTGATAAACCTGTTGCAATTCTTTGAAGAAATAATAAGCAGGATAGACAATGGAGAATCAGTTGATGTTGTGTTCTTGGATTTTCAGAAGGCCTCTGACAAGGTGCCACACGTGAGGCTGCTTAACAAGCTACAAGCCGATGGTATTACAAGAAAGATGCTAGCATGGATAAAGCAGTAGCTGATTGGCAGGAGGCAAAGAGTGGGAATAAAGGGAGCCTTTTATGGCTGGCTGCCAGTGGCATGTGGTGTTCCACAGGGGTCAGTGTTGGGACGGCTTCTTTTTATGTTATATGTCAATGATTTGGGTGATGGAATTGTTGGCTTTGTTGCAAAATTTGCAGACAATATGAAGATGGGTGGAGGGGCAGGTAGTTTTGAGGAAGTAGAGAGGCTACAGAAAGACAGACAGATTAGGAGACTGGGCAAAGAAATGGCAGATGGAATATTGTGTTGGGAAGTGGATGGTCATGTAATTTGGTAGAAGAAGTGAAAGGGTTGACTATTTTCGAAATGGATTGACTATTTTCTAAACAGTACAGCAGAAGAACAGGCTCTTCAGCCCGAATTGTTGGCACCAAACACAACGCCAAATTAAACTAGATCTCTTCTGCTTGCACATGTTCCATAACCCTGCATTCCCAGTATACCTATGTGTGTATCCAAAAGCTTCTTAAATAGGATTATTGTATCTGATTCCACTACTATTCCTGGCAGTCTATTCCAGCCACCTGCTATTCTCTATGTAAAATACTTGCCTCACATATCTCCTGTAATCTTTCCTTTCTCAATATAAATCTATGTTTTCTAGTGAAAAAAAATCATTTGAGAAGGGTTAATGTGAAGGCCATTCTCCAAAATGATATCAAAAAAGCACAAGCCATTCTTCCATGAAGAGTAATGATATCAGTTATAAATCTTACATTTAAAGATTGTCTGGAATAATTGATAATTAAGAAGAGATCTGGAGGTTAAAGAGAATGAATGGAGTAGAATATTTTCCAACTTTGTGTCTTGATGTGCAGGATACTCCACATACTATCACATGCCATCTGTGGACACCAGGGATTAGAAAAACTTCCTGCTACAATTACTGAGAGCTTTATGTGGGAGCCTGCAAAGCCTTGTACACCTGACAACTGTTCATGCTGTCAATAAAATATCCACAGATAGTGATACAGACAAGGGACAACTTAAAATTAAAAAAGAAAACTAAAATAAGTTCAAAAAACTAAACAGATTGCTGATTCCAGTAGTTAAGAGAAACATAAAAATAAAGGAAAGGGTGACAAAACAAATATTGAGAGGTACCAAAAGGGGATAGTTGTAAAAATTTCAAGATGAATCAAAGTCAACATAGAGAGAACTAAACTATATTAGGAAAAAACACCATGGGTCCTTTAAAATGGACAACAGTGATATAACAGCATTCTGACAAAATTAGTATTATGCCCGATGGACTTGACCCAGCCACCTGCTAAACCTTCTACCCATAGTTCTCACCTCAGCTGACATACATTTTCAACATGCAGATGGCCAAGTGAGGAGATCATTCAGATCCAGTGGGGATATGACTGAGTTCAAATTAACAGCTCAGTGGCTATCAAGGGCTTTTTAACTGTTTTACTTTTACTTAACTTAAAAATGTTAAAATAAATTGAAACAAAATAAGTCAAGCTCTTATCTTTCTCAATAGGGTTGGTAACCTGGTACAAATGAATCAAATCACAAACAAGAGAAGTACTGGAGAAGCTGGAAATCTAAGCAAAACACACAAAATACTGGAGGGTTTTGGCCCAAAACGTTGACTGTACTTTTTTCTATAGATGCTGCCTGCCTGGCCTGCTGAGTTCCTCCAGCATTTTGTGTGTGTTGCACAAATGAAACAAGTTGCCATTGGTGCATTAAAGCGTAAAGGAGTTGGGTGCTTACTGATCTGATTAACAACGGATGGTGCAATCCGGGGTATATTACGATCGAGAAACGTGTTTGCAGATTGGATATTGAACTTTTTACTGTTGGACTTCGGCCACATTCCACCATGATACAACACTTGGCGGCACGGGAGGTCGTTCCTGCCTGTGGCCATTGAACTTGCAGCTCCTCCCGTGGAGGGCCAGACACCCTGAGCCAATAGACTGGTCCTGGATTTATTTTCCATCTGGCATAGTTTGCACTTTGTTGTTTGATTGTTGGGGAGTTTTGTATTGCTATATTTACGCTCTATTCTTGGTTGGTGCGGCTGTAACGAAACCAAATTTCCCTCGGGATTAATAAAGTATATTTATCTATCTATTAGCCCTCCTTGGGATAAAGCTGAGGGCTGGATATAAAGTGCATTAAACCCTCTCTGCTGCATTCCTCTGCTCTCCTGAACCCTGCGGACATTTCAGTGGTGGATCAGAAGATCAGATGCACCAGCACCTGACATCTAATTTATGCTTTGCTTCCATCTTTGTCCACATGAGCACACAAGTCCGAGGCATGTTGAGCCACAAACTGCTGAGCCAGTGTGATTTAGTATACTTATTCTTCGTGAGGCAGCTGCCAAAATTTACATTACAAAATAAAGTGGCAAAGAAGAAAACATTGACAGTATAATCTAACAAATCCTCAGCACTTGAGGATTTCCACTCAAGGCTTCTCCACAAGCACATCACAACCAAATACAGTTTTCTTGATGTGATAACTATTCCTCCAGATTGAAAATTTGCATAATTCACTCGACTAGTTAATAAAGAAAAAATCAAGAGAAAGTAAGGGAATTACACACACGGTTTGCCTAACATCTACTTTCAGGAATTTATGAGTCTATAATTTAGAGTAGAGTAAAATACACATAGAACAGAACAGCATAAGAATAGGCCAATCCAAACTACCTGCACATTGCCTTTATCCCAGGGTGGAAGTATCAAACACAAAAGGGTACCCCTCTCCTCTCCTATCAGATTCCTTCTTCTTCAGCCCTTTACCTTTTCCAAATACAGTACAGTCCTGTTGAAGGGTCTCGGCAGGAAACGTCAACTGTTTACTCTTTTCCATAGATGCTGCCTGGCTTGCTGATTTCCTCCAGCATTTTGTGTGTGTTGCTTGGATTTTCAGTATCTGCAGATTTTCTTGTGTTTGTCACTGTCTTTATCCCTCTATTTCCACCCTGTTCATATGCCTAAATACTTTTAAGTCTAAATGCTTTTAAAACTTTACTATTGTATTTACTTCTACCATTTCCATAAGCAAAGCATTCCAGGCACCCACCATTCTCCATGTAAAATATGTCTCATTAACCTCCTTTAAACTTTCCCCCTCAAAATTTAAAAGATATGCCCTCCAGTATTTCACATGAAGTGCTGGCTGAACTCAGCCGGCCAGGCAGTATCTATGGAAAGGAATAAAGAGTCAATATTATGGGCTGGGACCCTCCATCAGAACTGGAAAGAAAGGGGAAAGAAGCCAGAATAAGAATTATGAAGGACCCCACGCACCCCTCATATAAACTCTTCTCCTCCTGTCATCTGGAAAAAGGCACCGAGGAAATAAGGCTCTCACGACCAGACTATGTAACAATTTCTTCCCCCAAACCATCAGACTCCTCAATACCCAGAGCCTGGCTTGACACCAACCTACTATACCCTCTACTGTGCTTACTGTCTCGTTTATTATTTATTATTATTTATTGTAGTGCCTGCACTGTTTTGTGCACTTTATGCAGTCCTGGATAGGTCTGTAGTCTAGTGTAGTTTTTATTTTTTCTTACGTAGTTCAGTATAGTTTTTGTACTGTTTCATGTAGCACCATGGTCCTGGAAAACGTTGAATGATTTTTACTATGTTCTGTACCAGCAGTTATGGTTGAAATGACAATAAAAAGTGACTTGACTTGAAAGTGGGGAGGGGAAGGAATACAAGCTAGGTGATAGGTGAAGCCAGGTAAGGGGAAAGGTAGCTGGTGGAGGGGGAGTGGAAATGAAGTGAAAAGCTGGGAGGTAATAAGTAGGAAAGGTAAAGGGCTGAAGAAGAAGGTATCTGATAGGAAAGGAGAAAGGTGCCCTCTGGAATTTTACATTCCCATCTTGGGAAAAGGAATCTATCAAACATGTCAATTACTCTCATAGCTTTATACACTTCTATTAAGTCGACACATCTCCCAAAGTGCCAGAGAAAAGAATCCAAGTCTGTCCAAGCTCTCCTTGGTAGCTCGTAGTTTGTAATCCAGGCAATATCTTGATGAAACTCTTCTTTATTCTCTCCAATGCCTTCACATAAGGCCATAAGACATTGGAGCAGAATTAGGCTATCTGGCCCATTGAGTCTGCTCTGCCATGCAATCATGGCTGATCCTTTTTCTTTCTCCTCCTCAAACCCAGTTCTTGGCCTTCTCCTCTTAACCTTTGATGCCATGTCCAATTAAGAACCTATCAATCTCTGCTTTAAATACACCTAACAACCTGGCTTCCACAGCTGCATATGGTCACAAATTTTACAAATTCACTACTCTTTAGCTAAAGAAATTTCGCCGCATCTCTGTTTTGAAAGGGCGCTCCTCCATCCTGAGGCTGTGCCCTCTTGTCCAAGACTGTCCCACCATGGGAAACATGCTTTCCACATCTACTCTGTCTAAGCCTTTCAGCATTCAAAAGGTTTCAGTGAGATCCCTCTTCATCCTTCTGAATTTCAGTGAGTACAGACCCAAACATTACTCATATGATAACCCTTTCATTCTTGGAATCATCCTTGTGAACCTCCTGTGGACCATTTCCAATGCCAGGATATCTTTTCTAAGATGAGCAGTCCAAAACTGTTCTCAATATTCAAGGTGAGACCTCACCCGTGCCTTATAAAGCCTCAGCATCACATCCTTGCTCTTGTATTCTAGACCTCTTGAAATGAATGCTAACATTGCATTTGCCTTCCTTACCACCAACTCAACCTGCAAGCTAACCTTTAGGGTATTCTGCACAAGGACTCCCAAGTCCCTTTGCATCGCAGATTTTTGGTTTTACTCCCCGTTTAGAAAATAGTCTCGCATTTATTTCTACTAGCAAAGTGCATGACCATGCATTTTCCAACATTGTATTTCATTGTATTTCTTGCCCAGTCTCCTAATCTGTCTAAGTCCTCCTGCATCCTACCTGTTTTGTCAAAACTATCTGCCCCTTCACCAATCTTTGTACCATTTGCAAACTTGGCAAGAAGCCATCTATTCCATCATCTACATCATTTATATACAGCATAAAAAGAAGCAGTCCCAACACCGACCCCTGCAGAACACCACTAGTCACTGGCAGCCAACCAGAAAAGGATCCTTTTATTCCCATTTGCTGCCTCCTACCAAACAGCCAATGCTCTAACCATCCTAGAAAACTTTCCTGTAATACCATGGGCTCTTAACCTGGTAAACAGACTCATGTGTGGCACCTTGTCAAAGGCCTTCTGAAAGTCCAATATACAACATCCACTACATCCCCTTTATTTATCCTACTTGCAATCTCCTCAAAGAATTCCAACAGGTTCGTCAGGCAGGATTTTCCCTGAAGGAAACCATGCTGACTTAGTACTATCTTGTCCTGTGTCACCAAGTACTCCATCACCTCATCCTTAACAATTGACTCTAAACATCTTTCCAACCACTGAGGTCAGGCTAACTGGTCTATAATCTCCTTTCTGCTGCCTTCCTCCTTTCTTAAAGAGTGGAGTGACATTTGCAATTTTCCAGTCCTCTGGCACCATCCCAGAGTCCAATGATTTTTGAAAGATCATTACTAACACTACCTCTTTCAAAACCCTAGGGTGCAGTTCATCTGGTCCGGGTGACTTATGTACCTTTAGGTCTTTCAGCTTTTTAAGCACCTTCTCTCTTGTAATAGTAACTGCACCCACTTCTCTTCCTACACACACTATAACATCAGGCATACTGCTAGTGTCTTCCATAGTGAAGACTGATGCAAAATACTCATTTAGTTCATCAGCCATCTCCTTGTCCCCCACTATTATTTCTCCTGCCTCCTTTTTTAGTGGTCCTATATCCACTCTCATTTCTCTTTTGTTTTTAACATACTTGAAAAAACCTTCACTATCCACTTTGATATTATTTACTACCTTGCTTTTCTATTTCATCTTTTCCCTTCTAATGATTTTTTTTAGTTGCTCTCTGTAGGTTTTTTAAAACTTCCCAGTTCTCTAACTTCCCACTAATTTTTGCTTTATTGTATGCCCTTTCTTTTGCTTTTACAATAGCTTTGACTTCCCTTGTTAAACATGCTTGTACTATTTTACCATTTCTTCATTTTTGGAATACATATGTCCTGCACTTTCCTCATTCTTTTTCCCAGAAACGCACACCATTGCTGCTCTGCTGACATCCCTGCCAGCTGCTCCTTCCAATTTACTTCTCTCTCACACCACTGTAATTTCCCTTACTCCACTGAAATACTGCTACATCAGACTTTGCTTTCTCCCTATCAAATTTCAAGTTGAACTCAATCATATTGTGATCACTGGTTCCTAAGGGTTCTTTCATTTCCTGTAATGTGGTATCCAGAACTCCAAGCAATACCACTCCCCAAGATCCCTCTGTACTTCAATACACCTAAGGATTCTGCTATTTACTGTATACTTTCCTTTTGTACTTGATCTCCTAAAGTCCAGTATTTTATACTTGTCTGGATTAAACTCTATCTGCCATTTCTCTGCCTACATGTCTAATTGGTCTATATCATGCTGAATCCTTTGACAACCTTCCTCAGCATCCACAACTCCACCAATTTTTGGATGATCTTCAAACTTACTTATTAGCCCATCTAGATTTTCATCCAGAGATCCCAAAACTGATCCTGTGGAACACCACTGGTTACAGACCTCCATTCAGAATAACACCACCTCCACCTCTACCCTCAGTGTTCTATGTCCAAGCCAATTTTTAATCCAAGTTGCCATTTCTTTATTAGCCTACTAGCAGGGACCATAAAGTCCATGTATACTATATCCACTGCACTGCTCTCATCAGTCAGCTTTGTCATCTTCTCTAAAAACTTCAATCAAATTTGTAAGACATGAGCTCCCCCGGACAAAGCTATGTTGACTAATCCTTATAAGTCTATCTTTTTAGAGATGTGAGGAGGTCCTATCCATAAGAATCTTCTCCAGTAATTTCCCTACCACTGATTTAAAGCTCACTGGCTTATAATTTCTTGGTTGTCTCTTTTACAGATCAGTGTGCTAACTAATGGTATGTGGAATATACTTCATCTTGCAATCATATGAGCCTTCAAATGAGTTTTTGATGGTGAACAAGATGGACTTCTACATTTTAAACTCAGAATACTGCTTAATTTTACTTGTCAGTGCGGCGGTGATGTGACTGCATCCTAAGCTCTCCTGGCTGCTTTTCTCCAGCACATTCATTTCTAAATTCTCATCCTCAGTCACAACTTCAGTTCATCTTACCACTACCACCTACTGCAACCCTACATCTTTACTTCTTTTCGATCTCCCTTAAGTTCTCTGCACTTTCTATTCCATTGCCAATGATAGAGTACTCCTTTCACTCTGGAATGCAGACCATCAGGTAAGAGAGGAATCTATTTGTGATTGTGTGTGAACGCTTAGGTGAGGTTTATTATTGTGAAGCTTGTTATCTGAGTCATTGCTGGTTATTGCTGTTATGCTAGTAGTTATGACTGTATCTGATGTATTATAAGGAAGCAGAAATAGATAGATAGATACTTCATTAATCCCAAAGAAAATTAGTGTCACAGTAGCATTACACTTGCACAGATATACAAATATTAGAAGAGAAGTAAGAAAGAATAAAAAAAGAAGTTATCTCAAACAGGAAGGGGTCTTCCTGTTATAGGTTGACTCATTATAGAGTCTAATGGTCGAGGATAAGAATGACCTCACTTAGCGCTCTTTGGAGCAGTACAGTTGCCTTAGTTTATTACTAAAAGTGCTCCTCTGTTCAACCAAGGTGGCATGTAGAGGGTGAGAAACATCGTCCAGAATTGCCAGGATCTTGCAGAGGATCCTTTGTTCTACTGCAGCCTCTGGTGTGTCCAGTTTGACTTCGATAACAGAGCAGCCTTTCTAATCAGTTATTGAGCCTATTGGTATCACCCGTCTTGATGCTATTGCCCCAGCACACCACCGCATAGAAGATTGTACTGGCGACAAGAGATTGGTGGAACATGTCTGCATACTCCAAAGGACCTCGGTCTGCTCAGGAAGTAGAAGTGACTCTGGCCCTTCTTGTACACAGCCTCTGTGTTGATGCTCCACTTAGGTCTGTCATTCAGGTGCACCCCTATGTACTTGTAGGTCCTGACCACATCCACGTCTTCACCATCAATAGTAACAGGGAGCAGTGTAGGCTTAGTCTTCCTAAAGTTCATCACCATCTCCTTTGTCTGACTGATGTTGAGCTGCAGATAATGCAACTTGCACCATTTGACAAAGTCCTCCAGCAGGAGCTTGTATTCATCCTCCCGACCTCCCTTCATACACCCAACTATTGCTGAGTCATCAGAAAATTTCTGCAGATGACATGACTCAGTGTTGTATCCAAAATCCGAGGTATACCGGGTGAACAGGAAGGGAGCCAATACAGTCCCCAGTGCTGCTTATAGCCCTATCTGACACACAGCTCTGAAGCCACACAAACTGTGGTCTGCCAGTCATGTAGTCCATTATCTAGGACTCCCCACTCCCCTCGCTCCCTCCTTTACTCCCTGTATACCCATGACTGTGTCACCACCCATAGCTCCAATCTGTGAATTCAATTTGCTGACGATACTACATTGATTGGCCTAATCTCAAATAATAACGAGGCAGCCTACAGAGAAGTCATCACCCTGACACAGTAGTGTCAAGAAAACAACCTCTCCATCAATGTTGCAAAAACAAAGGAGTTGGTTATGGACTGCAGGAGGAATGGAGACAGGCTAGTCCCGATAGACATCAACAGATCTGGGGCTGAGAGGAAACAGCTTTAAGTTCCTCAGCATATACATTACCGAGGCTCTCATGTGGTCTGTACACACCAGCTGTGTGGTGAATAAAGCACAACAGCGGCTCTTTCACCTCCGACGGTTGGAGAAGTTTGGCATGAGTTCCTAAATCTTAAGAACTTTCTACAGGGGCACAATTGCGAACATCCTGACTGGCTGCATCACTGCCTGGTATGGGAACTGTACCTCCCTTAATCGCAGGACTCTGCAGATGTGAACTTCCCACTGTTCAGGACATTTACAGAGACAGCTATTTAAAAGGGCCCGAAGGATCATCGGGGTCCCAAGTCACCCCAACCAAAAAACTGTTCCAGATGCTACCATCCGGGAAATGGTACCACAGCGTTAAAGCCATCAACAGGCTCTGGGACAGCTTCTTCCACCAGACCATCAGACTGATTAATTCACGCTGATGCAATTGTGCTTCTATGCTGTATTGACTGTTCTGTTGTACGTACTATTTATTACAAATTACTATAAATTGCACATTGCGCATTTAGACGGAGATGTAACATAAAGATTTTTACTCCTCATGAACGTGAAGGCTGAAAGAAATAAAGTCAATTCAATACAATGGAAGTACCAACCTGCATTGAATGGAGCTTTTCCCCCAGCGATGAGGGCAATGGTATTGAAGGCATTTGAGAAATCAAAACACATGATCCTCACAGTGCTGCCCTGTTATCCAAATGGGAGTAGGCTCTATTTGGCAGGTAGATGACAGCATCATCAACTCCAATGTGGTCCTGGTAGACAAACTGCAGGGGATTGAGGGCTGACCTGACCGGGGATCAGAGGTGAGCCAGCACCAGCCTCTCTAGGGTCTTCAAGATGAGTGAGGTCAGCACCACTGTATGGTAGTCATTCAAGTCTTTTGGTCAGCCCTTCTTAGGTACTGGGACCAGACATGATGTTTTCCATGCTGCTATGTTCTATGTTCCAAACCTGTTCTGGTATCTGTCCCCCACTTTTCCGTTGCTACATCGACGACTGCATTGGCGCTGCTTCCTGCACACTTGCTGAGCTCATTGACTTCATTAACTTTGCCTCCAACTTTCACCCTGCCCTCAAGTTTACCTGGTCCATTTCCGACACCTCCCTCCCCTTTCTAGATCTTTCTGTCTCCGTCTCTGGAGACAGCTTATCTACTGATGTCTACTATAAGCCTACGGACTCTCACAGCTATCTGGACTATTCCTCTTCTCACCCTGTCTCTTGCAAAAATGCCATCCCCTTCTCGCAATTCCTCCGTCTCTGCCACATCTGCTCTCAGGATGAGGCTTTTCATTCCAGGACAAGGGAGATGTCCTCCTTTTTTAAAGATAGGGGCTTCCCTTCCTCCATCATCAACTCTGCTCTCAAAAGCATCTCCCCCATTTCACGTACATCTGCTCTCACTCCATCCTCCCACCACCCCACTAGGAATAGGGTTCCCCTGGTCCTCACCTACCACCCCACCAGCCTCTGGGTCCAACATATTATTCTCCATAACTTCCGCCACCTCCAATGGGATCTCACCACTAAGCACATCTTTCCCTCCCCCCCCCTTTCCGCAGGGATCGCTCCCTATGCGTCTCCCTTGTCCATTCGTTTCCCCCCTTCCCTCTCCACTGATCTCCCGCCTGGCACTTATCCTTGTAAGCGGAACAAGTGCTACACATGCCCTTACACATCCTCCTTTACCACCATTCAGGGCCCCAGACAGTCCTTCCAGGTGAGGCGACACTTCACCTGTGAGTCGGCTGGGGTGATATACTGCATCCGGTGCTCCCGGTGTGGCCTTCTATATATTGGCGAGACCCAACGCAGACTGGGAGACCGCTTTGCTGAACATCTACGCTCTGTCCGCTAGAGAAAGCAGGATCTCCCAGTGGCCACACATTTTAATTCCACATCCCATTCCCATTCTGATATGTCTATCCACGGCCTCCTCTACTGTAAAGATGAAGCCACACTCAGGTTGGAGGAACAACACCTTATATTCCGTCTGGGTAGCCTCCAACCTGATGGCATGAACATTAACTTCTCTAACTTCCACTAACGTCCCACCTCCCCCTCACACCCCATCTGTTATTTATTTATATACACACATTCTTTCTCTCACTCTCCTTTTTCTCCCTCTGTCCCTCTGACTATAACCCTTGCCCATCCTCTGGGTTTTTCCCCCCCTCCCCCTTTTCCTTCTCCCTGGGTCTCCTGTCCCATGATCCTCTCATATCCCTTCTGCCAATCACCTGTCCAGCTCTTGACTCCATCCCTCCCCCTCCTGTCTTCTCCTATCATTTTGGATCTCCCCCTCCACCTCCCACATTCAAATCTCTTACTAGCTCTTCTTTCAGTTAGTCCTGACGAAGGGTCTCGGCCTGAAACGTCGACTCTACCTCTTCCTAGAGATGCTACCTGGCCTGCTGCGTTCACCAGCGACTTTGATGTGTGTTGCTTGAATTTCCAGCATCTGCAGAATTCCTCGTGATTATGTTTTCCATGCTGTTGGGACCCTTTCCAGGCTGAGACTCAGAACGAAAATGCACTGGAGATCTCCACACAGATGCTCTACGCACTCCTTCAGGACCTTGGGGTTCACACCAACTGGTCACAATGCTCTCCTTGTCTGAGTTTCCCCAAAGCCCATCTCACCTGCTCAGTAGTGAAGGTGAGTCCATGATGACTGGGGAGTTGGTGGAAGGTGAAGATCAGGCAATAACAGCAAGTATGTGAAAAGTGGATGGTAGGTGCAGGGAAAGGAGAGGATGTAAACAGTGGTAGCCTGTGTTGTTCATCCGCACGTTGAACTGGAGGAGGGAGGATGGAAGGGAGGAGGCATTGGTGCTGAGGGACCATTGCATGTCTCTCAGCAAACTTCATTTAACTCATTAGCTCATTCACGGCTGCATTCCAAGGCCCTATAGCTAGGCTGATCAAATATGATCTAAAATCAATTTCTATGCTACTTATATTCTATACATTGATTTGGAGTATAAACTTCTGCTATGACTGACCAGTCAGTCACACTTGCTTATGCAACTGTTAAAATAATGCACAATGCTGTAAGGGTCTGTGAAGAATCTAAATGTATTCCCTCCCCATTGTTCAATAATTAGTATAGATTATGTTCTTGATAACAAGCATGTTTATCTCTGGGAAGTAGATAACAAAAGTCATTCGTTTTTCAATTGAACATGTAATAAAAATGTTAAAAATCAATTTTACAATCAATATTCAGAAAGCCATGTAACATATATTCAGTTCTAAGCAGCAGATGTGAAAGTGCTGTGTTACAGAATGTGGTTTAGTGGCTTGGGGGCTTTCACTGGTTCTGTTAATGGAATCCCTCTGCTGGCAATTTCTGCTCAGTGGCCCATTAAGGATGAATGCAAATATAATAATACAATACTTTAGGCAAAAACATCTGAACTGAAGCCATTTAAACATCAGTATAAATATACTGTAGTTAGGAAAGGCATACTTGCCTTTGATTTACACACAGTATCTCTTCCTGTATAATAGAGGGTAGCTGAAGAGAATTTTCTGTATTATTAATCAATTATTGTTGGTCAATTTTCTTTGCAAACTTACAGTGATTCTGAGAAACTCACTTTATTGATTAATATTGGAAAGACTTACTCTGACTTCATTGGTCGGGGTGTAGAATTTAGAAGTCAAAAAACCATGTTGCAGCTGAATAAGCCTTTGGCTAGGCCACATTTAAATTATTAAGTGCATTTCTATCTGTGGCATTGCAGGAAGGGTGTGAAGTCTTTGGGGAGGGGGCAAAAAATCAGGGTGTTGCCTATATTAGTGAGTATTAGCTAAAAGGAGAGGTTGCATAAACCTGAAAGGCTTTCTGTGGATTGTCGGAGGCTGAGGGGTGAGTAATAGATAGAAACATAGAAAACCTACAGTACAGTACAGACCCTTCGGCCCACAAAGCTGTGCCGAACTTGTCCCTACCTGAGAAGTTACCTAGGGTTGCCCATAGCCCTCTATTTTTCTAAGCTCCATGTACCTATCCAGGAGTCTCTTAAAAGACCCTATCGTATCCGCCTCCACCGCCATCGCCGGCAGCCCAACCCATGCACTCACCACTGTCTGTGTAAAAAAACTTACCCTGACATCTCCTCTGTACCTACTTCCAAGCACCTTAAAACTGTGCCCTCTTGTGCTAGCCATTTCAACCCTGGGAAAAAACCTCTAACTATCCACACGATCAATGCCTCTCGTCATCTTACACACCTCTATCAGGTCATCTCTCATCCTCCATCGCTCCAAGGAGAAAAGGCCGAGTTCACTCAACCTATTTTCATAAGGCATACTCCCGAATTCAGGCAACATCCTTGTAATTCTCCTCTGCATACTTTCTATAGTTTCCACATCTTTCCTGTAGTGAGGCGACCAGAACTGAGCCCAGTACTCCAAGTGGGGTCTGACCAGGGTCCCATAGAGCTGCAACATTACCTCTTGGCTCCTAAACTCAGTCCTACAATTGATTAAGGCCAATGCTCTGTGTGCCTTCTTAACCACAGAGTCAACCTACACAACAGCTTTGAGTGCCCTAGGGACTCGGACCCCAAAATCCCTCCAATCCTCCACACTGCCAAGAGTCTTACCATTAATACTACATTCTGCCGTCATATTTAACCTACCAAAATGAACCACCTCACACGTATCTGACTTGAACTCCATCTGCCACTTTTCAGCCCAGTTTTGCATCCTATCAATGTCCTGCTATAACCTCTAACAGCCCTCCACACTATCACAACACGTCCAACCTTTGTGTCATCAGCAAATTTACTAACCCATCCCTCCACTTCCTCATCCAGGTCATTTATAAAAGTCACAAAGAGTCGGGGTCCCAGAACAGATCCCTGAGGCACACCAACCTCCATGCAGAATATGACCTGTCTACAACCACCCTTTGCCTTCTGTGGGCAAGCCAGTTCTGGATCCACAAAGCAATGTCCCCTTGGATCCCATTCATCCTTTCTTTCGCAATAAGCGTCCTTACTTTCTCAGTAAGCCTTGCATGGCGTACCTTATCAAATGCCTTGCTGATGTACTGTATATAAAATTATGAGATAGGGTAGAGAACCAGAGTCTTTTCCCCAGGGTGGAAACATCAAATATGAGAGAGCATTGTTCCAAGATGAGAAGGGGAAAATTTATTCCATATTTAGGAGGCAAGTGTTTTACAAAGTGGTAGGTTTCTGGAACAACCTACTCCAGGAAAAGTGGTGGAAGCTGGTATGGCAGCAATGTTTAAGAGAATTTAAACAGACATATGAGTGAGCAGAGAATAGAATGATACAGAGCAGACCATGTGAAGGCAAATAGAATTAGTTTAAATTGGCTTCATGGTCACACATAGTGAACACAGAACACACCTCTTCTGCACGTATTTCCTGTGCCATGCTTTGCAAGTTTCCACATAAAATGCTTCAGCCTAGGTTTTTTCACAACAAGAGGTTAAATAGATTTTGTAATATTAAACTGATGTACATTTTATGTATCAGATAAACCTTTGCTTTAACTCAACTTTCATTTCATGTCAAATCATGTGTAACTTCAAGAAATAGAGAATCTTCTACAATATATGGAATCATTTTTGTTGCAGAGATGACATACAAGGGGTGATTGATAAGTTTGTGGCCTAAAGTAGAAGGAGTCAATTTTAGAAAACCTAGCACATTTATTTTTCCTACATTTACACACATAGTCCAGCAGTCGTGGAGCATACGAATCCCTTCTTTGTAGAAGTCGGCGTCTTGGACCTCCAGAAATGGTCCACAGCAGGGGTGATTGATAAGTTCGTGGCCTAATGTAGAAGGAGATGAGTTATTAACTTCAAACTTTCTGCATTTTCACTCAAAGAGTTCAACCGCACGAGCATGTAACAAGAGCTCTCTAACTCATCTCCTTCTCCCTTAGGCCACGAACTTATCAATCACCCCTGCTGTGGACCACCTGGAGGTCCAAGATGCTCTCATTACATGCACGTGCAGGTCAACTCTTTGAGTAATAATGCAGAAAGTTTGAAGTTAGCAACTCATCTCCTTCTACCTTAGAACCTATCAATCACCCCTGGTGTGGACGACTTCTATAAAGAAGGGATCCGTATGCTCCACAACCGCTGGACTAAGTGTGTACATGTTGGCGGGGACTATGTTGAAAAATAAACACGCTAGGTTTTCTAAAATTGACTCCTTCTACTTTAGGCCACAAACTTATTAATCACCCCTCGCAAGTTATTAAGTCAAAATACATTACATGATAACCTAAGTGACTTAATTGTCATATGGATTATTCTTAATACTTTCACTATATTATAATTAGGGGGAGAGAGGGAGCCTGTGGAATGTCGAATACTGGGTGAACAAGCAGTCTTTGGAGTACTGCAAGTCTGTGTCTTTGCTGTTGCTTTGCTGTGCTCAGTGGCAGGTGCTGATGCTTTTTTTTGCTGGTGGGGGGAGGGAGGATCGTTGCTTGCTACCGCTTATGTGTGGGAGGGAGGGGGAGCTGGGGGGGGACTTTGGGGTTCTAACATTTAACTGTCATTCATTCTTTGGGGGCACTCCTCTGTTTTCGTGGATGGTTGTGAAGAAAAAGCATTTCAGGATGTATATTGTATACATTTCTCGGACATTAAATGTACCTTGAAACCTTTGAAGTGGGTCTCTGACTCTGGATTCTACCCCAATGCAGAGTACACTGACTGGACAGTACAGAAAGCAACTGGAATGTTCAGCTTGGGAAAGAGCAGCAAACAGAGCAAAAACGAGGATACTTACAAGCTACCTGTTTAATGTAACTGTGAAGATCACACTTTATGTTGATGCCAAGGCCTTGGAGCAAGTAAGAAGGAAGGTTAATAAGATTATATCAGGGACAAATGAGTTTGGTCATAGATAGATTGATGAAACTGATAATTTTCTCCTTTGAGTCGAACAAGTCAAAGCAAGACGTAATAAAGGCCTTCCGATTGATCATGGGTATTCATAGAGGAAATCATAGAATGGTTCCTCTAGCAAATTATTCAGTAACAGAGTCATGGATTTAAATTATTTGACAAGAAAACAGAGAGGAAATTAGGAGAAATAATGTCACATAAGCGGTTATTAATCTCTGGAACGTATCCTAAAATAATTAGTTTCCACATGATTCCATACATTGTTTCAGCAGCAAAAGGAGCTGAGGGGAGGAGACAGCAGCTTTGAAAAAGTTGTTTCTGATTGGCTGAGTGGCCTCACACTTTACCAATTAAATGAAGAGAGAGAGCAGAGAGGCCTTTTTTGAGCAGCATCAGTGGCAGTGGGTCAATGGAGTAGAAGCTGGTTGAGGCTTTGATGATGGCACAGGAAGGTAGCAGGCAAGAACCAGGTACTGCTTTTCATTTTCCTGTTAACTTGTGACTTCTGACAGTGTAGCAAAAACGGTAGCGAAGGCAATGAAATGTTCTTCCTGTAAGATACGAGAAGTCAGGAAGCCCAGCGGTCTCTTTAAAGGCCACATCTGTGGGAAGTGCACCCAGTTGCAACTCTTGATTGAACGATTGAATAGCAGAGCAAATTTGACAGGCGGAAGGGTAAAATTCTGCTCCTATGTCTTATGGTCTTATAAAGAGAAGGAGGATATTTAATATAAATTAACATCCAGATTGGCACATCGTTGTGGTTTGAATGGTCTGCCCAGTGCTGTACTTCTCCATGATTTTTTCAAAAGGCAATTGGACCTATTTGAAAATAGCTCATTTTCAGGGTTATGGGGATGAAGATGAATCAAGGAAATAAATTGGGTAGTTCTGGCCAAATAGTTTAGGATACAGCTGGCACAGGTACGATGAAACAAACTTTCTAGTGAGATAAAAACACCTCATCTCCACTCCATCCAGTTCCACACACAAAGGAAGAGATGCAAGAGAGGGGTGTCACTCTCTCAGTACTTGCCTTTCAGGTTAATGAAGCGGGAAGCCTCTGCTTGAACTTGCAGTGTGGGTAACCCTGAACAGATGGTCTTCCAACCTTTGGGGAAAATGGAAGTTGAAAGACAAGGGCAGTTATCGTAGAAGGTTACTGCTTCTCCCTTGTAATCACCCAAACCCTTCCCCATTGCTGACAGGGATTGATGACTGGAGCCTCCTTCCCCACCACCCCCTCCTCAACCCAGATCCTGACTCGTAGCTGCAGCAAATGTATCAAAGGCGTCAGACTGCTCCGGAATCCTCCGCCTCCCACCAGTCTGGAAGCCATGTTTTCCAAAAAGGCTGCCTTCTGTAGATGATCAAAACAGAACTCCACAATGACCAAGGGCGCCCAAATGTCTGAAATGTCACTGATCTAAAACATTAACTGATTCTCTCTTCATAGATGCACTCTGACCTTCTATTTCCAGGACCCAGTCACTATTGTGGACGTAAGATCAACCTTCCGAGGAGTGAACCTGTGGAAAGCACCTGGCCCATGTGGTGTCCCCGGCTGTAACTTCATATCCTGTGCACATCAGCTGGTGGGAGTATTTGCAGATATTTTTAACTTCTCCTTGCCTCAATATATGGTTCCCGCCAGCTTTAAGAAGAACCTAAGAAAAACAAGGTAACATGCTTTAATGACTAATGGCAAGAGGCTTGGAATCCATCATCTTGAAGTGCTTTGAGAGGTTTGTCATGGAATGCATTTACTTCAGTATCCTAGACAAACTTAGCCCACTGCAATTCACCTACACTGAAACAGGGCTTTGGTGATTGGCATCTTGGCTCTACACCCATCTCCAGAGCACCTGGACAGTAAAAACACCATCGTTTATTGACTAGAGTTCCAGCTTCAACACAATAATTCCAAACAAACACATCACCAGACTCTGGACACTAGGAGTCAACACTTCTTTCTGCAAATTGACCCTTGACTTCCCGACTAACAGATCTCAATCTGTAAGGATAGACAGCAACACCTTCCCTGTGATTACTCTGAACACTGGTGCTCCACAAAGGTTGGTCCTCAGCCTGCTAGTCTACTCCCTGTACACTCATGAATGTGTGGCCAGATTCTGGTCTGACTTAAGCCAGACGTTTGAAGGTGATACCACCATAAGTGGGCCGTATCTCAAACAATGATGAGTCAGAGTACAGGAAGGAGATAGAGAGCTTAGTTACATGGTATCATGATGACAACCCTTCCCCCAATGCTGGAGCAAAACACAAGAGCTGGTCATTGACTTCAGGAAGGGGAGCAGTGCACATGCTTCTGTCTACACCAAAAGTAGAGAGGTTGAAAGCTTCAAGTTCGTAGAACATCTCCAATAACCCAACCTGGTCCAACGATGTAGACACCATCGCTGAGAATGTTTACCAATGCCTCTACCTCCTCAGAAGGCTAGAGAAACTTGGCAAGTCCCTATCACTCCTTAATAATTTATATTGATGCATTATAGAAATTGCCCTAATTGGAAGCATCATGGCTTAGTATAACAACAACTCTGCCTGTGATTGCAAGAAATTGCAGAGAATTTGGACACAGTACAACACTTCACAAAGACCAAGCTCTCATTTACGGACTTTGATTATGCTGGCTGCTTCACTGAGGCAACAAGAAGTATAGACCAAGTTCCCATCCAGTCCTGACATTATCTCCCTTCCCCTCTTCCATGGGCAGAAGATACAGAGACTGAAAGCACATACCACCAGGCTTAAGGACAGCTTCTATACACTGCTAAAAGACCACTGAGTGATTCCCTAGTAGAATAAAATGGACTCTCCGCCTCACAATATACCTATTTTTCATCTTGTGATTTATTGTTTACCTGCTCTGCACTTTTCCTGTAGCTGTTGCAGTTTATTCTGCAATGTTATTGTTTTACCTTGTTCTACATTAACACATTGTGCAGTGATTTGATCTGTGTGAACAGTATGCAAGACAAGCTTTTCACCGTTTCTCAGTACACGTGACAATAAAAAAGACCAATTCCAATTTCTGTGCCCCTTAAAGGGATGGTGTTTTGACAGCATTCCACAACATCCAGTGCTTCTCAGTGCAATGTGTTCCTGCATAGATGCAGTGAATGACAAAAGAATGGGGATGCAATTGTCGTCATCGGTTGAGAAAGAAATAAGGCTAGGACTTCAAATAATGTAACTTAATCTTTAACACTCATTTAAAACATTAAAGGTGGGATGTAAGTATACCTCTAAACAATGCACCATTTCTTAGTACTTTACCAGACTATGAGCTCAAACCCTGAATAATAAATTAGCAAAAAGAAAACACTTTCATACAATAACAGTGAATGGTTGGCACAAGTTCCAGAGTCAGTGGGACCTCACAATTTCATACAGTTGATGGTAATGAAAAGGCCTTTTGTCAACTGTGCAAACAGGGGCCTAGCACTGAAACATCTGTAGCAGGAGTCAGTATTATCCATCCCATACTGCTTTCCTCTCACAGAGAAGTATAACAAGGCAGAAAAATTAGGTAATCTGAGGTGAGGTGAAGGGACGTGTGATTTTAATGTAACATTGAGTCATGGAATGTAATGAAACCACATTTTAAGGATAGAAGAAGCAAATCTCAAATATGAACATGTGTAATGTGAGTTTAAGTAATTATTTTTGTATAAATGGTAAATGCCACGGGGTAATATGAAGCATAATCAAGATTGTTGTAGAAATTTGTGAGTGTACATTGAGTGTCAATGGACAGCCCATCCCTGGGGCAGAAAGGGAGGGATTCAGGATGAAAACACCGAATGCTATTCTTCTTACATTGACTCCTCATACATTGCTTCCTGAAAGCACTCAATTCCCAATCCATTTCCTATGAGTTTGCCTTTCCCTTCACCTTCCTTTTGGCTAACTGATGCCCCTCATCCTCTCCGTTCACCTCACCACCTTCTATGTCCAACAAATCATCTGTCATTACTTCTGCCAGTTCCAAGATAAACAATAGCTCCAAGCCTGATCAAGCCTGGAGACAGATACAGTTCAGTTCTGGCACCAGTTAAATGTGTGGCTTAACAGTATCTGTGCACTTGTAACAGTATTATTCTAAACTCTATTTAGAACAGGGATGATGAGGAATTACTTTAGCCAGAGTGTGGTGAATTCATTGCCATTGACAGCTGTGGAGGTCAAGTCATTAGATACATTTAAAACAGAGGTTGCTAGGTTTTTGATTAGTAATAGCTTAGAAATTACAGGGAGAAGGCAGGATAATGAGGTTGAGAAGGACAATAAATCAACCATGGTTGTATAGCGGAGCAGACTTGATAGGCCAAATGGCCTAATTCTGCTCCTAAACTTTATGGTCTTATGGTCTAAAGGACTGAGGACTGAGAGGGAAAAACCTGTTGTAAGGAAACATATGGAATCTACAACATTGCCCCTCTGAATAGTCCATGTAGTAGGGTTATGCCCTGAATATCCTTTGTGAGCATTGTTACCTTTCCTCTTCCTCCCCTTTGTCACTTCTGTTGTCTGCTGTCTTCCCCGTCATCTCCTATCAACGCCCAACCCCAGAAACAGCCCTTGCAGAACTACTGTGAGGAACAAAGTCTTCCTTTGTTATTCCTTCATGAAGCAAGGCACTTCTATGTAAAATAGGCTGGCCGTGCAAAACGAAACCTTGAGTTAATTAGTAGCCTGAAATTAAAACTAAATAAAAACAACTGCAGCTAGTGGATATTCTCCTTAAGCAGCACAGCCTGGGGCTTCCTTCATAAATACAAGAGATCCTGCAAATGCTGGAAATCCAGAGTAACATACACAAAATACTGGAGGATCTCAGCAGGTCAGTCAGCACCTCTGGAGAGGAATAAAAAGTCCATGTTTCAGGTCAAGATCCTAAATCAGGGATCCCTTCCTGCTGTTAGTACAGCAACTTGCCAGACAAGTTAAATCAGTGGTAAGTAGGTGAAGTGGTCAGACATGATTCCACAGTAAACACAAGAGGATCACTTATGCAAGTTACCCATTGGTTTATCTCATGAGAACAAGCTGTAGACATCTGTAAAGAAATCCAATCCAACATGGCAGGCAGCATATTCTGGCGTACAATGAGCATCTCTTCCCATTCACTATTTTGGTTTATTTTATACTTGTTAATACATTTGGCTTGTAATCAGGTTTCTGGGCATTAGCTCTGTTCCTCCCCGTTAGCCCCCTCCATTCATTTGCTCCATCCAATCTCTCTCATTGCCAGTATCACTAAGCCATCTGTGGCCTATGCAAATGCAGGTAACACCTGTTTGGTCACTGAAAATAAAGCCCTACAGATATTGAAAACCTGAATTAAAAACTGTTTCTCCCATAAATGCAGAACTGATAAGGCAACATCTGTGGAGGGAGGTAAAAAAAACTACATTCTATAGCTAGGAAACTATGGGTTTTTTTTAGTGGGAGAAATAAGTATTTCAAAGTGCATTCCAATCTGAGTTCCCATTATGTTTGAAAATACCATTCCTTTAGCTTGTAAGTAATTACTATTTTTCTAGATATGCTTATCAAAAGGGAACTTAATTGTACACACTGTTTGATTCATTTTTTGTTCATCACATGAGATCAGGCATTCAATTTTAAAAAACCAAGCACCAGATCTCTTCTATTTCCCCTAACAACATAAGGTCAGATATTTATAGACACATCTGTTGAAAGGTCTTCAACCCGAAACATTACTTCTGTTTCTCTTTCCACAGATGCGGCCTGACTTGCTGAGTGTGTTCTGCATTCTCAATTTTAGTTTCCATTTATTAAACTTCTATAATGTGACAAAACTTCCCAAAGAACATCACAGAGTTCACCAGGTAAAGATATGTGGTGAGTCAAAGGAGCTGATACAAAAAGGGGTGAGAAAAGCTTGCTTGATGCACTTGGAATTAAATGGTTCTAAAGGTGCATAGAAAGATGAAGTAGAGGAACTGAGAAAGGAAGATTGCAGAGAGTGCGGCTAAACAGCCATAGGTGAAATAAAAAGGGTGAGAATTGATTTAAATCTATTTCTTCACACTTTCTTCAAATTGAACTACATGTACCTCAGCAGAAAATTGTAAAAATCAGAAATAAATATGATAAATATAATAAAAAGTTTAAATCAAATGTATAATAAATAACAAAATTCTCATGTCTCCGGGTTTGAGAATGGATGAGTTCATTCTCACAATGGACAGTTCATTAAAAATAAAGGGAAGCTTGAAAATCCAAATTTGAGTATAAATAACACTGAATAAAATATATTAATAATTCATAAAACAAATAAGTTAAGGTTAGGAAAGTATTTCATTATTTCTGGAATTGCTTTAAAGTCCCACAAACACTGTTGCCCTGTTAGGTTACATTTAAGTAGAGCGCATCTTTAAACTGTCAATCATCAATGATTTCTGGGCTGCTTTATGTTGCTTCTGACTACAGAAAAGGTGGATTAAAGAGAAAGCATAATATAGCTGTTCTCCTGTTATTTACTTTGCCACATATGGTAATCATAATTGAGAAAACCTGAGCAGCGCACTGGCAGCAGCATGTTAAATTTGGTGTGCTGTTCTCACTCAGCTGCTGACTTAATAACAGTACTCTTCATTTCAATACACTAAAGGTTCTTTGAACCAAATTTCCTTCCCTGCCCCTTCCCCCTTTTCAGCAGTGTGCAAAAGGCACAATGACACAAATTAATTTAGCTTTAAAATAAACTGCTGGTTGTCTACTTTCAACAAAATGTGAAATTAATCACTTCAGTTAATGATAATTTTAGAAAATTTGCATCACAGCTTTTAAACACTCACTGTGCAGTGATAGAAATGGGTAGAAGAGAATGAACTACATATGCCATAAGCTTCCTGAGGGGTTGAGTAAGGCCATGAGAAATATATGTGCTGGATTTGAGAGATTTATGGATATTACCTAGATCCAGAGATAACACTGCTGTCAGGAAACTCACTCTCACTCAGTAGCTGGTTATTTCTGTAAAATATGCTAGGTGATATTTTATTAATAAGGTTGCCTTGGGCTGACATACCACTTTTAACTCCGTGCTGGATTTGAGAGATGATTTGACAGCCTAAAGCAGTTCAGGGAAAACCGGCATATATATTTGGAATATCATTACTGGAGGCTTATACAGAAATAATTCAGCAGAATAATGGACAGAGTGAAACCTAAGGAAAGAACAAAGTTGAAATTGGACTGTGCAATATTGGTTTCTCAGCATTTTCTTCCAATTTTCTACATGAAATGTGTGTGTACAATTTTATTGTGGCTTACACAGCACACAACTTTTGACTGTATCATTGGAACAAGTCCAATGCAATGTAGACAGTTGTTGTTCTCGAGCTTTGTGTAACACTGATTTAACACCAGTCATGCTAGACAGGGCTGTGACAATCTAACTGATGCACTTTGTTAACAACATACAGGAAACCTGATGCACAGGTTTACTCATAACTTGCAATATTTGAAACAACTCTCATGGTCTGCAGATTCTGTGGGGAATGAGCAGGAGGTTACTGAGTTCAAAGGCAATGTGCAGTCAAGTGTTGTACAGTAGGTAAGAGATTTGTACCTGATTTTAGACCATCCTTCACAAAGAAAGAATGAGATTTCAGTATTTGTAGGAGGAAGAGAAGGAAAAGGGAGGGGAAAAGTGAGTAGATAGCAAGAAGATAATATTTTTGGGTTTTCTGTAAGATACTCAATAACAACTCCATCACCCCAAGTCCAAAACTTCCAGTAAGTAGTCCGAGCACCATTAACAACATGCAGAAAAAGATGGAGTCAGGGCCACAGTGCCAGCAGAGGGTGGACAACATGTGCAGATAGGGGACAACTAACAATACTGCAATCAAATGTCAGCAACAAGAAGTAACTTAGCTTCTGTCTGCCATTCACCTGTATTATTTTCAACAAATCCTACATTCTAGATACCATTATTGAATAAAAATTTCAATATCGGTTTGACGCATAATTAATTTAATTGAGTGAGCAAGCTGGAGTCTGGGATTTTGTATGAACCATGATACATGACACCACTGCTGTCGGTAGAATCTTGGATGGAGATGAGGAGGCATGCCGGAGTGAGATAGATGGGCTGGTTGACCAGTACTTCACAGCCAACATCATCATATTCAAGGAACTGATTGTGGACTTCAGGAAGGAGAGGTCGGAAGAACACACACCAGTCCTTACTGGGGGGGTTTGCAGTACAGAGGGTAAGGGGTTTCAAATTCCTGAGTGTCAACATCTCAGAGAATTTATCCTGGGCCCAAAGCATTGATACAATTACCAAGGCAAACCAGTGGTTCTATTTCATTAAGAGTTTCAGAAGCTTCAGAATGTGACCAAAGATGCTTATAAAGTTCTATAGATGTATGGTGGAGAACATTCTGACTGGTTGTACCACAACAAGACTCAACCAGCTCCATCACGAGCCCAACCCTCCATGCCATCAAGGACATCTTCAAGAGGCAATGTCTCAAGAAGTCAGCATCCTTCACTAAAGGCCCTCACCATTTCATGCATTACCACTTCTCAGTACAACCACTGGGGAGGAGATACAGGAGCATGAAGACCCACATTCAAAGATTCAGCAACAGCTTCTTCTCCTCCTCCATCAGATTTTCTGGAAGATCCACGAACACATGGACACTATCATTCCTTTTGTTCTTGCATTATTTATTTAGTTTTTAAATTTATAGTAATTTCATGTCTTTGCACTGCCACAAAACAACAAATTTACAGTATATGATGTGAAACAGCAAATATCTCATCATATAAATCAGATATAATAATTCTAATTCTGACCATCTATCACCCGCAAGCCTTTTTGCCATGTACAAGGTATTTCAGTAGTGCACAGAATGCTCTAATTGTAAGTGCACTTTTTATTGCAGTCCACACTACAAATTAATTGAAACAGTTTCATCATCTGGGAAACGTTGATTGCACCTCCTTGGCAGCCATCTCCAGACGCCACCCTGTACATTCGCTCCTTCCATCGCTGCTTAGCATTTTTGCCACCCACCAAGGCTTCTTTGACAACATCTAGAAAATACGTCACAATCAACACTATCTCCTCATTGTAGAAGGTGCTGCAATCTCCCAACTCCAGTGGCCCAGGTTGGATGCTGACTTCTAGTGCTGTCTGCATGGAATTTGCATGCTCACCCAACAAATACTTCTGCACATCGCTCCTAATGTGGGTGGATGTTAGGATAATCAGGAAAGTTTTAATGGGCAAATGAGGGAGAATACACTGCACAGTAAAGAATGGGGGAATGGGAATGATGGGAATCTTTGGAGAGCTGTCATAATTCAATGAGCTGAATGGCCTCCTTTTATGAAGATAATGAAGAAGAGTTATGCACCATCCTGCCTTGGAAATATTTCTGCATGTCTTCCTTTCTCTGGATCAAAATTTTGCAACTACCTTCCAACAGTTCCTTCAGCACATACACCACTGTGTGCCAGGAAGGCAGCTTCTCAGCACCTTCCCGAGTGAAGGGCATTGATCACTATGTTAAAAGAATCAGTGGGACATGTTTGTTTTTGCTCAGATCTCAGATAAGGAAGGCAAACAATGTCCTTGGCATTAAAAGTCATGCTGTGAACAGGAGCTCCATGCGTTCAATGTTCAGGTATTTGATTGACCATCATTGAAGCTGTTGAGAGGAAAAGGGAAAGCAAGGGAGTGTACATAAGCAAGTAAGAACATTACAGTATAGGCGTAGGGATAGGACACTTGACCCATCGGCCTTTGGGTGAGGAACTAGAAACTGCATTTCCAGGAATCTGCAACAACAGACAATCACCTGGAAGAAATCAGCAGGTCGAGCCACACCTGTTGGTCTGGGTGGGATGGGGAGTGGGGAGGAACTGTTGATGTTTTGAGGACTGAGAGTGGAGAGGGGAAGTAGCCAGTGTAAAGAGGAGAGTGGCGGTGGTGAGACGGGGACCATAGGTGACTGGTGGAGGAGGGAGATGCTAGTGCGAAGGATGACAGGCACATCAATCCAGGTAGAAAGGGGGATGGTGGGGGAGAGTTGAGAAGTTGGGAGACTGAAGCAAGTGATTGTTAGATGGAGGCAGGCAGAAAAAAAAAAGGCAGATTGAGCCTGGTGGGGGTGAAAGGGATGGTCAAGGTGCCGACAGCTCCTGGAAGATGATTAAAAGGGCTAGGACCGGGACCCATTGCAATTTGCCTATTGCCACAATAGGTTAACAGCAGATGCAATCTCAATGGCTCTTCACACGGCCTTAGACTACCTATGTCAGGATGCTGTTCATTGACTATAGCTCAGCATTTAATACCATCATTCCCACAATCCTGATTGAGAAGTTGCAGAACCTGGGCTTCTGTACCTCCCTCTGCAATTGGATCATCGACTTCCTTACCAGAAGACCACAATCTGTGCAGATTGGTGATAACATCTTCTCCTCGCTGACGATCAACACTGATGCACCTCAGGGGTGTGTGCTTAGCCCACTGTTCTACTCTCTATATACCCATGACTATGTGGCTAGGCATAGCTCAAATATGATCTATAAATTTGCTGATGACACAACCATTGTTGGTAGAATCTCAGATGGAGATGAGAGGGAGTACAGGAGCGAGATATGCCAACTAGTAGAGTGGTGTCGCAGCAACAACCTGGCACTCAACGTCAGTAAGACGAAAGAGCTGATTGTGGACCTCAGGAAGGGTAAGATGAAGGAACACATGCCAATCCTCATAGAGGGATCAGAAGTGGAGGGAGTGAGCAGTTTCACATTCCTGGGTGTCAAGATCTCTGAGGATCTAACTTGGTCCCAACATAGCGATGCAGTTATAAAGAAGGCAAGCCAGCAACTATACTTCATTAGGAGTTTGAAGAGATTTGATATGTCAACAAATACACTCAAAAACTTCTACAGATGTACCGTGGAGAGCATTCTGACAGGCTGCATCACTGTCTGGTATGGGGTGGGGAGGGAGGGGGGGGCTACTGCACAGGACCGAAGAAGCTGCAGAGGGTTGTAAATTTAGTCGGCTAGATCTTGGGTACTAGCCTACAAAAGTACCCTGGACATCTTCAAGGAGTGGTGTCTCAGAAAGGCAGCATCCATTACTAAGGATCCCCGGTACCCAGTGCATGCCTTTTTCTCACTGTTACCATCAGGTAGGAGGTACAGAAGCCTGAAGGCACACAGTCAGCGATTCAGGAACTGCTTCTTCCCCTCTGCCATCCAATTCCTAAATGGACATTGAAACCATCAACGCTACCTCACTTTTTTAATATATATTATTTCTGTTTTTTGCACATTTTTTAATCTATTCAATATACATATACTGTAATTGATTTGCTTATTTATTTACTTATTTATTTTCTTCTATATTATGTATTGCATTGAACTGTTGCTGCTAAGTTAACAATTATTTCACAACACATACCAGTGATAATAAACCTGATTCTGATGATTGTCTTTAAACTAGAATGGTTGGGGGTTGGGAATCAAATTAAAGAGACTAGGAGAGAGAAGGTTAGTTCACAAATAGAGAAAGCTAGTAGACAGTGTGTGAGGGAGGATAGGCAGGGGACAGAGATCGGGAGCACTCATTCCAAAGATGTAGGGGACAAGGAAGAAAAAGAAAACAAAGTTGGTTGCTCCATTAAGGATAAACAGAGAGTAAGAGGTGGAGAGTTTCTGAGATGCAACTATTTTAATGCTAGGAGCATCGTAAGAAAGGTGGATGAGCTTAGAGCATGGATTGATACCTGGAAATACGATGTTGTAGCTATTAGTGAAATGTGGTTGCAGGAGGGGTGTGATTGGCAACTAAATATTCCAGGATTTCGTTGCTTCAGATGTGATAGAATAGGAGGGGCAAAGGGGGAGGTGTTGCATTGCTTGTCATTGAAAATATAACAGCGGTGCTCTGGCAGGATAGATTAGTGGACTCGTCTAGGGAGGCTATTTGGGTGGAATTGAGGAATGGGAAAGGTGTAGTAACACTTATAGGGGTGTATTATAGACCACATAATGGGGACAGAGAACTGGAGGAGCAAATTTGAAAGGAGATAGCAGATATTTGTAGTAAGCACAAGGTTGTGATTGTGGGAGATTTTAATTTTCCACACATAGACTGGGAAGCCCATTCTGTAAAAGGGCTGATTGGTTTGGAGTTTCTCAAATGTGTGCAAGATAGTTTTTTGCAGCAATACATAGAGGTACCAACTAGAGAAGGGGCAGTGTTGGATCTCCTGTTAGGGAATGATATAGAGCAGGTGACGGAGGTATGTGTTGGGGAGCACTTCGGGTCCAGTGATCACAATACCATTAGTTTCAATATAATTATGGAGAAGGATAGGACTGGACCCAGGGTTGAGATTTTTGATTGGAGAAAGGCTAACTTTGAGGAGATGCGAAAGGATTTAGAAGGAGTGGATTGGGACAATTTGTTTTATGGGAAGGATGTAATAGAGAAATGGAGGTCATTTAAAGGTGAAATTTTGAGGGTACAGGATGATTATGTTCCTGTCAGGTTGAAAGGAAAGGTTAAAAGTTTGAGAGAGCCATGGTTTTCAAGGGATATAAGAAACTTGGTTCGGGAAAAGAGAGGGATCTACAATAAATATAGGTAGCTTGGAGTTAATGAGGTGCTCGAGGAATATAAAGAATGTAAAAAGAATCTTAAGAAAGAAATTAGAAAAGCTAAAAGAAGATAGGAGGCTGCTTTGGCAAGTAAGGTGAAAATAAATCCAAAGGGTTTCTACAGTTATATTAATAGCAAAAGGATAGTGAGGGATAAAATTGGTCCCTTAGAGAATCAGAGTGGACAGCTATGTGCGGAGCCAAAAGAGATGGGGGAGATTTTGAACAATTTCTTTTCTTCGGTATTCACTAAGGAGAAGGATATTGAATTGTGTAAGGTAAAGGAAACAAGAAGGGTAGTTATGGAAAGTATGATGATTAAAGAAGAGGAAGTACTGGCGCTTTAAAGGAATATAAAAGCGGATAAATCTCCAGGTCCAGACAAGATATTCCCTAGGACCTTGAGGGAAGTTAGTGTGGAAATAGCAGGGGCTCTGACAGAAATATTTCAAATGTCATTAGAAACGGGGATGGTGCCGGAGGATTGGCGTATTGCTGATGTGGTTCCATTGTTTAAAAAGGGTTCTAAGAGTAAACTTAGCAATTATCGGCCTGTGAGTTTGACATCAGCGGTGGGTAAATTGATGGAAAGTATTCTTAGAGATGGTATATATAATTATCTGGACAGACAGAGTCTGATTAGGAACAGTCAACATGGATTTGTGTGTGGAAGGTCATGTTTGACAAATCTTATTGAACTTTTTGATGAGGTTACTAGGAAAGTTGATGAGGGTAAAGCGGTGGATGTTGTCTATATGGACTTCAGTACGACCTTTGACAAGGTTCCACACGGAAGGTTAGTTAGGAAGTTTCAATCATTAGGCATTAATATCGAAGTAGTAAAATGGATTCAGCGGTGGCTGGATGGGAGACGCCAGAGAGTAGTGGTGGATAACTGTGTGTCAGATTGGAGGACGGTGTGTAGCGGTGTGCCTCAGGGATCTGTACTGGGTCCAATGTTGTTTGTCATATATATTAATGATCTGGATGATGGGGTGGTAAATTGCATTAGTAAATATGCAGATGATACTAAGATAGGTGGAGTTGTGGATAACGAAGTAGGTTTTCAAAACTTGCAGAGAGATTTAGGCCAGTTAGAAGAGTGGGCTGAAAGATGGCAGATGGAGTTTAATGCTGAAAAATGTGAGGTGCAACATTTTGGTAGGACTAATCAAAATAGGACATACATGGTAAATGGTAGGGCATTGAAGAATGCTGTAGAACAGAGGGATCAAGGAATAATGGTGCATAGTTCCCTGAAGGTAGAATCTCACGTGGATAGGGTGGTGAAGAAAGCTT
This sequence comes from Mobula hypostoma, assembly GCF_963921235.1. Classification (NCBI taxonomy): domain Eukaryota; kingdom Metazoa; phylum Chordata; class Chondrichthyes; order Myliobatiformes; family Myliobatidae; genus Mobula; species Mobula hypostoma. Next base: position 48,713,582 of record NC_086100.1, read on the forward strand.
TTGGTATGCTGGCCTTTATTAATCAGAGCATTGAGTATAGGAGTTGGGATGTAATGTTGAAATTGTATAAGGCATTGGTAAGGACAAATTTGGAGTATTGTGAACAGTTCTGGTCACCGAATTGTAGGAAAGATGTCAATAAAATTGAGAAAGTACAGAGAAGATTTACTAAAATGTTGCCTGGGTTTCATCCCCTAAGTTACAGAGAAAGGTTGAACAAGTTAGGCCTTTATTCTTTGGAGCGTAGAAGGTTGGGGGGGACTTGATAGAGGTGTTTAAAATTATGAGGGGGATTGATAGAGTTGACATAGATAGGCTTTTTCCATTGAGAGTGGGGGAGATTCAAACAAGAGGACATGAGTTGAGAGTTAAAGGGCAAAAGTTTAGGGGTAACATGAGGGGGAACTTCTTTACTCAGAGAGTGGTAGCTGTGTGGAACGAGCTTCCAGCAGAAGTGGTTGAGACAGGTTTGCTGTTGTCATTAAAAGTTAAATTGGACAGGTATATGGACAAGAAAGGAATGGAGGGTAATGGGCTGAGTGCAGGTCGGTGGGACTAGGTGAGAGTAAGAGTTCGGCACGGACTAGAAGGGCCGAGATGGTCTGTTTCCATGCTGTAATGGTTATATGGTTATATTGCTCATGTCTGATCTGTCCAGGCCTCTTCTGTGCTGGTTCTCAATTTCACAATTTCAAGAATCTACCTATTTCCTCTTTAAGTATCTCCAGTGTTTTAGCCCTCACAGCCCTTCAGTGTGGAGAATTCCAGAAGTCTCCCCTTCAAAGGATGCAAGGTCTGGCTGCATATTTAACAGAAGCAAAATCTATTATATCCTGATCAGCTATTCCCTGAATTATCGCTTAACCAATTTCCCAGTGCCTGCCTTAACAACCTATTAAATGTTCACACTTTGACTATAACATAACTAAGTCTGAACTATTCATTTTCCTTCTTTATCTTCAGACCCATCTCCCACACTGTGAGGCTTTTACAAAAACCAGACAGATCGCAAGGTCCCAATTTATATGAACACTTACTGTGATAAAGATGCAGAATCGCAGGCTCTACGCTTTCCCTCTGTTCTTGACACCTTATTAATTTGGTTTCCATTTTTGTTCATCCTCCAGTATTTAGATATAATGTCATAGAGCATCCGTCCCTTGACAAAATTATTGTCTCTTTAAGGATTGTTTCATGTGACTAACAGTTGGTTATTATTGCAACAAGATTTGGTGGTGAAACTCTCAGATGGAGAAAGTAACAAGAAGTCACAAGAGACTACATACAGATGCTGGAATATGGAGCAACAGAGAAAACAATAGAGGAACTCGGCATCCATGGAGGGAAATGGACAGTCGACATTTCAGGTCGAAACCTCCCAGCTGGACTACCCATCCTATTAGGATTGTCTAGTTTTCAAAATTGCCTCTTGCCTCAAGAATCTTTGTTTATAGTTTAACCTACTCTGCATTCCAGTGGAGTATGAATAAGGGAGATACTGAGACACAGGTGATTCCTTCAGCCTATCTGAATCCTTTTGTATTAAGTATGCATCTTGAAATCCCTCCTAATTTCATGTTATCTTCATATTTTAAAGATGTTGGAGTTTATATTCACAATTTTTGTTTTTTTTTGCTTTTTTTTCTGAGTGCCTTTGTTTTTTAATGTATTTATTGCTGATTCGTGTATTGGCCTTAGTGGCCCTTAATAGCTATTTCAGCCATTTTAGAGTACCTTTGAGTTAACCACTTTGATGTGGATCTGGATTCAATAAAGGTCAGAGCAAGTAAGGATAGCAGGTTTAGGAAAGAAAGTATCAAGAGGAATATCAAGCAGTTGCAAATCAAGACAACTGGATTTGCTCTGTTGTCCAGCAGACCTTTTGTCATTCATCTGAGAGCTTTCTTCAGTTTTAATCCATGGTGGGTAGTTTTCCAGTTTATAAACTCTGTGAGTTGTTTAAAGGTATAGCAATAACATGAGGATTTTTAAGAGTCATAGAGGTAATGAGAGGGCATTAGTCTTACCTTTGCATGAATGGAGGTGTGAAATGTTGTGGAGATGCCAGGTTAGAGATGTTAGGCCTGCATTGTAAATAGCTGATAGATGGTGTCATACCCCACCTCCTCTGTTCAGCAATGGATTTTCCAATTGGACAAAGATGTTTCTTTAACCCCTCTTTCAAACCACCTGTCCTTCCTGTCCAAAATATGCATATCGTTATCGTCAAAGGAGTGCAAAGTTTATAAACTGGAAAACTACCCACCAAGGATCAGAACTGAAGAAGCCTCTCGGATGAGTGGCAAAACATCTTCTGGACAACACAGCAAGTCCAGTTGTCTTGATTTACAATGACTTGCATGACAGAGAACCTTCATAGACATGTCAAGAGGAATGTCTGGAACAGATTGATTGAGTTGGAGAAAGTGATGATTAATGTTCATAATGCAAGGAGGATGGACTAACTATCTCTCTCTCTCTCTCTCTCTCTCTCTCTCTCTCTCTCTCACACTCTCTCATTCCCTTACTCCCTCACTCCCTCACACCCTCACATCCTCACTCCCGCACACTCTCACTCTCTCTCAGTTGTGGGCTTACAGACCAAAATCAATTTAAGGACATCTGTGGAAACAGAAATCTGTCCATTACCTGAAGATGGCCTGTACTAGCTTCTTTTGTTGCAGATTATGTAATTAATTGAATATGAACTAAACAACTAAACAGCTGTAAAAATGGGATCTGAATGGTTCCAGATTGTTAGTCCTTGCCTCTGTACTTGACAACAGCACTTTAACCATTACATTGCTGCATCCAGTAACCTATAAAAATTAAAGTCTAATAATCTATCTCTATCTATTTATAATTCTTTCCTTTTGGTGTCTCTGTTTCTGATTATCCATTTTTATCCCTTTGTGTCTTTTATACCTCCTTTTACTTAATACCTGAATTTTCTCTACTCAATCCACTGATCAGTTTGTATAAATTTAATCCAACCCATCTGCTATGAATCTGTTAGAATATTTGCACTGTTTTACACTTTGTTTGATTTTTACTTTCCATTGCAGTCAATGGAGATGAAATTTGTATGCAGTGAATTACAAGCAGTCTATATGTCTTCAATGAAATTTGATTTTATTTCCTTGATCAGAATGGAGTCATTTGATTCATTTGTTGGTGTTGTATTCTTATGTTAAGTTTTGTACCTCCAAAACATAAAACTGATCGAAAGGAAAACAGGGAAGGTGACAGATGCAAGCCTTAGTTCACTTTTTACTTTACGCGAGGCACACATGTATCATGTGATGGCATCATGATGTTTGCAGTTCACTTATTTTTACCCATGATGAATTATTTAAACAGGCAAAAATGCTTAATCAAACAATATGTTTACAATATTACTCAAATATTACTGAAATATTAAATACACTACACTCCGCCCTGCTTAGCTATAAACTCCAACTCAATATGGAATGTATCTCAACTATATACAGTGTATACTATATAATACAACTATTATTCAGACATCCACAGCATAGTAAATTTTAAATTGTCCCATTCAGGCCTAAAGATTTAATCACTGTGGAGGATTTCTAACTTTTGTGGAATAACGTCTTTCCTGAAAAGGGAAGTCACTGGTGAGACATATGGGTATGAAAACAATCTATGGTTCTGGGGCCTCCGCTGTGGTGGTTAAAAGATGTGACTCTGGGATAACAGAAAGTGGTTCTGACAGCTCTAGACACCCTTCTTATCCTTCCTTTTTCTTCTTCTAGTTTGTGCATCTTGATCTGGGGAAGGTGCGTTAAGTGTACTGGAGTACTCTCTTATTAATCCTTCTATTTCTCCCTTTACGATGGGATCTCTTCTCCTGGTTGTCTCATGCAAAACAACATCTAACAAATCCTCTGTTTTTGTACGTCCATTGACTCCTTTCTTTTTGGCCTCCCATTCATCTAGCTGGACTTTGGTCTTTGCATCTACTTTCACAAGCAGCTTTTTGTCATGCAATAACCTTAATGCACGCAGAGTAGATTCTGTTTCTTTATACGCACAAAAGCCAAATGCCTGCAACTTTCCAGAAGCTTCTTGAACTTGTTTCCACTGGACTTTGTTTTTTCTCTTCTCTGAGCAGTCCATTTATTTTTGTCTTACCGACATGCTCTTTGTATCTGTCCTACTTTGTTGCATGTTCTGCAAGTTTCACCTTTAAGCCTGTGTTGCTGTGGTGAATGTGAGCCACTGCCATAATGGTAACACTATTTTTCAGCCAGGCAAGTTGCTGTTCACGGTCACTTTCATTCCTGACTGCAACTCAATTGCGTCCCTGTCTGCCACATCCATTGATACAGCTATTGCGATTCCTCTTTTAAATATAAGTTGTGCTTCAGTTAGGAGGCGTACTTGATGTTTTCTTAGGAGATTCCACAAACTAAGCAATCTCTCAGTGCATCAGTCAGCCCATTATTGAACTGACAATGCACAGGCAATCTTTTCAGTTCAGCCATGCAAGCTGGAATGGACTCACCTTCCTTTGATTCCACTTATGAAACTGAAAGTGTTCTGCAATCAACAATGGTTTCAGTTCTAAAAGTTCCTGCATTACTTTCATGGTATCAGCAAAGCAGATTTTAACTAGTTTCGTTGGAGCAGTCAAACCCCTAAGCAAACTGTATGCATTTAAACCAAATGCATTGAGTAAAACTGGTACTTGTTTCTCATTGGTTATTTCATTTGCTTTGAAATACTGCTCAATTTGTTCTTTATTCAGCAGCCAGTTATGTTCTGTGTAATCAAACGCATCAATCCTTCTACTGTAGCTAGGTATTTCTACTTTTTTTTATTTATATATGATTATTATCCCCAGTGTACATTGTTTATGAAGCTGTGAATATGTCTATTTCTGCCTTTTTTTAAATTCAACCGTCTTTCCTTTAGTGAAGAAAATGCACAGCTCCAAAGAAAAAAAGCATGCAGTGTTTTTTTTTTAACTCAAGCGTCTCGCTGCGCTTCAACAGATTGGTAGTTTTCAGGGGTTCATTTTTAAAATACCTTGTTGCCACTGTTATGTTTGTAACTCCAAAACATAAAGTTAATTGAAAGGAAAACAAGGGAGCCAAGAGATACAAGTTTTAGATTTTTTTTACTTTAAGCAAGGTGTCCACGTATCACCTGGTAGCGTCATGACATATGAAATTCATTTATTTTTACATGTAGCTGGTAATGAATTATTTAAACAAACAAGGTTTAATCAAAAATATATTTACGATATTACTCAAATATTACTAAAATATTAAATACACATCATCTAAGTTCTTTGCTTTCATTTCCATGCTTTATCCTTACATGTACTTTCTCTAAAACCAATCCCAATGGTTTCTGGACTTGTACCTAAGGCTGCTTTTGCAGCTATCGAGGATGGTGGATTTAACCAGACCCCAGAGTTCATCGATATCCTCTGGATATTCCCTTGAGAGTTTCCCCAGATGAGTCCTGAAGGTGCATTTGGATGGTAGGGTCAAGCAGGCTCTCAGAATTTAGTCTTGGGCTGGTCTGCTGCTTATGAACCCTCCTCTTTTTCATGAGTCTGATGGACATGATGGAACAGATCAGGTGATGATCTGTCCAGCAGTCATCTTTGCCACTCATAGCTCTTGTGATATTCACATCACAAAGCTCCCTAGCTTGGACAATGACATATTCAATGAGATACCGCTGTTTAGATCAGTGGTACTGTCAAGATGCCTTGAATTTATTTTTCTGGTGAAAGAGAGTGTTCATGATGATAAGATTGTGCTTAATACATGTGGTGAGAAGTAGTATCCCATTGAGTTGATGTTGCCAATGCCTTCCTTTCGTGTGGTAACCTTCCAAAGGATGAAGTTCCAACAAGCCTTTGTATTGAAGTCCCCTAAGGGAATTATTATGTGCTCCTTGGGGATGCTCGACAGTGTTGTGTCTAGGCATACTTAAAAAGCCTCTGTTTTATACTTATGTGAGTCCAGAGTTGGTGAATAAGCACTTACAAAGGTTTCCATCTGGTAGTTGGCAAGCACATTCACAGATCCCCATGGGAAGTTTAATAAGTTGACTGATAAGCTGGTTCTTCATTGCAAACCAAAATCATGGATCCTGGGCTCTTCAGTTTCCTTCCCTTTCCAGAAGAAAGTATAACCACCATTCTCCTTCAGTTACCCTTCATCTGCCAGATGGGTTCAGGAAGAGCAGCTAGGTCAATCTGGCATCTCCTCAGTTCTCTGGCAATGGTTACAGTTTTCCTCTCAGGTCGTGCACTGCTTGTATTATCTATCTGAGTGTGCTCACCTCACATCTCCCCAAACAGATCCTGTACTCCCAGTAGAAGGAAGGTCAGCGAGCCTCTAGTGGGCAAAGGAAATGCTTCAAAGACAACACCAAAATTCGCCTGAAGAAATTCAACATTACGTCTAAAAACTGTGAAGATATTGCACTCAATAGATACATTTGGAGGAAGTCTGTTCAAGAGAGAGCTAAGCTATATGAGAGCGATCTCCGCTGTGCCACCACAAACAGGCAACCACTGCAGAGACTGAACAACCAAAAAGACCCAAACACTAACCACAGCCACCACTTACTCTTGCCCACACTGCAGCAGAATATGTGGATCCTGGATCAGTCTCTACAGCCATCCGAGGAAGTACCAGTAGACAACCTCGTTGGAGAACATCTTACTCGATCTGATGTTCTGGATACTTATCTGAAGTACGTTCCAAGTCTTTTTGCCAAAACATTTTACATTCTAAAATTCCAATATGTAAGAAAAAGTGCTGTTTTCATTCTCCTTGTTCTTGTGTTTGGATAGAAAACCTGAGAAAAATACTATAAAGAGCATTTCAAGCAGGCAAGAGGGAGAAGCTTCAAGGAGATTCATCCCTACGGCTTGTCCACATCAAGTACTTCAATGAAAATAAATTGCCTTACAATGCCACAAAAAAATCTAACGTGTGAAATACTCACTTGTATCGCAAATCACAAAGAATTATTGGATCATTCACCCAACACCTAAATGAATCCACAACAGAATAAGGCAAAATTAAGTTTTATGTACCAATAAAGTATTTTAATATCTCAGCAGCCCATAAATTGGCTGTTCTTGTTAGGTGTAGAAAATTGCTTGTGCTATGTTGTTTTTTGGCTCAGAGCCCATTAATCATTATTAGAAAAACATCATGGAAATTATCATGATTATAAGGGAATATTGGTTCGTTTTAGAGTTGTGACCCAGATTCAACATTGTTTTACATTATGATATTTGCATTGATCTTGCAAACCAGAAACAATTAACCTTTATTGCTGTTATAATAGAGGATTATTATATGTTACATTAGAGTGGCTAACCCCACTTCAAAAAGTGTAAGTAACTTCACTCTGCACTTTATAAGATTTGACCTCATTTCACATTCAGACATTATCACTTTATTCACAAAATTAATTGTTTTCTGCTGAAAGCCATGTTAAGCGAAATTTTATTTTATTTTACAACATTGTTGACAGCACTATGGTGATATTTTATTTCTCAACCTACAAAGAAGAATTTCTGCTATTGGATTAAGTGTGCTTCTGGTGCATGTCACAACATTGCTAATTGATGACTGCTGGGCTTCCAAAAGAAATCTCTGTTCATTACTCATGAGATATCAGAGTTGTTAAATGTTTTAAATCTCCTATTATGTTCCAATAACGCATTGAAGCACTCTTCCACCATGATTGAAAGCAACTGCTCCCTGCTGGAATCCTCCATTACTGAACTTTGAGTTGAAAGTTACTTCACCTCAGCACCCATGGTTCCGTCTATACCTACCAATAACATGTGAGATAAGTAGGTATAAAGGGAACCAGCGATAGTTCTCTTTTTCTGTTTCTCAGGAGCATGCAGAAGCCACAAATGCTCTGAGAAATCAGGATAGAACTTTGCATCCCTTTGGAATGCAAGAAACAAACTTGAAGAAGTAGAAAGAAGGAACATTACCATTAGGGCAAGAGATGTGGAGGAAACATAGAAACAAAGGTGGGCTATTTGCTTCTTGATCATATTTTGCTGTTTATTAATTGTGATGAAACTTCATATACTAACCAATTCCTCGTTTTCTCTTGTTACCTTTGCTTAACAAGGATCTGTCAATTTCTAGGTTGTGTTAACTATCAATGAACATTTATGAAAGAATTACCAAACTCTACATGTTTTTAAATTTATACTCTTACCTTCATTGCTAGAAGTCCTAGCTCTAATTTATAGACCAGGCCCTCTTGTCCCAGCTCATTTCCCAACCATCAGCAATAGCCCCACCCACTTATTACTTCCATCCCCAATAATGTCTCAACATCTTCAATCAAGCCACCCTTTAATCTTCTCAATAAAACAGAACAAACACTGGTTTGTATAATCTGTCCACAGTTTAAGCCTTGCAATGGAGATGCAATATGATAAAGCTATACTGTACTCTGTCCAAAACTAAGGCATCCTATTGAAGGCAAGGGGTTCAAAATTATTTCGAATGCTCACTTGACATTGATGCAGCTAACCCATCATTATTAACCCCCTGTTCTCTAATCTTCCAGAAAAACAAACCATGAATCCCATTGGCAATTTATAAGATTTTCTGCATTTATACATGTTATTTCAATGAACCATGCATGTGGAGTCACAAGATCCTTTGGACATTTTATTTAATTTCTTCTATCATTTCACCATTATGGACAGACAATTTTCTATTCTTTTTAGATACAAAGCAGATTACCTCAAGTCTTTTGCCTCCAAATTATTTTCCATTTTCCATGGATTTATCTCATTCTATTACTATTTCTTTATAATTTAATGTTTCAACTTGCATTCCCACAATGTCATTTAGTTTCCTGTCTTTGGATCAGTTGCTCCTTATCCTATCTTCTAACTCACTTTAAAAAATACTATAAACAGCTGCAACCCCAAAAGGTGCCTTGGTATTCTCTAGTTGTTACAGGTTAGCAAATTATTTACCTGCCCATTTAAAGTTCAACGTTCAAAATAAATTTATTATCAAAGTACTGTTGAAGTCAGAAGTTTACATACACCTTAGCCAAATACATTTAAACTCAGTTTTTCACAATTCCTGACATTTAATCCTAGAAAACATTCCCTGTCTTAGGTCAGTTGGGATCACTACTTTATTTTAATAATGTGAAATGTCAGAATAATAGTAAAGAGAATGATTTATTTCAGCTTTTATTTCTTTCATCACTTTCCCCAGTGGGTCAAAAATTTACATACACTTTGTTAGTATTTGGTAGCATTGCCTTTAAATTGTTTAACTTGGGTCAAATGTTTTGGATAACCTTCCACAAGCTTCTCACAGTAAGTTGCTGGAATTTTGTTCCATTCTTCCAGACAGAACTGGTGTAACTGAGTCAGGTTTGTACGCCTCCTTGCTCACACAAGCTTTTTCAGTTCTGCCCACAAATGTTCTATTGGATTGAGGTCAGAACATGATGTCAAGTCTGGTTCATCCTTGGGAGCAACTTCCAAACGCCTGAAGGTACCATGTTCATCTGTACAAACAATAGTACGCAAGTATAAACACCATGGAACCACGTGGCCGTCATACCACTCAGGAAGGAGACGCATTCTGTCTCCTGGAGATGAACGTACTTTGGCGCAAAAAGTGCAAATCAATCCCAGAACAACAGTAAAGGACCTTGTGAAGATGCTGGAGGAAACAGATAGACAAGTATCTATATCCACAGTAAAACAAGTCCTATATCGACATAACCTGAAAGGCTGCTCAGCAAGGAAGAAGCCTCTGCTCCAAAACCACCATTAAAAAGCCAGACTACAGTTTGCAAGTGCACATGGGGACAAAGATCTTACTTTTTGGAGAAATGTCCTCTGGTCTGATGAAAAAAAATTGAACTCTTTGGCCATAATAACCATCGTTATGTTTGGAGGAAAAAGGGTGAGGCTTGCAAGCCGAAGAACACCATCCCAACTGTGAAGCATGGGGGTGGCAGCATCATGTTGTGGGGGTGCTTTGCTGCAGGAGGGACTGGTGCACTTCACAAAATAGATGGCATCATGCGGAAGGAAAATTCTGTGGATATATTGAAGCAACATCTCAAGACATCAGCCAGGAAGTTAAAGCTCGGTCGCAAATGGGTCTTCCAAATGGACAATGACCCAAAGCATACCTCCAAATTTGTGGCAAAATTGCTTAAGGACAACAAAGTCAAGGTATTGGAGTGGCCATCACAAAGCCCTGACCTCAATCCGATAGAAAATTTGTGGGCAGAACTGAAAAAGTGTGTGCGAGCAAGGAGGCGTACAAACCTGACTCAGTTACACCAGTTCTGTCTGGAAGAATGGAACAAAATTCCAGCAACTTACAGTGAGAAGCTTGTGGAAGGCAACCCAAACATTTGACCCAAGTTAAATAATTTAAAGGCAATGCTACCAAATACTAACAAAGTGTATGTAAACTTCTGATGCACTGGGAAAGGGATGAAAGAAATAAAAGTTGAGATAAATCATTCTCTCTACTATTATTCTGACATTTCACATTCTTAAAATAAAATAGTGATCCTAACAGACCTAAGACAGGGAATGTTTTCTAGGATTAAATGTCAAGAAATGTGAAAAACTGAGTTTAAATGTATTTGGCTAAGGTGTATGTAAACTTCTGACTTCAACTGTACATATATGTAGCCATGTACAACTCTGAAATTCATTTTTGTGTGGACAGCCACAGTAAATACAAGGAACACAATAGAATCAATGAAAGACCACACCCGGATGAACAACAACCAATGTGCTAAGCAAAAAACCACAAACTGCACAAATACAAAAAGATACAAAAAGAAAGAGGAGAAGAAAAATAATAATAATAATATAATCGATGGGCCAAATGGTCTAATTCTCCCATACCTAGGGATCATGAGTTTTTATTGGTGGATACATAAATGAAAATCAAAAAATCAGCAGTTGGTGAAAACCCAAAGTGAAAACAAAACTATCAAACTCCACTTTAAATCTACCCAGTAACTTGGCCTCCATAATGGTCAATGGCAAAGATTCATCACCCTCTGGCTAAAGAAATTCCTCCTCAACTCTTTTCTAAAGGGACATTCTTGTATTCTAAAGCTGTGCCCTCTGGTCTTGGACTTGATCATTAGAGGAGACATCCTCTCCACATTCACTCTAGATATGCCTTTCAGTACTTGATAGATTTCATTGAGATCCCCTCTCATTCTTCTAAACTCCAGGGAGTACAGGCCCAGAACCTTCAAACAGTTCTCAGACACTAACTGTTTCATCCTCAAAATCAATCTCATGATTCTAGGTTCAAAAACTAGGTAATGATAGAGATCTAGAAGATTATAAGGCGAGCAGGAAGGAGTTTAAGAATGAAATTAGGAGAGACAGAAGGGGCCATGAGAAGGCCGTGGCGGATAGGATTAAGGAAAACCCCAAGGCATTTTACAAGTGTGTGAAGAGCAAGAGGATAAGATGTGAGAATAGGACCAATCAAGTGTGACAGTGGAAAAGTGTGTATGGAACTGGAGGAGATAGCAGAGGTACTTAATGAATATTTTGCTTCAGTATTCACTACGAAAAAGGATCTTGGCAATTGTTGGGATGACTTACAGTGGACTGAAAAGCTTGAGCATGTAGGTATTAAGGAAGAGGATGTGCTGGAGCTTTTGGAAAGCATCAAGTTGGATAAGTCACGGGGACCATACGAGATATACCCCAGGCTACTATGGGAAGCGAGAGAGGAGATTGCTGAGCCTCTGGCAATAATCTTTGCATCATCAATGGGGATGGGAGAGGTTCCAGAGGATTGGAGGGTTGCGGATGTTGTTCCCTTATTCAAGAAAGGGAGTAGAGATAGCCCAGAAAATTATAGACCAGTGAGTCTCTCTTCAGTGGTTGGTAAGTTGATGGAGAAGATCCTGAGAGGCAGGATTTATGAACATTTGGAGAGATATAATATGATTAGGAACAGTCAGCATGGCTTTGTCAAAGGCAAGTCATGCCTTACGAGCCTGATTGAATTTTTTGAGGATGTGACTGAACACATTGGTGAAGGTACAGCAGTAGATGTAGTGTATATGGATTTCAGCAAGGCATTTGATAAAGTACCCCATGTAAGGCTTATTGAGAAAGTAAGGAGGCATGGGATCCAAGGGGACATTGCTTTGTGGATCCCGAACTGGCTTGCCCACAGAAGGCAAAGAGTAGCAGTTGAGAGTGGGGGAGATTCACACAAGAGGACATGAGTTGAGAGTTAAAGGGCAAAGGTTTAGGGGTAACATGAGGGGGAACTTCTTTACTCACAGAGTGGTGGCTATGTGGAACGAGCTTCCAGCAGAAGTGGTTGAGGCAGGTTCGACGTTGTCACTTAAAGTTAAACTGGATAGGTATATGGACAGGAAAGGAATGGAGGGTTATGCGTTGAGTGCAGGTCAGTGGGACTAGGTGAGAGTAAGAGTTCGGCATGGACTAGAAGGGCTGAGATGGCCTGTTTCCGTGCTATAATTGTTATATGGTTATATGGTTAGATGGGTCACATCTGCATGGAGGTCAGTGACCAGTGGGGTGCCTCGGGGATCTGTTCTGAGACCCCTACTTTTCCTGATTTTTATAAATGACCTGGATGAGGAAGTGGAGGAATGGGTTAGCAAGTTTGTTGATGACACAAAGGTTCGTGGTGTTATGGATAGTGTGGAGGGGTGTCAGAGGTTACAGTGGGACAGTGATAGGATGCAAAACTGGTCTGAGAAGTGGCAGACGGAGTTCCACCCAGTTAAGTGTGAGGTGGTTCATTTTGGTAGGTCAAATATGATGGCAGAATATAGTATTAATGGTAAGACTCTTGGCAATGTGGAGGATCCAGGGGGATCTTGGGGTCTGAGTCCATTGGACGCCCAAAGCCGCTGCGCAGGTTGACTCTGTGGTTAAGAAGGCATATGGTGCATAGGTCTTCATCAATTATGGTACTGAGTTTAAGAGCTGACAGGTAATGTTGCAGCTATATAGAACCCTGGCCAGACCCCACATGGACTACTGCACTCAGTTCTGGTCCCCTCACTACAAAAAGGATGTGGAAACTATAGAAAAGGTGCAGAGGAGATTAACAAGGATGTTGCCTGGATTGTGGAGCATGCCTTATGAGAATAGTTTGAGTGAACTCGGCCTTTTCTCCTTGAAGCGACGGAAGGTGAGAGGTGTATAAGATGATAAGAGGCATTGATCATGTGGATAGTCAGAGGCTTTTCCCAGGGCTGAGATGGCTAACAAGAGGGCACAAGGTGCTTGGAAGTAGGTACAGAGGAGATGTCAGGGGTAAATTTTTTACGCAGAGAGTTGTGAGTGTGTGGAATGGGCTGCTGGCAACGGAGGTGAAGGCCAATACAAAAGGGTCTTTTAAGAGACTCCTGGATAGGTACATGGAGCTTAGAAAAATATAGAGGACTATGGGGAACCCTAGGTAATTTCTAAGGTAAGGACATGTTTGGCACAGCTTTAGGTTTGTATTGTGCTGTAGATTTTCTATGGTTCTCTATGTTTCTATCATTCCCTGAACCCTCTGCAAAGCCAGAACATCCTTTTTTGATTGTGAAGTGTAAGCACGAAATTTAAAAAATGAGCAGGGCCTTTTGGAGCTTTCTGAGCTTGAGATGTCACGGGTTATTGGATGGAATGGCCATTACGTGAGTGCACAGAATTAGATGGGAGAGCTAGAAGCTTTGAGGAAAGAGGCTAAGCTCAGTTTCACTACGCCTCTTTATTTCTTTGTCTATTAGTGCCTAACTGGAGTGGTGAGAATGGATCCAGAGTCAGTGCTGTGTTCATCATGTCAGATCCGGAGATCTGGAAGATCTCCAGTCACCCTGATAGCTACGTACATCTGACGACATCCAGCGGCAGCTCCTTACAGACCACATTAGAGAATTGGAGCTGCGGCTGGATGGCCTACCGCTCATTTATAGATCATCTTGATCTTTTCTGCGGACGGTATAACCTGTACAAAAGGAATGGGTTACACCTGAAACCCAAGGGGGACCAATATCCTCGCGGGCAGGTTTGCGAGAGCTGTTCGGAAACGTTGCAACTAATCTGGCAGGGGCATGGGAACCGGATTGACAGTGCTGAGGATGAACTAGTTGGTTTACAGAGGCAGTGTGCAGTGAAATCACAAACAAGAGAAAATCTGCAGATACTGCAAAACCAAGCAACACATACAAAATGCTGGAAGAACTCAGCAGACTAGGCAACATCAATGGAAAAGAGTACAGTCAACGTCTCGGGACAAGATCCTGTTAGTATGTTAGGGTCACCTATTATACCTGGTGGTCCCAGTGTGGCCTCCTGTATATCAGTGACACCTGACGTAGATTGGGAGACTACTTTGCTGAGCACCTAAACTCCATCTGCCAGGAAAAGCAGGATCTCATTTTAATTCCACTTCTCATTCCCATTCCAACATGTCAGTCCATGGCTTCCTCTGCTGTCGTGATGAGGGAACACTCAGGTTGGAGGAGCAACACTTTATATTCCATCTGGGTAGCCTCCAACCTGATGACACGAACATACTTTATACCTTATTATACTTTATACTTCATTGTCGCCAAACAATTGGTACTAGAACATACAATCATCACAGCGATATTTGATTCTGCGCTTCACAGTCCTTGGATTACAAATATTAAATATTATAAATATTAAAAAGTTAAAATTAGTAAATATTAAAAATTTAAATAGTAAATCATAAATAGAAAATAGAAATATGGAAAGTAAGGTAGTGGAAAAAGACCGAGAGGCAGGTCCAGATATTTGGAGGGTACGGCCCAGATCCAGGTCAGGATCCGTTCAGCAGTGTTATCACAGCTGGAAAGAAGCTGTTCCCAAATCTGGCCGTACGAGTCTTCAAGCTCCTGAACCTTCTCCCGGAGGGAAGAGGGACGAAAAGTGTGTTGGCTGGGTGGGTCATGTCCTTGATTATCCTGGCAGCACTGCTCCGACAGCGTGCGGTGTAAAGTGAGTCTAAGGATGGAAGATTGGTTTGTGTGATGTGCTGCGCCGTGTTCATGATCTTCTGCAGCTTCTTTCGGTCTTGGACAGGACAACTTCCATACCAGGTTGTGATGCACCCTGGAAGAATGCTTTCTACGGTGCATCTATAGAAATTAGTGAAGGTTTTAAGGGACAGGCCAAATTTCTTTAGTTTTCTCAGGAAGTAAAGGCGCTGGTAGGCCTTCTTGGCAGTGAACTCTGCTTGGTTGGACCAAGTCAGGTCATTTGTGATATTGACCCCGAGGAACTTAAAGCTTTTGACCTGTTCCACTTGCGCACCACCGATGTAAATTGGGTCGTGCTGTCCGCTACTCCTTCTGAAGTCAGCAACCAATTCCTTCATCTTGCTGACATTGAGGGATAGGTTATTGTCTTCGCATCATGCCACCAGGTTCTTAATTTCCTCTCTGTACTCAAACTCATCATTACCCGAGATACAGCCTACAATTAGATAGATAGATAGATAGATAGATATACTTTATTAATCCCGAGGGAAATTTGGTTTCGTTACAGCGGCACCAACCAAGAAGAGCATAAATATAGCAATACAAAAAACCCCAACAATCAAACAACAAAATGCAAAACTATGCCAGATGGAAAATAAGTCCAGGACCAGTCTATTGGCTCAGGGTGTCTGACCCTCCACGGGAGGAGCTGCACGTTCAATAGCCACAGGCAGGAACGACCTCCCGTGTTGCCAAGTGTTGTATCACGGTGGAATGTGCCAAAGTCCAACAGTAAAAAGTTCAACATCCAGTCTGCAAACACGTTCCTCGATCGTAATATACCCTGGATTGCACCATCCGTTGTTAACCAGACCAGTAAGCACCCCACTCCTTCACGCCGCTTACCACTCTCGGTGCACTTCCGGTCAGGCGGAGCGGTATTACCCACCGAACTCATCTTCTCCAAAAGTCTCTGTTGTCTTGACACGGTCCTCTTTCCTCGGCTTTGTGATCCCCCTCTGTGTGTTTTCCTCCAGATTTGTTGTGATGACACAATTGTCATCAGCAAACTTATATATTGAGTTCGATGGAAACTTGGCTACACAATCATGGGTGTACAGTGAGTACAGCAGGGGGCTCAGTACACAGCCTTGTGGGGCACTGGTGCTCAGAGTGATTGAAGAGGAGAGCTTGTCCCCTGTTTTCACAGTCTGCGTCCTGTTTGTGAGGAAGTTGAAGATCCAGCTGCAGATCTGTGTGCTAAGGCCCAGGTTCCGGAGCTTAGGAATCAGTTTATTTGGAATGATGGTATTAAAAGCAGAGCTGTAGTCAATGAAAAGGAGCCTTACGTGTGCGCCTTTATTCTCCAGGTGTTCTAAGGAGGAATGTAGCACCAGAGAGATGGCATCTGCCGTTGACCTGTTGCTCCGGTAGGCGAATTGCAAAGCATCAAGGCTGACCGGTAGGCTGTGGTTGATGTGTGCCATAACCAATCTCTCGAAGCACTTCATAGCAATTGATGTCAGAGCCACAGGTCAATAATCATTCAGGCATGCCACCTTGCTCTTCTTCGGCACTGGGATTATCGTTGCCTTCTTAAAACACGAGGGGATCTTAGACTGAAGCAAGGAGCAGTTGAAGATGTCAGCAAACACTCCAGCTAGCTCGCTTGCACAGGCCTGAAGAACCCGTCCCAGGACGCCATCTGGGTCCGTCGCCTTCCTTGGATTTATCTTCAGGAACGCCCTTCTAATGTCATCCTCGGTGACAATGAATCTCGATGCCACCAGGTCCGGTTCATCCGGAGGGAGCGGGACGCTCCTCTTCTGTTCGAATCTTGCGTAGAATACGTTAACTTCATCAGGAAGAGAAGCACCACAGTTATTGATATTCCCAGCCTTTTCTTTGCGCCCAGTGATCTCATTTAGACCCTGCCATAGTCTACTGGCATCCCTCTGGTTAGCCTGGGCTTCCAACTTGGCTCGATATTGCCTCTTGGCTCCCTTAATGGCTTTACAGAGTTCACGCCTGGATTCCATGTAGCGACTGGTATCCCCGGACCTAAAAGCCGCAGCTCTAGCCTTTAAAAGGGACTTGACCTCATAATTCATCCAAGGTTTCTGGTTAGGGAATACCCGGATCGTCTTGCGAGACACACAGTCCTCCATGCATTTCCAAATAAAGTCCGTGACAGCTGAGACATACTCACCGAGGTTAGCTGCCGAGTCCTTGAATACTAACCAGTCCACCGATTCAAAGCAGTCACAGAGGACCTCATCCGTTTCCTCTGTCCAACGCGACACTACTTTTGACACCGTGACCTCCCGCCTCAGTTTCTGTTTGTAAGCCGGGAGGAGGAGTACGGCCTGATGGTCCGAATTTCCGAAGTGAGGTCGTGGGATGGAACAGTAGGCATCCTTGACTGCTGTGTAGCAGTGGTCAAGTATATTCGGGCCTCTAGTGGGGCAGGAGACATGTTGGTATAACTTTGGCAGCGCCTTTCCGAGGTTCGCCTGGTTAAAGTCCCCGGCTGTAATGAGCATCGATTTCTCAAACTTCCGGTAATGTCCCCACCCCACACCCTCACCATTCCCCATTCCCATTTCCCTCTCTCACCTTATCTCCTTACCTGCCCATCTTCTATCTCTGGTGCTCCTACCCCACTTCCCTTTCTTCCATGGCCTTCTGTCCCCTCCTATCAGATTCCCCCTTCTCCAGCCCTTTATTTCTTTCACCAATCAACTTCCCAGCTCTTTACTTCACCCTTCCCTCCCGATTTCACCCATCACCTTGTGTTTCTTCCTCCCCTCCCCCCACCTTCTTACTCTGACTCCTCATCATTTTTTTTCTCCAGTCCTGCTGAAGGGTCTCGGTCCGAAACGTCAACAGTACTCTTTTCCATAAACGCTGCCTGGCTTGCTGAGTTCCTCCAGCATTTTGTGTGTGATGCCCTGTGTAGTGAGACTCCTAGCAAGGAATGGCTGATGACAGGGCAAAGTTGCAGTCAACGGGATGAATTGCGATGTAAAAGGTAAACAAAATCGAAAGGGATGAATACAGGACTGAAGGTGTGTTGAAGAAAAAATGATTTTAGAGACCAGACTTTATGCGATGTTACCTTTATTCAACATGTTATCATGGAGAGCTTGCAGCAGAGTGCCTTCTCTAAGTTGCAGACCAATTTCAGCATATATTTATAATTCTAAACAGGCGAATATGCATGACTACTGGCATGCAAGTTATTCTGTTACACAAGAAGATTACTTAACCAGGAGCAAATAGGTACATCCATAGCACAAGGTAGTTTTAATCATAGAACAGACAGTAACTAAGTGTGTGTTCCTCTTTTCTGCACTCAGTGCTGCACTCTCATTATGAAAGGCTGTCTGCTGTAGGTCTAAGCTTAGGACTTCGGGTTACAAGCATTCATTAGGTTACAAAGTACAAACAGAAAAATGCAAGTTCGCTACTTAGTTCATTAACCTTCTGCTGACCCTCCTTCCACAAGGTGTTGGTTTTGATTGTACGCAGCATATGGAATAAGGTAGATGAACTTGTAGCACAGTTACAGGTTGGCTTGTATGATGTTGTGGGCATCAGCAAATCAGATTCTAGCTGGGTGCTTAGTACCCAAGGATACACATTCTACCAATAGGACAGGCAGGTGAGCAGAGGGGGGTGTGGCTGTCTTGGTAAAAAATTAAATCATATCATTAGAAAGAGGTAACATAGGGTCAGAAGATGCTAAATCATTGTGAGTAGAACTAAGGAACTGCAAGGATAAAAAAAGACCCTGATGGGAGTTATATACAGACCCCCAAACAGTAGTAACGGTGTGGTCTACAAATTACAAAGGGTGATAGAAAAGGTATGACAAAAGGACAATGTTACAATTGTCATGGGGGATTGCAATACACAGGTAGATTGGGAAATTCAGACTGGTGTTAGATTCCAGAAGGGGAAATTTCTAGGATGTCTCCAAAATGGCTTTTTAGAGGAGCTCATGGTTGAGCCCACAGAAGGACCAGTTATTTTGCATTGGGTGTAGATTAGAGAGGAATTGATTAGAGAGGGGCAAGTGAACATAATATGATAGAATTCACCCTGAAATTTGAGGAGGAGAAGCTAAAGTCAGGCGTATCAGTATTACAGTGAAGTAAAGGGAATTACAGTGGCATGAGAGAGGAGTTGGCCAAAATTGATTGGAAAAGAACACTGGCAGGGATGTCGGCAGAGCAGCAATGGCATTGGAATTTCTGATAGCATCCAAAGGCATAGGATACGTATATACATCCCAAAGAGGAAGAACTATTCTAAAGGCAAGATGACACAACTCCTCCCTTGGTAGATGAGAAGGGGGAATTGATATTGGGTAATGTGGAAATGGCAGAAGCTTTGAATGACTACTTTGTGTCGGTCTTCACGGTGGAGGACCCGTCTAACATGCCAAAGAGGGATGGGAAGGGAGGTGAGGACAGCTATCACTAAAGAGGTAGTGCTGAGCAAACTTGTGGGCCTGAAGATAGATGTCCCCTGATCCTGAAGGAATGCACCTAAGGATACTGAAAGAAATGCCAGAAGTTATAGTAGAGGTTATGGTGATAATTTAGCAAAATTCTCTGGACTCTGGGTAGATACCAGTGGATTGGAAGACAGTAAAGGTCATGCCACTTTTCAAAAAAGGATGTTGGCCAGTTAGTTTAACATCTGGAGTTGGGAAAATGTTTGATGCTGTCATTAAAGAAGAAACAGCGAGGCATCTGTAAAGAAATGGATCCATCAGGCAGACGCAGCATGGATTCAGCAAAGGCAGGTCCTGTTTGTCAAACTTACTGAAGTTCTTTGAGGATATGATTAGTGCAGCAGGTAGAGAGGAACAAATGGATGTTATTTACTTAGATTTCCAGAAGGTGTTTGGTAAGGTGGCACATAAAAGACTTATCCATAAGATAAGGATGCATAGAGTTGGGGTGATGTATTTGCATGGATAGAGGATCAGTTAACTGATAGAAAGCAGAGAGTTGGGATACATGGGTGTTACTCTGGTTGGCAATCAGTGGTGAGCGGTGTGCCCTAGGGGTTGGGGCTGGGCCCGCAACTGTTCACGATATACATTAACGATCTGGAAGAGGGGACCAAGCGTAATGTATCCAAGTTTGCTGATGATACTAAATTGAGTGGGAAAGCAAATTGTGCAGAAGATAATTACAGTCTGCAGAGAGATATAAATAGGTTAAGTGAGTGGGCAAGGGTCAGGCTGATGGAGTACAATGTTGATAAATGTGAGGTCATCCACTCTAGAAGGAAAAATGGAACAGCAGATTATTAATTTAATGGTAAAAAAATTGCAGCATGCTGCTATGCTGTGGGACTTGGGAATACTTATGCACGAATCACAAAATGTTGGTTTGCAGGTGCTGCAGGCTATCAAGAAGGCAAATGAGATGTTGGCCTTTGTTGCTAGAGGGATTGACTTTAAGAGCAGGGAGGTTATGCTGCAACTGTACAGGGTACTGGTGAGGCTGCACCTGGAGTACTGCATGCAGTTCTGGTCTCCATACTTGAGGAAAGATACACTGGCTTTAGAGGCAGTGCAGAGGAGGTTCACAAGGTTGATTCCAGAAATGAGGGGTTTAGACTATGAGGAGAGATTAAGTATTCACTGGCATTCAGAAGAATGAGAGGAGATCTTATAGAAACATACACAATTATGAAAGGGATAGATAAGATAGCGGCAAGAAAGTTGTTTCCACTGATAGGTGAGACTAGAACTAGGGGACTTAGTCCCAAGATTTGTGGGAGTAGATTTAGGACAGAGGTAAGGAAAAACTGCTTTTCCCGGAGAGTGGTGAATCAATGGAATTCTCTGCCCAATGAAGCAGTGGAGGCTACCTCAGTAAATATATTTAAGACAAGGTTGGATAGAGGTTTTGTATAGTAGGGGAATTAAGGGTTAAGGGGAAAAATCAGGTAGGTGGAGATGAGTCCATGATCTTATTGAATGGCGGAGCAGGCTCGACAGGCTAGATGGCCTACTCTTGCTCCTATGTTCTTCTGTTCTTCTGTTCTAACAAGAGAAGTCAAAGCCAACATATGAGCCAAAGAGAGGGCCTATAATAGAGCAAAAATTAGTGGGAAGTTAGGGATTGGGAAGCTTTTAAAAACCAACAGAAGGCAACTAAAAAAGTAATTAAGAAGGAAAAGATGGAATGCAAAAGTAAGCTAGCTAATAATATTAACAAGGATACTAAAAGTTTCATCATATGCATAAAGTGTAAAAGAGAGGCAAGAGTGGATATCAGATCACTGAAAAATGATGTTGGAGAGGTAGTAATGGGGACAAGGAAATGGCAGATGAACTAAATAAGTATTTTGCATCTTCACTGTGGAAGACACTAGCAGTATGGTGGAAGTTCCAGGTGTTTAGGGTCATGAAATGTATGAAATTACCATAACTAGAGAGAAGGTTCTTGGGAAATTGGAAGGTCTGAAGGTAGATAAGTCACCTGGACCAGATGATATACACCCCAGGGTTCTTAAAGTGGTGACTGAAGATATTTTGCAGGCATTAGTAATGATCTTTCATGAATCACTAGATTCTAGAATGGTTCCAGAAGACTGAAAAATTGTAAATGTTACTCCGCACTTCAAAAGGGGAGAAAGGCAGAAGAAAGGAAATTATATGCCAGTAGTCTGACCTCAGTAGTTGGGAAGATGTTGGAGTCGATTGTTAATGATGTAGTTATGGGGTACTTGGAGGCACATGATAAAATAGGTCGTAGTCAGCGTGGTTTTCTCATGGGAAAATCTTGCCTGACAAATCTATTGGAATTCTTTGAAGAAATAACAAGTAGGATAGACAAAGGAGAATCAGTGGATGTTGTGTACTTGGATTTTCAGAAGGCCTTTGACAAGATGCCACACACGAGGCTGCTTAACAAGTTAAGAGCCCATGCTATTCCACTGTGGAACACAGATCCACAAAGATTTCACCTTATTTCTCTGGCGGAACAGGGGGTTGGTGATGGTCAGGTCATGTTCAGCACACTTGGAGAGTAAGAGTACTCCATTGGAGTTGATGTTGCCAACACCTTCCTTCCCAATTGTGCCTTTTCAGGAATCACTGTCCCTGCCAACTTGAGCATTGAGATCTCCAAGAAGAATGACCTTATCTTCCTCGGGAATATCTGATAGTATGCGGTCTAGATCAGCTTCGAAGGTCTCCTTAACGTAATCTGGTGAGTCTAGGGTTGGAGCGTAGGCACTCACAGCTGTAGCCAGCTGAAGGCGCATGGTCATGAGGCGCTCATTGATCCCAACTGGCAATTCAGAGAGGTGAGTAATGATGCTATTTTTTATGGTGAATCCAGCTCCATGGATTCTGGGTTCATCCGCTGATTTCCCCTTCCAGAAAAGGTATATCCACCCTTCTCCTCCTTCAATTGTCCTTCTTTGGGGAACTGCATTTCAGAGAGGACAGCAAGGTCTATTTGGAACCTTCTCAGCTCTCTTGAGATGATGGCAGTACGTCTTTCAGAACGGTCGCTAGTTTCGCTATCCATAACAGTTCCAGGCTCCAAAATTCATATGCTTTTGTTTCAGACTGCAGTTTGGTGATCCCACTGGATGCGGTAATCCAGTCAGGAGTGAGGAGGTAGGCTGTTTTTAGAGCACCTTTTCTGGCCCTTTCCCCAGGAGGGGTGAACAGAGCGGGTCCTGAATAGGGTTCCTCAGTCATGGGTGCAGCTGCCGAGAAGCTCTACCTGCCTCAGTCCAAGAGCAAGACGACTGTATCTATCACCCACAGCCTGTGTGCCAGTTTGTGACTGAGAGCTCCCAGAGTTCACTATCCTGCTCCTGTCACCACTTCCGGATCACCACAGGGTTTCATCCAAGTTGGTCAACTGGAATACAAAACCAGGAGAAATGCCTGTGCGTGAGGTCTTTTAATGTGGGGGGACTGATGCATGAGTAACCACCACATGGTCCTTGAGAGAGAAAGGGCCAGAATCCAATGGCATGGTGACCAAGATGATTGGGGGCCCTCTTCTGGGGCAGCCTTCCTCTGCCTTCACAGCCATTGTGGGGGTCCTCATTGTTCTGAGATTCCAGAGACTCTAATTTACCACCATCTTCCCCCTACTCTGCTATTGAGGTCTTGTTTAGACCGTGCTTTGTCTGGATCCTCCCCCTTGACCTTACCACCAGTGGTGACCCTACTAGGAGCTAAGCTCAAGACAGCATCACTATCAGGTTCTCAGGGTCACACAAGCCTCTCCACCTCAACAAGTTGGCGGTACCCCGGACAAATCCGAACACATGCCCCAAGGCAGTATATGGCCCAAACCATCGTGGCCTAAACCCCCTTTGCTCCAAAAATGGACAAAGGCTACTGAAGGACAATGATGTCATCAGTGCTCAATGGAAGGAACACTTACAGGAGCTACTTAATCATAACACCACTATTGACATTGAAGTCGTCAACCAGCTCCCACAATGACCTATGAAGAAGGACATGAGTAAGCCTCCTGGTATCAAAGAGGTGCAGACGGCTTGCAAGAAATTGAGGAACAACAAGACCACTGGGGCCTGATGGAATTCCAGTAGAGATCCTCAAGGAAAGTGGCTCAGAACTTCTATATCATATTCATTGTCAGGATCTGGGAGCAGAAGAAGATTCCAGCTGAACTCAGGAATGCCCTGGTTGTCACACTCTTCAAAAAGAGTGACAAATCTAACTATAGAAACTATAGCGGCATCTCCCTCCTCTCTACAACAGGAAAGGCACTCACCTGAATTTTGTGTGATCGGCTTTCACTTCTGGCAGATTTTCTGTCTGAGACACAGTGTGGCTTCCATCCAGCCAGAGAAACGTCTGGCATGATTTTTACAGTACGTCAATTGCAGGAGAAAGCCAGGGAAAAAAATCTCCCACTTTATATGGTCTTCATAGACCTTATAAACCATTTGACTCTGTAAATCGTCCTGCCCCTTGGCAGGTATTGTCCAAAATCAGGTACCCGGAGAAATACCTCAAGATCCTGCAACTCTTAAACAAGATATGAGTGCAACAGTCATCAGCAACAGCGGCTCTGAAACAGCACCATTTAAAGTTGAGACTGGAGTCAAAAAGGGGTGCATTATTGCCCCAACTCTTTTTACTTTATACTTTATTGTTGCCAAACAATTGATTTTTGTCATTTTTATTGCAACCATTCTTCACCTTACAGGCCAAGACCGCTCACAAGGAGTCTAGATTCTCTACAGGGCAGATGGCGGGCTCTTTAACCTTAACAGGTTCAAGGCAGAGTATGGTATCAACTACTTCCATCATGATGCTCCAATATGCAGATGACAATGCCATCATAGCTCACTCTGAGGAGGATCTACAATGCATAATGTTTGCCAGGGCATACAAGCTCCTGGGACTTGATCTAAACATCAATAAGACCCAAGTCCTGCACCGATCTGCTCCAAATCAAGCTCGTAAACCTTCAGCCATCCAGACTGACAACATCCCTCTGGAGAACACTGATCATTTCCCATGTCTTGGCAGCCTTCTTTCTTCAAGAGCCAACATTGACCTTGAAATAAATTGCAGAATAGGCTGTGCGAGTGGAGCTTTTGCCAGACTGAGAAAGATGGCTTTTGAAGATCAGGATATCAAGACCAACAAGAAGCTTCTGTTCTATAGAGCTGTAGTCCTCCCCTCATTGCTATATGGAGCGGAGCCAGGCACATAAAATCCCCAGAAACTTACCTAGAATCCCTAGAAACACATACAGCAGGCACATAAAATCCCTAGAAACTTACCATCAAAGATGCCTCTGAAAGATTCTGAGAGTTAGCTGGAAGAACAGGCATATTAACTCCAGCACCCTGGGGGAAGCTAATATTAACGTCGTAGCCACAGTCATGACTCATCACCAATTGCAACAGGTCAGATACATCATCTGTATGCCTGACCCCCTCCTCCCTAAACAGCTCCTGTTCGGCAAATTCAAGGATGCAGAGCACACTCCTGGGGGGCAGAAAAAGTGGTCCAAGGACGATATCAAGACCCACCTGAGGAAGTGTCACATCAACTTGAATGGATGGGAAAGTTTAGCACAGGATAGGGAAAGCTGGAGAAGGACTGTCTGTGAGGGGACTGCATAACTCAAAGAATACCTCCACCATGCCACTGAGACTGAGTAGTTTCAATGTGAGGAGAGACTGGGAGAGACCCACCAGCTGCATCCACCACTACTTCAATGACCTACACCTGCCAACACTGCCATAGGTCTTGTGGATCATGGATCAGCCTCTTCAGTCATCTCAAGACCCACAAATGACCAGATCAACCACCAGAAGAATAATCATACTCGACTACGAGTGATCAATGATGATGATAATGGTGTTGGGACCTTCCTTTTACATTACGTGTCAATGTCTTAGATGGTGGAATTGATGGCTTTGTTGCAAAGTTTCCAGACGATACAAAGGAGAGGCAGGTAGTTTTGAGGAGGTAGAGAGGCTACAGAGGGACTTAGATTAGGAGAATGGGCAAAGAAGTGACAGATGGAATACAGTGTTGGAAAGTGTACAATCATGCACTTTGGGAGAAGAAATAGAAGGGTAGATTATTTTCTAAATGGAGAGAAAATTCAAAAATCTTAGGAACAAACAGACTTAGGAGTCCTTGTGCAGGATTCCCTAAAGTTTAATTTGCAGGATGAGTTGGTGGTGAGGAAGGCAAATGCGATGTTAGCATTCATTTCAAGAGGCCTAGAATACTTGATACTTCATACTTCATTGGCGCCAAACAATTGATACTAGAACGTACAATCATCACAGCGATATTTGATTCTGCGCTTCCCACTCCCTGGATTACAAATATTAAAAATAGTAAAAAGTAGTAAATATTAAAAATTTACATTATAAATCATAAATAGAAAATAGAAAAATGGAAAGTAAGGTCGTGCAAAAAAACCAAGAGGCAGGTCCGGATATTTGGAGGGTACGGCCCAGATCCGGGACAGGATCCGTTCAGCAGTGTTATCACAGTTGGAAAGAAGCTGTTCCCAAATCTGGCCATACGACTCTTTAAGCTCCTGAGCCTTCTCCTGGAGGGAAGAGGGACGAAAAGTGTGTTGGCTGGGTGGGTCGTGTCCTTGATTATCCTGGCAGCACTGATCCGACAGCGGGCGGTGTAAAGTGAGTCCGCGGACGGAAGATTGGTTTGTGTGATATGCTGCGCCGTGTTCACAATCTTCTACAGCTTCTTTCGGTTTTGGACAGGACAAATTCCATACCAGGTTGTGATGCACCCTGGAAAAATGCTTTCTACAGTGCATCTATAAAAATTAGTGAGGGTTTTAGGGGACAGGCCGAATTCCTTTAGTTTTCTCAGGAAGTAAAGGCACTGGTGGGCCTTCTTGGCAGTGAACTCTGCTTGGTTGGACCAAGTTAGGTCATTTGTGATATTGACCCCGAGGAACTTAAAGCTTTTGACCTGTTCCACTTGCGCACCACCGATGTAAGTTGGGTCGTGCGGTCCGCTACTCCTTCTGAAGTCAACAACTAATTCCTTCATCTTGCTGACGTTGAGGGATAGGTTATTGTCTTCGCACCATGCCACCAGGTTCTTAATTTCCTCTCTGTACTCAAACTCATCATTACCCAAGATACGGCCTACAATTGTTGTGTCATCAGCAAACTTACATATTGAGTTTGATGGAAACTTGGCTACACGATCATGGGTGTACAGTGAGTACAGCAGGGGGCTGAGTACACAGCCTTGTGGGGCACCGGTGCTCAGAACGATTGTAGAGGAGAGCTTGTCCCCTGTTTTTACAGCCTGGGTCCTGTCTGTGAGGAAGTTGAAGATCCAGCTGCAGATCTGTGTGCTAAGGCCCAGGTTCCGGAGCTTAGGAATCAGTTTATTTGGAATGATGGTATTAAAGGCAGAGCTGTAGTCAAATGAAAAGGAGCCTTTCATATGCGTCTTTATTCTCCAGGTGCTCTAAGGAGGAATGTAGGGCCAGAGAGATGGCATCTGCCGGTGACCTGTTGCTCCGGTAGGTGAATTGCAAAGCGTCGAGGTTGACCGGTAGGCTGTGGTTGATGTGTGCCATAACCAATCTCTCGAAGCACTTCATAGCAATTGATGTCAGAGCCACAGGTCGATAGTCATTCAGGCATGCCACCTTGCTCTTCTTCGGCACTGGGGTTATCGTTGCCTTCTTAAAACACGAGGGGATCTTAGACTGAAGCAAGGAGCAGTTGAAGATGCCAGCAAAAACTCCAGCTAGCTCGTTGAGGCTTTATAAAGCACTGGTTAGGCCTCACCCGGAGTATTTTTTGCAGTTTTGGGCCGGTTAACTTAGAAAGGATGGATTGGCACCGGAGAGGGTTCAGATGAGGTTCAGGAAATGATTCCAGGATTGATCAGCTTGTCATCTGAAGAGTGTTTGATGACTCTGGGCCGCTACTCACTGGAATTCAGAAGAATAAGGGGTAACTTAGTCGAAACCTGTCAAATGTTGAAAGGCCTCGATAGAGTGGATGTGGAGAAGATATTTCCTATGGTATGAGAGTCTCAAACCAGAAGACAGAGCCTCATAGTAGAGGGGTGTCCTTTTAGAACGGAGATGAGGAGGAATTTCTTTAGTCAGAAAGTGGTGAATCTGTGGAATTCATTACCACAGGCAGCTATGGAAGCCAAGTCTTTATGTATATTTAAGAGGTTGATATATTCTTGATTGGTCAGGGCATGAGGGGATACAGGGAGATTTGGGCTAAGAGGGAATATTGATTAGCCATGATGAAAATGGCAGAGCAGACTCGATGGGCTGAATGGCCTAACTCTGTTCCTATACCTTATGGTATTATGGCTCATTTGGGAGAATGAGTAGGTGATAGGTAAGAGCTACAGGGAGGTGTTCACCCCTCAGTTGTCAGAGGCAGGTAGCTGAATGACTTTAGACAAGGGAAAGGAAATAGGCAGATAATGCAGAGTACCCCTGTGGCCATTCTCCTCCAATAACACATTTGTTTTATGGTCCTATGGTCTTATATCACTTTGGGTACTGTTTCGGGGCGGGGGGCGGGGAGAGTGACCTACCAGGGGAAAGTCGCAGGACTCTGGCACTGAGCCTGCTCTGTGGCTGATAAGGGAACAGCGGACAAGAAGAGAGCAGTGCTGATAGGGCATTCAATAGCTAGAAGAACAGACAGGAAAATTGTGGATCATTGGGATGTCTTCTAGGGAAGACATGACCTGAACAGATAAGGGCGAGTTACACCTGAGCTTGAGGGGGACCAACATCCTTGTGGGCTGGTTGGGAGGAGTATCAGAATGAATGCTGGATGTTCTGGGGTTTATGTTTCAAGAAAGGACAGGGAGGGAGGTAAAAGAGGTTGGTTGTGGCATTACCAATCTGGGATAGTGTCACAGCTGAAGAAAGGGAGGATGTAGTGGAGAGACTGCGTATGGAGTCTGCACGGGTGGGAGTCAGAAACATGAAGGGAGCAATCACTTTGTTGGGGTTATGTGGGGAAGGCAGCAGAATGGGGTTGAGAAGGATAATAAATCAGCCATGATTGAATTGTGGAGCAGACTCAATGTGCCGTATGGCCTAATTCTGCTCCAATATCTAATGGTTTTATGACCTTAATATGACAGTAACATGGCAGATATGATAAGAGGATACCAGGCTTGAGACATTAGCTGTTTTTCCTTCCCACAGACGCGACCTGACTTGAGGACTTTTCCCAGAATTTTCTGTTCTTACCCCAGCCAAAGTGAGACAACTTTGTGAAGGCTATATTATTTTGTTTGCTGGATATTACCTCATCCTTTTCTGTTGATTATATATGATTCCAAAAAATATTTGGGTTATTTGAATAGCTCCTTTCTCCTTCCTTTTTTTTGTGTACCTTCCCTAATGCATTATTAATTCATGGCTCAGTACTAGATCTCTAGGTTTTGAGTTCAATAAGACTTGAAACTTTGAAATATGATTAGGAATTAAGTAACGTACGCATTAATTTACACAAATATGATTTGTTAAAAGATGCTCTCAACCATCTGTTGACATCATTTATTTAGTTTACTTAAAGGGTCTTATTAATTCATCTCAGATGGATGCTCCTATTAATTCAGTAACATTGAAATAATTTAAGAGGATGTTTACACTTTCTTTAAAACCTGTCAGTTTATTTGTTCAGTTCCTATTTCATTCGTGCAGATGCTCCTCTCAGTTTCATTTTTCCCTTTTATTTTCATTCACTTCTTGTCTTCTAATTGACGTTCTTCGATTCTGCCCTAAGAATTTTTTTTTACAATACACCAAAGGTCACATTTACTTTACTGACTGTAAAGTGCTTTGAGATATTGTGAAGTAATAAAGTACTTCATCTGAGTTTTTCTTTATTTACATCCCCTTCCTCATGTTGAGCTGCACAGATCCTGTATAAATTTTCCCTATGCTAAGACCCCCACCTAGAGGCCTAGTTCTGTGACAGACTGCATCTACAAGTACTAAGTGAGACATATTTTATGTCTTAGTGGTTATGTTGAATTTAGGTTTATTTCTAGGATTAAAAATGTGTAAATAGCTGAATGTATAGATTTAACTCTGAGTGAATCTCAATCATTTTATTTTCTTGTCAACCATCAGTATATTTCAGAATTAGAGTAAGAATCACTTTATTGCTATTGTCTGTGAAGCATACCAGAACTGATTGTGGTTCGGATCCAAGCATAAAACACAAGGCAATATCATTACATTCAACACAATAGCAATCAACGATATACAAGACAATAGTGCCAACAACTATGGTCAATCAACAATTAACAGAATAGTCGCATTCACAAATGTCAATAACCTAACTTAAATAAATGTGAACATAACATATGAATGGACTCAATAATTATCAACAGAACAAGGAGAGCAGGAAAGACCATTTAAGGGATGTTGCGCAGGGGCAGTTAAGGTATTACACCCAAGTGAGCTTTGTTGAGAAACTAGATAGCTACAGGAAAGAAGCTTCGAAGATTGCATGTAGTCCTGGTGGTATAGCGTCTCCTTGTTGGCAACTTGGTGAATAGCTAGGGTGGGTGGAATCAGCAGTAATTTTTTTCCGCTCACATATGTAATTAATTTGTAACATATTTTGCGTGATATAAATTTTTATATGTGAACTTCTTTGCAAACTGACATTTGATGAACTGAAAAGCATTTCAATTCTATTATCATACTAGTAGCTAAGTTCCTATCAACAAGAAAATGTTCATATATGGATACTGTTTGCAACATATTAAACGTAAAAATCTCTTTTTTTTGCCTGCCAACCCCAGCCTCAGCCTTGCATGCTAAAAATGATTTTCAGTATCAACTTGAATCTCAGCAACCGGATGGATTTTGTTATCTAATTTATGTTTCACAAAGATTTGCAAGTTATAACAAACATTTTTACTTTTTACCCAATCCTCTAAAGCATATCCATCCATAGAGTAGCAAAGCTGTTAACTTTAATTTGTGGATTTGAATGTACTTCATGATTTAGGAGTTGATTTCTGAGAACAAGCCAAATTGGACAATAGCGACACACATCAAAGTTGCCGGTGAAAGCAGCAGGCCAGGCAGCATCTGACGAAGGGTCTCGGCCTGAAACGTCGACTGTACCTCTTCCTATAGATGCTGCCTGGCCTGCTGCGTTCACCAGCAACTTTGATGTGTGTTGCTTGAATTTCCAGCATCTGCAGAATTCCTCGTGTTTGCGTTTTTAAATTGGACAATAACAATTTTTCAGACACAATAGTTACTGTCATTTATTGTAAGATTTTTAATAAAAATGAATGTTGGGAAACTCAGGAAAAATTGGTTATAATTTGTACTTAAAAAGATCAGGCTGTTAAGTGTGCAAGATGAAAATTCATCAGTCACATCCTAGTAAAGGATTATCTACAAAAGCAGATGATCAAAACACCCAGATTGGTATATTAGCTTTCTGGTTTGCTCTGTATACATATCAATTGTTAACTGAGAAAATACCTTGGGTTTACTTTGTGTTTCCTACACTTTGTCATCCTCTAGTGGTGAAACATGTATGCTTGAAAAATTGAGAAAAGTTTAATATCCACAAATTACAATCGTGTTGTATCAAAATTGTCATTCAACATTCTTAATAACAGCTTATATTTCATTTGTGCTACAAATAAATTATTCTGCTTCATATGCCCATGTTGACTTCATGAATTCATCAGCTTTGCCCAAATTTCCACCCTGCCCTCAGATTTACTTAGTCCATTTCTGACACTTCTCTCCCCTTTCTCCATCTCTCTGTCTCCATCTCTGGAGACACACTGTCCATTGATATCTTTTAAACTTATTGACTCTCACAGCTATCTTGACTATACCTCTTCCCACCCTGTCACTTATAGAAACACTATTCCCTTTTCTCAGTTCCTCCAGCTCCACCAACATCTGTTCCCAGAATGAGCCTTTCCTTTCTAGAACATCTGAGATGTCCTATTTCTTCAAGAACAGGGTTTCCCTTCCTCCACCACTGATGCTGCACTCACTCACTTTTGCCGGACATCTGCCCTCACCCCATCTTCTTGTCACCTTGGAGTAGAGTTCCTCTTGTCCTTACCTATCACCCCATGAGCCTCTGATCCAGCATATCATTCTCCAACTTCTTCCATCTTCAACAGGATCCTACCACCAAGCGCATCTTTACTTCCTCTCCCCACTCTCTGCCTTCTGCAGGGATCACACCTGCCATGATTCACTTGTTCATTTGTCCCAAACTTCTTTCCATGTGAGGCAACACTAAACCTGTGAGTCTGTTGATATTATCTACTATATCCAATGGTCCCAGTGCTGCCTCCTCTATGACAGTGAGACCTGACGTAGATTGGGGTCTGCTTTGTTGAGCATCTTTGCTCTGTTTAGCACAAGCAGAATCTCCTGATGGCCAACTATTTTAAGTCCAATACCCATTCCCATTCTGACATGTTTGTCTATGGCTGCCTCTACTGCTAAGATGAGGCCACTCTCAGGATGGAGAAGCAATACTTCCTGTTCCATCTGGGTAGCTTCCAACCTGATGGCAGGAACTTCGATTTCTGTATCTTCTTGTAATTTCTAACCTCTTCACATCTCTCTGCTTCCATTCACCTTTCTGGTTCACCTCTCATCTCTTCTCTTCTCCTTAGTTGCATATCACCTCCTTCTGGTGTCCCTCCTCCATCCCTTTCTCGCATGATCCACTCTCCTCTCCTATCAGAGTCTTTCTTCTTCAGCCCTTTGCCTTTGCCACCTATCACCTCCCAGGTTCGCACTTCACCTCCTCCCTACCCACTTACCTTCCCCCTCACATGGCTTCCCCTATCGCCTTCTAGCTTTTACTTTTTCATCTCCCCCCCCACCTCCTTATTCTGGTTTGTTCCTCCTTTCATTCCAGTCCTCATGAGGGGTCTCTGCCCAAAACATTGACTGGTTATTCCTTTTTGTAGATATTGCCTGACCTGCTGAGTTCCTCTAGCATTTTGTGCGCACTGTTTATGTAATCCTTGTTTTCATTTTCTCTTTCCCATCCTCTCCTTACATTGTGTTTCATTAGTGATGTGGTTGTTTATTGTCTCACATAATTTGCTATTATTCCTTCGTGACACAACGTGAATGCTAGTGGAGTATATGTCACCACAGCCAGGCCAGTTCTGCTTGCATCTCCTAATAGTGCACTGGATAATGATATGGGATAGGGTTAAGAGGCATTTTACCTCATTGTCAGACATGGTATTCTATTTTAATGTTGACCTTTACCATTCCAGTTAGCCACCTGGGCAACAACCTGGGTCTTTTCTACTTTACAGTACTTGGTTCAACGTTTGTTGCCTTTAGTTGAAGCTGGGGTAATTATATTTCCAGTAGTGTATTCAGTGAAGGAGAGTACTGTATGTGCCAGCCTTGAAATGTCAAATCTAATTAGGTCATTTCAAGCCCCTATGTTAATCCCCACTCAAGTTAGAAAAAAATGATTTCAATTAAGTTTTTGATTGCAAACTGTTAAAAGAAGCATTCCTTTTTGCAACACCTTTACCTGGGTGTTGGTAAATGTGTTTGTCAACGTTTTTCATCCAAATAAAGAAAAATAAAAGTAACACAATTTTGCAACTTTTTTTAAAAATACAATTATTTGAATTTATGTTACCACAAAGGGATTATCATTTTCCTTTGTTTACCATCTACCCTGGCCAATATTAGACATATTTATACCACTTTTTATTTTCCTCTAATTTTCTGTTGGCATATATCACTATTTTACATGTTGTTTGATTCAAAAATTGGCTTCGAACAATGAAACATTGTGGATGGACCTCAACTGCAAGCATACATGCAAACATATAAACCTGAAGCAAGAGTAGGTCGCTTGGACTTTGAGCTTACTTACCATCCTATAGATAATGGCTGATCTACATTTCGTAGACCTACAATCCTGCCTTCCCCGGACCCTGTCACATCCTTGAATCAAAGATAAAGTGGAACAATGGAGATTTTCTACAATGGACAAATTTACACTAGACTGTCAATGCACTTGCATCCATTCAATGCACAACTGGAAAGTAGTTCTTGAATTGCTCCTAATTTAGGGCAATTTGCTTACTTAGAGATACAACACAGTAATAGGCCCTTCTGGTCCAATAAGCCCACGCCACCCAATTACACCCATATGATCAATGAACATACTAACCCATACATCTTTGGAAAGTCAGAGGAAACCAGACCAACATACACAAGAGGAACTCAGCAGGTCAAGCAGCATTTATGGAAAGGAATAACTCCAACCTGATGTCATGATCATCAATTTCTCTAACTTCAGGTAATTTCTCCCCTTCCCCATGATAGAGTTCCTTTTGTACTTACCTATCACCCCATGAGCCTCCGCATCCAACGCATCGTTCTCTGCAACTTCCGCCACCTCCAAAGGGTTACGACCACCAAACACTTCTTCACCTTCCACACCCTCACTCTGCTTTCTGCAAGGATCGCTCCCTCTGTGATTCCCCTGTCCATTTGCCCCTCTCAGCACTTAACCCTGCAAGCACCCAAAGTGTTACATCTGCCCATTCACCTCCTCCCTCACCTCCATTCAGGGCCCCAAACAGTCCTTCCAGGTGAGGCAACACTTTACCTGCAGTTCTGCTGGGGTTGGCTAATGTAGCCGGTGCTTCAGATATGGCCTCCTCTACATCGGCGAGACCCATCATAAATTGGGGGACAACACATGTAAAAAATGCTGGTACAACGCAGCAGGCCAGGCAGCATCTATAGGAAGAGGTACAGTCGACGTTTTGGGCTGAAACCCTTCGTCAGTACAATGGCTTGAATGTCCTGACGAAGGGTTTCGGCCCGAAACGTCGACTGTACCTCTTCCTATAGATGCTGCCTGGCCTGCTGCGTTCACCAGCATTTTTTTACGTGTGTTGCTTGAAATTCCAGCATCTGCAGATTTCCTCGTGTTTGCATTTATAAATTGGGGGAACTGCTTCTTCGAGCTCCTTGGCTCCGTCCACCAAAAGCAGAATTTCCCATTGGCCACCGTTAGGCTAGAGGGGCAACACCCTATATTCTGCCTGGGTAGCCTCCGACCTGATGGCATGAATATCACTTTCTCTTTCCAGTTAAAAAAAAAATCCCTTTCCACTTTGTAAACTGATGGGATGGAGGGCAATCTACCAGGGGAAAGCCACAGTGACCAGGTCTCTGGCACTGAATCTGGCTCTGTGGCTCAGAAGGGAAGTGGGGGGAAGAGGAGTTCAGTAGTGACAAGGAGTTCCATTACTAGCAGAGCAGAAAGCAGATCCTGTGGACATGGAAGAGATACCTGGATGGTACGTTGTCTCTCAGGTGCCAGGATCAGGAATGTCTCAGATTGTGTCCACGGCTTTCTAATGGGGGAGGGTGACTAGCCCGGAATCATACACATATTAGTATCGACATAGGTAGAAAAGGGGAGGATGTCCTGAAGAGAGAATATAGGGAGTTAGGTAGAAAGCTTAAATGCAAGTTCTCAGGGTAGTAATCTCTGGATTGCTGCCTGTGCCACATGCCAATGAGGGTAAGAATAAGATGATTTGGCAGATGAATGCATGGCTGAAGAATTGGTACAGGGATTGGATTTCAGATTACTGGATCATTGCAATTTCTTCTGGGGAAGGTATGATGTGTACAAAAAGGACAAGTTATCCACAAGGCTGTGTACTCAGCCCCCTGCTGTACTCACTGTACACTCATGATTGTGAAGCCAAGTTTCCATCAAACTCAATATATAAGTTTGCTGATGACACCACAATTGTAGGCCGTATCTTGGGTAATGATGAGTTTGAGTACAGAGAGGCAATTAAGAACCTGGTGGCATGGTGTGAAGACAATAACCTATCCCTTAACGTCAGCAAGACAAAGGAATTGGTTGTTGACTTCAGAAGGAGTAGCGGACTGCATGACCCCATTTACATCGGTGGTGCGCAAGTGGAACAGGTCAAAAGCTTTAAGTTCCTCAGGGACAATATCACAAATGGCCTGATTTGGTCCAGCCAAGCAGAGTCCACTGCCAAGAAGGCTTTTACTTCCTGAGAAAGCTAAAGAAATTTGGCCTGTCTCCTAAAGTCCTCACTAATTTTTATAGATGCACCATAGAAAGCATTCTTCTAGGGTGAACACAATCTGGTATGGAAGTTGTCCTGTCCAAGACCGAAAGAAGCTGAAGAAGATCGTGAACAGAGCCCAGTACACCACACAAACCAATCTTCCATCCTTGGACTCACTTTACACCGCACACTGTCGGAGCAGTGCTGCCAGGATAATCAAGAACACGACCCACCCAGCCAACATACTTTCCGTCCCTCTTCCCTCCAGGAGAAGGCTCAGGAGCTTGAAGACTCGTACGGCCAGATTTGGGAACAGCTTCTTTCCAACTGTGATAAGACTGCTGAACGGATCCTGACCCAGACCTGGGCCGTACCCTCCAAATATCTGGACCTGCCTCTCGGTTTTTTTGCACTGCCTTACTTTCCCTTTTCTATTTTCTATTTATGATTTATAATTTAAATTTTTAATATTTACAATTGATTTGAACTCCAGGGAGCGCGAAGCACAGAATCAAATATCGCCGTGATGATTGTACGTTCTAGTATTAATTGTTTGGTGAAAATGAAGTATAAAGTAGACCTGTCACAGTCCAGTCCATTGATTACTCATTTCCCTTTAACTTCCTTTTCCCCGTGTTCCACTGGGCACCTTGATTAGGGCACCTGATCCTCATTCGAACAGGCAGCATAAAACTTCGGCTTACATCTACTCGCTGCTGGTTCTTCACCATAGTCAGTGCGGTTATGCTCGTCCCGGGGCAGCCGGGAATCGTGGACTCGCAGTTGCTTCAGTGCCTGTGGCTGCTTAGTGAATTCATTCGTTTTCGTGACCAGCTGAGTTGCCGGTCGTTTTGCCGTTACTCCAAGTTAAGATGCGAATTCTGTCATTTTTATGTTCGGCTGAGACTTGATGGCCGATTGTAGCCACACTGAGCCACCAAGAATAAAGGACCATCTTCATGAGCTTCTCTGTGTCTAGATACAAATGGACTGTCATTATTTGGTTTCTGTCGTCTCGTTTCCAGGTGAGTAGGTCTGGCTGTTTGCCGCTACTCCAAGTTGGGAA
The DNA here is from genome assembly GCF_963921235.1 of Mobula hypostoma. NCBI lineage: Eukaryota > Metazoa > Chordata > Chondrichthyes > Myliobatiformes > Myliobatidae > Mobula > Mobula hypostoma. The sequence goes on from NC_086100.1 coordinate 48,750,316, forward strand.
TTCTGTCTCTTCGTTTCCAGCTAAGTGATTGCCAGCCATTTTCCACTTCGTGAGTTACTCCGTGTCAAGATTCGTATTGTCAGTTGTTGGTTAGTTTAGCTGTCTGGCTCCCAGCTGAGTAGGTCCGGCCGTTTGCCGCTACTCCGAGCCAAGATATGAATCGTCTGTCTTTGTTTGGTGTTGTCGTCTCCATGTTCCAGGTCCAGGCTCCATGTTCCAGGTTCAGGCTCTGAGTCCAAGTTCAGTGCAGTTCCAGGCTCCGAGTCCAAGCCAAGTCAAGTTCCGAGTCCAAGTCATGTCCAAATCCGTCTCCGTGTCAAGTCTCCATGCCTGTGTCCTGCACTTGGGTTCTCCTCAGTCGCTCTGTGCAACAATACCTGAACCCAAAGGGGACCAATAGACTTGTGGGCAGCTTTGCTAGAGCTGTCGGGAAGGTTTTCAACTAATTTAGCAGGGGTTGAGAACTGAAGAAATAGGGCTGAGGATGGGGCAGTTGGTATACAACCAGATCCACTGTAGTGAGAATGAGAGGAAGGGCAGGCGGATGATAAGCAAAATTGCAGTCAGTGGGATGAATTAAAATGTAACAGGGGGCCAAAATCAAAAAAAGATGATGTATACAAGACTGAAGATGTTATACTTGAATGCACACAGTATACAGAATAAGGTACATAATTTTGTAGTGTTGTTAGAGATTGGTAAGTATGACGGAGTGGGAATCTCTGAGTCATAGCTGAAAGAAGATCATAGTTGGGAGCTTAACATCCGAGGATATGCATTGTATCGAAAGGACAGGCAGAGGGAATGGGGTGGCTCTGTTGGTAAAAAATGAAATCAAATCCTTAGAAAGAGGTGATATATGATTGAAAGATATAGAATCTTTGTGAGTAGAGTTAAGAAACTGCAAGGGTAAAAAGCCCTGATGGGAATTATATACAGGCCTCTGAACAGTACCCAGGATGTGGGCTACAAACTACAATAGGAGATAGAAAAGGCATTTAAAAAGGGCAAGATTGCTATAATCATGGGGGATTTTAACGTGCAGGTAAACTGATAAAATCAGGTTGGTCCTGGATCCCAAGAAAGGGAATTTGTAGAATGTCTATGAGATGGCTTTTTAGAGCAACTTGTGGCTGAGTCCATTAGTGTAACAGCAATTCTGAATTGGGTGTTATGTTATGGACCAAATTTGATTAGAGAGATTAAAGTAAAGGGATGCCGAGGAGGCAATGAGTACAATACGATAGAAATCACCCTGCAGTTTGAGAAGGAGAAGCTAAAATCAAATGTATCAGTGTTACAATGGAGTAAAGGGAATGAGAAAGGTACTGGCCAAAGTTAATTGGAAGAAGACACTAGCAGGGATGATAGCACAGCAGCAGTGGCTGCAGCACAGTTTCTGGGGGAAATTTGGAAGGTGCAGGAAAGGAACATCCTAAGGATGAAAAAGCATTCTAAAGGGAGGATGAGGCATCTGTGACTGACAAGGGAAGTCAAAGACAGCATAAAAGCAAAAGAGAAGGCATATAATATAGTAAAAAATAGCAGGAAGCTTTTAAAATCCAATCAAAGGCAACTAAACAAAAACATAAGGGGGGGGGAGATAAATATGAAGGTAAGCTAGCCAATAGCGTAAAAGAGGATACAAAATGTTTTTTCAGATATTATAAAGAGTAAAAGAGAGACAAGAGTGGATATCAGACCACTGCAGATACAAATGATGCTGGAGAGGTAGTAATAAGAGACAAAGAAAATGCGCACAAACCGAATAAGTATTTTGTAGCATAATGCCAGAAATGCAAGAGTGTCAGGGGGCAGAAGTGAGTGTCATTGCTCCTACTAAGGAGAAGGTGCTTGGGAAGCTGAAAAGTCTGAAGCTAGATAAGTCATCTGGACCAGAAGGACTACACTCCAGGGTTCAGAAGGAGGTACCTGAAGAGAGTGTGGAGGCATGAGTAAAGATCTTTCAAGAATCACTAGATTCTGGAATGGTTCTTGAGGAATGAAAAATTGCAAATGCACTCAGAGAAGAAAGGAATGTATAGGCCAGTGGGCCTGAGTTCAGTGGTTGGAAAGATGTTGCAGTCTATTATTAAGGATATTTGGAGGCATAAGATAAAATAAGCCAAAGTCAGCATTGTTTTCTAAAGGGGATATCATGCCTGACAAATCTGCTGGATTTATTTGAGGGAGTAACAGGCTAGATAGACAAAGGAGAGTCTGTGGATGATGTACATTTGGATTTTCAGAAGGCCTTTAACAAGGTGTCGCACATGAGGTTGTTAAAAAAGATACGAGACCATGGTATTACAGGAAAGCTACTAGTGGTGTGACTCAGGGGTTGGTGTTGGACCACTTCTTTTCACGTTATATGTCAATGATTTGTGAAGGAATTTATGGCTTTGTGGCCATGTTTTTGGACAACAGGTAGATACATGAAGAGACAGGTAGCCTTGAGGAAGCAGGTTGCCTGTAGAAGGAATTAGATAGATTAGAGGAATGGACAAAGAAGTGTCAGGTAGAACATAGTGCAGGGAAGTGCATGGTCATGCACTTTGGCAGAAGGAATAAAGGTGTGGATTATTTTGCAAATGGGGAGAAAATTCAAAACTCAGAGGTGCAAAGGGACTTAGAAGTGCTCATGTAGGATTTGCTGAAGGAAAGCAAATGCATTGTTCCCATTCATTTTGAGAGGCCTAGAATACTAAAGCAAAGATGTAATGCTGAGGCTTTGCAGTATAAGGCATTGGTGAGACTACAGTTGGAGTATTGTGAGCAGTTTTTAGATTAGATTAGATTAATTTCAACTTTATTATCATTGTGCCGAGTACAGATACAAAGCCAATGAAATGCAGTTAGCATCTAACCAGAAATGCAAAGAATAGTGTTATTTAAAAAATAACTGCGAATAAAAAGTAAGTGCTACAGCACACAAATATAAAAGTACCGAGACAGTACAATATGGGTGCAATACTGCTTATGTCATGGTCCGGTCCATGAAATCTGCATTCCGGTTCATGGTCCGGTCCATGGACACAGGACTCCGGGTCTTCCAGCTGTCTGTTATTTGAGTTAATCGGAGGCACCTGATTCCCGTCTTGGGGCTTGGAATATAAGTAGCCTTGGGGGTGAGTATGAGCTGCTGGTTTGTCTTGTCAAGATTCCCTGGAAGCAACCTGCTGGTGGAAGGCTAGACTTGCCACTTGCCACTTGCCACTTGCCACTTGCCACTTGCCACTTGCCACTTGCCACTTGCCACTTGCCAGCTGCGTTAGAGAACCATCACTTCATGGAGCCTTGCTGTTGATAGTCAGAGCCGTCTTTATGGTATGGGTTTAGCTGTTTCCTGGGCCAGCTGAGTGGTGCCAGCCACTCTGAGCTAGGCAGGGATCCAGCTGTTTCTGTAGACAGCTGAGGTTGCTGGCCGAACTGAGACTTGGAGCTACCCTGGAGCAGAGATGGAACTGTCTGTTGTTCTTTGGTGTTGTCTCTTCTTGTCCTTGCCTCTATGGGGTAAGTCAGGCTGTTCTGCCATTGCCCTGCAGGGGGTTTTGTCTTGTCCTTGCCTCTGTGGGGTAAGTCAGGCTGTTTTGCCGTTGCCCTGTGGAGGGATCTGTCTTGTCTTTGCCTCTGTTGGGTAAGTCTGGCTGTTCTGCTGTTACCTGATGGATGTTCCTGTCCCACCTTGGTGTAGAGAAATTGAGTCCTGGCTTGTCAAGGTATAAGTCCTGGCTCTATGTCTATGTACTGTCCTGTCTCATGTTGGTGTTGTGTTAAAAATGAGCCCTGGCTTTTCAAAGGATAAGTCCCAGCTCTATGTTAATGTACAGTTGCCAGTCTCTCTCTAAGTTCCAGCTTCTGAGTTATCAGCCTCCGCAAGCTCGGGATCCCAGACCCCGGCCGGCAGCCAAGCTCGGGATCCCAGACCCCGGCAAGACCCCAGCCTCAAGCCTCAAGAGCAAAGACTCCAGCCTGTCTCCAAGCTCAGGCCTCTAGACCCCAGCTACATCCTGTCCTGAAGCTATGTCATGTTCTTGCCTGGTTCTGGGGTCTGAGCCCAAGGCAAGGCCCAGGTTCTGGGTCCTTGTCCAGTCTCGGGCTCGGAGTCGAAGCCTTGTCTCCTAGTCCATGGTTTCTAGTCCTGGTCCCGCTTTCCCTAGCCCAAGTCTGCATTCTTGTCCTTGCTCCTGGTCTGAATCCTGTCACGTCCCTACTCTAGTCAAGTCCTGTTCCTTGTACTTCAGTGTCTGTGTCTCGCATTTGGGTCTGTTCCCAGCACCACATTGTGACAGGTTAGTGCTGTGATGTGAGGTTCAGCAGGGCCACAGCATCAGGGTAGAAGCTCTTCCTGTGCCTGCTGGTGTGGGAACGGAGGCTCCTGTAGCGCCTACCAGATGGGAGGAGAGTAAAAAGTCCATGGTTAGGGTGAGATGCATCCTTGATATCCTGGGACAGAGGTGAGCTTTCTTGATGCTCCGCAGGAAATAAAGGCGCTGTCACACCTTTTTGATCAGGCTGAAGGAGTCAGGGATGAGGTAAGATCCTCAGAAATGTGGACACCAAGGAATTTGAAGCTTGATACACACTCCACTACGGCTCCGTTGATGGAGATGGGGACGTGAGTGTGGCTCCTAGCATGCCTGAATTCCACAATGAAGTCCTGAAGGCCACTTATCTAAGAAAAGATGCTCTGCCATTGGACAGAGACCAGAGGAGGTTCATGAGAATGATCCCAGGAATGAAAGGGTTAACATATGAACAGCATGTGATGTCTCTGGGCCCGTATTTGCTGGAGTTCAGAAGAATAAGGGGGGACTCTCATTGAAACCCATCAAATACTGAAAGGCCTAGATGGAGTAGATGTAGAAAAAATGTTTCCAATTGTGGGAAATTCTAGGACCAAAGGGAGCCTCAGAATAGGGGGACGTCCATTTAGAACAGATGAGGAAAACTTTCTTTAGCCAGAGGGTTGTGAATCCATGGAGTTCATTGCCTCAGATAGCTGTGCAATCCAAGTCATTGGGTATATTTAAGGCAGAGGTTGACAGGTTCTTGATTAATTATGCTGTCAAATGTTACAGGTAGAAGACAGGAGAATGCGGTTGAGGGGAATAATATATCAGCCATGATGGAATGGCAGAGCAGACTCTTAACCAAATGGCCTAATTCTGCTTCTAAGGATGATGATCTGTTATGGAAATTGAATAAATAATTTGTGCCTATCATCACTGAAGTAAACACAGAAAACATTACAGAAACGCTGGAGAACAATTTGCCCAGAAGGAATAAGAATTCAAAGAAATGAGCATTATTAAAAGCAAGAATTAGGGTAAATTAATGGGACTTGTAAAGAATTTTTTCCCAGGACCGGAGGATCTGCTTCTTGGGATTTTGAAGGAGCTGCTTTTGGACGGTGGTTGCACCATCTCACAAAGGTCTAAAGATTCTAGAATCACTTCCAAGATTGGACAGAAGCAATTATATGTAAAAGGTATTATTAGACAAATGTAGAGCTCTCAGTTTTGTAAGTAATCTAGTGGTGATGATTGAGCATTGATTAACAGACTCAAAAGAAAGTCGAGCAAACTGATTCAAGGATCATTGCTGATGCCCCAGTTCTTCAAAAATGATTTAATTAAGTGGATCAGGTGTGATAAAATCAAGTTTACTAATAATGGAAAAGTGAAAGGCAGTTACTGAGTATATTCAAGGCAGATGTAATTGATCTTCAGATGTTGGCAGGGATGGGTGAGCAGGATGAGCCCACTGAATACGGGGTTGAAGCAGGAAAATAGTACTGAGATAAGTGATGAGCCATGATCCTATTGAACTGCAAAGTGTGCACAAGTTGAAAGCTCTACTCCTGCTTTTATATTTAATGCACTTTTGACATCTCTTGACACCTGATTGAAGAATACTATTGTTAGCATTAACACCATAGTCAATCAAGTCATTTCCAAGCCCTCACATAATTTAATTACCCCGATAGAGTTAAAAGCAGGATCTACATAGTGCCTTTCATATAGTTGTAATGCCCCGGTTCATATTTTTTACTGTTATGCTGTTCTGTATTTCATTTTCTGCTGTTCTGTGTGAGCTGCTTGTTTTCAGCTTATGTTTGGGTTAATGTTGAAGATAAGAGACAGGAGAAATGTGTGCCATCCAATTTGGATGGTCGGATTAAGGGGAGGTTTCTCTGAGGGACACTAAGGTTGTGCTCGGGGCTTTTGTTTAAGAGGAGCTGAAGAGAGAAGATGCTGGGGAGAACCAGTCATAGCATATGATCTGGTGGGAGACATTTTTTGAGATGGATTGTGAACACTGTTTGGAAGGTGGTGTGTGCTTTAATGTTGACTGAGGGGCCAGCGAGTGAGTGATAGAGAAGTTCAAGATGAGCTCCAACTTGTGCACATTTGACTGTTTAATTAGAATGTGCCCTTTTCCTTATTCTTTAATAACCCTTTAGTTAACATTCATTAATAGAAATGTAGAAACATAAAAAACCTACAGCACAATACAAGCCAAACAACAGGAATTCTGCAGATGCTGGAAATTCAAGCAACATACGTCAAAGTTGCTGGTGAACGCAGCAGGCCAAGCAGCATCTATAGGAAGAGACGCAGTCGACGTTTCAGGCCGAGAACCTTCGTCAGGACTAACTGAAGGAAGAGTGAGTAAGGGATTTGAAAGCTGGAGGGGGAGGGGGAGATGCAAAATGATAGGAGAAGACAGGAGGGGGAGGGATAGAGCCGAGAGCTGGACAGGTGATAGGCAAAAGGGGATACGAGAGGATCATGGGACAGGAGGTCTGGGAAGAAAGAGAAGGGGGGGGTGACCCAGAGGATGGGCAAGAGGTATATTCAGAGGGACAGAGGGAGAAAAAGGAGAGTGAGAGAAAGAATGTGTGCATAAAAATGAGTAACAGATGGGGTACAAGGGGGAGGTGGGGCCTTAGCGGAAGTTAGAGAAGTCGATGTTCATGCCATCAGGTTGGAGGCTACCCAGACGGAATATAAGGTGTTGTTCCTCCAACCTGAGTGTGGCTTCATCTTTACAGTAGAGGAGGCCGTGGATAGACATGTCAGAATGGGAATGGGATGTGGAATTAAAATGTGTGGCCACTGGGAGATCCTGCTTTCTCTGGCGGACAGAGCGTAGATGTTCAGCAAAGCGGTCTCCCAGTCTGCGTCGGGTCTCACCAATATATAAAAGGCCACATCGGGAGCACCGGACGCAGTATATCACCCCAGTCGGCTCACAGGTGAAGTGATGCCTCACCTGGAAGGACTGTTTGGGGCCCTGAATGGTGGTAAGGGAGGAAGTGTAAGGGCATGTGTAGCACTTGTTCCGCTTACACGGATAAATGCCAGGAGGGAGATCAGTGGGGAGGGATGGGGGGGACGAATGGACAAGGGAGTTGTGTAGGGAGCGATCCCTGCGGAATGCAGAGAGAGGTGGGGAGGGAAAGATGTGCTTAGTGGTGGGATCCCGTTGGAGGTGGCGGAAGTTACGGAGAATAATATGTTGGACCCGGAGGATGGTGGGGTGGTAGGTGAGGACCAGGGGAACCCTATTCCTAGTGGGGTGGTGGGAGGATGGAGTGAGAGCAGATGTACGTGAAATGGGGGAGATGCGTTTAAAAGCAGAGTTGATAGTGGAGGAAGGGAAGCCCCTTTCTTTAAAAAATGAAGACATCTCCCTCGTCCTAGAATGAAAAGCCTCATCCTGAGAGCAGATGCGGCGGAGACGGAGGAACTGCGAGAAGGGGATGGCGTTTTTGCAAGAGACAGGGTGAGAAGAGGAATAGTCCAGATAGCTGTGAGAGTCAGTAGACTTGTAGTAGACATCAGTGGATAAGCTGTCTCCAGAGACAGAGACAGAAAGATCTAGAAAGGGGAGGGAGGTGTCGGAAATGGACCAGGTAAACTTGAGGGCAGGGTGAAAGTTGGAGGCAAAGTTAATAAAGTCAACGAGCTCAGCATGCGTGCAGGAAGCAGCGCCAATGCAGTCGTCGATGTAGCGAAGGAAAAGTGGGGGACAGATACCAGAATAGGCACGGAACATAGATTGTTCCACAAACCCAACAAAAAGGCAGGCATAGCTAGGACCCATACGGGTGCCCATAGCTACACCTTTAGTTTGGAGGAAATGGGAGGAGCAAAAGGAGAAATTTTTAAGAGTAAGGACTAATTCCGCTAGACGGAGCAGAGTGGTGGTAGAGGGGAACTGATTAGGTCTGGAATCCAAAAAGAAGCGTAGAGCTTTGAGACCTTCCTGATGGGGGATGGAAGTATATAAGGACTGGACATCCATGGTGAAAATAAAGCGGTGGGGGCCAGGGAACTTAAAATCATCGAAAAGTTTAAGAGCGTGAGAAGTGTCACGAACATAGGTCGGAAGGGATTGAACAAGGGGTGATAAAACAGTGTCGAGGTATGCAGAAACGAGTTCGGTGGGGCAGGAGCAAGCTGAGACAATAGGTCGGCCAGGACAGGCAGGTTTGTGGATCTTGGGTAGGAGGTAGAAACGGGAAGTGCGGGGTGTGGGAACTATAAGGTTGGTAGCAGTGGATGGGAGATCCCCTGAGCAGATAAAGTCGGTGATAGTGTGGGAGACAATGGCCTGGTGCTCCTTAGTGGGGTCACGATCGAGGGGTAAATAAGAGGAGGTATCCGCGAGTTGTCGCTGTGCCTCGGCAAGGTAGAGGTCAGTATGCCAGACTACAACAGCACCCCCCTTATCAGCGGGTTTAATAATAAGGTTAGGATTAGTGCGGAGGGAGTGGAGAGCAGAGCGTTCCGAAGGAGTGAGGTTGGAATGGGGACAAGGTGCGGTGAAGTCGAGACGGTTGATGTCCCGTCGGCAGTTGGCAATAAAGAGATCCAGAGCAGGCAGAAGACCAGAGCAGGGTGTCCATGAAGAAGAGGAGGGTTGAAGACGGGAGAAGGGGTCATCAGTGGGGGTGGAAGAGTCCTTGCCGAAGAAGTAGGCTCGGAGACGGAGACGGCGGAAGAAAAGTTCCACATCATGGCGAACACGGAACTCGCTGAGGTGTGGGCGAAGGGGGACAAACGTGAGGCCCTTACTGAGAACAGAGCGTTCTGCCTCCGACAGTTGAAGGTCGGAGGGGATGGTAAAGACCCAGCACGGATGAGAGCTGGGATCAGAGGGGGGAGGGGGGAGGCTGGGTGTGCCAATGGAGAGGGGAGGGTTGGGGTGAGAGGAAGATGGAGCCTCTGAGGGCCCAGGAGTTGACGGTGGGATCTGAGGAAGACGGGGCTGCGGAGTGGTGGTGGGGGAAGGGGAGACGGGAGTCACAACAGCAGCACATAAAGACCCGGCCTGGAGTTCAAGGCTGGAATCTTGAGAGCTGGGATCAGAGGGGGGAGGGGGGAGGCTGGGGGTGTCAGTGGAGAGGGGAGGGTTGGGGTGAGAGGAAAATGGAGCCTCTGAGGGCCCAGGAGTTGACGGTGGGATCTGAGGAAGACGGGGCTGCGGAGTGGTGGTGGGGGAAGGGGAGACAGGAGTCACAATAGCAGCACATAAAGACCTGGCCTGGAGTTCAAGGCTGGAGTCGCAGTTGGTGGTTGCGCAATCGCTGTGAAGGTGTCCATGGTCGTTGCTGGAGTCCGGGTTTTGAATATCTCCTGAGGTGCACAATACAAGCCCTTCAGCCACAAAGTTGTGCCGAACATGACCTTACCTTAGAAGTTACCTAGGGTTACCCATAGACCTCTACTTTTCTAAGTTCCATGTACCTATCCAGGAGTCTCTTAAAAGACCCTATCGCATCCGCCTCCACCACCATCGCCAGCAACCCATTCCATGCACTAACTACAGTCTGCATAAAAAACTTACCCCTGACATCCCCTCTGTACTTACTTCCAAGCACCTTAAAACTGTGCCCTCTCATGCTAGCCATTTCTGCCCTGGGAAAAAGCCTCTGACTATCCACACAATCAATGCCTCTCATCATCTTATACACCTCTATTAGGTCACCTCTCATCCTCCATTGCTCCAAGGAGAAAAGGCCGAGTTCACTCAACCTATTCTCATAAGCCATGCTCCCCAATACAGGCAACATCCTAGTAAATCTCCTCTGAACCCTTTCTATGGTTTCCACATCCTTCCTGTAGTGAGGCGACCAGAATTGAGCACAGTACTCCAAGTGGGGTCTGACCAGGGCCCTATAGAGCTGCAACATTATCTCTCGGCTCTTAAACTCAGTCCCATGATTGATGAAGGCCAACGCGCCATATGCCTTCTCAACCACAGAGTCAACCTGCGTAGCAGCTTTGAGTGTCCTATGGACTCGGACCCCAAGATCTTTCAAGAGTCAAGAGTCTTGCCATTAATACTATATTCTGCCATCATATCTAACCTACCAAAATGAACCACCTCACACTTATCTGGGTTGAACTCCATCTGCCACTTCTCAGCCCAGTTTTGCATCCTATCAATATCTCTCTATAACCTTTGACAGTCCTCCCCACTATCCACAGCACCCCCAACCTTTGTGTTATCAGCAAATGTAGTAACCCATCCCTCCACTTCATCCAGGTCACTTATAAAAATCACAAAGAGCAGGGGTCCCAGAACAGATACCTGAGGCACACCACTGGTCACCGGCCTCCATGCAGAACATGACCCATCTACAACCACCCTTTACCTTCTGTGAGAAAGCCAGTTCTGGATCCACAAAGCAATGTCCCCTTGGATCCCATGCCTCCTTACTTTCTCAATAAGCCTTGCATGGGGTACCTTATCAAATGCCTTGCTGAAATCCATATACACTACATCTACTGCTCTACCTTCATCAATGTGTCTAGTCACATCCTCAAAAAATTCAATCAGGCTCATAAGGCAAAGCCTGCCTTTGACAAAGCCATGCTGACTATTCCTAATCATATTATACCACTCCAAATGCTCATAAATCCCGCCTCTCAGGATCTTCTCCATCAACTTACCAACCACTGAAGTAAGACTCACTAGTCTAAAACTTCCTGAGCTATCTCTACTCCCTTTCTTGAATATGGGAACAACGTCCACAACCCTCCAATCCTCCGGAACCTCTCCCATCCTCATTGATGATGCAAAGATCATCGTCAGAGGCTCAGCAATCTCCTCCCTCACCTCCCACATCTCGTCCAGTCCTGGTGACTTATCCAACTTGATGCTTTCCAAAAGCTCCAGCACATCCTTTTCCTTAATATCTACATGCTCAAGCTTTTCAGTCCACTGTAAGTCATCCCTACAATCACCAAGATCCTTTTCCGTGGTGAGTACTGAAGCAAAGTATTCATTAAGTACCTCTGCTATCTCCTCCGGTTCCATACATACTTTTCCACTGTCACACTTGATTGGTCCTATTCTCTCACATCTTATCCTCTTACTCTTAACATATTTGTAGAATGTCTTGGGGTTTACCTTAATTCTGTCTGCCAAGGCCTTCTCATGGCCCCTTCCGGCTCTCCTAATTTCATTCTTAAACTCCTTCCTGCTAACCTTATAATCTTCTAGATCTCTATCATTTCCTAGTTTGTTGAACCTTTCAAAAGCTCTTCTTTTCTTCTTGACTAGATTTACAATAGCCTTTGTACACCACGGCTCCTGTACCCTACCATCCTTTCCCTGTCTCATTGAAACGCACCTATGCAGAACTTCATACAAGTATCCCCTGAACATTTGCCACATTTCTTCTGTACATTTCCCTGAGAACATCTGTTTCCAGTTTATGCTTCCGAGTTCCTGCCTGATAGCCTCATATTTCTCCTTACTTCAATTAAACGCTTTCCTAACTTGTCTGTTCCTATCCCTCTCCAATGCGATGTTAAAGCAGACATAATTGTGATTACTATCTCCAAAATGCTCTCGCACTGAGAGATCTGACACCTGACCAGGTTCATTTCCCAATACCAGATCAAGTACAGCCTCTCCTCTTGTAGGTTTATCTACATATTGTGACAAGAAACCTTCCTGAACACACCCAACAAAATCTACCCCATCTAAACCCCTCACTCTAGGGAGATGCCAATCGATATTTGGGAAATTAAAATCTCCCACCACAACAACCCTGTTATCATTACACCTTTCCAGAATCTGTGTCTCCCTATCTACTCCTCGATGTCCCCATTACTACTGGGTGGTCTTAAAAAAAACACGCAGTAGAGTTATTGACCCCTTCCTTTTTCTAACTTCCACCCACAGAGACTCTGTAGACAATCCCTCCATAACTCCTTCCTTATCTGCAGCTGTGACACTATCTCTGATCAACAGTGTCACGCCCCCACCTCTTTTGCCTCCCTCCCTGCCCTTTGTGAAACATCTAAAGACTGGCACCTGAAGTAACCACTCCTGCCCCGAGCCATCCAGGTCTCTGTAGTGGTCGGAACATCATAGCTCCAAGTACTGAATCATGCTCTAAGCTCATCCGTTTTGTTCACAATATACCTTGTATTAAAATAGACACATCTTAATCCATCGGTCGGAGCGTGTCCTTTCTCTATCATCTGCCTATCCTCTCTCTTGCACTGTCTCCAAGCTTTCTTGATTTGTGAGCCAACCACCTCTTCCTCCATCTCTTCAGTTCAGTTCCCACCCCCCAGCAATTCTAGTTTAAACTCTCCTCAATAGCCTTTGCAAAACTCCCCACCAGGATATTGGTCCACTTCGGATTCAAGTGCAACCTGTCCTTTTTGTACAGGTCACACCTGCCCCAGAAGAGGTCCCAATGATCCAGAAATCTGAATTCCTACCCCTCTGCTCCAATCCCTCAGCCATGCATTTATCCTCCACCTCATTCTATTCCTATACTCACTGTCACGTGGCACAGACAGTAATCCCGAGATTACTACCTTTGAGATCCTGTTTCTCAACTTCCTTCCCAACTCCCTGTAGTCTGTTTTCAGGACCTCCTCCCTTCTCCTACCTATGTCATTAGTACCAATAGGTACCACGACCTCTGGCTGTTCTCCTTCCCACTTCAGGATATCGTGGACGCGATCAGAAGCATCCCTGGGAGGCAAACTACCATCTGTGTTTTCTTCCTGCGTCCACAGAATCGCCTGTCTGACCCCCTAACTATAGAGTCCCTTATCACTGCTGCCATCCTCTTCCTTTCCCTACGCTTCTGAGCCACAGGGCCAGACTCTGTACCAAAGGCATGGCCACTGTTGCTTCCCCCAGGTAGGCTATCTCCCCCAACAGTACTCAAACAGGAGTACTTATTGTTAAGGAGGACAGCCACAGGGGTACTCTATGGTATCTGCCTCTTGCCCTTCCCTCTCCTGACTGTTATCTAAATATAATTCCTTTAATTCCTTTATGCAGTGTACTGTCTGTTGTTTTGTGGCACTAATTTGTAACAGGGTAGCAAATTACACAGCATCCACACAAACCTGGGTTTGGGGTGGGCTCGCACTTCAATCTCAAAGTTTGGCCAGGCCAGAGATTGTCTTCCCTGGACTTACACAGCCGAGGAAACCAGGGTGTTTCCTAGAATAAAGTACCAGGCATTCTTGAAATAAAGGAGAGCACAAAGATGGCAAAACAAGCTTAGGAATGTGATTATATTCAACTACTGGTGTGCATTGTTTGATTACAATAATCTAGTTCATATCACAAGTTATAATATGAGAATGTAATAAATGTATATTGCAATGTATAAATAACTTTATTCAAATATCAATTTCTGCCATTCCTCAACCCAAAAATAATTTTTTTCCCCACTTATTACTCTTTCAAAATTATATGGCTCAAAATAGTTTCATATTTGACATTGACTAAGTAAGCTGGATTCAGAACATTTTAAATATTGAACAGTGAAGTAGAATTTTTTTTTAAAGTCAAGAGCTAATTCCATGGGATACCATGCAATGATTCAAAGGTCATGTTATTATATTAAGGAAAGTGCTTGAATGTAAAAATGTAGAACTGAGAGTTGTACATCTCCATCAAAAGGGGTCAGAAGGAAATTTTTTTAAATCTCCAGAGATGGTATACTAGTGTTTTTTTTATTGTTGTTTGCCAGTTTGTGTCTCGACTCACAAATGAAGTTGCTTTTATGGCATATGATACAAGTCTGCCTAAAAGATCTTGTACTGCCCTCATCCCATGAAGTAAACACCTTTACTTTAGTCTGGCCCAGAAGCGAGGCTGGATCGCTCTGGGCACAGAAAGGAGAAGTCAGGCAGAGGAGATTCGGTGCCCATACAACTGGCCTGGGTGCTTGGTCGGATTGCTCTGGGTGTGGGCTGGGTGGTGACATCTGGGCCCAAAGCAAGTCGCTGGGTAGCGTGATCTATGCCCCGAGTCCTTTATGGTAGCCAGGTCCGAGTGCAAGGTACGATACGCTGTTTACACAATTTAAGTGCCAACCCAGATCGGAAGCAAGAGTCGATTTCACGCTCTCTCTGCGACCTTCACTCCTCTTTTCGGGGCATGGAGCCTTTTGCTGTTCCGCTGTTAGATCAATTTACATGCCGGCCCTGATAAACTACAAAGGCAGTGTATCAGTCAGGCGAGAGTTGATTTCGCTCATTCTCCATGGCGCTGAGGCCAGGGAGATTGCACCAGCTGCTGTGCTCCATGCCCGCTAACATGATGAACCGAGGAGTGAGGCTTTGGGCCTCCTCCAGCTGCTCCAGGCTTCGGATCTGTGGACTCATTGTTGGTTCAGAATGCTGTTGTTGTTCACTTAAATTGCTTGCATGATTTTCATTTTTTTTTCTTGCACATTGGGTGTTGTCTTTGATTTTTATTTTTATTCTTTTTTTATTTGGGTTCTTTTGGGTTTCTTGTTCTGTGGCTACCTGTGAGCAAGCAAATCTCAATGTTGTAAAATTTATACATTCTTTGATAATAAACGTACTTGAATCTTAAATCCTTGACCATGCCTCCTTGGGTCTTCACCACTGATACTGCGATCTTTAGTCTTTGCCTATGCACCGGGAGTAGAAGTATAGCTTAGTGATTGGACTTTACAAATTGTGCACATGGGATGGCATGGTAAGCATTCTCGATGATAGCGTAACAGTGGTCAAGAGTGTTGGCTCCTCTGGTTCCACAGGTGATATGTTGGCAGTAGTTGTTCAAAGGCTCCTTCAAGCTGGCCTGGTTGAAATCTCCTGATTGAATACAGAAAATATCAGGGTGCTCAGCTTCATGTCTGCCTATTACGTTACTCAGCTCCTCTCGTGTTGTCCTGTCTTTGCAGTGAATGGTAAAGCCATTGAGCTACAGTGCTGCATCTGAAATTGCAGGTGTTAGCCATGTTTCTGTGAAGTAAGTACACAACAGTTCCTGATGTCCCTCTGAATAGCAATCTTGCTCTGAGGTCTTCAATTGTATTTTCCAGAAACTATAGTATAGCAGGATAGTCGGGAGTGGACATCTAAAGTCTCTGGATTTCAATTGAGCTTGTAGTCTGGGATGGTGTCCCCACTTCCACTTTCTTAAAGTGGATCTGCACTTGTGACCTGAGTCTGTCATCCGAGGTTCATCAATTTCTCTGGTCATTGACCCAGGGAGGCGCTAAAGCATGATCAGTGATGATTGACCCAAACACATCAGATATTTTCCCGGAATCATTAAAGAAACAAATTAGTAACTTTGCTGAGGCAATGAAAATTAATGGAGTCATAGATATCAAATAACTTTGCTGATGCATTGGGATGTAGATCAGATGGAAAGATAGGTAGCGCAATGACAGTTGGAACTTAATCTAGTCAAGAGTGAGGTGTGGGGCATTCAGCAGGGCATATACTATAAATGGCAGGGACCTTTGAAGTATTGATGTGCAGAGAGATCTTGGGTGCATATTCAAAGTTCCCTGAAAATAGCAACACTGTTGGATGGTATCTGACATGCTAGACTTCATAACTTAAAATGGTGTGTAATAAGAATTGCGACATAATGTTGCAATTGTACAAAATACTTGCAAGGCTGAGCTTGGAGTACTGGGTATTGTTCTGGTTGCCACATTCCAGGAAGGATGTGGTAGCAATAGCAAGAGAGCTGACAAAATTCACCAGGATGTTTGACTGGAATGGAGGGCATTAGTTACAAGGAGAATTTGTATAAGCCTGATTTGTTCTCATGGGAGTTAGGGATGCTGAGCAGTGACATTATCGAGGTTTATGAGATTAGGAGTGGCACAGATAGGTTAGATATTCAGAACATTTTCTCCCCCCACAGTAGAAGACTAAATCTAGAGATCATTTCTTTATAGTGCGAGGGGAAGATCTTGAAGAAAAATAAGAGGGGCAGGTTTCTCACAAGGCAGGTGGATGGCTCTCTGTAATAAGCAGTAGATGGTAGCAGTAGATAGAATTACAACATTTAAGAGATATTTCAACAGATACTTGGTTGGAAAAGGAGAGATATGCGTGCAGACGGGATTGGCATAGATTGGTATCATCGCCAGCAGGAATGAGTTGGACTGAAGGGCACATATCAGTACTGAACAGCTCCATGGCTTCATAAAACTAAGGGGTCTGCACAGGCCACAAGCCCTGTGCCTCATGGCCATCACAAACAATGATCTCAGCATCTGCACATTCTACTTTCAAGAAAAGAAATGAAACTTGCAGCATGACAGCAGGTGGAATTTAACAAGTGTGAGGTGTTGCACTTTGGATGGTTAAACCAAGGTAGGACTTACACAATGAATGGGTAGGGTACTGAGCTGCACAGAAGAACAAAGGGATCTGGGAATACAGATCCATAATTCCTTGAAGGTGGTGTCACAGGTAGATAGGGTCATAAAGAGCTTTTTAGCAAATTGGCCTACTGAGTATGGGAGTTGGGATGTTATGTTGTAGTTAATTAAGCTATTGGCGAGGCCAAATTTGAAATACTGTGCGCAGTTCTGGTCACCTACCAACAGGAAAAATATCAATAAGCTTGAAAGAGTGCGGGAAAAAAATCAAGGATATTACTGGGACTTGAGGATCTGAGGCAGAGGAAAAGGTTGAATAGGTTTGGACTTTATTCCTCAGAGTGCTGTAGAATGAAGGATGATCTTACAGAGGTATACAGAATTATGAGAGCGACTGATAGGTTAAATACACACAGGGTTTCCCCTAAAATTGGATGAGAGGAGAACTAGAGGACATAGGTTTAGAGTGAAAGGTGAAGTATTAAGGGAAACCTGGGGGAAAACTTCTTCACTCAAAAGATGGTGTGAGTGTGGAATGAGCTGCCAGCAGAAATGGTAAGTCCTTTGGACCATCACATGATAGAATTCACCCTGCAGTTTGAGAGGGAGAAGCTAAAATCAGATATTACAGTGCAATAAAGGGAATTACAGAGGCACGAGAGAGGAGCTAGCCAAAGATGATTGGAAGGGGACACTAGCAGGGACGACAGCAGTAAAGTAATGGCTGGAGTTTGTGGAAGCAATTCAGAAGGCACAAGATTAATGCATCTCAAAGATGAAGTATTCTAAAGGGAGGATGACACAACAGTGGCTGAGGCATCATAAAAGCAAAAAAAAAATTAGTGGGAATGGGAAGCTTTTAAAAATCAAGAGGACAACTAAACAAGCCATAAGGAGAAAAAAAGATGAAATAGGTAGGTAAGCTAGCCAATAATATAAAAAGATGAATACCAAATGTTTTCTTTTCAGATATATAAAGAATAAAGGAGAGACAAGAATGGATATCAGCCTGCTGGAAAGTGACACTGGACCAGGTAGTAATGGGAGACAGGGAATGGTGGATGAACAGAATAAGCATTTTGTATCAGTCTTCACTGTTGAAAACGCTAGCAGAATGCCAGAAATGCGAGTGTGTCAGGGGCAGAAGTGAGTGTCATTGCTCCTACTAAGAAGAAGTACTATAAACCCTGAGATTCATTTTCTTTTGGACAATCACAATAAATACAAAAAAAACCAGAATCATTGAAAGATCACACCCAACAGGGCAGACAACAACAAGTATGCAAAAAAAAACAAAGAACTGTACAAATACAGTTGGAGAAGATGGTGGCACGACGCATCTTGCAGCGGCCGCTCCGGTGGTGATGTCTGTTATTTGTCAAGTAGGGTGCTGTGCACAATCCTGATTTGATGGAGACGGACTTGAGAGCACGGAAGAACATCTGGTGAAACTTCTGAAATGCCTGCTTCGCTGCTGCTGCTACTGTGTGGTCCGAAATATCCGGAAGGGAAGGCCCCGAGTCCTCGGCGTTGCTTGTTGCTCGGCGGCCAGGGCGGGGTTGAAGTGCTCAGCAGAGGATGGTGCTCGGAGAGGCTGTGTCGGAGGGCTGGTCGGAGGCTCAAAGTTTTCGGAGAGACTCAGAGTCGGCTGCGGTCGGATGCTTCCAATGGTGCTGCATCGGCAAGTTTGCGGCACTTGGAGTTCATGGCAGGGAGAGTTTCTCCCTTCTACCGTCTGCGTGAGATGATGGGGCTTTCGGGACTTTGAGACTTTTTTTTTACCGTGCCCATGGTCTGCTCTTTATCAAATTACGGTATTGCTTTGCACTGTTGTAACTATATGTTATAATTATGTGGCTTTGTCAGTTTTAGTCTTGGTTTGTCCTGTGTTTCTTGTGATATCATTCTGGAGGAACACTGTATCATTTTTTAATGCATGCATTTTTAAATGACAATAAACGAGGACTGAGTGTCCTCATAATCTAATCTAAATACAAAAAGAAAAAGGAAAAAAAGGAATAATCACAGTAATAAATAATAAGCAATAAATATCAAGAGCACAAAATGAAGAGTCCAGTTCAGTGATAGTAATCCCCTGTGGTGCAGGCCCTAAGTCTCCTGTACTTTCTTCCTGATGGCAGCAGTGAGAAAAGACCATGGCCTGGTTGTTAGGGGTCCTTGATGATGGATGCTGCTTTCCTGCAGCAACACTCCATACAAATGTGCACATTGGTGAGGACAACTTCATCCATAATGGACTGGGTCGTATCGACTACATTTTGGAGGTTTTTCCATACAAGCATTGGTGTTTCCAACCAGGCCATGATGCAAACTGAAATGAGTCTGTTGGTCACAGAATTAGTTCAGAGTAGTGGTGACTGTAGCTATAGCTGCTGGTTCAGGGTAATTATCTGTTCCCAAACCTGGTGATGTGGGTCCTAAGGCTTCTGTACCTTAGATTCTTTGCATCTTTGGAGAGAGTAACAGAATTAGCACTTCAGGTCAATGAACTGTCCACAGAAGATAATATTTAAATCAACTGAAAAGAGGCGTTCCTTTAGTAAGTATACCAAGTGATACCTGAGGTAGTAATTTACTAAAGCTATTGACATCAGAAAACACTTCTTTCAAATTTATTTAAATAGGATTCTAAATTCAAACAAACTTTGTCAGTGCTGCATCCTGCAAGCTTGTTAATGCTCTAATCTTGTTCTAAGCGTCTCATCTGTGATCAAGTTTGGTGCTTTGGTCCTGAGTTTCAGTTCCTGCCAGGACACAACACAACGCCCCGTGTACCTTACTATGGTTACAGCTGACACCCAGTTTTCCAAGTGGAAGAGACTGCCAGGCAATGTTCCCTCTAATTTTTAGTAGTCAATGTGGGCAAAAATCTTATGTTGTGCAAATTTTTTTCCTGTGACAAAAGTATGTGCGCACTGAATACACATATGGCACAGTTTAAGTAGGTTTACAAAATATTTGACATAAAACTGCACAGAATAACAACAAAATAACATAATATTTAAGTCACTCAGTTATTTTTTTTTCTCTCCTGTCTTTGGCATTTACCCATTCTTTGTAATCTCTATCTCGACTAATTTTCATCCCATTGATAGCTTTTGATTCTCATTAACATATCCAAATGACATTCACCTAAACGGTTTCTCAGCTTGTTTTTGAGTTGATTCACTGGGCTAAAATCTCGCTCACAGTCCGCACTAGACACAAGAAAGGTTCCCACAATGTCCATCAACTGTGCAAGGTTGCAAAACTTCATTTTGAAGTACAAATGCCACCATCTGAGCAAAGTTTGAAATCAATTTGGATTTAATTTTTTCTCGCACGGAAAATTTGAAATCATTAAACTATTACAGTAGTTTCAGCTAGAAAATTATTATAGTTTAGACATAAGGCATTAACTTGTTCAGCGCCAAATGTGAAGTCACAATCTGCAATTGCAGAGAAATTAAAAGCTGACCATTCTTGTACCTCATCTTCAGGAAACCTTTCTCCTAAATGAACACAAAGACTATTTATAAAAGTCAACAGCAAACTTGTACTGTGACGTTTTCTTCATGTTGTTGACTTAGCAAAACTTTAACTTTGTAACTCTATGAAACATTGTCTCCCAGATACTGTTTTCTTATCTTGTTAATTTTGCCTCGCGCAAAATGAAGTGAATCAATCGGTGTCAGACCACTCTTTTGCAGAATCTTGCACAGTGCAGCCAGTTCATCAAAGACATCACTTAAAACCTGTAAAGCTACTTTGTATGTGATGTTTATCAATTTCTTGTGACGGTATTTAGCCACAGGATCATTTGACTGATCTTTTTCAATAAAAACTTAGTAAGCTATCTACAGGATTTGAAATGGATTTTTGTAAACTTTACGATATGAACACTGTCTGCCAAAGATGGCTGCCGTCATGATGCAGCTGTACAAACCGGAACAGGAAAGGTGAGGTGACATAAATTAGTGATGTGCATTGTGGTATTTGAAAAACCGACTAACTAG
The DNA here is from genome assembly GCF_963921235.1 of Mobula hypostoma. Lineage (NCBI taxonomy): Eukaryota > Metazoa > Chordata > Chondrichthyes > Myliobatiformes > Myliobatidae > Mobula > Mobula hypostoma. The sequence continues at coordinate 48,770,989 of NC_086100.1, forward strand.
TTAACAGAAACATTTAGCTAAAAAATTATTTTCAATAAGTATAATTATTAATTATTACATCATTTTAGGTAACTAACCTTTTGTGCGCACATTAATTTCTTTTGTGCTTTGGTTGAAAAACGCATGCATGCACACGTGCACAGCTTAGAGGGAACATAGTTGCCAGGACCTCAATATATTGTCTGTGGAACAAGGGAGAAGGTAAATTACTTTAAAAAGCATTTTTTGCTACAATTAACAAATTTGTATTATTTTGAAGTGGATTTATTTTTAACTGACTTTTTTTTGGCCCTTTCAGGAGATTGATTACATACCCCTTTTTTGGCATTGTAATGTCCTGTTAAGCAGGAAGGGTAGTGACACTAATGGAAGAGAGGTGGTTGGGTTTTATTTCTGGACCTTATATGTTTAGTAGGACCCGTACAATTGTTGCCTCTCGTTTCTCAAACAAACAGATACAAAGCAATCAGGGATCAACTAGAGGCATGGAAGTATCAGAAGACTGGGATGGTCAGTTGGAAAATTGGTAATCAAAGGATGGAGGGGGGAGGAAGTTTCCTGAAACTGAGGAGAAAGATTTGAAGCAAGGGAGAGAGAGAAGCAACAGGGTGAAGGCCAAAAAGACCAGTGTCTGAGGTGCTGTAGGGGGAAGTTGATGTTGCTTGGTAATGTTGGAGAAAAAAATTAGAAAGATCAGAGAATACCGACAGAGACATCAAAGGATACTGGAGTCTTGATAGGGGAGTATAAAGGAGGGAAAAGAATTTTGGAAAGACAGGATTTGTGGATCATAGCCTGGGGGGTAGAGTGTGGTGGAGGGATCCAATGTTTTGGCAGCTGCAGTAAACGAAATATGGGTAGGTAGGCTGATGAAGGTAATAGCTTAAAGGTAAGATGATGAAACAATCCAAGTATGGAGGTACTCCACATCCAGCTCAACATGATGTTCTGAGAAGATCTTTACCAGCTGAATTCAGCTGTCCTCAACCCCCGTCACTTATTGAGAACATAAACAATTAAATCATATAGCCACATTAGAAGTTTTAAATGAGCTGCTAACTCCTGGGACTCTGCAACACCCACTTAAATTGGAAGTGAGCAGAACTGAGGCAAAATAGATTTGTGTTTAAAATAGTTAATCTGATAACTTCCAAACCAAACAAATCCAGCCAGTAAGTTTCCACCAATTCAGAAAGATGACAAATATTTCAGCCGCAAGCAGTGCTAAAAATAACCAAAGGATAAGGGTTTTTAATGTTTTCAAGGAGCTATATCTAAACCCTAACAAGAGAAAATCATACCAGACAGTGATGCTGGAAATCGAAGTAATACACACAAAATGCTGGAGGAACTCAGCAGGCCATGCAGCATCTATGGAAAAGTGTAAACAATTGAGATCTTAGGCCAAGACCCTTCATCAGAACCGAAAAAAAGAGATTAGAAGTCAGAGTGTGTCTACTGTTTACTCTTTTCCATAGATGTTGTTTGGCCAGCTGAGTTCCTCCAGTATTTTGTGTGTATTACCTAGCCATATGTAAAGACCTTTGCAGAGCACTCAGAGAAACAGAATGAGAAGCCAAAAGTACTTTGCAACTACATTCATGCTGGGAATGCACAAGCAACTCAGGGTAAATCAATTAGAGCATATCTAATACCTCCCTGTGAAACAATTAGTCTTTCTTACTGAGTTGGGTCTGTTTGAATCAACTAATGTCATCTCTGTATAATACGGTATAAGGAATAATATTAAATATAAAGAACAATAATTAGAAATAAATACTGTCATATATTTATTCTTTGTCCATAAGCCAGTAAAATACATATACTTTCAGTTTCTGTAATTACAGAATCAGAATTAGAATCAGGTTTAACTTTAATCAGGTGAAATTTGTTAACTTAGCAGCAGCAGTACAATGCAATAAGTGATATGGGAAAATAAATAAATAAACAAACTACAGAAAGTATATACAGCATATGTATATTAATTAGTTAAAGATAGTAGTGCAAAAACAAAAATAAAGAAAAAGTGAAGTCATGTTCGTGGGTTCAATGTCCATTTATGAATTGGATGGCAGATGGGAAGAAGCTGTTCCTGAATCACTGAGTGTGTGCCTTCAGGCTTCTGTAACTCCTACCTGATGGTAACAATGAGAAGAGGGCATGTTCTGGGTGAGGGGAGTCCTTAATAATGGACACTGCCTTTCTCAGGCACCGCTCCTTGAAAATGTCTTGGATATTACAGAGGCTAGTACCCATGGTGGAGATGACTAATTTTACAACTTTCTGTAGCTTCTTTCGATCATGTGCAATAGCCCATCCACAAACACCCCCTCCCCCACCATACCAGACGGTGATGCAGCCTGTCAGAATGCTCTCCACAGGTCATCTGTAGAAGTTTTTGAGTGTTTGAGGTGATGCACCAAATCTCCTCAAACCCTTAATGAAATATACCCACTGTCTTGCCTTCTTTATAGGTGCATCAATATGCTGGGACCAGGTTAGATCCTCAGAGATCTTGACACCCAGGAACTTGAAATTGCTCACTCTCTCCACCTCTGAGCCCTCTATGAGGATTGGTTTGTGTTCCCTCGTCCTACCCTTTCTGAAGTGCACAATCAGCTCTTTGGTCTTACTGATGAGTGCCAGGTTGTTGCTGCGACACCACTCCACTAGTTGGTAGATCTCGCTCCTGTACACGCTTTCATTTCCATCTGAGATTTTGCCAACAATGGTATCAGCAGCAAGTTTATAGATCGCATTTGAGCTAAGCCTAGCCACACAGTCTGCAGATTAAATTCAGAGTAAGCCCCCTGAAATCCCCAAAAAAATGACATTCTCTCATTGAATAATTTTCTTCGGTATTTGTCTTAGTTGTTACCATACTTTGTCTATTCTAGCTGTCTGTCAACTTGATAACAAATCCTGCTCCATTATGCAGGCCAACAGCACCCTCTATATTCACCAGCTTGAATTTCTTGAACAGATGTAGCCTTTTCATTATTTATCAATGTTGGCACTGTTTTGTGAATTCCCAGCACTCACATTCGCCTCATAATACTCCACCAAAAGAGCACAAATAAACGAGGCTACAGCAGTAGTGTGATGCAGAGCTGGATCCATCCAAAATGGCAATGGTTTCAAAGTTGCAGAGTAGAAAAATAGACAAAACAGCCTCACACACATAAGGCCTTTGTGTCTGTGATGGGGAGGCCAAAAATACAAAATAAAAGAATTATTTATATATGTTTAGCTTTATTTAGACAATATCGATTTAGTAGAAAAACTAAATACAACCCTGAATTAATATTTGGATAGAAGAGGCTTTGTTTAATTGGCTTCAAAATACAAAGCATCATTTTGTATGTTAAAACAGGTTTAAAGCACATCTGTTTTCACAGAAAAAGAGATGAACTACAGCAAATGTGATATATTAGAAAGTTCTAAACTAATCATTAACATCATTTGCAAGAGGAAAAAGATGATTTAATATGAGTCCATTGCCAATCAGAAATGCATTTGTTTATTATAAACAATGATGCATTTGGAACAATGTCATACAGTATGTCAATAAACAAGTCATTAAATACTCCTATGTGTAAAGGTTAAAAAAGAGGTTCTACAGTATATGTTTTATGATTATCAGATCTATAGTTAAAGGCAATAAAGATTACATGGATTTGAAATGGATATTGTCCTTACAGCATACAATAAGTAGTTGCAGGAATCACCCTTGGTATTAGTCTCAAATAGCCATGGATTTTCATGTATTTTTGATTCAATTGGAATTTGATATCATTCAACATGGCAAGTACTAATTAACTAGCTGTTGAAATGGAATAGTTCTTATATACAGTTTATACAGTTTAACTATTTCAACCTTGGTCTATTTTCAATGGAGGCATATCAAACTAATAATAATGAGCTATATGTAAATTTATGGCTAATACATGTAATTTACAAGAAGGCAACATCATGGGCCCAGATTTTGCTTACATGTGCCCACAGCTGATGACCGTTCCTGACACAATTTACCTGATCATGATACAGAGGTCTGCTTAAAGCATCCTAGAGTCCCAAAACAAGATCTTGAGCACTAGGACAAGTATGACAGACTACTGTAGGAGTGCAATGCTGGGCCAGACACAGTGGAAAATCCTTAACCTTAAAAATGTATTGACAACTGGAAAAAAGGTTCAAAAGTCTCAAATATTCATTTATTATCAAAGTATGTATCCATATACAACTTTGAGACTCGTCTTCTCCAAATAGCCACGACAAAAAAGAAAGAACATGAAAGTCGTTCAGAGAAAAACATCAAACTCACCACCCAACACAAAAAAAATGGCTTCCTGATCATCATCCCCAAAAAGCAGTTAGGGGTTAAACATTCCTCAAAGTCTCTAAAGAATGTATTAAAATAAAAATTATTTTAAGAGTTATATAAAATGTAAACCAAAGTAAATTAAAGTACAAATAATGTTAAACATTAAACAGAACAAATAATTAAAATGAAAGAACTTATCTTCTTCTCTGCAGCTCTATAATCCCCACTGAAACCAATGAGATCAAGGATCCTTTGCCTGGGCCATCCTATCAGAACATCTAAGAGCCAATGCCACTGAGTAAATTTTGGAGATTATCAGTAAGATGGAACTCCACCTTTGGTGGTGAGGGTATGGGAAATCTCAAGTACAGAACAAACCTACCCACCTCAACAACACACACAAAATGATAGAGGAACTCCAAAAATGGGCAACACTCTTTCAGTCAAGCCTGAATCATTTTGGCACTGATAAGTCTGTAGCCTCAAACAGCCATTGGAGGACAGATGTTCAAACTAGCCATTTGGATGCAATGTTCATGTGACATTACTGATATTCTACAAGGGATTCAGCTCACTGAAGTTAAGCCTTCTCCAGTTCATATTTTTAAGCCAATATTGAGTCTTGTTTTTTCCCTACTTTGAATTTTATGCTAACTTTCCTCCAAATGCCTTCTGCTGAGAATATTGAAATTTCTTTCCTTAGAGCTACCTATAGCATTGCTTCCTGGTTTCTTGGTTGGAAATACAGGTTCTGTGGTGTACTTTACAGAAATTCATTCACATTTTTCCAACCCCAGTCTGAAATCCCCATTACCACTATACTGTAGTTCTTGTAATTTTCTCGGAATTGCAAACTTATTCCAAGATTTAACCATTTCATCATGTTCTTTTGCAATGATCAATGTACTGTCCGAACCATATTTTCCTTTCAATGCTTTTATAGAAGTATTGAATAACCGTAGCCAGGAGAGGTGCCCTATCCTCACTTTCTTTAAGGTAGAACACTATTACTGCCCATCCCATCTGCAATTTGGGCAGCTCACTCATCTTACTTATCCCCTTATGATATGCATTTCAAACCTACTGTATCTTAGAAGGCCTCACATCTGTTTTGTCAGATCCTGGGTATTTAAGAACCTATCTTTACTTTGATGCTGTTGGTCTCTACTTCTAGTCTTTGATATAGCCTCTTACCAGTTTCACCATTTTCACTCTAGCACCTATCTGCCTGTCAAATGAATTCAAATAATTTTCTACAACAAGTTCACTTTCCTGAAAGGATAAAATATAGATGAGCACATTATTTCCAATGGAATGAATAGAATCTATTTCACCAAAGGTCAAAGTTGTGCTGAATGTAATGGGTAAATGTGAATTAACAATGGGGCATAAATTGGAAACTTGAAGTCCCACAGCATCAGGTACAGCAACAAGTACTTTCCTACAACCATTAGGTTCTTGAACTTACCTGCATTTTGCTGTTGGACTCCAGCCATATTCCACCGAGATACAACACTGGGTGTCACGGGAGGTCGTTCCTGCCTGTGGTCATCGAACATTACAGCTCCTCCCGTGGAGGGTCAGACACCCTGAGCCAACAGGCTGGTCCTGGACTTATTTCCATCTGGCATAGTTTGCATTTTGTTGTTTGATTGTTTGTGGGTTTTGTATTGCTATATTTACGCTCTATTCTTGGTTGGTGCGGCTGTAACGAAACCCAGTTTCCCTCGGGATCAACAAAGTACATCTATCTATCTATCATTACTCAAACCCTACCTTCACAAGGAAACACAACAAACACATTGCACTACTATGAACTTGTCTTAGATTGTGTGTTTGTTGTTTTTTGCACAAAGGTTTTGTGTTTGAATGGTCATTCTTTTTTTCTCCCTTTTCACTGTATAGTATAATTTCAAGTATCATCTATAGTCTCTGTGTTATCCGTACCTACATGCCTGTGGTGCTACTGCAAGCAAGTTTTCATTGTATTGTCCCTGTACTGTCCCTCACTGTGCTTGTAAATAAACTCGACTTGACATGACTTGAGAATTATAGGAATTATTTAAGGCAGATGGAAAACAAAATGTAAATAAGTTCAGTATGACTCAGTTTACCTCACATTAGTTTTATTTTGTCTCCACCAACCTGCTCCAGGGAAGCAATTTGTACATTTAAGTACTTCAATGAAACAGTAGCCTATCACTTTATCTATGTTTCAGACAACATTGAGTGGCAAGGGCAGGAGTATTGTAAGTGCTTCTCTTCAGTCAAACAAACGAACCTGTACACAGGAGATTCTGCAGATACTGGAAATCCAGAGCAACACACACAAAATGCTGGAGGAACTCAGCAGGTCAGGCAGGGGTTTCCAATCTGGGGTCCAGTCTTGGTTAATGATAGGGGTCCATGGCATAAAAACGTTTGAGAACCTCTGTTCTATGGAGAGGAATAAACAGTTGAAGATCTTGCCTGAGGCCCAAAAGGACAGTAACCTTTCCAGTATCTGAGCACTCCATCCATCCACCACTTCCCCGTGGCCTGTCTGTTCGCTAACCAAACCTCTTCAATCTCTGCAAGACCTTGTCTCTCTAGCTGATCTCATCTCCATTCCCTCTGAAACCCTTGTCATCTCTGTCATCAACTTATCTCCAACCTCCTGCAATACCCTTCCATTTCCCCAACCAGCCCACAGTATATGTAACTATCCATTATGTCCAGATGCATCCCAGCTTTGTGTGGAAACTGCTCTACCCAGGTTGTGAACACCGCCCAATCTATCATGAAAACCAGGCTCTTCTCCATTAGCTCTCACTACAATTCTTGCCACTTTAGGAAAGCACCCAACATCATCAAAAGCCTTTCCCACCCAGCCATTCTTTCTTCTGCTTTTCAACAAGCAAAAGATACAAAACATGTATCACTGGTTTCAACACCAGTTACTATCTCGTTGTTATAAGACTCATGAACAGAACACTTGTACAATAAAGATTAACTCTTGATCTCACGCTCTACTTTATCATGGCCCTTATACCTTATCTATCCACCAGCACTGAACTTTCTCTGTGTCTGTAACACCATATTCTGCATTCTATTATTGCCTTTCCTTTAGTGCTCGTGTTTGGAACAACCTGTCTGGGTAGTGTGCAAACCAAAGCAATTTTCACTGAGCATGTGACATTCATCACTAATGACTAATTATCTAGCTTTGTCTTGATACGGCTAGGCCAAATAGTACAAACATACCTTTTCACGGCCAGCAACCACTTCGGTACTATGATTGATCAGGGAGTGAGCCTGAAAAACGGGCTAACTTCTTGGAAAGTCCTGCTTACAAATAGCAAAGCCACGGTATTCTGTGGCAAAAAGAGGCTTGTTTGGCTCATAATGCCTGCTCCACTTCTTTGAAAGAGAAGTCCCCCAACCATTCTGATACATCCTGAAGAACACTTCAGAATCTGAATTAGTATGTACGTTGCCTCACCCACTACCTTTATGGACAACATATTCCACGGCATAACTCACAGCATGAAAAAAATCCTTCTTATCTCTGGCTCCTTTATCAGAATGGAAATTTTGGCTTTATTTATTTTCCCAAGATTACTAGTACCTCTGCTAAAGTTTCCTGCAACTTCAAAGCTCCAAGGAGACAAAGTGCAAATTTCTCTACTCTTTCCACAGTACTCAGGGCCCCGATCCTTGGTATCATTGATAGTAAATCTCTTCTGTGTTTTCCCCAAGCTCCTGACATTCTTCCGAAATTCATAATACTCAACGTTGAGCTTAACCATTGATGTAGAAAGATATTACAATGTTTATTTGCTTCTGTACTCACTGCTTCCATTCGTAAAATCAAGGATCACACGTGTTTTAAATTAAACAGCATTATCAACTTGACCAGCCACATATAAAATATGCAGATGTGAACCATGGATCTTTGCTCATCCAATGCTACTAAATTCTGAAAAAGGGCTTCAGCCTGAAACATCGACTGTTTATTTCCCCCTATAGATGCTATCTGACCTGCTGAGTTCCTCCAGCATTTTGTGTCCGTTGCAAAAAAATGTTTGTGATGAACACCTGTTGACTTGAATCTGAAGGGAAGTGGAAGCAGTATGTATCAGCCCTGAAGAGGGGTCTCGGCCCGAAACATCGACTATTTACTGTTTTCCATAGATGCTGCCTGATCTGCTGAGTTCCTCCAGCATTTTGTGTGTGTTGCTTTAGATTTCCAGCATCTGCAGACTTTCTCATGTATGTATGTTGAACGAGTCTGGTCAAAAAGAAATTCAATTAAGTGCCAGTTATAAACCAAGCGGTCTGAAAGGAAAAACTGTAAAAAGACAGAGTCATGAATGCAACACAGTACCTATACAATCTAAGGTGGGAACAGTGAATTAGGAGAATGAGTGCTGAGGTAACATTTGCACAATTAATGGGTTGGCTAGTTAGTTGGTTAAGTATAATTAATGTTAGAATTGACCATAATGCACCATTGCTAATATTAAAAAATACAAAACTTTCTGCATGCCTTTCTCACCTAGCCTGCACAACCTCTCCACACAGTAACATACAACTTTGTCGATCATTAATTGATTTTTTTTGTCTTTGATTTTTTTAACATGTTTATTTTCTGTAAAACAGCTGCAAGGAACATTTTGGATTTGCCAACAGTGCAAGGTATTTGTTTTTGACATTTCTTCAGCTTATGATATTTCTTTTATGTTTCTTTGGGTCATCACATTTTTGTGCCCATGTTAGTATCTCTTTGATATGGTTGGCTAACTCCTTCCAGGGTTCTAGATAAGTACATAAGTCACACAGTCAGACATTCTCAGTTTAGCCACAGCTGGGGTACAAAGCTGTTGCTGTAAAAGAGAAATAGCTCAAGTATTATTATTGAATGATCTCTTCCAGAATGAGCATATATGTACCTTGGATAAGACAAAATTCAAAACTACACAATAATTACAACTCATTGCCTAGAAAAGACTCAGATGTGAGGAATGTTCTCTGGTGTACTAAAAGCTACTACGCAATTGTAAGCTAGCAAAAGTCAGTCCCTAAGGGAAAAACTTGGTTTATTTATACACATCAGCTGAACTTACATGCTCTACTAATTTTGTGACTCATTCATCAGTTTAAAGTCATAATTCTAAATGCAACAGTAATTTGCATTCTTCTGTCCAATTTAGCAGGATCGTTACTGAATAATTCAATGTGCTAATTGAAATATTGTATCTCGAATCTTTGGTTCAATCATTAATGGCTGGCTTGTGCCTGGAAACTCAGCACTACACATTCAAACCATTGTTTGGGGAGGATCCCAGCCTTTCTTTGCCTTGGACAATGAAGGACATGTCTCATATTCACAACTACAGTGGAAGGCATTTGCTCATTTTTAAAGCTGGGTGAGCAACACACATGCAAAGGTGGGCCTAAGTCCTCCTGGTCCTGGTCCTCTAACAGCCTTTGATTAAAGTTTTCAAACCCTGCTTCAATGAGCAACAAGCTTAGACTGATACTTCTCAAAATAGTACAAAGAAAATTCTGTGCTTAAAAGTTTAATCCATTTTTATTTTTCTCCCTGACTGCTGCTGAACAGTGTCAGACTTCCACATAACAAAAGCTACACTAGGAGAGAACAGCATAATTTTCCAATACTTCTTTAAAAATTTACTGACGTAAGTGCCTAAAACAAACATCATTAATGTAAGTACATAAAGTTCCAGTATCGCAATTACAAGGATGTAACAGCCTTTTAATTATGATTGAAACACTGACATTGTGCAAAACTAATAAAGAGGTAAAATAATGTAAAAGAAAAAGTAAGAAAAAGTCTGTTTTTCATAATACTAATTTCAGAAAATATAATAAGCACCAAATGCTTTTGGTCACTTGTTAATATTTAGTAGTGCATCGTCATTATATGCACAACTGTTCCCCGGGGATGTTTCAAGTTCTGCATGAGAAAATTAGTGTGTTTAATAGTGATACCAAGTAAACACCCGAATTTATCAAACTGTTCTCATCTTTAAGCATCACACACATCTTTAAGAAAGTATTTCTTTCACCAATATTTCCGTTGCATGTACTAAGTACAACATAAGCCATTTTGGAGACTGATTACTTCTTCTCCTTTATATGGCTTCCATGATACGCTGCAGTTAATGCTCTCAAAATGCTACGAAATGGCGGATTGTGCTGAAAGTCAGGAAATGAAACCTGAGCCAGTGCAGTTGAAAGGTTAGACCTAAAACACGGATTTTAGAGAAGTGTGCCGGAATTCAACTTCTTTGGAATGGAGTTGCATTGTTTTATCTGTTACTCTACTATTACAGTATATTTTAATGTTATACTAGCTGGCAACTTTTTGATTAAAAAATAATTCAGTTTGTTTACTGCACAAAAGCTGGGGAAATTAAAATAAATCAGCAAAATGTAATTTGCAGAGTTGATTCAACCAATAAAATAGAACTATAATTTAACCAGGATTAAAATAATTTTTAAAAATAAGGTTTGACTATTTAAATATATTATTAATATTGATTGGAATATAGAATCCTACACTAAATTAAATTTTATTATGAATTCTTTATTTAATTTGGAACAGATCTGCAACATTGTCCTGTACAGAAGTACCCCACTTAGGGCTGATTCTTAACAGTGCTCTTGGTTCCGAGTCTAAGCACACGCAGGTAAAAAGCCAACCTGGAGCTTCCACGCCAATGAGGGGCAGAGCAGGGGGAGGAAAGCTGCCCATACCAGGTTCTGAGTACAGCAGCTATGTCAGTAATAACGGGAGCACTTGGTCATCATGTGGAGGGAGAACATCACATCCTAAACTAACTATCCAGCTGGTCAAGCACTACTTACCCTACGTCTGGCAGTTTTTATAGTTGCAGCTAACTCAGATCTGGAATGGAGGTAAGTCATCCAGACTGCCTAATGTGAACGCTCTACTATTCCCTCTCTTTTCTATTTCCTCTGTTTAGGCATACTCTCACTTACTGCCTGCTACTCTGCTGGTGTTTAGGGCAATAATGAAGGTTCTCCGTTTGTGGTGGTGTTCAGGGCTTCCTTCATTGTGTCAGCAGCTTTTTCTCGGTTTTCACTGCTGCCAGTCATGCAAGTCCCATGTGGAAACTCAGGGACAGTGTCGTATTTGGATATAGAAGGATTCTTCATTGCTGATTCTGTAGCAATTTTGTTTTATGAGTCACAGCTGTTAGCCCAGAGCTGAATCGACGAACCTAGAGGACCAGTGGACCACTCTTAGTCTGGCCTCTACCCTTTGACCTTTTTGGTATGGATGACCCTATCAAGAGCCGAAGCACGAAGCCCTGACTCCAGCCAACATAGCTCTCCAGGTCACTGAGGTACACAAACCTCCAAACCATGACAAAGTTGTGGTCCTCTGGGAGGAGACGCACTCAGCTGCTACTTTGTTAGGTATTTGCCTGCAAGTCTGTACCTCCTGTGCCTAACAAAGTGTCCACTGAGTGTATGTTCATGGCCTTCTGCTAAAGCCTATCCACTTCAAGATTCGACATGTGTGCTCAGAAATGCTCTTCTAAATACCACTGTCCTAACGTGTGTTTATCTGAGTTACTGTTGCCTTCCTGTCAGCTTGAACCAGTCTAGCCAATCTCTTCTGACCTTTCTCATTAACAAGGTGTTTTTGCTCTCAGAACTGTTGCCCGCTGGATGCTTTTTGCTTTTAACACCATTCTTTGTAAACTCTAGAGACTGGTGTGCATGAAAATCCCAGGAACTCAGCAGTCTGTGAGATACTCAAATCACCCTGTCTGGCTCCACTAACCAGTCCATGGTCAAAGTCACTTACATTACATTTTTCCCCATTCTAATTTCTGGTTTGAAACAGGAATGGACCTCTTGACCATATTTGCATGTCTTTATCCATTGAGTTGCTGCCATGTGATTGATATTTGCATTACCATAAAGTGATCACTCTTAGATTAATCTTTTGAACATTAGACTGCTTACATTTCATGTCACTTACGCTCAGTAGCCACTAAGTGAGTTTGACCGTGGAATGATTGTTAGTGCCAGATGGGGTGGTTTGAGTATCTCAGAAACTGCTGATCAGTTTACAGAGATTGGTGCAAAAAACAAAAAAAAAGTCCTGTTAGTGGCAGTTAAATGCCTTGTTAACGAGAGAAGGAGAATGGGCAGACTGTTTCAAGCTGACAGGAAGTAATTGTTACAACAGTGGTGTGCAGAAGAGCCTCCCTGAGTGCACAACAGGTCAAACCTTGAAGTGGATGGCTACACCGGCGAAGACCATAAACATGTACTCAGTGGCCACTTTATTAGGTGTAAAATTTTGTTAAATTACATTTTTCTGAAGCAACTAGGACATCTTAAAAATGCTATATATCTGTGGTAACCAACCTTGTCTCCCTTCAAAAGCAAATTTTTTTGTACATAATAGCGCAGAGCTATAAATAAAATCTCAAATTTTTCTCATATGTGTCAAGAGGCATTTAACACTTGCAGAATTTCCTAATTATTTAAGCCTTTAGTGTTCTTGCAGACATTTGTAACCCTCCCTACTTAAATCTGAGTTTTCCACCTGCTTTAAGAAGACTACTATTAACCCGGTACCAAAAACAAAATAAGGTGCCATGCCTTCATGTCTACCACCCAGTGGCTCTGACATTCACCATCATGAAGATTTTTAAGAGGTGGAGACTGGTCACTGCATGCATTACCTCCAGTGTACCAACCAACCTCGACCCACTGCAATTCACTTACCACTGAAATAAGTCTACAGTGGATGCCTTCTCCCTGGCCCTACGCTCATCTCTGAGCCTCTGGATAATAAAGACACCTACATTAGACTATTGATAATTGACTGTACAACTCCACTTTCAATACTACAATTCCAAGGAAACCTACCACCAAACTCAAAGACCTGGGAGTAAACACATCCCTCTGCAACTGAATCCTCATCTTCCTGACCAAAATATTATAATCAGTAGGGATTGGCAACAATACCTCCACTATTATTCTAAACACTAGTGCTAATTCCATTACAAGTTTGCAGATGATACCACTATGGTGGGCCATATCTCAAATAACAATGGGTTGAAGTACAGGAAGTAGCTAGAGAGTTTAGTAACTTGGAGTCATGAAAACAACCTTTCCCTCAACATTAGCAAAACAAAGGAGGTGGTCATTGACTTCAGGAAGGGAGGTGGTGCACAAGCTTTGGTCAATATCAACGGTATTGAGCTTGACACCTTCAGTTTCTACGATTGAACATCATGAATAGCCTGTCCTGGTTCAACCACATAGACATCACGGACATGAAGTCTCACCAATGCCTCAAAGGAATTTGGTATGTCTCCGTTGACCTTAACCCATTTTGATTGATGTACCATAGAATCATCCTATTTGCATGCACCACAGCTAAGTATGGCAACTGCTCAACCGCAAGAAACTACATACTGTTGTGGACACAGCTCAGTGCCTCATGGAAACTATCCTTCCCTCCATAGACTCTGCCAAAACTTCTCACTGCTTCAGTAAAGCAGCCAGCATTATCAAAGACCCCATCCACCACAGAGATTCTCTCTTCTCCCATCTCCCACTAGGCAGAAGATACAAAAGCCTGAAAGCATGTACCACCAGGCTCAAGGACAGCTTCTACCCTGCTGTTATAAGACTATTGAATAGGTTCCCAACACAGTAAGATGGACCTCACACCTACCTCAATGTGACTTGTACCTTTTTGTCCACCTGCGATGGCCTTCCTTTGCAGCTGTAGCTCTCTATTCTGGATTCTGTTAATTTTTTTTTAACTTGTGCTACCCAATAGACTGTCTAATAATCTAATCTGCATTGACAGTATGCAAGACTGTAGACCTTGTCAGTGATGAATCATGCACTCAATATTGACAAGATATAGGACATCTACCAGACTTCCCATGCTGCACCACACTGCTCTCAGACAGCAAGCCTCATTTGCCAAACATCGAGAGCTGTCTCTCAACGAAGATAGACATTGGTGGAGAAATTCATCATGGCCTTCAACTTGCCACATAGAGCTTTTGATTGATTGAGGAAAGGAGTATAAAAATCAAGGCTTCAGACCTGGTACAAAGCTCATGGTTTACCAGCAGCAATGATCCCTGCCCTCATATATGGAGTCATGGACTACCTACATCACTGGAAAAATACCCATCGCCACTCCACAAAAACCCCCAAATCCATTGCAAGGAGATGTGAATGTCAGTATTATCCCCTCTCCCCAACAAACCAACCAACACAGCCCTCCCATGCCAACATTCCCATATGAAGGTCCAACTTACACTCATTCAATTATGTTGGGCAGGACACTTTTACATACAAATCTAACAAAATCTTCCCAGAGAGCTGATGAAGGGCCTTAGCCCAAAACATTGACGTTTATTTTCCTTCATGGATGCTGCATGATTTGCTGAGTTCCTCCAGCATTTTTTGCGTGTGTGTTGCTCAAGATTTTCAACAGAATCCCTTGTGTGTATTCCCAAATTAAATACTGTCTATCATAAGAAAAGATTATCAGGCAGAATGGGATGTGTTCAAAACTTATTCAAAGAATGCAATATACCATTGAAGGGAATTTCTGGCCAATGACAACTTAAGGTGGAAAAAGAGTATTTGGGATTGTATTGAGAGTCACAAGGCATTGCACTGGAAGTACACAGAGCTGTGCCTTCAGTCTCAGACCAATGCACAGGATAATTGGAAGGGCTAAATTGTTACCCATCCACTAATAGAACAATAAATAGTCATATCATCATCTAAATGAGCTATCAATCATTGTTTTTGTTTTAATCTAGGTAAAATACAACATATCTGAAGACTAGAGAGATTCTCATTAGAACTCACCAGGCCAGTTTTGATTGAGTAAAGGCACATTACGTCTACAGATCTGGCCTCTGTACAGCATTTTAATTCACAGCAGTTAGAAATAACTGGTAGACATAGAAACATCTATGGCCAAAGTCAATTCAAAGTGAAGAAGGAACAGAATTATTCCATCAGGTGAATAACCCCACATCATAATTGTAGTCAGTCTATGCTGACAATCTTACACAACTTGTTATAAGATGAATAATTTTACTGGGATCGGTTAGGAGAGAATGTTGTGCTACAGGTTCCCTGCCTTTCTTTCATTACTGCTACAGCAACATTAACATCTGCCTGAATCTGACTTCAGTTTAAATTTTGTAATTGAACTAATGAGTGTATTTCTGGCAGTGCATGGCACACTCAACACCACATTGGAGTCAACTTGAAACAAAATTTGAACATAAGACTTTTCCTCAATCAAAGGAGTCTTAGAACATGGTGAAGTTACATTTCCTAGTATATCATACAAAGAAAGACTCATTGGGTGATAGCCCTATCAAGCAACATAACATTCAGATCAATTGCACACTAAATAACTTGATAACCAATTGCTATAAGTAGACAATTCTAAACTGTCATCATTCTTTCATCTGTGCCTTAAAACAAAAAATTATTTTGAAACTGTGTCTGATAATTCTAGTTATGTTCATTAGGGGAAATATCTTCTCAGCATCCACCATGTCAATCCCCTCAGTTTATTATCAATTTTAATAAAATAACTTCATCTTTTATGCTCCAATGAATATTAGCCCAACCTGACACCCTTTCTTCATATGTCAAGCCCTTCTTTCCAAAAATATACGTTTTTTTTATGGTTTATGTACTAGAACCTTAGATCACTTTGTACCACAAAATGTAATAGTCTGACTTCATCGAACTAATACTTTGCTTTCTCATTCTTGTTTCCAAAGTGGATAACCTCATATCCTCTTGCATAATAATCCAGTTGTTAACTCCTTTACTACTCACTTAATTTATGTCCTTACAGTATATCCCTTTGCAGTCTCTTTGAGTCCTGCCCAAAACTTTCTAACCCACCTTTCAATAACCCATCAATCATAAAATTGGTTGCAGTGTACTTGGTATCTCCACAAGTCATCAACATAGACAATGAATATTTGAGACCATTTGGCACTCAAATAATTATTGATAATCAATCCAAAAATGTAAGTTAACCATTTTCCTATCCATAACGAAAGATTTATATCCTCAACAATGTAACACCATTGCCATTTAATGCAAAACTTGATCCAAAACAACCTTGCAACTTGAAGTAGCTTTAAGACTGCATACTATGTAGTCCAAAGATTAACCTCAGAAGTCTCAGAACTTATAATTCTAATGTGTGCAATGAATTGTACTTTGTATGTATTAGAATAATTTTCTCTCTTGTCCTCATATGAATCTAGTGTAGGTCTCTCAGATAGCATTGTTTTAACAAAAGTGTCTTGTTATAAGCAATATTGGGGCCATTCTGAGTTTACTTTTTTTATGAAATTCACAGAAAATGGGCAACAGATTCAGCTGCCTCACACTTGTCTGTGACACAAAGATCAGAATTTTAAGTTTTTCTATTTTTGGTTAAGTTTTCTTTCAGACTTTTACCATTTCACATATATTCGCCAGACAAAGGAATAATCAGGAGCTACTGAATATTTAATGACTCATTGGTAGATCACTAACTCCAGGAAAAGCTGTGCCAGGTGGATAGAGAAAAAAGGAAGTGGTGTTCTGCCAACTGCTAAAATAGTATTTTTCTGGCAATTGTTATTTTTAAAGTAATCATAATTTGATCAATTACCTTCCTAATGATCTCCTCTTGGTGATCATAAAATCAAGGAGTCATCAGTATGTACAATGAAACGATGTAAAGATAACTTACTTGCTGAGGATTAGTTCATGTGCCACCAAAAATGTCTGAAGCACCATCACAGCTTTGTTTGGAGCGTAAATGGAAAATTAGGTTGCTGGAGAGGAAGGAACAATAAGCCTAAGAAAAGGATTTGATCAAAATTGGAACAATGGAACCCTAGAAAATATGAGACCAATGAGAGTTAAAGGGAGCTACTGAATGGTTGTCGTCGCATTTAATATAGAGGACTGTGGTTGTCAGAACCCAATTAGTACATGGTCAGGATAACACCACTGTGGTCACTTGTTAAAGCATCCCTTCAATTAATACTCCTAGACTTCAGAGATATGCTTTGATTGGGCTAGTCCGGAGTAGCGAGTTGAGCTGTATGTTAGCAATTCAACAGTGCTCAGTTCCATTCACAGCTCCTCTAATAGTGGCGGTTTTGTGCTGGTCTGGCGCATTGGTACAGTGGTGTAACAATTAGTGGTGCTGCTTCACATCTCTAGGGATCTGAGTTGATCCAGACCTCATGTGCTGCCCATGTTCTCCCTGTGAGCATTTGGTGTTTCAATTTCTGCACATAACCCAAAGGTGTTCCAATAAATAAATAAATCAACTCTTAATGAAAGTGTTTGCCAGTTTAAAAAAAAGAAAAGGATTGTTGATGGGTATGTGAGAAAGAGAGTAAGTTACAGAGATTCAGAGAACATGAAGAGTGGGAATGACAGTTATAGGATAACTCTGTTGGAAGCTGACATGAACCCAATGGGCTGAAATGTTTCCCTCAGTGTACTAACAAGTAACTGATAAGATCCAAATTCGGCTGACAACAGAAACACCACAAAATAACAATATTCAACAAGAAATTGCCAACACTATTACCAGGTTTTCTGCCTCCTATGTCGAAGGAGACACCATTCAATAGAAGCTGAGCTGAACTAGCCTTTGCATGCAACTGCTAGGTAAGGTAGAAAATGCTGGAGATACACAACCAGAGAGAGAAACAAAATTAATGTCTCAGATTAATGAACTAGGAAAATTTAGAAGTTAAACATGTTTCAATTTAAAAAGGAGAAGAAGGGGTGGAGAGAACAAAAGGAATGTCTATTTTAGGGCGGAAACCAATGTGGTGGTGATGCCAGTTGAGAAAGCAAGGTGAATGCATGTTAACCACAGCTGAGCTGTCAGGACAAGATGTGAGTAGGAGATGAATGATAAGACAAGAGAGAGAACAACATTTTAAGATATAAAGCACTGTGGGTGCTGGGAATCTGAAATAAAAAAAGAATGGTGGCAATATTCAATGGATCAAGCACGATCTCTACTGAGAGGAAAACAGACTTCCCATTACAGGGACAGGCCTGTTTTGATTTAAACTGGTTAGCTGAATTCAAAGTCAATACAGATCCAAGACCTGTAATATATCGAGTTAGAAGAGAAGATGCTGTTTCTTGGGCTTCATTGGAGCTGCTTAAGAGCAATAGTTGGGTGATCTGTCATAGGTATCTTCTTTTCATCCCCTCAAATCTAGCCACCTACACATACCACCCCTGCCCCACCTATCTATATGATTAACATCACATGGAAACTGGCATACACCCAGTAGGCTGAATGGTTTTCTTAAGTGTCCTAATAAGTAAATGGTAAGATCCAAGTCTGGATGGGTCAATGCAGACTCAACAATTTTCACGAAATTCAACATCATCCAGGACAGAAGACGAAAAGAGACCACAAATGTGGGAGTCTGGAACCAAAAAGAAGACTGCTGGAAGAACCTGGCAGTTCAAGAGGCACTTGTGAAGACCAAAGGAGCATGCAGACACATTAGGGTGAGATTCTACATCAGGGCCAAGAGGGAAGAGGGAAGGTCACCAATATTGACCAATATGGGTGGGTGGAAAAGAAGTTGGCGTCAATAGGTGGAACCAGATCCTGTGGTGATGATGGGCAGATGAAATCAGAGGAGGGAGTTGATGGAGGAGGTAAAAGCTAGCTGGATAGTTGAGTCTGTATGGGAGGAGAGCACCAGGGGTGTGGGTTAGCTGAAAATGGAAGAAAATCCCTGGTGAGATGAGGTGGTGAAGGGATGGGTGTTAATTCTTCTAAGGTTGAAGTGGAAACTGCCAGGTACCGGGACAGAAGAGGAAACTACAGTGTTTTTATTCACTACTTCCATTTCTACCCACTCAACAAGCCCATCTCAACCTCCCCCCTCCCCATTTACCTTTCTCTGTACCTGATTGGCTGAAATCTGGAACACTCTGACATCTGCTGTGAGCAAGGAAGCCAGTCCAACTTTCCTATCAGGCTGAAATAAGTCAAGAAAAGCCTGAGTTAAACATCGACTCTGTATTTGAATTTACTTGATTATGAAATGCAATTGTTTAAAACTGTTTTGTAAGTATTTTAACAATGATATATTTCTGGAACTGTAGTTATGCTGGTACAACACAGATTGCAGAATTCCACACACTTGCACACAGACATTTCCTTTCCTGATACTAGTTACCCCAGATTTTGAGTGATGCAAAGTCAATGAACTTTTTTTCTGCAGGAAAAAACAAAGTTCAAGAGCAGGAGTCTGATTTTAAACATAACTGAAAGTTTATTTATATTGCTTTTTTTTAAGTTGCTACTGGGACTTTGCCCTGAAAGTTGTTTCATTTTAACTGATAACAACTTACGTTTTAGCTTTGTGGCCTTGTCAGGAAAACATTGAAAATCTTGCAGCAGAGCAAAACCTTGTGTAAGAAGTATATTATTCATACATGATTTTGTGTACAGCTTACCAATCAGGTAAACAGAACACAAGCCTCCTCTAACACTATTTTAAGTGTCTTAGTTGGTTTCTGCTGACAAGATTAGACTATCCAGTCATTCTAACCAGATATGCATAAATTTTCTCATCACATGCTATAGTTTCTTCCGAACTTTCAATTCCTCATTTCCCTAACAGATTCTTCCCATTCGCTCACTTTAAATACATATATAGCTTTGTTCCTTGATTTAAAGTGCTCAGTTTAATGTAAATTATGTCAATATATCCATCATTATATCAATTATTTTCTTATAAATAAGTTGCTAAGTATCGGTAGATCTAACTAGCTTTGTCAATTATTTGTTATCTGATTGATTTTGTCCACAGAACTTATATGTGGAAACAGAATTCAACGTCCAGTTTCTCATAATATCATGGGCTTTAGCAGTTTTGAGTGAAATCTGTTTCAAAGAAACCTGCTTCCTAATTTCTCAATATTTTGTGATTGACAATACTATAATGAAACATATCACTCTTCCTTTAACAGTAATCATCCCCTCCCCATCCTGTTTAATGCATTTTTATATTTTCAGGACAATAATATCAGCAGCATATACTCCTGTGCCTCAGAGCTGCAATTCAAAAATCAAAACAGCTGTTTGCAGAAAGGAATTCTACACACTCACAAATTCTTAATAAGGTCACCCCCTAAAGAGTCTCCAAAGTTGTTTCATTAGAGGGGATGTGCCTAGAAATACAAGAACATGTTTTGTAGTATGCTGGCTTATCATGCTAAGTGATAAGATCATTACAATTGCAAATGTTATCAATGAAGTGTGTTTTGGGGAAAATATGATTAGAGTATTACTATTGGATAAGGAAGTTCTTTGTTGATAATTACCACCAATAATTTATCTATACAAATATCCACAGATTTTGGAGGGCCCAGTCTTTCTTGAGAACTGTTTTACAGTAACAAGTTGGATAAACACATTTCTGGGCAGTGAACCATCTGAGTAGGCTGTGGTGGAATTTGTGTGGTTAGTAAAAGTACACATGTCCTTACATGTACTGTCTGCTCAATGAAAAATGAAAGCAACTATTTTTTTAATTGTCAAACTGAAAATAATACATAGCTTCATAGAGCCTGACATTGATTGTTATGGTTTATTCATGTAAGCCACATTTTTGACAAAGAGGGCACATATTTTGAAACAGAATATAGTACTGTACTTATAATACAATTACCATTCATATACAACATACTTAGCTTCAGTGTCAATCTGATTTTGTAAACATATTTTTAAAGTCACACCCCTTGCTCTATTCAGCTCAATTGACCTTTCTGGTTAAATTCACAAGAAGGAAGTGTTTCACTTAAACAGTTTGATAACAAATACCTACTGACCTAGAGTATTAACTACTGGTCTAGAGTATGAACAGACTATTAACTTTACACATATGCATCTATTAATAGTCTATCTGATCAGTACAAGTCTTTCCAGTTTAAAATCATGGTGTATCTGAGAATGCTCTCGACATTCTCCAAATCCAAGCACCCAAATCTTTGGGCCTTCTTTGAAGAAATGGAAGAGCGAGACGTTGATTTTACGCCTGGTCTAAGCTTATCCTCTGTGTAGCTCTGTTGCTCACCCAACTCTCAGGATTATTACCTAATGTGTTCGATTAAAAGTACCCCACTCAATATCTGTTTTGTAACTCCTTAAAATATATAGTTAAGCAAAACTTCTGATCACCATGAGGGTCAAAATTAAAGACTACTTGTGTAAGAAAGTACAATTAGGAATAAGAGATTTAATGGTATAGCACAGATATATCAACACGTTTGTCACCAGTTCATGCATTCCTTGCATCCCTTTCATTGTTAGCATGTATAAAGTGAATTAGAAAGATCTACAAAGCTTAAACTAATTATTTTGGTTATGCAATGGAAAATAGCTAATGTTAGATGATGATGTTAAAAGATGAATATTTGGGAATGACCTTGTATTTGAAGATTTACAGAGTCAGACAACAGAAGCTGTTGGACAGTGATTACAGCTGTCAATATGATTTTGATTAACTTGAATATATGTCGTAGGATATACAGTAAGTGCAGGGAGATTGTGCTAGAGCTGCATGCAAACACAAATAAAGGCACAGCATGAATACAGTGCACTACAATTCAGGAAAGATATGATTGTGCTGGAGAGACTGCCAAAGAGATTTTGAAGGATATAGCCAGGATTGGGAAATTCTAGCTACGGGTAAGGTTAGATTATACAAGGGCTGTTTTTATTTGGAACAGGGGAAAGTGAGGGAATTGATGTGTTTATAATTATGAGGTGGTTCCTTAGGGTTGTTATAGTCAGGGGTAGTAATAAAGACAAGCTCCCACTACCTATTAAATACTCCTAATGGCATGTGCCTTAAATAGCCTCTGACAACCAAGTCCAGCTCCTGGCCTTCACATGAGGCTTAGTGACTAAGCCCACGGAACTGTTTCTACTGACAGGAGAAGGGGCAAAGGCAGGTTACTGTCGCCTTAAGACAAGTCGCTTCGGGCAGATGGGCCTCATCAGCCATGGTTGGCAGCTCATCTAGGAGAAGGAAAACTCTGATCTCAAACCTCCACTGCCTTGTGGCTATACTCACTCATGGGAGTAAACACCGAGGGAAAAATCCGGAGCTGGAGTCCCTATGTTGAGTTCAACATTGACAAACAACTCAGCGACGTTGCTGGTACCAAACTGTATCAGTCTCTGCCATTCGTTTGGGTTCATCCAAAGAGGGGGAGCTTGTTACATGGGCAACAGCTTGCTCTTCATATCGCACTACCCAAGCTTGTGCACCTAGACAGATAGGATGCAACATCCACAGTCCACCCTGACCGATAGAGGCCTCACTCACTCTCTCAGTTATGAGGCATACAGGCACAGGAAACAGGAAGGATCTATTTTTCCTAGCAGAGGGGTCAGAAAATAAAGGGTGCACATTTAAAGTAATTGGCAGAAGAAATAAGGGAAGATGAGCAGGAACATTTTATTTCATTTTTAATTAGTCGATACAGCGCAGAGTAGCCCCTTCCTGCCCTTCAACCCCCAACAAACCTAATTCCAATCATGGAACAATTTACAATGACCAAATAACCTAGCCAGAACCCTTTAGCCTGTGGGAGGAAACTGGAGCGCCCTCAGAAAACCCATGCATTCCACGGGAAGAACATACGTACAGAATGGTGCTGACACTGAACTCTGAACTCTGGAACGCCTTGAGCTGTAATAGTGTCACGCTAACCACTACACTACCATGGCACCCTCTCTTTTTCACTCAGAGAAGTCTATTCTATAAGACCATAAGATATAGAAGCAGAATTAGGCCATTTGGCCCATCGAGTCTGTTCCATCATTTCATCATAGCTGATCCATTTTCCCTCTCAGCCCCATTCTCATGCCTTTTCCCCATATCGCTTCATGCCCTGACCAATCAAGAAGCTATCAACCTCTGCCTTAAACATACCCAGTGATTTGGCCTCCACAGCCACCTGTGGCAACAAATTTCACAGATTCAGTACTCTCCGGCTAAAGAAGTTCCTCCTCGTCTCCCTTCTAAAAGGATGCCCCTCTATTCTGAGGCTGTGTCCTCTGGTCTTAAACTCCTCCACCATAAGAAACATCCTCTCCACATCCACTCAATCAAGGCCTTTCAACATTCGATAGATTTCAATGAAGTTACCCCTTCTTCTGAATTCCAGTGAGTATTGGCCCAGAGACAACATCAAGTACATGTTAAACAAATACAGACAGAGGCGTCTCTGCTCTGTGGGCCACTTCTTCAAGTCTTTCGGCGATCGGGGGAGGGCGACGGGAGCAGGTAATGTGATGGCTGGAAGCTCCTAGTCAAGAACCGGCACGAAAGCAGTGAATACTTGATTCAGTCGCCCAACTTTTGGACAGAAGCAAAAAAGTTGTTCGGTAGCAGTACTCACATCTGAGCAGCCCTATTTAGGATCCACTCTGCTCAGGCTGAACTGGGAAGGGGCTAGAAAAGGTGCCCTAAAAATAGTCTGCTTCACCCCATCCTGTCTGGAAAATTGCATCCAGAGGGATCACCATCATGCAGTCGAAAAATATCGAGAAGTGAAACTATGAAATTTGGAACCTGGAATATACGAACTCTGATGGATAACCCAAACTCAGACCAACCAGAGAGGAGAACTGCCTTTGTTGCCCGGGAACTCCAAAAATTCAACTTTGACATTGTTGCTCTGAGTGAGACCTGCAGAGCTGGAGAAGGACAACTGAAGGAAGAGCAAGGTCAATATACCTTTTTCTGGAAAAGACTTGATCCTGAACAACCGAGGATCCATGGAGTAGGTTCTGCCATTTGAAACAGCCTACTTCAGAAGCTGCCAGAGCTACCACTGGGAATCAACGAACATCTCATGACTCTGCGGATCCAGTTTGTCAAGAACCAACACACCACCATCATCAGCGCCTAGGCGCCAACTCTGGACGCTGAAGATGAAGTAAAGATGAACTTCTACGCCCAACTTGACGAGGTCCTTTCCTCTGTTCCCAACAACGACAAGATCATTCTCTTGGGGGGCTTCAATGCCAGAGTCGGGAAAGATCATAGGTTCCGGACTGGAATAATAAGCAAGGAAGGAGCTGGCAAGGTCAACACCATTGGAACACTCCTTCTCATCAAATGTGCTGAACACAACCTGGTGATTACAAACACCCTATTTCGCCAGAAAAACAGGCACAAAGTCTCCTGGCAGCATCCATGCTCCAAACACTGGCACCTCATCGACTACATCATCGCACAATCTCGGGACCAAAAAGATGTACTGATTACAAGAGCGGTTACTGGTGCCGATGAGTGCTGGACAGACTATCGACTCATCTCGTCCAGCATCAGAATGAAGATTCAGCCCAAAAGGAAACACCAAAATCAGAACATTATTAAGAAATTCAATGTTGACCTACTTCAAGACATCAACCATGTACAGAAGTTCCAACAAAATCTTCAAGAACAACTGCCTCAACAAATCCCACCATCTGTAGAACACTAGAATCAATTGAAGAATGCTATCATCACCTCCTGCAAAGAAGCAATTAGGTTCAAGAAGAAAAAACATCAGGATTGGTTTGATGATAATGACAAATTACTCCAACAACTCATCAATGAAAAGAGAAAAGCTTTCATCACCTTACAAAATGACCAACAATCAGCTACCGAAAGGAAATGCTATCAGGAATGCAAGGCTGCAGTCCAGAAGAGCACCTGAAACCTGAAAAACCAATGGTAGAGGAAGAAAGCTTAGGAAATCCAATAACTAGCAGATGCCAATGACACTCAAGGCTTTTTCAATGCAACTAAAGCTATTTTTGGCCCATCCACTCATGGTCAAGCCCCTCTCAAAAGCAAAAATGGTTCAACCATCCTGAAGAGCAATTCTGACATCAATTCTAGATGGAGGAAGAACTTTGAAGATCTTTTAAATCAAACCATCTCATTTGACAGGAATGTGATTAACAACATTCCAAAACAGCCGGTTGATGACTCCCTAAGCAAAATACCAACACTTGAAGAAGTCAAGGAAGCCATCAAAACCTTGAAAAACAAGATCGCTGGACTCGATGGAATATCAGCCATTGTCTACAAAATTGGAGGTAACCCACTTCATTACCAACTGCATCAATTTCCCATCATGATCTGGATAAATGAAGACGTACCAGCAGACTTTAGAGACTCAGCAATCATTACCATCCACAAAAGGAAAGGCGATCGATCCGAACGCGTAAACTATCGTGGAATTTCCCTGTTAGCAACAGCAGGAAAGATCCTCACCCGCATCATGAACAACCGGCTCAAGCCTTTAGCCGAGAAGATCCTTCCGGAGACACAAATCAGTTTTAGACCATCACGTGGAGCAATCAACATGATCCTCACAATGCGACAACTACAAGAAAAACGTCGAGAACAACTTCAACCTTTGTACATGGCGTTCATTGACCTCACTAAAGCCTTTGACTCGGTATCAAGCAAGCTCCTATGGGACGTCCTATCCACCTATGGATGCCCTGAAAAGTACATTCGAATCCTGAGACTCCTCCACGATGGCATGCTTGCCACAGTCATGGTCAGGAACAGTAACTATGAGCCTTTTCAAGTTAGATCAGGAGTAAAACAGGGATGCATGATTGCCCCAACTTTGTTCACCATCTTCATTGCGATAATTATCCACATCATCAAGGACAACCTGTCCCCAGGAATCGAAGTTGTCTACAGAACAGATGGCAGACTTTTCAATCTTGCCCGTCTCAAGTCCAAAAACAAGACATCCACGAGTTCCCTCATTGAGTTCCAATACGCAGATGACAACAGTGTTGCAGCTCCCTCAGAAAACCACTGCAACAGATTCTGACTGCCTTCAACCGTGCATACACGAAACTTGGACTTACCATCAATTCCAAGAAGACTCAGATCATCTATCAACCATCGCCAATTGAGACAAGTCGGATAGAACCATCAATTCAACTTGGCAAAACAACCCTGGAAAACGTGGACCGCTTTCTGTATCTTGGAAGTCACCTCTCCTCCAATGTCGATCTTAATGACGAGATCCAACATCGTCTTAAATGCGCTGGAACAGCTTTTGGACATCTCTGAACAAGAGTCTTTCGTGATCGTGACATTTGAACAGACACCAAAATGTTAGTGTACAAAGCAGTGGTGATCCTAATATTCCTGCATGCATCAGAAACCTGGACAACATACCGACGACATTTGAAGGCACTTGAAAAGTTCCATCAATGCTGTCTTCGAAACATCTTAAATATCAGCTTGGAAGATAGAAGAACCAACGTCAGTGTGCTAAATGAAGCAAAAACAACAAGCATTGAAGCCTACGTCATCAAGAACCAACTAAAATGGAGTGGTTATGTTGTTCAGATGAAAGACGAACGTCTGCCGAAACAAATCTTCTACTCCCAGCTTAAAGAAGGCAAATGTAAAAGAGGCGGACAACAGAAGAAATTCAAAGACACCTTAAAAGCCAACATGAAGAAATGTAACATCAACATCAACAACTGGGAAACCAATGCCAAGGACAGGAAGCTCTGGCAAGCCATCTTCCAAGAAGGAACAACAACTTTCAAAGCCAACAGATGTGCAGAATTAGAAGAAAAGAGAAGAAAATGGAAGAAGAAGCAGCAACAACCAAAGCCCGATCTGTCATCTGGAAATACCTGTCCTGAATGCGGAAGAATTTTCAAAGCCAAGACTGGACTCATAAGCCACTTGAGAGCCCATAAGTAGATCAATGGAATGAAGACCATCATCCTCGACTTCGAGGGATAGCCACGACTCCAAGTGAGGCCTCACCATTGCTTTATAAAGCCTCAACATTACGTCCTAGCTTTTATATTCAAGTCTTCTCGAAGTGAATGCTCACACCGTATTTGCCTCCTTCACCACAGACCTGCAAATTAACCTTCAGGGAATCTTGCACAAAGACTCCTAAGACCCTTTGCACATCGGATTTTTGAAGTTTTGCCCCATTTAGAAAATTGTCTACATTTCTATTTCTCTACCAAAGTGCATGACCATACACTTTCCAACACGGTATTCCATCTGCCACTTCTTTACCTATTCTCCTAACATGTCTAAGTTGTTCTCTAGCTTCTCAACTTCCTCAAAACTACCTGCCCCTCCACCAATCTTCATGTAGTCACAAACTTTGCCACAAAGCCATCAATTCCATCATCCAAATCATTGACACAATACGTAAAAAGAAGTGGTACCACTAGTCCTGACGAAGGGTCTCGGCCTGAAACGTCGACTGCGTCCTGACGAAGGGTCTCGGCCTGAAACGTCGACTGCGCCTCTTCCTATAGATGCTGCCTGGCCTGCTGCGTTCACCAGCAACTTTGATGTATGTTGCTTGAATTTCCAGCATCTGCAGAATTCCTGTTGTTTGGTACCACTAGTCACCAGCAGCAACCAGAAAAGGCTTCCTTTATTCCCACTCTTTCCCTCCTGCCAATCAGCCAATGCTCTATCCGTGCTAGTATCTTTCCTGTAATACCATGGGCTCTTAACTTTTTAAGAAACCTCACGTGTGGCACCTTGTCAAAGGCCTTCTGAAAATGCAAGTACACATCATCCATCAATTCTCCTTTGTCTATCCTACTTGTTATTTCTTCAAAGAATTCCAATAGATTTGTTAGGCAAGATTTTCCCTTGAGGAAACCATGCTGACTACGACCTATTTTATCATGTGCCTCCAAGTACCCCAAAACCACATGCTTAATAGTCCACTCCAACATCTTCCCAACCACTGAGGTCAGACTAACTGGCCAATAATTTCCTTTCTTCTTCCTCTCCCTTCTTGAAGAGTGGAGTGACATTTGCAATTATCTAGTCTTCCAAACCCATTCCAGAATCTAGTAATTCTTGAAAAATCATTACTAATACCTCCACAATCTCTTCAGCCACCTTTTTCAGAAGCCTGAACTGTACATCATCTGGTCCTCGTGACTTACCTACCTTTGGACCTTTCAGTTTCCCAAGACCTTCTTCCTAGTAATAGCAACCTCACACACTTCTGCCCTGACACTGTCGAACTTTTGGCGTACTGTTAGTGTCTTCCACAGTGAAGACTAATTGCAAAATGCATATTCAGTTCATCTGCCATTTCCTGGACTCCATCACTACCTCACCAGCATCATTTTCCAGCGCCCCATATCTACTCTCACCTCTCTTTACATTTTATATTCAAGACAGTCTTTTTGAAATACTGTAGTTAAAAGAATTTTGATTATTACAACTGTATTATGGATAAAAATACATTTCCTTAACTTTTTTTCTGAGGTACCATAACTGAACACATAAATGATTGACTAACTTATTTGTTGACTAATACTTAATAAAAACAGTAAATGGCTATCTTTCCCCACAAAATAGACACTTTAATTGAAATTATGAATTTGTTGACTAGTGACACAGTTAGGCAGCGGATAGTGCTGCTGCCTCCTAGCTTCAATCCAAACTTCCAGTGCTGCTAGTGTATTGTTTGCACCTGTGAGGGTTTTGCTTGGTTGCTCTGGTTTTCTCACACATGCTAAAGATACGTGAGTTGTTAGATTTATTGGCTACTATAAAATGTATCCTAACGTCTGTAGGTGTTAGATGAATCAGAGAAAATGATTAGCATTAGGATTACTTACAGGGAAATGAGTGGGGAATGGTACCACAGTAAAGTGAATGCGCTAAGAGCCAATACAGACTCAAAGGGCCAAATAGCCCCTTTCCATGTCAAGAAAAATCCGGAAATGCTAAATATAAGGGCTGAAAATTTCCAAAAAATACTTGGAATCAAATTAAAAGAAAAAGGAATACATTTGAAAATCCACAAGGGGCTAACACAAATGTTTAAATGCACTACTAAGGGTGGTACAGATTTATAATCCAGTGACCAGGAAGTTCACTGTGTCAATCTTTCTTCTGAGTTGTTTGAAGATTTCAGGTTAGCAATGGCATAAGTTTTGTTATCTCATGGATGAGGAGGATAATATGTGA
This sequence comes from Mobula hypostoma, assembly GCF_963921235.1. NCBI lineage: Eukaryota > Metazoa > Chordata > Chondrichthyes > Myliobatiformes > Myliobatidae > Mobula > Mobula hypostoma. The sequence goes on from NC_086100.1 coordinate 48,800,434, forward strand.
GTACAAAAAGAAACTACTGAAAATATATAACATGCAAAATTATAATCCCATGTCAGACTGCATATTCGCCTCAATTATTCACAAGGTATAATTTACTGCTTTTAGTAGTAGTCTTTGTCGTAAAATGACAACACACTTGAATGTTTATGTCATCAGCTCCTTTATAGGCAGCCTAAACTGATTCCAGTCATACAAATCAACATACAGTAAACAAGAAGAGAATGTTTTCTGTCTTCAGTTTAGCTTCCAATACCAAAGTTTCTATGGCTTCTGCTGAGTAATATGAACATATAGTGGGATTTCACAAGATTTCCCTAGGAACAAGGTGATATTAGTGGAACTTGGGATGCATTGACAAACCTGAATAAAAACATCCTCAGTCTGATCAACAGACTCCATTAATGTTTAATCTGTAAGTGGTGCCAGCTGAGAATATTTCTTTCTCTTCAAATGCATGAGAATTCATCTCAGCTAGAAAACTGCCACAGCCCTTTTGAATTCTGACAATGACATAAATCATCACTGTTGATCCTCAATATTGTATGATATGAATTGATTAGGGGTTCTAGAAATGTCCTCTGCAGCAAAAGAGGAAATTGTTAGAAATATTCATGGGTTCGACACATTATATGTGGAGATAGAAAGAGAGTTAACATTTCAGATTAATGTTTCATCTGAATACAATTTTGAAGCTCTGGTTGCTGTGTCCTCAATGACAGCCAAGGACCTGTCTTTTCACTTTATTGGTTACTGAGAGATGAAAGGCTCCAGCAAACTGGTACTGGCTGGCAAAGGAAGTGAGAACGTTTCCATATTTTACTGTGTCCTCTCGGAACATTTACTCTATGAACCTAACTTACAATATTTATCTAAAAAAAAATCTGCAAGAATTTTCTATTTGCATTCACAGTTATCTACTAAAGCTTCCCACATGGACTTCATGGCTTGATAGAAAATTCATTCTTTTATGACAGGTATTCATGATATCAACCATCAAGATTATTGTTACATTGACAAAGATTATGACAAGTTCACTTCAATATTAATAGCCGCTTATCTTAAGTTAATGATTTCAAGTCCTAGAGAGATGGAGAGATGAAGATAACAAGAGAAGATTGTCAGGAATCAGGAGGCAGTACTTGAGAAAGGTGGTGGGAGTGGATAATAACAATGTATCTGGAGATATAATTCAGGAAATAAAGAAAGAAATACTGGAAATTTGAAATATATGACTGGAATAGCTACTTAACGCTGGAGTCTGGAAAGCTATAGCATGCCAAGTAAAAAAGATGATGTGTTGTTCCTAAATGTTTATGTTTCGCTTTCCTTGGACAGACTACAGGTCCAGAGTTAGAGTGGAAAGGAGAATTGAAGTAGTAAGCAAACAAGATCACCCTTGCATTGAACAGCTGCTCTGCAAAGTGTTCATTGATCTTCATTGGTTTCCCCAGTACCCAGACTACATTGCAAGCATCGTACAAATTAATGCCATTTTACCCAGAGGGAAGTGGTAAAAGGATGGATATTGTACCTCCTACTTTTGTATCGTAAGATACCCAGAGAAACAAGATGGAAAAATGAACCTGATGTTCACAGTCTCTGCAGGACGGTGAAACGGGAGCAAAGAGAAAACAAGTAAACCATTAGAGCTAAAATGGTCAACTATAATTTTTTTTAAAACTGTAGATGTTGGAAATCTGAAACAAAATAGAAAATTCAATAAATGCTCTGCAAATCGGACAGCATCTGTGGAAAAACAAAATTAATAAGTTAGGATCAAGGCCTTTTGTCAGAACTGGCCATTAAAATACAGCTGTTCATGGAAGGCTCAAAAGTACAGAAAGACATGGAGCAGTATTAATAAGGAATCGGCAGGTAGAATAACAACATTTGAAAGACACTGGCAGATGAGATGCGTGTATAGGAAAGGATTAGAAGGACTTGAGCCAAATTCCATCAAATTGTGCCAGCTTATATAGGCATCACAGTCGGCAAGAATGAGTTAGGCTAAAGGGCCAGATTCCATGCTATATTACTTCATAAATTCTTATTTAGAGTTGCATTTCCAACATTTGGATGAGAATACAGTTGGCAAAGTTAGTAAATTTACAGAGTACACCAAATTGGTCGTATATTGGACAGTGAAGAAGGTTATCTCGGATTACAACAGGATCTACATCAAGTAGGAAAGAGTGCCAAGGAATGGCATTTGGAATTTAACTCTGACAAGTGCAAAGTATTGCATTTTGGGAAGTTAAACCAGGGCAGGACTGAAATGGAAGGCCCTGGAGGCTTGTAGAACAGAGAGGCCTAGGAGTACAAGTACATAATTCCCTGAAAGTGGAAACACAGGTAAACAGAGGGCAAAGAAGATGCTCATCATGGCGGCCTTCGTCAATCAGTGCATTGAGTACAATAGCTGAGATGTCATGTTACAGACGTACAAGTTGCAGGTAAGACTGCATTGAGAAAATTGTGTGCTAAAGGAAAGATGTCATTAAACAGGAAAGAGCGCAGCAAAGATTCAAGTGGACGTTGCCAGAATTGGACAACTTGAATTATAAGACTGAGTCTATTTTCCTCTGAGTGAACGAGGCCGAGAGGTAACTTTATAAAGGTATATAAAATCACGAGGGGCTTAGATAAATGAATGGCCACTGTCTTTTCTCAGTGAAGAGGAGTTTAAAACTAGAGAGCATAGGTTTAAGGTAACGTAGGAAAGATACAAAAGAAATCTGAGGGGCATATTTTTCACACAGAGGTTGGTGGGTATATGGAATAAGCTGTCGGAGGAGATGGTAGAGGTGGGACAAATACAACATCTGAAGGCCATTTTGGACAGGTACAAGGTGAGGAATGGCCAAATGCAGGCAAATGGATCTAGCTCAACTAGGCACCATGGTCAACATGGACAATAAGGGAGGAGGAAACAGCTGTTTCCATGCTGTAAAACTCGCTGACTCTTGATACCTCTTGAGTTACTTTAGAAAAAAGAGGATAATGCTATATTAATAGAGTCAGAAGATGAGGTGGTTTAAGCAATGTTCCGTACAAATAATAAAACCTGGCCCCAAATCAATTGGCTTGTTTCCATGCAGTACATTCTGTGTAATAATGAGGTTTCCTTAAGAAGACTCTACTACTATAAGAAATAAAATAGAACTAATTCCCCTCCTGACCCCACAATTGTGGACATCTTTGTGAAGCTAACTGGATATAATTAGTACCAATTCTGTTTTCTGGGAAATCAGACAATTAAAATTATCTTTACGATTTAATAGTAGAAGTTGAAATGTTTCTGGTTTTATTTGATTTAAAGAGTTTCAAATCAGAAGTGATCAACAGTAATATGAGACAACAACTTATTTTAAAACAGCACACAACTATCACTAAAAAATATATAATATTTATATGCCAATATAGCAAAGGCTGATAGCAACCCAAAACAAATAAACCCTTAATGCTAGAATTGTTAATTATAATTAAACAAAACTGTAGACTTTGGAAATATGAAATGAAACAGAAAATGCTGCAAATGCTCTGCAGATCAAGTAGTATCGATGAAAAAGAAAAACAGAATTAATATTCACACCAGAAAGTCTGCAAATGCTGCAAATCCAAAGCAAACACACAGAAAATGCTGGAGGAACTCAGCGTTTGTGGAAATGAATACATAATCGACGTTTCAGGCCGAGACACTTCTTCAGGATTGAGAAGGAAGGGGGAAGATGCCAGAATAAAAAAAGCTGGGGAAAGTGGAAGTAAAGATGAAGCCACACTCAGGTTGTAGGAACAACACCTTATATTCCATCTGGGTAGCCTCCAACCTGATGGCATGAACATCGACTTCTCTAACTTCCGCTAATGCCCCACCTCCCCCTCGTGCCCCATCTGTTACTTATTTTTATACACACATTCTTTCTCTCACTCTCTTTTTTCTCCCTCTGTCCCTCTGAATATACCCCTTGCCCATCCTCTGGGTCCCCCCCCCTCTTGTCTTTCTCCCTGGGCCTCCTGTCTCATGATCCTCTCATATCCCTTTTGCCTATCACCTGTCCAGCTCTTGGCTCCATCCCTCCCCCTCCTGTCTTCTCCTATCATTTTGGATCTCCCCCTCCCCCTCCCACTCCCACTTTCAAATCTCTTACTAGCTCTTCTTTCAGTTAGTCCTGACGAAGGGTCTCGGCCTGAAACATCGACTGCACCTCTTCCTAGGGATGCTGCCTGGCCTGCTGCGTTCACCAGCAACTTTTGTGTGTGTTGCTTGAATTTCCAGCAAATGCAGACTTCCTGTTGGAAGTGGAAGGTGGCTGGCAGGAGGGTGATAAGTGAAGCCAGGTGGGTGGGAAAGGTGAAGGGCTGGGGAAGAAGGAATCTGATAGGGGAGGAGAGCAGACCATAGGAGAAAGGGAAGGAGCAGGGGACCCAGGGAAGAATTAATATTTCAGGTGGAAGTGGCTTGGTCAAAACTGGTCATTGATAGTCTGGTATTCATGTGAGCATCAGCTGCACAAGACTTGGAATTGAAAGAAAAAAGTGAGTCAGGCAACATCCAGATGAATGATCTCAATCTAAAATGTCGACTGCCCTTTTTCATCTGCAGATACTGTCTGACCTACTTAGTTCCTTCAGCAGTTAGTATGTTGCTCCAGATTTACGCACCTGCAGTCCCTTGTGTGTGTCCAAGTTTTAATAAGGGATTCTGATTTAGAGTTGCACTTACAATGAAGCTCAGTGTAAGCTTGAGGAATAACACCTTAACCTAATTGATGGCCATCAATTGTAATATTAATTCAGTTTTTCCTCTCTCCTAACCAGCATTCTTCTTTATTCTGGATTTCAACTCTTTTGTGCTCTGTATCTCACTGTTCAGACGATTTACCCTCTCTGATAGAGGCAGAGCATTTTTGCTTGAAGATCCTCTCAGTCTCCGCGCTAATAGACAATCTGTGTTCATGCTACACCTCTTCCCCTCTTTAACTGGTTTTCTCATTCCACCAGTTCTCATTTAATCTCATCAATCTAAACCATTAGTGATGTTTCTCTCTCCACATATGCTACCTAACCTATAGATAATTCTAATCAGCGTTTTATGTGGCGCTTTTTTCGCATTTTAAATCTTCTTTCATTATTTGGAGAACCATATTTAGCCCTTGCGAACACTAAGGAAGCTACTTGCGGTTAAAAAACGTTTACCTCAGTAACTGTTGATAATAAAATCAAATACGCTTAAATTTCACTGGGGAAAATGTTTTGTTCATGCTTTCAGTACAAGGAAGCGAATTCCGAGTGTTCCTGATAGATGAAATATAAACACCAATCTTTGCTCAACTGGCAGGGATGGCTGAAATATTAATCCTTGCATTTCGATTACGAGTTCCATTATATAGCAAATCCGGTGTCATCTCCCACAATTGATTTTGGTGATGCAAACCCTAAAAATGGGAGGGGATAGAAGTGTCTTCGCGGACTTTCTTGCAACGCGCAACCGAGAACAGCACAATGTGACACCGGTTTTAAAAAAAAACTGTACCGTTGTAGGTCTTGCTGCTTGTTCATTCGACCATTAAAAAATCAGCAGTGGGAGTTGTTACATTTGTAGGATTTTAAGGAGAGCAAGGGGATTCGGTAATGGATGTGCTATATTCAGTGTTAATACTTGATTGATATTGTGAATTCAAGTGATCGCCTTCATCTCTTACTGCATTGGTTAATGTCTTCCTTTACTTGATTAAATTACCTCAGTGTGCCTTTAATGGTGTTGGCTGCCTGGATGCATTATATATTGATACCCAAGAGACAAAGATGCAATAACCGGAAGGTTTTACATTATTGATCGTAAGTAAGTGTGTTTGCAGAAGAAACCGTGAGTGGTTTCCGCCGCTGCATTCTAATCATAACTTTATAGTTGTTGAAATTATTGCGAGGTTATATAGTTTTAATCGGTTACTATAATTTATTTTATCAATTATCAAGAACGCCAAAACATATGTACCATTTTAACCTTCTGCTTGACTCTATCAGATTGCCTTGAAAGTATAGAATCGTCGAGAAGCATCTGTAAATGTTTATAACACGTTGCTTTGCAATTTATTCAATTGTTTCAAACTCGGTTAGGGAAGCTGAGAAACAAAAGCTGTTTCCCCCTACAATTTTAGCAAAAAAAAGCCTTGCTGTCTGTTACACTTCGGATTTCTCTAAAAAACAAAAAATGTGATCACATGCTTAAACCTTCTAGAAGGTTCTCTTGAAACCGCCAGCTCACCCAGGCAGGAAATGCTGAGCTTCCCTGTGCCTGCTGTTTACGCAGAAACCTTCCAACAGTAATAGTAGCGGGCAGCGGCGCGGACCGGACCGGACCATTGCAAAGGGGCGCTGTAGGGCAGAGCCGCACATCAATACTTTAATAAACTGCAGCCGCCTCATAAAGAACAAAAACATTGAGCTTTGCACTCGTATTTCTTTATGGCCAATAAACGCAAGGAAATGGCGATAGGATGAAAACAAGCTTTAACTTGCGAAGAAACAGCGCATTGTTCTGGCTGCTAATTTCCACCATTATTTATTGATGAGGACAACAATCTCCACATCTGCAGCTGGGGGCATTGTTCTTGCTTCAAACACAGACAAAAACCTTCCCCACCCCCGCGTACACCCGCCTGCAGTGCAATAAGAACCACCCATGGAGAAAAGCCGCATTATCCCAAACATCAGCAGAAGCCATTTTGCAAGCTCTCAGCTTCACTCTGTCTGCCAGGAGAAGATAATGCGAAATTCGAGACTTCGGCAAGCAACCAGCACTGCAGGCTGCCGAGCACCTCAGTGCCTTAAGTCAGATTATTTCGAAATATGGATCTGCAATCATGAGAATTAGTTTAACAAAGGTCAGATTGAAGTGTTTGTATTCAAAGCTTTTTTTTAAAAAAAAGGATCGATGTTTAGAAATACATTTAATTGAAAATGTTTAAACCCTGGCGGTCAATTCCGCAACTGCAACTTCCCCAAAAGCGGCTTCATGCAAAAACAAAGCATTTTACTATCCGCTATCGCGACAAACCACACATTTTGTCCCTTATGGAAGTCCGCAACACTAAGTTTACGACGAAATTACATCATAGTACCTAACCAAAATAAATTAATATATTAAATCGAAACAAAATTAGAGGCTTTTCTTTTGAGCTTCGCCTGTTTGGGCGTGCGGGGACCAGCAACAGACACTGCAACCATTATCCAATACAGACACGAGGGCGGGACCTTAGTGATTCACTGCTATCGCTAGCACATTTATCTGCTTTGAACCTCTTGCTGCAACAATAGCAGTTACACAGCGAAGACTGGATGATAACCATGCACTCCCCAGGGACGAGTTCTGCTTCCCCTCACCCACGAAGGGCAACCGTTTAGTCAAAAAAACTGCATGTGAAATCACGCAGTTACCTTGTCTATATATGTTTGTACAAATAATTCACCAGCCCGTGAAGATGGTAACATAAGTATCACCGCCCTCGCTACGCCGTTTGTGCGAAGTGCCAGTGCAGCCGGTTAACGCCCTGCTTTGTTTGAATACTGTTCTTGTGTCTCCTTTGTACGGACATAAACTTGTCTCAGCTGAGCAGTGGCGTTTTACAAACAGGTCATTGTGTTGGAGCCTTTACAAAGCAAATGATGGGGCTTTTTCGTGCCCAATATAAATCAGCAGATTCTAGTTTAATCATTTGGCAAATGGCAACGTTTGCACACAGGAACAGAAACATCTCGAGTGCAGCGTGCTGGCGCAGAGCACGGAGACATAAATAGCTGCTAAATCAGTAGGTGGACTGCCATGGTAACGGATTTCGGGCTTGATGTCACGGATAGTTTCCATAGCAATGAGCCTGGATTTCATGTCGCAGCATGAGGTCAATGTTTCCATGGAGATGGGTTGGGTGTGTGCTGGTCCGACCCTTTAATGATGGTCTGCATTCTGTAACGGGGAGGAGGGAGAAGGGTCCCCGAATTGATGTTTATTTCGTGAATCCAGATGCCGGCTGCTTTGTGTTAAATTGGCTTTTTGTGGGGGAGGCAGTACTGCTTCGGATTTTGTCATGAGCAACACATTCGTGAAGGTTCAGCAGCTGCACTTAATTCTTTTTCCTCCAGTCAAGCCGCGAAATTCACTGACAAAATAATGCAATTTTACGGGATTTTTTCAAAAGCTAATGATCAGACCCGCAAACGAGAATGCAAGATGTGAACAAGCAATTTGCATAGGATATTCTAACGTTAGGTGCAGTAGTAATTTGGGAGCTTTGTATATATTCAAATGATGGTATCTCTTAACAGCTTTGAACAAATATTCGGTAGTTTCTTATTAAATTAGGTAAATGTATTCGACTGTAAACAATACCGGGAAAAGGCAAAGATGGTTGGTTCTTTGTTGTGCTGATTGGAGCGCCGAGTATGTTGAAAATTGCCTGCATCTGCTGCCACCTGGTGCTTCAGACACCCACATACATCACAGGCAGCAACTGACTTCATTAAAATTGCACTAATTGCAATTTTAACTCTGCAGAGAAAAAAAAATCTGCGTTTGTAATATTCACACGACGAATGATCAAACAGGTAAATAGGGTCTTCACAGAAAGGTGATTATTTTTTAAGTGTTTCAAAATGCAGAAATTTGATCATAGCAATAAGATAAACAGAATCATACAATGATTTTTTAATCCAACAAATAAACATTTAATAGTTGTGATATGCAGAAAGAATAATAGTTAATGGCTGTCCGAAATAGCTGCTGATAAGGTGGCTGTAAGGGCTGTTATAACCCACTGCATTCTTATATTAATGGGGCGGGGTTGGAAATTCCAGACCCAGCACTGAGGAAGGAACAGTAATATATCTGAGACAGATGGTTGATGACTTGCTGGGGAATTTACAGTTGTTGGTGTTTCCATGCTCCTACTGCCCCTGTGATATTAGTAGGTAGTCAAGATCATGGGTTTGGGAAATGCTATTACAGAAGTCTCAGCGAGTCTGTTATGCACCTTCTAAATTTACACAGAAGTAAAATAAATATTCAGATGCTGAAAATCTAAAAGCAAAAAGAGAAAAATAGATCAGACACATTTTGAAGAGAGAAACAGAGTTGTGTTTCAGGTTGGAGAAACCAAATTCTGATGAATGATATCTGACCTAGTACCCTGACTCCGTTTCTTCTCCCACAAATGTAGCCTGACCTGATGAGAATTTCCACTATTTTCTGTGTTTGCTCTAAATTTACACATTGGATCAACAATGGGATGCAATGGAGGAAGTAATGGTCGATCCGGTAAATAGGGTACCTCCTACTCAATGTCAGCATGACCAAGGAGCTGATTATTGATTTAAGGAGAAGGAAACCAGAGGTCCATGAGCTGAGTCCTCACTGGAAGATCAGAGGTGGAGAGGGTCAGTAACTTAAAATTTCCCTGTTATTATTCCAGAGGATCTGCCCTGGGCCCAGCATGTAAGTGCAATTATGAAGAAAGCACAGTGGGGCCTCTACTTCTTTAGGAGTTTGCGAAGTTTCAGCATGACACCTAAAACTGTAACGAACTTCTATAGATGTGTAGTGAAGTGTTGGAAAATCCTCCAAAAAGTAGTGGATAAGGCCCAGTCCATCACGGTTAAAGCCCTCTCCACCACTGAGCACATCCACATGAAACACAGTTGTAGGAAAGCAGCATCCATCATCAGGGACCCCACCACCCAGGACCTGCTCACTCCTTGCTGCTGCCATCAGGAAGTAGGTACAGAAGCCTCAGAACTCACTTCACCAGGTTCAGGAACAGTTACTACCTCTCAACCATCAGGCTGTTGAATCAAAAGGGATAACTTCAATTGCCATAGGTGTCCCTGAACCTATGGACTCACTTTCAAGGATTCTGCATATCACGTTATGAATATCTATTGCTTATTTATCGGTTGAACACTCAGGTTGGTGTAATCTTTCATTAATTCTGTATGATTATTATTCTATGGATTTATTGAGTGTGCCCACAATACAATGAATCTCAGGGTTGTATATGATGACATATATGTACTTTGATTTTATGGACATTAATAAAATTGATTTTGAAAACAGCAGACACTAACCAGTTGATGTGCTCTGAAGTTGGAAAGACTAAGGGCAGAGTTCAAGAGGTAACTCACAAGTTGTCAAGTACTCAGCTTCTGGCCTGTTCTGACAGACACAACTTAGCTGTAGCTGGCCTAGTTAGGTTTTGGGCTATTGTTTCTTCATGATCTGTCACAATTCTGCCTTTAAGTTAGTTATTTCTATTGCACCTTTTTCAAATCTTAACAGATTGCTAGTAAATGAAAGTGAAACAAAAACAGCAGATGATGGAAATCTTAAAAAAAGCAAAATTCTACAAACATTCAGCAGATCAGGCAGCACCCGTGGAAAGATAAATGGTTAAATTTTATTTAATCTGTTACCCTCTGTTAGAACTGATGACGCTGATGAAGTGTCTGAACCTGAAACATTAACCGTCTCTCTGTCCGTAGACACTCTGCCTGACCTGCTGAGTGTTTCCAGCATTTTCTATTTTTGTTTCTGATTAAATTGGTCTTGTCCCAAATTAAAATTTTTACTTTTAATCTCATTGGGCCTCTTTCGCAGGATAAATCTAATTGAATTAATATTACTGCCCTCACAATGGTAAGCCACTGCTCCTTTCCACCTTCCCGGGTCCAGTCCCTAAAACAGTTCAATACTACTTGTCTTGTTTTGGGCTGATATGAAACTGATCACACGATGCATCTTGGGAATTCAGCTTCATCAGTGTCCTTTATTTTACCTGCGTTACAAATTTTGTGAAGGTAATTGAATCTTTCATTTCCATTTCCTTGCTGGATCAAATCTTTCTCCCTGTCCATTTGCTCAGAGTTGTTGTACACAATACTACCCCCAACATACCTGTCTGTATTCGCTTCGTTCAATTTCTCCTTTCTCCATCATGTGATGGATACAGATTTAATAGTATAGGCCTCTTTTCTCTAGATTTTACCAACATGAAAGGTGACCTAATTAAACAGTACACAACTCTTTGGGAACTCATCAGGGGAGATGTTTCCTTTAACTAAGGGATCTAGATCAAGGGCTTGCAGTATCAAAATACTATGTAATTGAGAACTGAGGTGATTTTTTTTCACTCAGTGAGAGGGCAAGTCTTTACAATTCTCATACATGGTAGGCTGTCACACACAGGATATGTGTGGAAACAACGGCTTTGAGGATTGGACAGGAAAATAATGTTGAGGTAGAATAAAAGTCATGAATTTGAGAAATAGAAAAGCTGGCTCATAGAGCCTAATGCCATGTTGCTACTCCCACTTAGGTTGTTATTCCTGAGATCAGTGACAGAGCCTGAGGCAAACAGAGATTTTGACAATGCATTGAAGGGGTCTGTTCCAGAAATGTCCTGCAAGCCAGCAGAGATCCATGCATCAGCTTTGCTGTTTGTTAAAGTTGTGGATGATTTTATCATTACTAAAAAAAATCTTTGGCAATTAAAAACTTAAAAAATGTCAGTTACCAATTAAAATTGAAATAAATAATTACATAACTATTTTAAAAATGAAAATAAAGATAAATGGCATTGTGATTGTGTAGCCAAGTTTCCATCAAACTCAATATACAAGTTTGCTGATGACACAACAATTGTAGGCCATATCTCGGGTAATGATGAGTTTGATCACAGAGAGGAAATTAAGAACCTGGTGGTATGGTGTGAAGACAGTAACCTATCCCTCAACATCAGCAAGACGAAGGAATTGGTTGTTGACCTCAGAAGGAGTAGTGGACCGCAGGACCCAATTTACATCAGTGATGCACAAGTAGAACAGGTCAGAAGCTTTAAGTTCCTCAGGGTCAATATCACAAATGACCTGACTTGGTCCAACCAAGCAGAGTTCACTGCCAAGAAGGTCCACCAGCGCCTTTACTTCCTGAGAAAACTAAAGAAATTTGGCCTGTCCCCTAAAACCCTCACTAATTTTTATAGATGCACCGTAGAAAGCATTCTTCTAGGGTGCATCACAACCTGGTATGGAAGTTGTCCTGTCCAAGACCGAAAGAAGCTGCAGAAGATCATGAACACGGCGCAGCACATCACACACCCCAATCTTCCATCCTTAGACTCACTTTACACTGCACGCTGTCAGAGCAGTGCTGCCAGGATAATCAAGGACATGACCCATCCAGCCAACAGACTTTTAGTTCTTCCCTCTGGGAGAAGACTCGTACAGCCAGATTTGGGAACAGCTTCTTTCCAACTGCGATAAGACTGTTGAACAGATCCTGATCCAGATCTGTGCCGTACCCTCCAAATATCTGGACCTGCCTCTCGATTTTTTTTGCACTACCTTACTTTCCATTTTTCTATTTTCTATTTATGATTTATAACTTAAATTTTTAATATTTACTATCCATTTGTAATCCAGGGAGCGGGAAGCGTAGAATCAAATATCGCTGTGATAATTGTACGTTCTAGTATCAATGGTTTGGCAACAATAAAGTATAAAACTAAGGAACCAGACAAAATTGCATTGATATTCCTGTTCAGTTAAGCTTTGTGCCCATTCTGCCTTCTCTGGTGGAAATAGATTCCAAAGAGGTGGTTTTGAAAATAAGCCAAAATCATGTTCTTGCAGGTCCTTGCTCAGCTGTCTAGATTACATCCATAGGAAATGTGAGGAAAGTGTCAGATTCTTTTTCCAATAGATTCAAAGAAGCTTCTGTAAGATGTGCCAGAACCTCAAAGTTGAATGGTCACAATCAGCATCTGAACATATAGCAAAATAAAGTTAAATAACTTGACCAGGGTACCAAGTCAGATATGTTGCACCTCTTCAGGGAAAGGACCAATATCATTATGAGGAATGTTTGCTGACTTAAATCAGATTTAAATTAGGCAATGGTGCAAGGCCATGATAAAGAAAATTGTAAACAAAGTATATGAGGAAGGGATAAAGCATGCAAGCACACAAGGGTTTCAGCAAATAAAGATAGGGTATGGAAAATTCAGGCAAAGGATAATGGTCCACAATTGTTGTTATGATTGGAATGCATTTACTACAAAGATTGGAGCTGGGACACTTAACTTACCAATTCCCATGGTTATTGTGACTATACTTCTTCCAACCTGTCTCCTGTAAAATGCTATTCCCTTTTCTCAGTTCCTTTGACTCCGCCACATCTGTTTCCAGGATGTGACTTTCCTTTCCAGGACATCAGAGACATCCTCCTTCTTTAAAGAATGGGGTTTCCTTTCCTCCACCATTGATGCTGCCCTCACCCGCATCTTCTCCATTTCACAAATATCCGCACTAATTCCCATCTTCCCACTACCTTAACAGTGATAGAGTTCCTCTTGTCCTTACCTTCCACCCCATGAGCCTTTGAAGCCAACACATTATTCTCTGCAACTTCCACCATCTCCAAAGGCATCCGACCTCCAAACATTGCTTTACCTCCTCCCCCACCCGCCCCCACTTTCTGGAGGGATCGCTCCCTCCGTGATTCCCTTGTCCATTCGTCCCACCCTGCTGACCTCCCACCTGGCATTTCTCCCTGCAAGCAGCCAAAGTGCTACACCTGCTTTAGATGATCTGAGCAATGGGATCAACATGCACGAAACTGCGCACCCTAACGCCTTCAACATCGTTTTGGGGGATTTTAACAAGGCCAGATTGAGAAAATCACTAAGCAATTACCATCAGTAGATCACTTGCAATACCAGAGGAAACACCACACTGGACTATTGTTACACTACCATTAAGTCTGATCACCTAGCTGTACTTCTACTTCCTGAGTATAGGCAGAGACTGACGACTGCAGCACCAGTAGTGAGGACCAAGAAGGTTTGGACAAGGGAAGCGCAGGAATGCCTACAGGACTGCTTTGAATCAGTGGACTGGACTGTATTCAGGGATTCATCTTTGAATCTGGATGAGTATGCTGCAGTTGTTACCGACTTCATTAAAACCTGTGTGGATGAGTGTGTGTCTACGAAGACATACTGTACATTCCCAAACCTAAGGCCGTGGATGAACCAGAAGGTACGTTGTCTGCTGAAGGCTAGATCTGTGGCATTCGTCTGGCAATCCAGGCCTGTACCAGAAAACCAGGTATGATTTCCAGAGGGCTATTTCAAGGGCGAAGAGACAATTTTGAATGAGGTTGGAGGTGATATCAGATGCACGGCAACTCTGGCAAGGACTACAAGACATTACTTCCTACCAAGCGAAACCCAATAGCATGAATGGCAGCAATGCTTCACTACCAGATGAACTGAACACCTTCTATGCATGCTTTGAAAGGGAGAACAAATCTATAGCTGTGAAGATCCCTGCTGCACGGGATGACCCTGTCTCGGAGGCCGATGTTAGACTCTCTTTAAAGAAAGTGAACCCTCGCAAGGCAGAAGGTCCCGATGGAGTACCTGCTGTGGCTCTGAAAACCTGTGCCAACTAGCTAGTGGGAGTATTCAAGAACATTTTCAACCTCTCACTGCTACGTGCAGAAGTTCCCACTTGCTTCAAAAAGGCAACAATTATACCAGTGCCTAAGAAGATCAATGTGGGCTGCCTTAATGACTATCGCCCGGTAGCACTCACATCGACAGTGATGAAATGCTTTGAGAGGTTGGTTATGACAAGAGTGAACTTATTCAGCAAGGACCTAGACCCATTGCAATTTGCCTATCGTCAGAATAGGTCAACAGCAGACGCAATCTCCTTGGCTCTTCACATGACTTTAGACCACCTAGACAAAACAAACACCTACATCAGGATGCTGTTCACCAAATATAGCCCAGCACTTAATACATCATTCCCACAATCCTAATTGAGAAGTTGCAGAACCTGGGCCTCTGTACCTCCCTGTAATTGGATCCTCAACTTCCTAATCAGAAGACCACAGTCTGTGCAAATTGTTGATAACATATCCTGTTTGCTAACGATCAATACTGGCGCACCTTAGGGGTGTGTGCTTAGCCCACTGCTCTACTCTCTGTGTACACATGACTGTGTGGCTAAGCATAGCTCAAATACCATCTACAAATTTGCTGATTGTTGATAGAATCTCAGGTAGTGACGAGAGGGCGTACAGGAGTGAGATATGCCAACTAGTGGAGTGGTGCCGCAGCAACAACCTGGCACTCAACGTCAGCAAGACGGAAGAGCTGATTGTGGACTTCAGGAACGGTAAGACAAAGGAACACATACCAATCCTCATAAAGGGATCAGAAGCGGAGAGAATGAGCAGTTTCAAGTTCCTGGGTGTCAAGATCTTTGACGATCTAACCTGGTCCCAACACATTGATGCAGTCATAAAGAAGGCAAGACAGCAGCTATACTTTATTGGGAGTTTGAAGCAATTTGGCATGTCAACAAATACGCTCAAAAACTTCTATAGTTGTACCGTGGAGAGCATTCTGACAGGCTGCATCACTGTCTGGTATGGAGAGGCTACTGCACAGGACCGAAAGAAGCTGCAGAAGTTTGTAAATCTAGTAAGCTCCATCTTGGGCACTAGCCTACAAAGTACCCAGGACATCTTTAGGAAGCAGTGTCTCAGAAAGGTAGCGTCCATTATTAAAGACCTCCAGCACCCAGGGCATGCACTTTTCTCACTGTTATCATCAGGTAGGAGATACAGAAGCCTGAAAGCACACACTCAGCAATTCAGGAACAGCTTCTTCCCCTCTGCCATCCGATTCCTGAATGGACATTGAAGCTTTGGACACTACCTTACTTTTTAAATATACAGTTTATCTGTTTTTGCACATTTTTTAATAATCTATTCAATATACGTAATTGATTTACTTGTTTATTTATTATTATATTTTATTTTATTTTTTTTTCTCTCTCTCTCTCTGCTAGATTATGTATTGTCTTGAACTGCTGCTGCTAAGTTAACAAATTTCACGTCACATGCCGGTGATAGTAAACCTGATTCTGATTCTGATTCACCTCTTTCCTCACCTCCATTCAGGGCCCAAACAGGCCTTCCAGGTGAGACAACACTTCACCTGTGAACCTGCTCTATTCATCTATTGTGTCTGGTGCTCCTGATGCGGCCTACTCTACATTGGTGAGACCCATCGTTAATTGGGGACAGTTGCGTCAAGCGGCTCCGCTCCATCTGCAAAAAGCAGAACTTTCCCGGTGGCCGAACGTTTTAATTCCCATTCCGACATGTCGGTTCATTGCCTCCACTTGTGCCACGATGAGGCCGTCCTCAAGGTTCAAAGGTTCATTTCTTATCAAAGTATACAATTCTGAGCTGCTGCTTCTCCAGGTAGCCATGAAACCAAGAAAGAAAAGAACAGCAGCACAAACATCAATCCCCAAATCCCTCCTCCCCGCACAAAAAAACAAACAAAAATGAAAGAGGCACATTGACCCCCCCATCCTGCTCCCCCTCCCCCACACCCAAAAAAGAGAAAGATTGGGTGAAAAACACAACAGAAAAAAACCATAAGGCTGAAACAAAGTCAACAGTCCAAGTCCACATCCAAAACTCAGGAAACTTGGGCAACATTCTCCGTCTCCATAGCAGAGCAATCTCACCTGTGACAAAAGGGCAGTCTTCTCTCTCGGTAGCAGAGGACTCTCACTAGCAATAAAAAGGCAGTCTCCCCTCTCTGGCAGCAGAGCGATCCCCCAGCGATAAAAAGGTGGAGAAACAACACTTCATATTCTGTCTGGGTACCCTACAACCTGATGGCATGAATATCGATTTCTGCCTCCAGTAATAAAATACTTCCTTTCCTTTCCCCTTCCCTCCTCTTCTATTCCCCACACTGGCTTCTTACCTCTTCTCATCTGCCTATCACCTCTCCCACCCTTTACCTTTCCTACCCAGCTGGCTTCACCTTTTACCTTCTCGCTGTCTTCCTTCCCCTCCCCCCACCTTTTTGTTCAGGTGTCTTCCCCTTTCCTTCCAATTCAGAAGAAGGGTCTTGGCCTGAAACATCAACAATTTATTCATTTCCACAGACGCTGCCTGACTTGCTGAGTTCCTCCAGCATTTTGTGTGTGCTGCTTGGGAACCTTACTGCTTGCTAGATATATTCGAGCAATTTGGGTGTCAATGAAGGAGGTACAGTTATTAAGTTTGCAGATGGTACAAAGTTGGTGATGGTGTTGATTGCAGGTTAGTCCTTGGCTGGAGAATGATAATGTTGAGTTTGTAAGATGAGTAGAGCAATGGTAAATGAAATTTAATCCTTATAAACTGTGAGTTGAAACAATTTGGAAGGACCGATTGGTTAGGATATACTCTATATACAAGGAAGGGTGTACTCTGGGACGTTCTGAAGGACCTTGATGTACATGTTCAAAGATCCCCAAAGGCAACAACACAGGAGTTAAGAAGTCATATGGGATTCTTTTTGTCATCAGCTGGGGGAAATAATGTAATAGCAATGAAATTAAGGTAGAGCTGTATAAAACGTAAGTTAGACGACTTTTGAAGTTCTGTGTACCACTGGTTGCCAGCTTTCAGGAGGGTTTGACTGCACTGGAGGGTGTAGAATAGATTTACCAGGATGTTATATGGTATAGGGTATTTCAACAATGAGGCTAGGTTTGTTTTCCCTAAAGGCTGAAAGACTGAATAAGGATCTGATTGAGGTAAACGAAATTGCTAAAGCAAAGGTTATTAGAACATAGAACAGTATAGCACAGGAACTAGCCCTTCAGCCCACAATTAAATTAGTAATCAAATGGTCAACTAAACTGATCCCTTCCGCCTACACAATGTCCATATCTTTCCCTTTTCCTAACATTCATGTGCCTATCTAAACGTCTCTTAAAACTCTCGAATATATTTCCCTCTAACATCACCCCAGGAAGTGCATTCCAGGCATTCACCAGTCTTTGTGGAAAAAAATTCGCCGCTCACATCTTCTTTGAAATGCCCCCCTCACACTTTAAATGCATTCCCACTAGTATTAGACATTTCAACCATGGTAAAATGATACTATCTGCCTACTCAATTTATGCCTCTCATAATCTTATAAACCTGTATCAGATCTCCCCTCAGCCTTTTCTACTCCAGAAAAAATAGCCCAAGCTTCTCCAACCTCTCATTATGGCACATGTCCTCTAATCCAGACAACATCCCTGTAAACCCCTTCTGCTCCATCTCCCAAGCATCAACATTCTTCCTATAATGGAACAACCAGAACTGTATGCAATGCTCCAGGTGCTGCTTAACTAGAGTTTTATAAAGCTGTAACCTAACTTCCTGACCTTTGAACTCAATGCCTCAACTAATAAAGGTGAGCAAGCCATATGCCTTCTTAACCACCCTATCAACCTGTATAGATACTTTCAAGGACCTATGAACTTGAACCCCAAGATGCCTCTGCTCATCAACACTGTTAAGGGCCATGTGTACATTTGACTACCAAGGTGTAATACTTCACATTTGTCTGGGTTGGCATCTGGCCCAGATAGGGTACCTGTGCTAATCAACCAGCTGGAGTGTTCATTGATACCTTTAGCCTCTTACTTCGGCAGTCTGATGTACCCACCTGCTTTAAGCAGGCTTCAACTATACTGGTGCCCAAAAAATGTAGTAGCTTGCCTCAGTGACTATAGTCCAGAAACACTTAGACTCACTGTGAAGAAGTATTTTGAGAGGTTGGTAATGAAATATCAACTGCTGAGTGACTACCATCACAACAGGTTCATAGCAGATGCCATTACATTGCCTCTTCACTCAACCCTGAAACATCTGGACAGTGAAGATGCATACATCAGGATGCTATTCACTAGCTACAGCTCAGCAATCAATACTATCACCCTTTCAAAACTAATCAACAAGCTTCAAGACCTAGGCCTCAATACCTCCTTGTGCAACTGGATTCTCGATTTCCTCACTTGCAAACCCCAGTCAGTTTGGATTGGCAACAACATCTCCTCCAAAATCATCATCAGCACAGGTGCACCACAAGGCCGTCTGCTTAGCCCCCTGCTAAACTGGCTTCATGGTTATGACTGTGAGGCTAAGCACCAGCTCCAATGCCATATTTAATTTTGCTGGTGACACCATTGTCATAGGTAGGGATATAGAAGGGAAACTGAAAATCTGGCTGAGTGGTGCCATAACAACAACGTCTCTCTTAATATCAGCAAGACCAAGGAGCTGATTATTGACTTCAGGAGGAGGAACCCAGAGGTCCATGAGCCAGTCGTCATGGGAGAACCAGAGGTGGAGAGGGTCAGCAACTTTAAATTCCTTGGTGTTATCATTTAAGAGGATCTAGCATGGCTCCAGCACATGTGTCATTACAAAGACCGCATGGCTGCTCTACTATATTAGAAGTTTGTGAAGATTCAGTATGTCATCTAAAACTTTGACAAACTTCTATATTTGTATAGTGGAGAATATATTGACTGCATCTCAGCCTGGTTTGGAAACACCAATACCCTTGAACATAAAAGTCTACAAAGAGTAGTGGATACTGTCCAGTCCATCATGGGTAAAGCTATCCCCACCATTGAGTACCTCTATAAGGAGCACTATCACAGGAAAACAACATCCATCATCAAGGACCCCCACCATCCTGGCCGTGCTTTCTTCTCATAGTTGCTATCAGGAAGGATGTATAGGAGCCACCGGATCTAGACCACCAGGTCCAGGAACAGTTATTAACCCTCAACCATCAGGCTCTTGAACCAGAGGGGATAACCTTCACTCGCCACAACACTGAACTCTTCCCATGGACTTACGTTCAAGGACTTTCAATCTCATGCTCTCGATAGTTGTTGCTTATTTGTTATTATTACTATCGTTTTGTTTTTCTTTCTTTTTGTCTTTGCACAGTTTGTTGTCTTTAGCACATTGGTAGTTTGTCCACCTTGTGTGCAGCTTTACATTGATTCTATTGTGTTTCTTTGTTTTTACTGTGAATGCCCACAAAAATGAACCTCAGGGTTGTATATGGTTGCATGTATGTATTTTGGTAATAAATTTACCTTGATCTTTGAACTTTGAAGCTCCATTTGTCATTTCTCCATCCATATCTGCAACTGTTATATATCCTGCAGAACTCTTTGCCAATCTTCGACACTATCCACAAAGCCGCCAATCTTTGTATCATCTGCAGACTTACTACCACACCCATCTACGTTTTCATCCAGGTCATTTATATACATCACAAACAGCAGAGGTCCCAGTGCTGATCCCTGTGGATGAGCACCAAGCACAGACCTTTAGTTAGAATGAGTCCCTTCAACCACTACCCTCTGCCTTCTATGGCCAAGCCAGCTTTGAATCCAAATGGCCAATTCACCATGGATCCCATGCATCTTAATCATCTGGATGAGCCTCCCGTGAGTTACCTTGTCAAATACCTTATGAAAATCCAGATAGATAAACAACTGCTCAACCTTCTTATCACCCTCATCACCTCATCAAAAACCTCATCCAAGTTAGTAAGACACGACTTGCCCACACAAAGCCATGCTGGCTCTGTCTAATCAGGACATGGTTTTCCAGATCCTATCTCTAACAATTCTCTCCAAAAATATCCCTTCCACTGACATGAGACTCATCAGTCTATAGTTTCCAGGATTATTCCTGGTTTCCTTCTTGGATAATGAAACATTAGCTACTGGCCAGTGCTCCAGGACCTCACTTGTGGCTGGAGAGGACAAAAGGATATTGGTCAAGGCCCCAGCAATTTCTTCTCTTGCCTTTCTCAGTAACCTGAGATAATCCCATCAGGCACTAAGAACTGGGCTCTTTACCTCAAAGTGGCCTAATACATCAATATGCTCGGCACTGATCTCACTGTCCTCCAATCCTTCTCCTTAGTAAATACAGACATAAAGTACTGTTTAAGGTCCTCACCCACATCCTCCACATCTAAACAAATGTTCCCCCCTGTATCCCTGAGTGGTTGTACCTTCTCCATAGATATCCTCTTGCTCTCGGTCTTGATATAAGTATAGAATGCCTTGGGATTCTTTTTAATCCTACTTGCCAAGGACTTTTCATGGCCTCTCCTGACTTTCCTAATTCCCTTCTTGAGTTCTTTTCTGGTTTCTTTATAATCCTCAAATGTTCTGATTGATTCTAGTTTCCTTAGTTTTACATACTTCTTCTTGACTAAATTTATCACCTCTCTTGACATTTTTACATTGCCATCCTTGTCCTTCCTTCTGATTTGAACATATTTTTCCTGTACTCTGTGCATTTGGTCTTTAAAGCACCATCCGTGTGTTGGATGTGGACTTGCCCAAAAACAGCTGTTCCCAATTAACTCTCCCTAGTTCCTGCCTAATGTTTTCGAAATTTGCCCAGCTCCAATTTAATGCTCTCCCACAAGGTCCATACTTATCCTTGTCAGTAGCTATCTTAAAACTTAAGGAGTTGTGGTCACTGTTCCCTAACTGCTCACCCACTGAAATATTGGTCACCAGGCCAGGCTCATTACCCAACAGCAAGTTCAAGACAATCCCTCCTCTTATTGGACTATCCACATAAATCCTCCTAGATGTACCTAACAAAGTCTGCCCCATCTAAATGACTTGGACTAAAAAGATCCATTTATTTTAGGGAAGTTGAAGTCTCCTATGATAACAATCCTATTGCTTCTACACCTTTCCTTAATCTGCCTACATATCTGTTCCTCAATATCCTAGTGGCTATTGCAGAGTCTGTGGTACAATCCCATCAGAGTGATTGCACCCTTCCTATTTTTGAGATATATCTAAATAGATTCAGTGGATAAGCCCTCCATTATGCCCCTGAGTGCAGTTGGGATTAGTAGAGTAACTCCACCCCCACCCCACCTTTCTACCTCCCTCTCTATATCT
This sequence comes from Mobula hypostoma, assembly GCF_963921235.1. Taxonomy (NCBI): domain Eukaryota; kingdom Metazoa; phylum Chordata; class Chondrichthyes; order Myliobatiformes; family Myliobatidae; genus Mobula; species Mobula hypostoma. The sequence goes on from NC_086100.1 coordinate 48,822,295, forward strand.
TTTCTAAAGCATCAAAATCCTGGGACAATAAGCAGGGATAATATTCCTATCCCTCTCTCAACCAAGCCTCTGCAATGGCCACAACATTATAGTTCCGTGTACTGAGCCATGTTCTAAATTAATTACAATTACCCATAATACCCCTAGCACTTAAAACTATTTATCTCATTATATATATTACTGGTCTTGAAATCTACTTCCTCTTCAGTCCTCCACTTTCTGACGGGGCGCTCTGGTTCCCAACCCCTGCCAAACTAGTTTAAACCCTTCTGGTTCCGTTCCAGTTTAGGTGCAACTCATCCCTCTTGTACAGGTCACCCATGCTGCAGAAGTTGTTTTAATAATCCAAGAACCTGAAACTTGGCCCCATGCACCAGTTCCCCAGCTACTTATTTATCTGTACTATCATCCTAATCCTGCCCTGACCATCACGTGACTCTGGGAGGTCCACCTTTAGCCACTTTCCTAACTCCTTGCTGAGGACCTCTTCTCCCTTTCTACCCATGTCGCTGGTGCCAATGTGCACCATGCCCTCTGGGTGCTTACCCTGCCCTTTGTGAATATTCTGCAGCTACTCTGAGACACCCTAGCACCTGGGAGACAGCACACCATCCTGGCTTCTCTTTTGTAGTCACAGAATTTCCTGCCATCCTCTTAACTATTGAATCTTCTATCACTATCACTCTGCCTGACTTTACCCTTCTCTGCTGAACCTCAAAGTTAGCCATAGTGCCACTGGCCTGGAGAATAAGTCATCCTCCCCCAGCAGTAACTGATGAAGATGGGTGTGGTGTATATGGATTTTAGCAAGGCATTTGATAAGGTTTCCCATGGTAGGCTCATTCAGAAAGCCAGGAGGGATGGGATCCAAGAGAACTCAGCTGCATTGGTTCAGAATTGGCTTGCTCATAGAAGGCATAATAATAATAATAATAATAATAATAATAGGCATCCGTTAATCTCGTGAAACCATGGATTTGTGCCTTGCAAGGTTTCCAGGGCACAGGCCTGGGCAAGGTTGTATGGAAGACTGGCAGTTGCCTATGCTGCAAGTCTCCCCTCTCCACGCCACCGATCTTGTCCAAGGGAAGGGCATTAGGACCCATACAGCTTGGCACCGGTGCCATCGCAGAGCAATGTGTGGTTAAGTGCCTTGCTCAAGGACACAACACGCTGCCTCAGACAAGGCTCGAACTAGTGACCTTCAGATCACTAGACGAACGCCTTAACTACTTGACCATGCGCCAATAGAAGGCATAGGCTGCTGGTAGATGAGTGTCTTCTGCATTGAGATCCACAACTACAAGTGTTCTGCAGGATCTTTCCTGGGACCCCTGCTGTTTCTAATTTTTTTTTTGTAAATGACTTGGATGTGGAAGTGGAAGGGTTGGTCAGTAAGTTTGCATATGGCATGGAAGTTGGTGGATTGTGGATAGTGAGGAAAGTTGTCATTGGTTACTTTGGGATGTTGAGATGCTGAGCTGAGTGAAGAATCAGCAGATGGAGTTCAACCTGGAAAGGTGTGAAATGATACACTTTGGAAGGTCAAACTTAATGGCAAAGTTAATGGCATAATTCTTAGCAGTGTGGGGAACAGAGGGGTCTTGGGCTCCACATTCATAGATTCCTCAAAGTTGCCACCCAAGATAATAGGGTAGTTAAGAAGGCGGAAGGTGTGTTGACCTTTGTTAGTTGGAGGGTTGAGTTCACGAGCCATAAGGTAATGTTTGCAGTTTAATAAAACTCTAGTTTGACAACACTTGGAGGATTTTGTTCATTTCTTGTGGCTCACTAAAGGAAGGATGTGGAAGCTTTGGGGAGAGCACAGAGCACACTTGCCAGGATGTTGCTTGGATTAGAGAATATATCTAATGAGGAAAGGCTGAGCAAGCTGGGGCTTTTCTCTTTGGAGCAAAGGAGAATGAGAAGAGACTTAATAGAGGTGTATAAGCTGATACAGGGCTTAGATATAGTGGACAGCCAATGTCTTTTTGCCAGGGTGACAGTGGCTAAGATGAAAGGATATTCTTTTAACATGATAGAAGGAAAATATAGGAGGATGTCAGAGATAACCTTTTTACAGAGCAGTATGTGCTTGGAACACACTGCCTGGGGTGGTGGTAGAGGCAGGTATCTTAGATGTTTAAGAGGTCCTTAGATAAGCACATGGATGAAAGAAAAATAGAGGGCTATATGGGAGGGGTTAGATCAATCTGGAGTAATTTAAAAGGAACACGGTAGGCTGAAGGGCCTGTACTGTTTTGTGTTGTTCTAAAAGTTAGATAGTGAGAAACTATCGGAAGTATCTAAAACAAAAGAGCATAGTAGTAGAAGACCAAGAGAGGAAGAATTCTTTTTTTTTAAACCAAGAGTGTGGCTAGAATCTGAGACCCACTACTCAAATATGAGGTGGAGGCAGGTACTTTCACAACATTTAGATGAGCACTTGGACCAACTTAGCATGGAAGAATGTTGAGTACAGTACTGGAAAAAGGGATTGGTATAGAAGGGTACACAATGGCAGGCATGGACAAGTTTTTTTCTCTCGTATGCCTCTGACTTTGTGTTTGGCTGTTGTCTGGATGCACACAGCTTTTGTAATAAGATAGGTAAGCTGACAGCACAAGTAGAAATAAATGGATATGATTAATGGCCAATACTGAGGCTTAGTTGCAAGGTGACCAAGGCTGGAAAGCAAGTACTCAGGATGTGTGACACTTCAGGCGTATTGGCAGAAAGAAAAAGGCAGTGAGGTAGGTTTGTTAATAAAGGAAAATAAGTTCATGCAGTGAACACAGGATAGTTTATTAGAGAAATACAGTACAGAGCCAGAGTACAGGCTATTTTTGATCTGGTATTGTGTTATGAGACAATTAATGATTTCATTGCACAGACTCCTCCAGGAAAGCATGATTACAACATTGTCATAAAAAGGAAGTGGCCAAAGTAAACATTAGTGCTTAAGTGAATGAGACTGGGGAATTAATAATGGAAAATAGACAGAAAATGACGACAATCCTAAATAATTATTTTGGATAGGCTTTCGTGGTAGCAAACACTGAAAACTTCCCAATATTAAGAGATATTTAAGTGCTGTAGAGAAGAAGGAACTTAAAACAGTATCTATGACTAGAGCAAAACTAATTTGAAGACTACTGGGGTTAAAAGCCAATGTCACCTAGACCTGATGGCCAGCATCCTCAGGTTTGAAGGAAGTGGCTATAGTGATAGAGGATGTATTGATTGTGATCTACCAGAATTTGTTGGATTCTGGGGAACTCTTGGAAGAAAGCAGGAAACAATCAGCTGGTTAGCCTAACAGATGTCAATGAGAAAATGCTAGAATCCATTTTTAGTAACATATTTAGAAAATCATAAGACACTCAAGCTGTCTTCAAGTAAACAGAGCCACAGTTTATTAAATCTTTCAGGATAGTTCTATCCTTTCATTTACAGTAATGTCAGGAACCTATTATAAATGGGTTTAAGTCCTGGAATTCCCACCCAATAACACCATGCAAGTCCTTTCACTGAAAGGACTGTAGTGCTTCAAAAGTTTGGAATAGCTAATAATTACACCTTGTCAGTAATGTTAAAACTGGCAAATGAATTAAAGAAAGAAGGAATCGTGCTGATATTGCTCTGGAAAAGCACAGGGAGCAATAATTACAACATGAAAATCTGCAAAAGAAGATGTTTTATCTTAGGGATACCTAGATATTTCACACAGATACTAACAACTATTTGTTTTTTGTAATAAGCAAAATATATGTAACAACAGGTAATCAACATACAAAATCAATGATAACTAGTGCACATTTTTAAAGAAATACTTCAGTATTTTAATAATAATTCATCATTCTGTTTTTGGCTAAAATCAATGATTTTGGTGATAAATTAACATCTTACAGGACTGCAACACTAGTTCACCAAGACTTCTGCAGCACATTTGTAGTTGAATCCTAGAGCCCCATGGTGACAATGAGAAGTTCCTTGAGAATGTGATTAAGTGCCTCTGGAATATCTCATAGCTCTTCCTCCAACAAAAGTAAACATTCATAGTAGATCAATTCGAATTCCATGATTCCTTTGTTTATATTTTGTTTTTATATGCTTTCTTGAAAAGCTGGAGACTATTTGGCCCATTGAGTGCTAGTTCTAAGAGCATTCCATCACTTCCATTTCCCTTGTTACTTTGCTGTAATTTCTGCTAGACAGTCAATTCCCCTCGTTTGTTCCTGCCCCTACCTACACAGAAGATAATTTACAGTAACCAATTAACCTACCAACCAATACAGCATAAGTACATAGATGACAATCACAAGAATAATGTGTGAATTTCATTCAGACAGCACTCTAGGTTAGGATCAAACCCTTTTGGAGAAGCTGTGAGGCAGCAGCACTAACTACTGTGCCACACTCCAAAGTAATGTAGTTTCTGTACAACTATATTTCTGATATTCTGTAACCAAACAAATGAAATTGCCAAGAACCTTAACACTCTTACCATCATGTGCAGATGTCAGACAAATCTCTTACCTGTATTGCCTGTGATGTTGTTCTCGAAATATGGGAAATTGAAACTCAATAATAATGGACACAAAAATCAAAATAACAGAGTTGAATGAAATGATGTAAAATATAACATTCAGGAAGTCCAATGAGTGTTTGTAAAGGCAGAGTCTATACTTTGCTCTTATTGGACATGTACAAATAAATCAATAACATGTACAGATTAAGAATACATCAGACGCAAGAGAAACCAATTTGTGTGGCTTTAAGCATATTTTACAAATCCTCAAAACTACAATCTGTGCAACTCATGAAGAATCTGGAAACTATAACATTTATCTGGGATGTCTAGTACAGTTTCATTAACCGTAAGGAGGAGTGAGTTCTTATACCAGTGCAGAATATGTTTCTTTGATACTGTAATAGGGAGGTTCCTAGCAATGGGAAACAGAAGTCCCATGATCTGCCCTTGGCCGTGAAGGTAGGTAAGGTTGTCTCTGCAGGAAGAGTCTAACACTCCTGCAATGGATAACAGTTTGATACCAGTGGACTGGGGCTTTACTTTCATGCATGCTCAGAAGTCTTTACCTGCCACTATTTCCATATTTTTCCCCATCTCTGATTCCTTCTGGACTCTCAGAAGATGTTGCTATTGCAGACAGTTTCAGTGACGTTGACACTTTCCCTATGTTTGCCCATTATACTCAGCATAAAGAACCCAGTGGTAGAGGTATGGACCGGGCTAAATGTGGCAGCAAAGTAATATAGTGAAAGTACAACCATTCATTGTGGGTTGGAAACCTCGACACAGACTCAGGCATCTGCAAGATTGGAAGTATATGAAAGATGCAGTGAAGTGGAAGACTGGGCAGCATCAGGACACCAATCAGGCTCATTTTTAAAATAATAGTGACCTCTTGTGGTGCTTCAGCTTATCCACAACTGAGTAAACAGAATGAAATACAATCACAGGTACGAGATATTCCTGAGTTCATCTGACCAGTTAAATCCACAGCTAATCCCAAAGTGTGAACCAAGAAACTATCCTTGTATCAGTTAGGCGATGATTCTAAAAAACATTCTTAGTTTTCAATTAGACTTTACAGTAGACCATTGTATAACTGCATCATGAAGGGATATTGTTTTTACCAGGAACCCATTTTCTAATGACCAGAACTTGCTGCAATAATAACTTGCATTTTCAAACTTGCAGCTGTAACTTAGATTTTAGACAGATAATAAAATGTTTGCATTGCCTGATAAAACATCTAAACCATGGAGGAGAGTTGAGTGCATGATTGTGTTTAGGTGTTTTAATTTCCACCAACATATAAAAATACAAGCAACACACATCAAAGTTGCTGGTGAACACAGCAGGCCAAGCAGCATCTGTAGGAAGAGGTACAGTAGACGTTTCAGGCCGAGACCCTTGAGTCCTGATGAAGGGTCTCAGCCTGAAACATCGACTGCACCTCTTCCTACAGACGCTGCTTGGCCTGCTGCGTTCACCAGCAACTTTGATGTGTGTTGCTTGAATTTCCAGTATCTGCAGAATTCCTGTTGTTTGCATATAAAAATACAATTGTGTTGAAAAAGTGGGTCAGAAGAATCAACTCTCTTAACATTTCATGTTGGATAAGATTTACAAATAGTTCAAGAATCCCAAAATCTCTTCAAGTACTCTGTAAACCTATTTGATTAAAAATTATATGTATGCCTGAATTCATGTTAAACTAAGTTTATATTTGCTCTATCAAGAACTCTGTCTACTTCAATTTGGGGTCAAACCCACACTAACTTGATTGTATAAAATCCAAAATGCTTAGCACAAACAATGTGAAGAATAAATAGCAATAACAGCTGCTTTGTGTTGTGTATTTATTTAATATATCTATTGCTAAACTGAGCATGTGAATATAGTCTCCAGCATTTCAGAAAGCTATTTACTAAATATACCTGCAACACACATCAAAGTTGCTGGTGAACTCAGCAGGCCAGGCAACATCTCTAGGAAGAGATACAGTAGACGTTTCAGGCCAAGACCCTTCGTCAGGACTAACTCTTCCTAGAGATGCTGCCTGGCCTGCTGTGTTCACCAGCAACTTTGATGTGTGTTGCTTGAATTTCCAGCATCTGCAGAATTCCTTGTGTTTACTAAATATACCTTGTTGCCCACCCTGCCTGCTGCAGTAAGTCTTTCACAGTATTTGTGATGGTATACTTCTCCCAATTTAACTTCTGTAAACTTTTATAATTCTGCATCAAAACGTATTTTAAAAAACTACAAGCCATGGATTCAAATTCTTGAGATCAAAACCCTTTTGATGTTTTCAAGGTATTGTGCTAAATAAAAAACATTTTCATTGCTTATTGACAGTATTGTGGTGAGAAACAACTTATTCTGAGATTTTCAAAACAATTCGGGTGGTTCTTCAGTCACAACGTTACTTCTGGTACAGAAATGCCCGACACATTTCCATAATGCCCGTTTGTTATATTGAAAGATTAAGGAGCTGCATCTCATTGAAAATTTTATTGGGATGCTTTCTGGGCCATTTGATTCTCTGCACAGAAATAACACCTTAGTTTCCTGCACAGAAAGAGTCCCCAGAAATAACCCTGTGCTCCATAGCGCATCACAGAACTCATAATTTCTGTAAAGGTCAAAGACTGTAAGATAAATTTGTATGTTTAGAAATGTGGAATATTTAGAAGTGTGTGGAACACAGATCAGCTGACAATGTTGCTTTCATTCTCAGAGTTGATCTACAGATTTCAGGTGTTTGAGCTTCAGGTCCATAGCAGTATCTCTACTTGGCTGTTTGTTCAATGATGCCATGGGATAGAATATTTGAACAGCTAGTCACAGCAGATATGATGTTATTCTGAGAAAGGCAATATGTGTATCCTGTTGGACCACTGCCCTTCCAATAGACTGTAGATCATTGTTCTCATGTAAATGCATAAAAACAAAACACAGCAACTCATGTGATTTTTTTCCACGTGAATCTCCAGCATTCACAAGGCACAACACCATAATTATCCCATTTTGATTACCAATGGATGTCCTATCAATCGATGAGACAGACTACTGCTGTAAACCTTTGATTGTATATCCATAGTTAACCCCATGATCCACAATATATCACAAGAGTTCTTCCTCAGCACCATAAGGTTTGAAGACATGGGATCTGGTTTGAAATAGCAAATAAGATACAAAGTTGGCTTGGTGGTAGAAGGCAGTAATTTAGGGTTACTTTTCAGATTGGAGACACAGAGATTGGTGCCAGGATGGTTCATCATTTATTAATTATTTGGATGAGAATATTTGTAGTTATCACCCAAAATTGGTGGTATAGTGAACTACCAAGAAGGTTGTCTAAGGTTTCAACAGGATCTTGATCTACTGAAAAAGTTTTTAAATGAATGGCTTAAGGAATTTACCTTGGACAAGTTCAGTCCTGAAGAAGGGTCTCAGCCAGAAATGTCGACTGTTTATTCTTTTCTATAGCTGCTGCCTGAGCTGAGCTTCCCCAGCATTTGGTGTGTATTACAAACGGATGTATTTGTAAAATTAAACTAAGTCAGCACATACACAGTGAATGGCAGGAGTATTTTTGAACAAGTACATAGTTCCATGAAAATGGGAACATTGTGGACAGAGTGATTAAAAAAAAAGGCGTCTCACATGCTTGGCTTCATCAGCCAAGGCATTGAGTCAAAGTGTTGAGAACTCACAGTACAGTTGTACAGTTTGCTTAGCTAGCTCCATCAATGGACATTAATCTTCCTGCTATCAAGGACATCTTCAAAAAAATGATGCCTCAAGGTGGTATCCATCATAAAGGTCCTTCACCATCCAGGACTTCTCATTAGTACCATCATGGTGGAGGTACAGGTACATCTTAGGAACAGCTTCCTCCCCTCCGTTATCAGATTTCAAAGGGTCCATGGACCCATGAACACTACCTATTTTGCTCTTTTTTGCACTATTTTATATTATTGTAACATAGTAATTATTTTTACATGTTGCACTGTACTGCTGCCACAAAGCAACTAATTTAACAACATATCAGTGATAATAAACTTGATTCTGATCATTGGCTAGGCTATACTTGGAGTGCTGTGTTCAGTTTTGGTCACTGTACTATAGGAAGAATGTGACTATGCTAGTGAAGGTGCAGAAAAGAACCACAGGAATATTGCCTAGAGTGAAGACCAAGAGGTGACCTTATATAGTTTTATCAAATTATGGGAGGTGTAGGTGGTCACATTTGTTTTAGAGGGTAGAGAAGTCTAAAACTGGAGAGCATAGTTTCCAGATTTAAAGGGGACTGAGGGGGTACATTTTCTACACAGACAGTGGTGAGTATATAGAAAAAAAGTGACCAGAGGAGGCGGGCAGAAACAAGTACAATCACAATGTTTAAAGACAAGCGATGGATACGAAAGAATTAAAGCAGGGGTCCCCAACCTGGGTCCACAGACTCCTTGCTTAATAGTATTGGTCCATGGCATCCAAAAGGTTTGGAATCCCTGGATTATAGGGATATGGAGCAAATGTAATAGGCATCATGGTTCTTGTGAATAAGGTGGGTAGAAGGGCCCATGGCTCTGTTATACAGCTCTATGACTCCATAAGTCAAGAGTCTGCAAAGCTCACAACCTCTGCGCTCCACTTTTGCCTACAAGCACTAATGACAAGGATCTCAGCATCTCTAGATTTTGCACCTGTTCAAGGTCCCATCACCACTATTCTCAAGCCCTTAGCTTGCAGGGGCTTGGGATCACTTGTGAGATTAGGTTATAGAGACAACTCCACAGGCCAGACCATCGTGCAGGCTTACAGCAACGTCTGTTCGTGGTTGGTATAAACAAGTGAGGCCAAAGGGCCCAATTCCATATAATTCTGTCCTCTATCATTCAAATTAGCAGAAGGCCAACCTAAAACGCAAGTGTCTAACAACATTACACATGCAGACAGCTAGTTTCTGTAAAAGAATGAGCCCATTGATGGTCGACTTTTAATTAAGAGTCATGCTCATCCTCCAGCAATACCCTGAGTTATCCCTTTATTTGTAAAGCATTCTTTTACCACCTGCTATACAGTACTCAATTCAATATTTGCATTTGGTTATATGGAGTGGGTCTTTGCACTCTTCTGCGTTTGTTGTATAAAAAGCCCTAGAGGACTTAGGTTTAAGGTGGGGGGGGGGGAGGATTTAAAATAAATTGCCACTCAAATTTCTGTTATTTTTTTAGACAAGGGATGGTCTCTCTATGGAATAAGCTGCCAAAGGAAGTAGTTCAGACTGGTACAATGACAACTTAAAGAAAATACACAGGTACATAGATTAGATATACAAGTATGTAGAAGGTTATGGGCCAAACACTGCCAAATGGAACTAGCATGGATGGAGAATCTTGGTTCACATGGACCAACCAGTCTGCTGATGTGCTGTACAACTATTGAGTTTTTATTTGGGCAGACTAAGTAACTTGCAAAAGGAAGATGAACTCAGCATGTGCTGGTAAAGGTGAGCAACAGCAGATGAATTGCAACATTGCAAATTATTAGTTTGTCCTGAACCTATGCGAGAGCCAGCTAGGCGTATGAGCTAGAACAAAGCACATAACTGGCATCTATGTTAACCAGAATAGATTACTCCTTGGTGATGTTAATTCATTAAGCGCTGGATATTCAGATATGCAAATGGAAAAAAGGAAGGTGGGAGAATGCAGGTTTGGAAAGGCAGTAGGAAAGGATAAGGAGAGTTAGGCTCAACAAATCACTGCAGAAGATGGAATGAAGAAACAAAAATAGTAAATCATTCAGCTTCTCAAGCCTCTTCTATTGTGCAATTCAATTATTGTGGACCTGATCTATATGCTTAAGTTGATAGATTTTGGTAAATACATTCTTACAAAATTGTAAGAACTCCTGGTACCTCTGACCCATATACATTTAACATACTTCCTTGTTGGATCTATTATTCCCCGTCTTCTATCTGCCAGATATTAATCTCAGATCACTGCCAAAATATCAAGATTTATTCACACTTAAATTGCTCCTTCCAGAATGGCTGATTAAATATCTCAGTAATCACTGAAGTTTAAACAGAATCATTGCAATTAGGATATTCAAACATGTGATTTAAATCAGTGACACTCCAGAATGATTATTGGACAAAATTCCCCACTGTTCACAGTCATCTATTCCACCAATAGAATACTTCGCATCTTCTTTTAACAGCAACAGTTCTTCTTCTGCTCCCCCTTATTTTCATGCAGCCAATTTAACATACTGCTTGTGATTTCTTTCTCTCTCTTGCATCTCAGGCTGTGTGCTTTTATCTTCGACACAGGTAAATTAAAACCTCCAGAATAACTGGGAACTCTTCAGCATGGTATGCAAGAGAGGGCATTTTCCATTCACCAGTTTCATATTTTTCTGATCTGTGGATAGCTATCCAATGTTACTGCTACATTTCCCTCTTCCCTTGAGAGCTGTGAGGTGGGAAATCAAGTAATGCCAATAGAAGCTCTTCTTGCCTGGATTTATGGTTTCCAGATCCTCCCACATTAAGTACATTCCACAAAGTGCTGGTTTCCATTAACCGGATGTATCAAGTTGATTCAGAAATTAATAGCTGAATGTCACTCACAGGCCAGTGTTGAACTCAATTCATGCCAGCTAAAATCATTGTTGTTCACTGTCATCTCACATCAACAGCTTCAAACATGTAATTTCTGCTTAAATCATTCAAAATATATATGCTGTAAATTCAAATAGAAAATTAGTTTCAAAGCAAAGTCATAGCCAGCCATCAATAACTCACATTTAATCTATAAATATCATTCAAACTATTAAAATGGATAGTTACAAATAAACCTGTACCCTGAGAGACAGATCTTTATAAGACAAGCTGGGTGCACAATACATTCCCCTTCAGCAAACAAAAGGTCATAGTCAAGATCTCCAGTGTGCAATAATAATAAACATTTAATCCCAACTGATTATCTTCTCTTTTTTGTTCCTGCTGCTCAAGAAGCAAACAAGAAATCAAATAAAGTGTGGATTCATTGACTCAACAATGAATTTGTTGTTGGAGTGGAAAACAGTTTCTCTAGATAGATAGTTAGGCTTAGGCAGAGTCAGCATGCTGAAAGGAACTTATACCCACTGTTCATGGACAGCAATCTGTCCCAGATTTGTCTAAATATATCTTAATGTTAAACATACAACACCCAAGTTCTATTAAGAGTACAAAACCACAACATGCAGGAGGAAATTGCAATAAGAGCATGTCCAACAAAATAGTTTATACATGTTCCTCTGAAAGCTTGTAAGTAGTAAGTATCTTAAATATTATTTGTCCAAATAAGGTACAGACACTGAATAGTCATCATCAATGTGTGGCCTTCATTTTGGATGATGAAGGGCTAGTTGAGGAAAATTTGTTAGAGACCTAAAATAATAAATCCATCAAATTAAATTTTACAATTTCTATTCCACTGAAATTTGACAACTGATTTGGTGAGCCAATGTGTTATTTTACTATAAGGAATTACAAAGGAAAAATTCTCAAACAGGAAATCACAGCTGGTCAGACTATCGAAGGAAGAGAGGATAACAAGAGGAACAAGAGCTTGTTTACATATTGAATTACAGTCTAGATGATTTTCTGATGAAATTAGCATTCCTGGAAAAAATATTTAATGCTTTCTTAATTTTGGTCTTCAAGATGAAAACTATACTACCTATGTAAAATTGCTGGGAAGAGTGACAATTAGATTACTAACAAAATGCACTGGTTCACAGCAGTTAACTTTCTGTTGGATAAGTGATCTTTCCTACCTCCCAGTGATATACTTTATATTGTATCTCTAACAGTACAGCAACATTATCCCAAGAAAATCCTTAGATTTAAAAAAAGATTTACTTAAAATTGTTATTCAAAGCTAACTTGTTTAATATTGTAACTTAGCAAACAAATTATAAACTGAAAACATGTTATAAAATATTACTGCACCAATATATACAGTACAAACTAACTACATTTGACTGTAAAATACAGAAGCAACAGCCTTTATTTCAATCAGACTGAAATGTTGCTCAGACCTCTCAGTATAACTATATAACATACAAGGAGTATTTTACACTTTGTTACAATGATATGTCACAATTGTCAATGAATGAAACTAATTAACATGGACTAACTGCTAAATAAACTTGAAGTGCAACTACATATATAAATATGGAAGCAAAGCAGTGTATACAGATTCAAAGCAAAACAAGTAGCAATTAAAATAATGTACAACATTGGTCTCAAGAAAATACAGTACTGTCACTGCTCATTCTTCTTTTACAAGAGTCTTTTTTTTTTGCGCTGAGTCTTGCTTACTTCAATCTTCTAAATCATTTCTGAGGAACCTAATTTGCCAGTTGCCATCCAGATACAGCTGATCCATTGGTCACGAGGCTGAAAAGTGTCTCATCCATCTGCCATCAGCAAGACATTTCATACTAAGCTGCAGACAATTCACTTCAAACATAGAAAAGTCTGACTTTGGAAGTACTTACAAGGAGATCATCATCATAGAATTTGGTTTCTATGACTACATTACCACTGCAGGTATAAAAGAAAGGGAAAGTAATAAGCTTCAACAAAATCACATTGAATAACATGATTATTAATACTTGGTAATTCTCACAACACCTGTGGAGAAAGAAACAGTTCATATTCTAGTAAATGATCTTATATTGATCCTGATAACAGAGAGAAACAGATTTTAAAAGCAGAGTGAGAAAAGGAGGGAACAAAAGGGGAAGTCTGAAAAGATGGAAATTCAGACAACTTAAATGATATAACAGATAATAGGTGCTGTTAACACAGAATAATGATCCAAAATTATAAAATGAACATTGAGAGAGTATTAGAAATCAGAAATAAACATTTCTGGATAACTATTATTTGAAATTTTTGGATTTAAATGTGGAATCTGGAAAACCACATGCAATTTGTTGGAGGATGAGTAACTTCCATGAGCAAGTTAGAAAAGGTTAGGACTATTGGACTGAGTGATCAGAATGGGAGGGGGACTAGTGAATTAAATAACAAAAGTAGTCACCTAACATAAATTTCTTTCCAAAAGGTAGAAAGAGCAGTGATACAAAATTAAAAAGGACAAGTATATTGCCACATTATGTAGAAAAATGTATAGGGCAGGTACTGGATTTCCAATCATTGCATTGGAAAGCGTCAAAGGAAGGGGTCTGGGTATTGGTAGTATGGGAACACAAGTGGAAAGAATGGTCACCTCAAAACTGTGAAAGGAGAGAAGAAAAAATGCATCCAGCAGTGATATCACACTGGGAGTATTTGAAATTACAAAAGGTAATTTTATTAAATTGAATTTAATTGGTGGGATGGAGAGCAAAGACAAGGCTATATCTTATCCTGGTCCAAGAGATGTGAAGAAGGGCAGGAAATGGAAAAGACATGTTTAAAGTTTCTGTCAATTACAATTGGGAAGAATCAATAGCTGAATAAAAATGACAGCATATTAGAAGTACTGGTATGGAAGGGAGATAGTTATAACAGATGAAGGAACTAGAAGAATAGAATAGAGTCCTTTTGTAAGCACAGCAGGAACTTCAGTCAAAATTTTGGAGTCAGTAGTTACTATCTTATTTCTGAAATGCAGATAATTTAGAAATTACTCATGAAGATGAGAAAAGGATGGAAAAGATTCAGAGACAGCAGAAGATGAACTGACATGGTGATCACTGGATCAGAGAAAGGAGAAGGTGGGAACCTCAAAAGTAACAAAGCAGATCTTTCCAAATAAACCATGGATCTACCACAAAAATCCTTTGAAAGGAGACAAAAGTGGATTGGTATAGTCATGGGGCAATGACATTGCAGTCTTTGGAGATATAATCTCTAAATGCAATAAATTCAATGACTGGCTTGAAATAATGATATCATGTCAACAAAGCAGCAATATTGGTGCGCTTGTCCACAGCATCAATGACAGATTTTGGATTGTTATTTAAAAGTTACAATTATTAGTAATGACATAAATAAATGTGAAAGCATATGGTACAATGTGGGGTTGAAGTCCAGTATTTAAGACAATCAATTGGACAATATTCTTTAGAAGCCATTGTTTCTCATGAAACTGAGAAAGTGAATTAGAAAACTAATCGGTTTTTCTTCAGTGGAATTTGAACCAGGCGCTCACTGATAGAATTGACCCTAACATTGGTGTCATGTCCCTATCATATTTCATGAGAACAAAGACATCATCAAAATGTACAGCACGTAAATAGGATCGTAAAGTTATAACCCATGTTATCCAGTTAAGCAAGGAGCAAATCACACAGCAGCTCAGACATTTTATACAATTTAAAAGATCCTTGCTGGGCCATCGTTTTATTTGCACTGGCAAAGTGAATTTTTTATGAAACACAGTTTAGTGTTAGAGTGAAACATCATCCTTTTAGTCAACAAATTTCATGCTTTAGATTCCATATATTGTTGAGTGCCAAATACTTTATTATCCCATAGTTTGAATATTTTATCTAGAATTTCAGCACCAATGGACATTAGAAAATGCTAATTTAAACTAATTTTTAACACAAAGTGGAATAGGTACATGAGTAATTACCCACTGTAATTGGTATTTAATCCAGTTGCGGCAAGTACTAAAAAGAACACATTAAAATAATAAACAAGTACACTAACTGATCAGCAAATTGTTAAAGAGTACAAGAATTTTTCTTGACTGGACTGCAGGAGTGTGTGATCTTCAAAAGCATTACCATAAAACCAAAAGAAAGTAAGTGAGTGAGTGGGAAACCAAAATGACAAGCTATACTGGAGCTATATCTAAATAACTGTTTGAAAATGGTTCTAAACAATTCCAATTTGTCTCACAGGTATCAGTAGCTGAAGATTTGTGCTGGCCTTCAAATTTTGCCATTGATTGGTGACTGAATTCAAGGTGATCTAAAAGAATCAGAGAGAATGCAATTTTCTGATACCACCTTGGAAAAGACATTGCTGCTAAGAAAGGTAAGAATTTCATAAGGTAATACAATTGTTGAATCTTCCTAATGGAAACCTTTATCATCAACATCATTGTTATGCAAAACAAGAAATTAAGGGCAATTTTTGCTAGATGAGTAAACAATATGTTCTATTCATATGCAAAATAGCCAAAGGAAATAGTTTAAAAACAGAACCTGGGTGTTCCATAACTTTGAGGTACAGCTGGTGGAATACCTGACTCTATGCAGAACAAACCTACAATGAACTGAGTCAGATATAATAAACCCATTTTCAATAGCCACTTCACCTTGCATTACAGAATTTATGTTTTTGCTTTGATAACTTGATCTGCAATAGGATCCTTCCATCTTTCACATGCTCTGTCAAATATCATTGGACAAAATTTGATTGATTCAATATGCTGCAATTCTGCCAAACCTATTTTTACACTTAAACTCTCCAAAAGCAGCTAACATTTGATTCTATTCCATCAATAAATCAGATTTCATAACTCAAAAACTTAAGTGTTCTATAGGGATAGCATAACTCTACAATAGGGGAAAATACTTGCAAATCCTGTAATTTGCACCTTTAACTATGAGTGTACTATTTGGTCTCTGGAAGTCTATACATCTCAAATAATGTCGAAATTCATTTATTGATGTATTTGCACCTACTCAGAGTTTGGTTAACCCATCCCATCAGATGGGCCCAGATAATCATACCCTAACATTATAGCTTTAAAATATAAATCTGCAAGCTTCCACTACACATCTTCAGTTATTCTACTCGGAGAATTGTTACACCCGGCATAAAACCGATCTTATTTTTAGCTAAACTGATCTATTAAAGGAGTGGGTAAGTTATGAAAATCTGTGACCATCACAACAGGAAAGTAATCACCTTTGGCAGAACCTCAGCACATCTCAGCTCCAGCACGTGATTAGGAAAGCCAAAAGGGCCAGTGAAATGTCCTTTGCAAGTAAGATCAAGGAGAATCCCAAGGCATTTTATACTTGCCTTTAAGAAAAAAAATCAAAGCTTGCAACACGATAGCAGGTGGAATTTAATGCAGGCAAGTGTAAGGTGTTGCACTTTGGAAGGTTAAACCAAGGTAGGACTTAGTGAATGGGTAGAGCACAGAGCTGCACAGAAAAATAAAAGGATCTAAGAATACATATTGATAATTCCCAGAAAGCAGTGTAAGAGGTAGATAGGGTCATAAAGAGCTTTTTAGCAAATAGGCCTATTGAGCACAGGAGTTGGGATGTTATGTTGAAGTTGAATAAAATGTTGGCGAAGCCAAATTTGGAATACTGTGCGCAGTTCTGGTCACCTACCTACAAGAAAGATAGCAATAAACTTGAAAGAGTGCAGAGAAGATTTACAAGGATACTGCTGTGACTGGAGGACCTGAGGTAATAGGGAAAGGTTACGACTTTATAAGATCTCCCCTCATTCTACTACATTCCATTGAATAGAGGTGTACAAAATTATGAGGAGAACTGATAAGCTAAATACATGCAGGGGTTGGGTGAGACAAGAACTAGAGATTATAGTTGTAGGGTGAAAGGTAAAATATTTAAGGGGACCAGAGGGGAATCTTCTTCACTCAGAGGGTGGAATAAGCTGCCAGCAAGACTGGCAAGTTCTTAAGAGGCAGAAACCATAATATGATAGAATTCATCCTGCAGTTTGAGAGGGAAATAATAAAGTCAAACATTATCAGTATTACAGAAGAGTAAAAGGAATTACAGAGGCATGAGAGCGGAGCTGGCCAAAGTTGACTGGAAGAGGACATTAGCAGGGATGATGGCAGAAGAGCAATGGCAGGAGTCTCCAGAAGCAATTGGGAAGGTGCAGGTTAGATACATCTCAAAATGAAGTATTCTAAAGAGAGGACGAAGTAACCCAGGGCTTGACGAGGGAAGTTAAAGACAACAAAAGCAAAAGAGAAGGGATATAATATAATAATAATTAGTGGGAAGGTAAGAGGATCAGGAAGCTTTAAAAACCAAAAGAAGGCAAATAAAAAAGCCACAAGGAGAGAAAAGACAAAAAATGAAGGTAAGCTAACCAAAGCGAATACCAATCTTTTTTTTTCAGATACATTAAAAAAAATAAAAGAGAGGTGAGAATGGATATCAGAGTGCTGGAAAGTGCCACTGGAGAGTCAGTAATGGAGGACAAAGAAATGGTGGACAAATTGAATAAGTATTTTGCATCAGTCTTCACTGTGGAAGACACTAGCAGACACTATACCCCACGGTTCTGAAAGAGGTGGCTAAAGAGATTGAGGAAGCATTAATGATCTTTCAAGAATTATTAGACTCTAGTGTGGTTCCAGAGGACTGGGAAATTGCAAATGTCACTCTACTCTTTAAGGGAGGAAGACAGAAGAAAGGAAGTTATAGGCAAACAGCCTGACTTCAGTGGTTGGGAAGATGTTGGAAGAAAGGATAATGTTTCAGGGTACTTCGAGGCATGATAAACTAGGCAAAACTCAGCACAGTTTCCTTAAGGGGAAATCTTGCCTGACAAATCTATTTGAATTCTACAAGATAAAGTGGATGTGGAGAGGATGTTTCTTATGGTGGTATAATTCAAGACCAGAGGATGTAGCTTGAGAATAGAGGAGTGTCCCTTTTGATGAGTAATTTCTTTAGCCAGAGAGTGGGGAATCTGTGAAATTCTTTGCCAAGTCTTTATGTATATTCAAGGCAGTGGCAGTAAGATTCTTGATTGGTCAGGACATGAAGTGATACAGGGAAAAGGCAGGAGATTGGGGCTGAGAGGAAAATTGGATCAGCCATGGTGAAATGGCAGAGCAGACTAAATGGGCCAAATGACCCAATTCTGCTCCTATATCTTATGATCCTAGACCATTCCACCATAGGAAACATCCACTCCACATCCACTCTATCAAGGCCCTTCACCATTCGGTAGGATTCAATCAGGTCACTCCTTATTCTTCTGAATTCTAGTGTTCACAGGCCCAGAGCCATCAAATGCTCTTCATATGACAAGCCATTCAATCCTGGAATCATTTTCATGAACATCCTTTGAACCCTCTCCTATGTCAGCACATCCTTTCTTAGATAAAGGGCCCAAAACTGCTCACAATACTCCAAGTGAATCCTCACCAGTGCTTTATAAAGCCTCAAAGTTACATCCTGGCTTTTATATTTTAGTCCTCTTGAAATGAATGTGAACATCACATTTGCCTTCCTCACCACAGAATCAACCTGCAAATTAACCTTTAAGGAATCCTACACAAAGACTCCCAAGTTTTGAATTTTTTCTCCATTTAGAGAAATGTCAACCCTTGTATTTCTTCTACCAAAGTGCATGACAAACACTTCCTGACACTGTATTCCATCTGACACTTCTTTGCCCAGTCTCCTAATCTTTCTGATTCCTTCTGTAGCCTCTCTATGTCCTCAAACAACTTCCCCTCCACCTATCTTCGTTACCATCCACAGACTTTGTAAAAAAAAAGCCATCCATTCTGTCATTGACATACAAAGTAAAAAGAAGCTGTCTCAACACAGACTTCTGTGGAACACCAGTAGTCACCTGCAGCCAACCAGCAAAGACTCCCTTTATTCCCACTCTTGGCTTCTTGCTAATCAGCCAATGCTCTATCCATGCAATACCATGGGCTCTTAACTTGTTACATAGCCTCATGTGTGGCACCTTGTCAAAGGCATCCTGAAAATCTAAGTATACATCAACCAATTCTCCTTTGTCTATCCTGCTTGTTATTTCTTCAAAGTACTCCAACAGATTGGTCAGGCAATATTTTCCCTTGAGGAAACCATACTGACCAGGACCTATTTTATCTTGTGCCTCCAAGTAGCCTGAAGATACATCCTTTAACAATCAACTCCAACAATCTTCCCAATTACCGAGGTCAGACCAACTGGCCTAGTTTCCGTTCTACCTCTCTCCCTTCTTAAAGAGTGGAGTGACATCTGCAATTTTCCCCGTCTTCCAGAATCATTTCAGAATTCTTGAAAGATCATTACTAAAGCCTCCACAATATCTTCAGACACCTCTTTCAGAACCCTGGGTGTACACTATCTGGTCCAGGTAACATCAGACTTCAGTTTCCCAAGAATCTTCGCCCAAGTAATGGAAATTTCATACACTTGTAACCCCTGACACGCTGGAACTTCCAGCATACGGTTAATGTCTTCCACAGTGAACTACCTCTCCAGCATCATTTTCCAGCGGTCCGATATCCACTCTTGCCTCTCTTACACCTTATGTATCTGATGAAACTTTTGGCATTGTGTTAAAAATTACTGGCTAGCATACTTCTGTATTCCATCTTTATCTTCTTACTGACTTTTTTAGTTGGTTTTTAAAAGCCTCTGTTGGTTTTTAAAAGCCTCCCAATCCTGTAACTTCCCACTATTTTTGCTCTATTATATACCCAGTCTTTGGTTCATATGTTGGCTTTGTCTTCTCTTGTTCGCCCCAGTTGTGTCATCTTTGCTTTAAGATACTTCTTCCTCATTGGGATGTATATAGCTTCTGCCTTCCAAATTGCTTCCAGAAAATCCAGCCATTGCTGCTCTCCTGTCATCCCTGCCTGTGTTCTTGTCTAATCAATTTAGGTCAACTCATCTCTCATGCATCTGTAATCCCCTTTACTGTACTATAATATTGATACACCCGACTTTAGATTCTCCTGAAATTTAAGGACAAATTTGATCATATTATAATTACTTGCCCCCCCCCCGCCAAGAGTTCATTTACCTTAAGCTCTCTAATCAATTCCAGTTCTTTGCACAACACCCAATCCAGAATAGTTGATCCCCTATTGGGCTCAACTATGAGCTCTCTAAAAATAAAAAAAATGAAAATCAGCCATGATGGAATGAGGGAGCAGACTCAATGGGCTGAATGGTCTAATTCTGCTCCTGTGTTTTATGGTCTGGGGGGGGGGGTCCATTACAACACTTAAGACTCAAGGGAAGTTTGGATAGATACATGGGTGGGAGTGTATGGAGGGCTATCGTACAGGTGCGGGTCAATATAACTAGACAGATAAACTAGTTGGCATGAACCAGATTGGATGAAAGGCCTGTTGCTGTGCTGCAATGCTCTATGACTCGATAAAAAGGCATAACCTTGGATAGTGCAAGTCCATTCAAGGATAAAGAGGAGAATTTGTGCTTAGAGCAAATGTCTGAGGTACTAAAAGTTCTATTTTAACTTCATCAGTCCACAGGACTTGTTTCCAAAATGCATCAGGCTAGTTTAGATATTCCTTTGAACCTTTTGAATAGAACTTATTGGCCGCAATGAGCGAAGGTATGTTTGGAGAAAAAAGGGTGCAGAATTTCATGAAAAGAACCCCTCTCCAACTGTTAAACACAGGGGTGGATCGATCATGCTTTGGGCTTGTGTTGCAGCCAATGGCACGGGGAGCATTTACTGGTAGAGCGAAGAATGAATTCAATTAAATACCAGCAAATTCCGGAAGCAAACATCACACCATCTGTTAAAAAGCCAAAGATGAAAAGAGGATGGCTTCTACAACAGGATAATGAACCTAAACACACCTCAAAATCCACAATGGATTACCTCAAGAGGTGCAAGCTGAAGATTTTGCTATGGCCCTCACAGTTCCCTGACCTAAATATCATCGAGAATCTGTGGATAGACTTCAAAAGAGCATGCAAGATGGCCCAAGAATCTCACAGAACTTGAAGCCTTTTGCAAGGAAGAATGGGCAAAAATCCCCCAAACAAGAATTGAAAGACTCTTAGCTGGCTACAAAAAGCGTTTACAAGCTGTGATACTTGCCAAAGGGGGTGTTACTAAGTACTGCCATGCAGAGTGCCCAAACTTTTGCTTTGGGCCCTTTTCCTTTATTGTTATTTTGAAACTGTAAAAGATGGAAATAAAAAAGTTTTCTTGCTTAAAATAGTAAAGAAATGTGTCATCTTTAACTTTATGCCTTTTGGAAATCAGTTCATCTTTTACTCACTTAGCTGTTCACAGTAACAGAAAATAGTAAAGAAATGTGTCATCTTTAACTTTATGCCTTTTGGAAATCAGTTCATCTTTTACTCACTTAGCTGTTCACAGTAACAGAAATTTTGACCAGCGGTGCCCAAACTTTTGCATGCCACTGTATGTACATGGATCAAATTTACCAAGATTTTGCCAGGATTAGAGGGCATGAGCTATAAGGTTGGACAAATACGAGTTGTTTTCCCTAAAGCTGAGGAGAGATTTGATATCAATCTTTTAAATTATGAGAAGCATATAGGGTAGACAATAGGAATATTTTCCTCAGGGTAGAATTGTCAAACATCAGAAGACATACTTTTAAGATTAGAGGGGGAAAGTTTAAAGGTGACATGAAGGGCAAGATTTTTTTGAGATGCATTTTTTGCTACGTGCATGGAATAGGCTACTAGGCATAGTAGTGAAAGCAGGCACTACTTTCCTAGTAGTTAAAAAGGCTTTTAGATAGACACATGAATATGAAGAGAATGGAGGATTTATGGATGATAAGCAGGAGGAAGATATTTGATATAATTGGCATTGATCAACTCACATTGTGGGCTGAGTGGCCTTTCCAGTGCTGTACTATTCTATGGATACTGACTGATGACACAGTAACATTTTGACATTTTGTTGGAACTTTTTTGGAAAGACTTGAAAGAACTGACACTGAAGAACCAAAGTAAAAATACCTATAGCTAGTGGATATTAGTATATTATTAGATTTAATTCTAAAGAGAAAAATTAAATTCAATACATTAATGAGTTGTATAAAGAACCCAGTTCACTTGAACTGTGGGACAGCAGCTCCAAGAATTGCATGACTGAGCTGTCCCCAGCTGCTCAATTATGCTACCTTGGTCATTGAACTGGAAGAGCCATATCATTGGCCCCTGGTTGTTCTCTGATCTGCACTGGGATTGAGTACATGAAAGTATTAGTTGGTACAACTTCCATCCAAAGTGTCTATAACCAGAGGATATAAATTGAACTATAGGAAGAGTTAGAGGGGTTTTGGGCGAGGGGGATTAAAGAATGAAAGGTTTAACGTATGAGGAGCATTTGATGGCTATGGGCCCATATTTGGTAAGAGTTTAGAAGTAGGAGAGTGGATCTCATTGAAACCTATTGAATATCGAAAAGGCCTAGATAGAGTCAACATGAGGGGATGCTTCCTATAATGGGGGAGTGTTCGACCTGAGGACACAACCTCTGAATACAAGGGTATCCCTTTAAAACAGAGGAGAGACGTAGGAATTTCTTTAGTGCGCGGGGGGGGGGGTGAAATGTGTGAAATCTGTGGAATTCATTGCCAGGTCAAGGACTATACTTAATATGAAGGTTGGTAGGTTCTTGACTAGTAAGGGCATCAAAGTCTATGGGGAGAAGGCAGAAAAATGGGACTGAGAGGGATAATAAATCAGCCATGATTAAATGGCAAAGCAGACAATGGGTGGAATGGCCTAATTCTACTCCAGTGTCTTGTGCTTACAGTGTGTGTTAGAATAATATTTTTTCATAGTTGTAAAACCTACTGTGGAGGTCACAATTCAACCCTCCCTTTTTAAGAGCAGAATGCTGTTCACCCTTGCCCGATAGATCACAATCTCACGTTTCTGCTACTAGCCTTATAAACCTTTACAGTGAACTCCATATGCCTCCACATTCTTTTAAAAATAAGAAAGCTTTAATTATATAATGCTGAGTCATTGAGTACAGAAACAGGCCCTTCAACCCACAATCTACGCACTGCTCAATCAGCCATCTACATTGATCTTACACCAATTCCATTGTTTCTCTCATATCTCCATCAACTTCCTTCTGCACCTTAAGCCATTAAGCTTCCTGCTACCCATTAGAGGCAATTTATAGTAGCCAATTAACCTATCAACCTGCATGTCTTTGGTTTTGTGAGGAAACCAGTGTATTTAGAGTTAACCCATGCAGTCACAAAGAAAACATACAAACTGTGCACAGCAGCCAAGGTCAAGATCAAATTTGATCACTGTAGCTGCAGAGCAACAGTGCCAATCATGCTCTGTGCCAAAAATGTTATCCAACTAACATTCAAGACAGCAAAGTTTATTTTCGATTCTAACCTTGTGCTTTATTATCATATCATTAATCTCAGCAGCAATGCTGGGAGGAAAAGATACAGAATTACAAACAAAAGATAACTGTTATACATTTTCTGGCAAGCTATTAAATGCATTGTCTTAGGAATAGATCACTTATCTAGTTAGGTGATGAAAGGAAAGCAATATTAAAAGTAATACTTGTCCTAAAGAAAGAACAAACACATACTTGAGGTTTAAGACTCAGGAAACTTTAGAAAGACACAATTATAAAGAGTAATCTCAGGAAACTGTTTCTGTAAATAGCATTTTAAAGCTTTGCAACAATACTAATGACAGAAACAGAAAATCCTTAATAATTACCAATTGGAGCGGTTGTGTTCTATATTTAAAAAGAAAATGTTATCTGATTTGGTAGTTCAGATACAATCTTACATTTCATGTGTGGCAATTTCTTACATCTTTAGTTTTATTTTCCTATTCAGATCATCCAGTTATTGCAGACTTAAATTTAAGAGGTGACAGAAGACAAAAACACCTTCTTTAAGCATTATGCATCTCTAACCAATCCTGTCTTTCCAAACAAGACAAATAACAATTTCTTATAGCAAATACACTACCTACCGTATATAAAGTATTCACCCTCCCCCCCCCCCCCGGGAAGATTTCATGTTTTATTTAATTTGGCTTCTTTGACACTGATCAACAGAAAAAGATTCTTTCATGTCAAAGTGAAAACAATTTCTACAAATTGGTCTAAATGTATTACAATCATTAAACAGAAAATAATTGATTGCTTAAGTATTCACCCCTCTCGAGTCAGTATTTAGTAGATGTGCCTTTGGCAGCAATTACAGCTGTGTAGATAGGTCTCATAAGATTTGTACACCTGGACACTGCAATTTTTACTCATTCTTTTTAGAAAACTGCTCAAGCTCTGTCAGATTGAATGGGAGTTGTGAGCGAACAGCCCTTTTCAAGTCCAGCTACAAATTCTCAATTGGATTGAGGTCTGGACTCTGACTTGTCCACTCCAGGACATTAACTTTGTTGTTCTTAAGCCATTCCTGTGTAGCTTAGACCTTTGCTTGGGGTCATTGTCTTGCTGGAAAACAAATCTTCTCCCCAAGTTGCAGTTCTCTTGCAGACTATATCAGGTTTTCCTCCCGAATTTCCGTGGATTTTGCTGCATTTGTTTTACCCTCTACCTTCACAAGCCTACCAGGGCCTGCTGCAGTGAAGCATCCCCACAGCATATTGCAGCCACTATCATGCTTCACTTTTGTCTTCATGGTGTAGTTTTTGTCAGATACTGACTCACCAGCAGTTGGACCTTTCAGCTACAGGTGTCTTTTTTAAACTACAATCAATTGAAATACCGTGACTGCACACAGGTGATCTCCATTTATCTAATTATGTGACTTCTAAAACTAATTGGGTGCACCAGTGATTTTTTGTGTCATATTAAAGGAGGCGAATACTTATGCAATCAATTATTTTTTGTTTTACATTTGTAATTAATTTAGATCACTTTAGAGATCCCAACATATCGATGTAGTTATAAAGGCGGCAAGACAGCAGCTACATTTATTAGGGGTTTGAAGAGATTTGGCATATCAACGAATACTCTCAAAAACTTCTATAGTTGTACCGTGGAGAGCATTCTGACAGGCTGCATCACTGTCTGGTATGGAGGGGCTACTGCACAGGACTAAAAGAAGCTGCAGGAGGTTGTAAATCTAGTCAGCTCCATCTTGGGTACTAGCCTACTAAGTACCCAGGACATCTTTACGGAGCTGTGTCTCAGAAAGGCAATGTCCATTATTAAGGACCCCCATCACCCAGGGCATGCCCTTTTCTCACTGTTACCATCAGGTAGGAGATACAGAAGCCTGAAGGCACACACTCAGCGATTCAGGATCAGCTTCTTCCCCTCTGCTATCCGATTCCTAAATGGACATTGAATTTTTGGACACTACCTCACTTTTTTAAAAAAATATACAGTATGTTTTTGCAACATTTTTAATCTATTCCAAATACATAATTGATTTACTTGTTTATTTTTTTTCCTGTGCTAGATTATGTATTGCGTTGAACTGCTGCTGCTAAGTTAACAAATTTGACGACACATGCCAGTGATAATAAACCTGATTCTGATTTCATTTGACACGAAAGGGTCATTTTCTGTTGATCAGTGTCAAAAAAGCCGAATTAAATCCATTGTGATTCAATGTTGTAAAATAATAAAACATGAAAACTTCCAGGGGGGTGGGGAGAGGAGGGTGAATACTTTTATAGGGACTGTATATACTTTCCTTTGAGAACAGAAATTCATGTGATTCAAATACAAATTTAACAGAATGGAATAAGGATAATTTCAAGTTTGTCACTGACACTACTACAAAAGTTTAGTGCAGATTTAGCAGAGGAATTAAATGTGAAATTACCCATAAACTGAAAAGAACCTATCCCAAATTAAATAAAATGAATTTTCAAAAGAAATCTTGGAGAATAAGTGTACAGTAGGAATAATGAGATACCTCCTTCAATGAAAACAAAAATTGGAAACTTTCAACAGGTCAAACAGCATTGACAGAGAGAGTATGTGTTAATCAGTGCTGACAAGAGGGCGATGACCTAAAATACAAGCTGTTTTTGTCTCCACAGATTCCTCATGACTACTGAATATTGCTAGCGTTACGAGTCATAAAATAGTTATAGAACATTACAGCACAGAAACAGGCCCTTTGGCTTATCTAGTCCATGTCACAATATTATTTTGCCCAATCCAAATTTCTTTTAAATGTTGAAATCAAACTGACATCCACTACTTCCACTAGCAGCTTGCTCCACATTCTCACCAGTCTCAAGGGTGAAGTTCCCCTTCATGTTCCCCTTAAACATGTCATTTTTCAAAGGGTTCTAATGTTCATTTATTATCAAAGCACATATCCATATAAAACTCTGAAATTCGTCTTCTCCAGATAGCCACAAAACAAAGAAAACATTAAAGCCGTTCAGAGAGAAACATCAAAACCACCCCCCTGCAAAAAAAAAGCACAACAGGATCATCAAAACCAGAACCCCTCCCTTCACACAAAATGGAACACTGACCCCCCAAAAAACAATCCCTCTCCCACTCAAACAAGACTAACCGAACACATCAACCCCAAAACCCCCACCCCTCGCACAACAAAACAGAAAAGGAATAGATGATTAAAAAAAAACAGAATATAAAAAAAATCATAAGACTGAAAAAGACCACAATAAACGCAATAGTCCTATCCATAAATGCAGAACCACGATACCATCCTCCAATATCACTGACGTTTACCAAAAGAGGGACATCACAAGAGGCAGAGAGGCATACCCGCTTGGCACGAGCCACACAGTGATAGGCCACTCGCAGATTCCTTCTCCAGCAGCGATGAAAAGGAAGACGGTCAGTGCTTGCCTTCTGCATTCGCCACAATGTCTCCATCTTCCGCGACGCTTTAATCGGCGATTAATGGTGCTTTAATCAGCGAAATGGAGTCGAACAGCCCAAAACATTGACTGATTACTCTTTTCTATAATAGATGCCTGGCCTGCTGAGCCCCTCCAGCATTTTGTGTGTGTTGCACGAATGTGCTCAACCCATTACCTCTAGTTACAGTCTCACCCAACCTCAGTGAAAAAAGCCTGCTTGCATTTACTCGATCTATACCCCTCACAATATCTATTCACCTCATAATTTTGTACACAAAGTTGTCTTTTCATTTCAGATTTCCAATATCCAAATAATTCACAGTTGGCATGGTTGTGAAAGGTCTCTTTCTCTGCTACATCTTCCTAAGATTTTATGAAAAGTGGATTAAAATTCTAGAAAACTGACTTAAGTTTACTATAGTGAGTACAAATCATAAAAAAAGATGCAGGTGAGACATGAAGGGCAGTTAATGAATATTTATTTGTTAATTTAGTATTTACTTATTTGTAGAAAAAACAAATAAGAGCTATCAAGAATTTGAAATAGGAATGTTGGAGCCCAACAACAAAAAAAATGAGAGGAAACAAATCCAACAGTAGATAATCCAATTTTTAGTTCTATGACAATAACAAAATAAACACAGCAAGACATCATACAGGCTACTTACGTTAAAACATTAGCTGGCATCATCTGAGATTCTGGTGCTGCTTCTATTAATGATTGCCAAGTGTTCGTTGAATTAGGAATGACAAAACCAAATTCGAAAAACCATTCTAGTTTGAAAAAACAATTTCAAACAAGTTACCTACAACAAATATCATTTTCATTATAATATTTAAAACAATTAAATTTTACAAGATGTCTTCTGGCATTTCATATGGGCAACAGAGTATATTAAGTATGATTCAGTCCCTTATGTTATATGTGAACTAACAATAAAATCCCATCTTATTGCTTGTAGAATAAGGCATTCCATCAATAATCTTCCAACCAACACAACTGAAAAAAACGTTAACTAGCCAGCAATTAATTTGCATTATATTACTGCAAGTGCTTCCATCTTTTCTCCCCAGTGGATGATAGAGATGGCAGAGACTTTGCTCTATAATTAAGGCAATTAAAGAACCAGAAATGCCTACAAAAAGTAGTGGATAGAGCTTAGTCCATCATGAATGAAGCCCTCTCCACTATTCAGCAAATCAATGGATCTAGGGTTGAGAGAGTGAACAGCTTTAAGTTCCTCGGCATAAACACCACTGAGAATCTCACGTGGTCTGTACACACCGACTGTGTGGTAAAAAAAAAGGCACAACAGCACCTCTTTCACCTCAGACAATTAAAGGGTTTGGAATGGGCCCCCAAATCCTAAGAGTTTACTACAGGGGCACAATTGAGAGCATCTTGACTGGATGAATCACTACCAGGTATGGGAACTGTACTTCCCTGAATTGCAGGACTCTGCAGAGAGTGGCGTGGACAGCCCAGCACATCTATAGACATGAACTTCCCACTATTCAGGCCATTTACAAAGACAGGTGTATAAAAAGGGCGCAAAAGATCATTGGGGACTCGAGTCACCCCAACCACAAACTGTTCCGCAACATAAAAGCCAGGACCTACAGGCTCCAGGACAGCTCTTCCACCAAGCCATCAGACTGATTAATTCATGCTGATACAACTATATTTCTATGTTGTATTGACTGTCCTGTTGTACATACCATTATAAATTTCTATAAATTGCACATTGCACACTCAGGCGGAGAAGTAATGCAAGGATTTTTACTCATGTATACAAAGGATGTAAGTAATAAAGTGAATTCAATTCAAATCAAGGAGCACTGTCATAGGAAAGCAGCAACTATTGTCAAGGACACCCACTATCCAGGCCATGCTCTCTTCTCGTTGCCAAATTCAGGAAAGTGGTACAGAAGCCTCAGGACCCACATTACCAGGTTCAGGAACAGTTATTACCCCTCAACCATCCTCTTGAACCAGTGGGGACAACTTCATTCATCCCAACTCTGATCTGTTCCCACAACCTATGGACTCACTTTAAAGAACTCTTCGGATCTTGTTTGTGATATTTATTGCTTCCCCCCGACCCCTTTTTTGCATTTGCACAGTTTGTTCTCTTCTAGAACATAGAAAACCTACAGCACGATACAGGCCCCTCAGCCCACAAAGCTGTGCCGAACATGTCCTTACCTAAAAAATTACCTAGGGTACCCATAGCCCTCTACTTTTCCGAGCTCCATGTACCTATCCAGGAGTCTCTTAAAAGAGCCTATCGTATCCGCCTCCACCACTGTCGCCGGCAGCCCATTCCATGCACTCACCACTCTGTGTAAAAAACTTATCCTTGCCATTTCCTCTGTACCTACTTCCAAGCATTTTAAAACTGTGCCCTCTTGTGCTAGCCATTTCAGCCCTGGGAAAGTGCCTCTGACTATCCACATGATCAATGACTCTCATCACCTTATACACCTCTATCAGTCACCTCTCATTCTCTGTCTCTCCAAGAAGAAAAGGCAGAATTCACTCACTTATTCTCATAAGGCAGGCAACATCCTTGTAAATCTCCTCTGCACCCTTTCTATGCTTTCCACATCCTTCCTGTAATGAGGCGACCAGAACTGAGCACAGTACTCCAAGTGGGGTCTGACCAGGGTCCTATATAGCTGCAACATTACCTCTCGGCTCCTAAACTCAATCCCACGATTGATGAAGGCCAATGCACCATATCCCTTCTTAACCACACAGTCAACCTGCGCAGCGTTGAGTGTCCTATGGACTCGGACCCCAAGATCCCTCTGATCTGTCTTGTGTGGGGTTTTTCATTGATTCTATTGTGTTTCTTTGTATCCAATATGAATTGTCCACAAGAAAATGAATCTCACAGTAGCATGTGGTGACATATATGCTTTGATTATAAATCTACATACTTTGAACAGTGTGAAAGTAAAGGCATTAACTCCAGGAAATAAGAAAAAACACAAATAACTTAAAGCCATAGAGTTATCTAGTACAGAACTGGGCCCTTTGGCTCATCACATTCATGACAACTTTTCTGCCCATATACACTAATCCTATTTGCCTGCATTAGGGCTGTATCCTGCTGTGCCTCACCTTGATTTCCCCTGACAAAGCCATGCTGACTATGCCTGATCATCCCCAACTTTCCAAAAATGTACAACAAATTCTTGCCCTTAGGACTTTCTCCATTAATTTTGATACAAATGAAACAGCAATCCATTACTGGTCCAATCCACAAGCAGTTTTCTGACAAAAGTCCAGCTGAAGAAAGCACATAAGATACTTTAAACGCCAGCGTATTTTTGTTATGGAAGACGACGAGTACTTGAAGATGTTATTGCACTTTCATTCACAACTGAGAAGGCGGAGCGGAGTTAAGATGGCGCTAAACAGCAACTCCTTTGCTTGCATCTTTGGAAACAGCTCTATTTCCATCTTCAATATCTTTATGTTTCCCTTTCAGGGTTCTTTTGAAGACCCTGACCTGGAGTTACACGCTGACTTCGGTTCTTTGCGGGAATGGGACCCGTTCTCGGGGTTTCAGGACTGGCTGTTGATCGGTATGCCAAGGGTTTGGTTTGAGAATCCGGCTCGGATTTGGAAGCCAAAGATCGAGGGTTGCTGTCATGGCAGGAGAACTATCTGTCGTCAGAGGAGTCGGAAAATCTACTGCTGTGTCCAAAGACCCAGGATCTTAGATTTTTGGGAATAGAGCTCGGAAAAAGCAACATAACGAACTTTTAACATCGTAAACCAGCTAATTGTTTGTTATATCTCCCCGCTCACTGGGAAAAACGAAGACACCCCTTTCTCCCTTATTAGGGAGAGAGAGTGCCTATAGGGTATGTCGAATGCCGGGTGAAACCCAAAGTCTTTGGGGTAACTGCAAGTCTGTGTCTTGGGTGCTGATGCTATCTTCTTTGCTGGTGGGGGGAGGGCGGATCGTTGCTTGCTGCCGCTTAAGTGTGGGAGGGGAGCTGGGGGGGTACTTTGGGTTTCTTATATTAACTGTTGTTCATTCTTTGGGGCACTCCTCTGTTTCTCGTGGATGTTTGCGGGAAAAAAAAGCATTTCAGGGTGTATATTGTATACATTTTCTGACATTAAATTGGACCTTTGAAACTTTGAATTGTTGAGATTTCCTTCTCTCAGAAGGATTATCAAAACCACGATGGTTTAGTTCTTCCACTAAGCACCCTTGCCATGAAAAGCAAACTCCAGAGATTTTGACAAATATTTCTTGTACTGGGAAAGTTGAAGTCTAGAGCAGATGCAATGAACCACTGGATCTAAATGCACGATCTAAGCTTTAAAGATTTGGAGCATTGTAATATATCTATTTTTTTAAATTTTAGCTCTATAATGTTGTAATGCAAATGGCCATAGCCATGAAGTGCAGAGTGAAGCAGAATCACAGGTGAAATATCAGCTCAGCGGACTAAAACTAAATAGCAAAAGGCATCAAGTCAAGCCCTTCTTCCACAGCAGCACACTACTGAAAGTGAATATGTTGCATACTGAGCTAACATTAATCTCAGTGTGCAAGTACAAGACAAAAGTAGAATGTATAACATCAAGCTTAATAAATTGTTGAAAATTTGTACACCAAATCTGATTTTTTAATCAAGGTGAAGCCACCTCTAGGAAAGATTTTCAGTTCCAGAAGAAAGTTCCAATTGAATTTCCTTAATTTGCAAAGTACCATCTTTTGTTTTGTTGTTAATCTAAAAATTATACCCAAATCTTATTATTTTTCTCTCTGTTCCCGCTCAGTTCTGATGCAGTTCTGACACAAAATGTTGACTTACACATATTGCCTCCATAAATGCTGCTCACTTGCTGATTTGCTCCAGTCTTGTTTTTACTTCTTATATTTATTACATGAATTATTGAATATTTGCATATTTATTAATGCAGAGCATTATTAACATATTATAGTAAAATTATAAATGAGAAATTCACCTTCTAAGCACTGTCCTTTGAAGAAAACTTTTTGTTCTAGCCTGAATTTTTCCATCTGTTCAGATGAAGAAAAATTTAATTCTCTGGAAACAGCTTTACACTTCAGAATCTTTTTCGGAACCCGAGCTGCATAGAGATCAAAACAAAAGACTTTTGTTCATAACCATATAAATTTCCAACTCTGAATTATTTACTAGCTGTATAAACAATGAGTTGACACATAGTGGGTGATTAAAGGAAGCAAACACAAATCAAATTACATGTAAAATGTATAATTAAGATACATGTTTAAATTACAAAAAAGGAGAAGAGTGCAAAATTTCCTCCAGTAACTTGAATTTCTAAGGACTTCATATTTTTTAAAAAAGGACAATCCAAATGTTTCTGATCAAAATCAACCGTTTGTTTTTATGTTTCGTAAGGAATAAAAGGGCCAGATTTGCTCTCAAAAGGCAAAAGTTCAACAATACTTTGCATAGAGTTTTAATGTATTCTAGTTTACTCTCATTTTATTTTTATATAATTTAAATATACAGAAAGACTTAACTATTCAAACATGTTGCCTTTCGTGGACAAAATCTTTAAAACACAACTCTAAATTATGCTTTTGAAATGCAAGGGGTTCAAGGAATATAGATTTTTTTTAAAAATCAGTAAAGCCAGCAGATAAATAAACCACAATAAACTGTAAAGGGATTGA
Organism: Mobula hypostoma; assembly: GCF_963921235.1. NCBI lineage: Eukaryota > Metazoa > Chordata > Chondrichthyes > Myliobatiformes > Myliobatidae > Mobula > Mobula hypostoma. The sequence goes on from NC_086100.1 coordinate 48,855,127, forward strand.
ATTAATCTCTAATTGAAAAAAACTGAAAAATATGTTATCCCAGCTTTGTTGTTCCTTCCGCATCTTGTGGCACAATGGGCAGCAACCTTGCTGTTTCTTTAGCACTTGTCTGTTTGTTTTTCCAAGAGCCCAAGTTGCTAGCCTGACACTCAACCCAGCATGGATAGAATGCTTTCAAGCAGCTAGCCGGATTCAAACCTGGGACCACTCGCCTCAAAGTTCTGTGTGGATGCCCCTACACTGCCAGCCGGCAGTCCTGGTGTATGAAACCTGCAAAAGCCTATAGTCAGAAAATACTGCACAGTTCAATTCTTTCTATTATACAAAATATATAGAAGCTCTAGAGAAGGTATATTTTTTCTTATAAAATTTATAGCCATAACAATCAGGAAAATCTGAACAAGCTGATGTTCTTTTCTCCCCAAGGCAGATTACTCTTTTCATTTAGAGACAGTTTTAAGATGATGGATGAAGAATGGTAGTTGAAATCATATCTGGTGTCATTAACACACGGCAGTCACTATTAAAGTCTATAAAGAATTCAGGATTAACTGTTCTATTCACAGCATGGAGGTAAATGTGCAAACTCCTGTACAAACATGCTGGGCTGAATGGTAAACTGGTGTTCCCAGTTTGAAACTGATAAACCTGTAACTCATTGCAAGTAACCATAACTGCAAATTGTTTCATGTGACATTTCTTGCATCTATAATATCTAATTAACAGATGATATCCTATCTGTTAAATAGGGGCCGTGGACAATTCTGATTTGATGGAGACAGACGTGAGAAGCACAGAGGAACATCCGGAGAAATTTCAGAAATGCCCGGTTTGCTGCCGCTGCTAGTGTGCGATTGAGAATCTCCGGAGGGAAGGCCCCAAAATCCCCGGCTTTGCCTGCTACTGGCTACCGAGGCTGCGGTCGAAGCGTTCGGCAGAGATGGTGCTCGGTACTCTGTGTTGGAGGGCTGATCAGAGCTCGAAGTTTTCGGACAACTCAGAGTCGGACTGTGGTCGGGCATGGCAGGGAGAGTTTTCTTCCTTCTCCCGTCTGTGTGAGATGTGGGAGTTTTGAGAGACTTTGAACTTTTCTGCTGTGCCATGGCCTGTTCTTTATCAAGTTATGGTATTGTTGCACTATTGTAAATATATGCTATAATTATGTGGTTTTTGTCAGTTTTTCCAGTCTTGGTCTGTCCTGTGTTTCTGTGATATCACACCGGAGGAATATTGTATCATTTCTTAATGTATGCATTACTAAATGACAATAAAAGAGGACTGCGTGTCCTCATAATCTGATCTAATTATAACTCTACCCCCCCGATAGTCTGTAGGAGAGTCCATATCAGAGTTGATCAATCTTTGTTTGAATACATTTCCAGCCACGTTTTCACAACTCCACATCCTTCTTTCTCAACTTTCACAGTTTAAGTATTATACTTTTTAGAAATATTGAATATTTCTGCCAAATAACCTATCAGATGCCTTTTTAAGTGGAAGCTTAAATACAAGTCATTTTTACATGTCAATATTCTTGACATTAGAACAGCACATAGTGCGTTAAAGTGTGACTCAATCATGACTTTTCAACAACTTATTCTATTCTTCGTTAAAATTAATTTTGTTGATTTTTATTGTGCACGAGTTGGACATTTAAATAAGGCTACCAATATTACCAGTTCCCTCAATATTTTCAAACTATTTCAACATAGAATGGAGATAGATAGACAAGGATTGGAAACAATGCAAAGCCAAGAGAGACTAAAGGGCACTGGATTTGAATTTGTTTTCATTTGTATTAACTTGCTCTTCACAATGTAGCAGTGAGGAAAGTACAATGGTTAGATACGAGTACGGAAAGAGACAGTAAGAATATTTGAGCCAAGAGAAGAGTGGACAGTAGATGTGAAAAAACTGAGCAGCAACTGCTGAAGCTCTCCTTTGAAGAGTAAGGAGAGTACTTCCAAATTATTTAAACTGGATAAAATTCACTCAACACAAAGAACAGTGATTACGTTCTGGGGAAAAAAAAAATCAGAAATGATAATGAAGAATTTGTTTGGGTCTTTGGGTGGGAGGCAATATTCATGCGGTAGTAACAGACAAAATAAAAACGCTATTAAACAAAAATTGACTGCTTTCTTAAATTCCTCTAGAGCAGGGGTTACCAAACTGGGGTACACAGACTCCTCAGTTAATTGTAGGGGTCCATGGCATTAAAAAAAAGGATGGGAACCCCTGCTCTAGATAGTGGACTGGTTAGCAACCACATGTCTACCTCTGAGAAAAATCCAATTCACCCATTTCTGCATTTGATTCCAATTTTAACATTCAATCCACTCACTTTTAGGACTAAAATTGCCCAGGTTGCTCACTCAATATTGATTCAATCAATATTAGTAATCAATAAGAGAAAGAAAAAATTAGTCATATGGGAAAGCAAATGCTAGAGAAATAACCATATATAGCATCAACTAATTGTTTAATAGTTTTCTAGAGTATATGGAAGACAATAGACAGAAAACCTCTAAAGAAATTTTGTTAAATTAGGTACAAAGGATGACAAAACCTAGGAAAAACTGTTTTTACCACAAATGTACTTCAAAATTGAATTTGGGAAAGGTTAAGTTGAGGGTGTTGTTTTGAATCATTGTTTACCAGGATTAAGAATGAGTAACAAATCTTGCTCTAGGTCTTCTGCGTGATCTAAATTTCAATCCAAAAATAAACATTTTTATCCATATCTTTACCTATATATTCTAATACATTACCAAAGATAACTCATTGCACCTTTATAGAATCTGATAAAATACCTTCATGTTCCACTCCTGGTAATGAGAGATCTTCTGTGCCCTGCCACAAAACTTTTCCTGTCTCAGCATCACGAAGGTTCATCCAATTACTGAAGAATGCATTTGTTAAGTAAATACAAGCTGGGTACATCAAGAATTTAATACTTCTTGAACATCATAACCAGTTAATGCAAGACTGCTTATCATACAATATAATTTTCCCATACTTCCAAATTAGCTTTAATGTTACTATACATAAACTAACCCCAAATTGCAGAAAACCCACATGAAAATATCAAGTCGTACATCTCTGCATTTGTGTTAACAGCTTGACATTTTAACACACCTCAGACAGAATACAGCCCATGTCCCCACAGAAACAAAATCATTTCACTTCAGAATGTAAATAGTTCATATGAAATTATCAGAATGTGCATTTTATCTGCAATGAATTGCGACTGCAGGGAAACAATGGTAAACATTAGATATTCTGTTTGCCATGATACTGGTTTTGGAAAATTTTGCCATATTCTCACGTCTGGGAAAGACGACGACTAATTCAATAATTTCTTTTTAACTACTTCCAGTTCTAGGTTATCTATTGCTTATCAATTGCAATATTTGCATTGAAAAGTATTCTTTTAACGATGGTTCAGTAACATTAAAAATAGATACTTAAAAATAAGCAGCAAGTCTTAAAACCCACTCATTAAGTCACAATTATGCGGCTTTAGAAGGGGGAAATTGGGAAGACAATATTCCAGCCATGACATCAATGTCAAAACCAACTGTAAGTTACAGGGATTTATTTTGATAAAAATGATGAAAACATTTGCTAAATGGGTACTATATTATTCAGAAAAATCTGTTTGGAAGCCTAGATTGAGCCTTTTTATTTTTCAGGATATTGAGGTCACCGGCAAGGCCAGAGTTTAATGCCCAGCTCTAAATGCTCTCAAGAAAGTGGTGGTGTGCCATCTTAAACTTCTGCACCCTAGCTACAATGGGTAGAGCATTTCAGGATTTAGACATTACAACAAAGAAGGAACAATGACAGATGTCCAAGTCGGGATGGTATGCAACTCAAGATGGAGGCCTTCCTTTCCACTTGCTAACCATGGCCATAAGGGATTTGCAGTAATTTTGAGTTTGACCATTCTATTTAAACAGGCAAGTGAGGAAGCATACAAGGACAAGTTACAGGGACAGAGTTCATTTCCACCTTTAACATATAAATAAAAATATACTGGCCTCTTTCTAGGGGCCGGTGCTGGTTCTTCCTTCACAACTTTCCATAATTAATCTTGTAAATACTTTACAGCTAGCTGGTCCAGACTACTGAAGCCCATGCTGAGCTGGTCCATCTTCAGTGGGGTCATCAGGAACCACAGTCTAAAAATGCCAATGCTGTAAGCACCAGAATAAGGCAAGCCTCTAGTAAGATGCCCACAATTACAGTGGCAAATAGTCCAATATTTCTCAGTTCTGTAATGTCTTAATTGTTTGCATAGTGGAGTGGGGGAATTTATAGCCTTTCCTTAAAGATTATGGTCTTGTTGCAGAAAAGCTGAAAGGATTACTTGAAAATAATGATGAATCCTCAATCATAAGTGGTCAAACTCATGGCAACAATATTACAGAATTTGATGCTGCTGAATTTCTTTTCAAAGGTTTTTATCAATTTGGCAAGAGTAATCTTCCCAAGTAGGATTAGGCTATCTGAACATTTGCTTAATGACCACAATCAAACTTGCTTTTCAGATGACTGAGGGACTTACATGGTTTGAAACTAAAGCTAACGTTTCTCTGGGAAGTTATGTACTAGAGGATGTTTCTTTTCACCCAACAACATTCATGGCTTTAGAGCTCAAAGTGCAAGGGAATGGCAATTTAATTATAAACACAATTGGAGCTGCTTCCTAAACAAAAGACATTTGTTTGGGTAACGTGCTGCTGAAACACAGAGCTTCATACAAAGGAAAAGTGATTCATGGCAAAAGAATTGATTGTCTGGTTAATGATCTTAAAGAATGGTTCTGGGGGGGAAAAAAAAGGTTATATTAAGAGTTGAATGGAACAGTGGAGACCAAAAATAGGGAAGTGGGAGTGACATGGAGAATTAAATTGAAAGGCAACATAAAACTTAATCACACTCACAAATTAATCAAAAGTGGCAACTTAATATGCTTTTGGTCTCTCCAATGTAGAGACCATACTGTGTGTAGTGTACAACACTGGAAGATATGCAGGTGGATCATTGTCTCACTTGAAAGTGATTAGGCCCCTGGATGCTGGAAAGGAAAGTAGTTAAAGGCTAGATGTTGCACCTGCTATGTTTGTATGGGAAAACATATGAGAATGCGAGTCCAAGGAGGTAGCACTTCCTCAGCTTTCAATTCTAAAGAGAAGTGGAAGGGAAGACACTTCTAATGGTCCATCTTGGAGTAAGTGGAAATAATAACAGAATAATCCATTGAATATGGAGGCCAAGCGCCTGGGGAGCAGAAGTTGAGACATAGCTAAAAATGAGATGCTGACCTAGTGAAACTGCTACATACTGTAGAACTTTATGAACAAGATGCTGTGAATGCATTGAATTATAGACTGGTATGGCATGGAAACAGACCCTTTAGTCCACCATTAACCACAAAGCTTTCATCTATTCAAGTCCCATTTTTCCTCCCACATTGGTCACATAGGTATAGTTGGGTGGCAAAGGCTCATTGCTGCATCACTAAACAATCTTTTTTAAAATCCCCACCAACTTACTTCCAATCTTCCTGCAATTCACCTATTATAGCAGTCAACTACATACAAGCATGAGGGAGGAAATTGGATCATCCAGTGAAAAGCCATTCAGCCATAAAGAGAACATACAAACTCCACATATTCAAAACTCAAAGTCAGGATTAAAATGAGGTCACTGGAGCTTGGAAAAGTAGTGGTAACTGCTGGCTATTCATTTTTCATTTATTCCGTATTTCGTACAAATGCCCATTTACTGCACTAAAAATGAGAGAAATCCAACCACAGTTATACAGTGCAATTTTAAGATCTCATCTTGAGTAGTTCTGATACTATTTAGCTCCTGAAGTACTGAGGGAAAGAGTTCTACCCTCCTGTGGCTCCTCTGGTAAAAGCATAAGCTGGAGACAGGGGAAAAAAATTCTTTTTGATTGAAATGTACTTAAGCGTCTTTGGATTTCTTTTACCTTGCTTAGCAGATATTGTTTCTATTAATAGGCAAACTATATCTGTTCAGCCCTGCTCAGGATTCTGGTAGAAGATAATAAGGAAATTGAACAGAAGACTTAAAAACACGATTTACCCAAAATAGAAGATAACTGAACTTTATAGGAACAAAAACTAAATGGTAATTCACAAATATGGAAAACAAAAGTTTTCTATAATAATATTTTGAATGCAACACAAAAGCTGAAAAAGTTAAAATTAACAAAGAAAATCCTGAAAATGTGCAGCACATCACCCACCCTATAAAGTGATCTGTGCAGACTATATTGTGTCTGGTACATGTTTTTCATCAGAAATGGAAACACCACTAAGCATCCTTTAACTTTCAGTAATGTTGAATGTGTACATTCAAGATTGCATAACCTCCCTTCCCTTCTCCACTCTGGTCCGACTTTAACATATAATCCTATTTCATCTTAAGATTTCAGTCTGTATTTCTCACATGCAAAGGAGATTGAGAAGCCGTTTTAACTTGCATTATAAAAATACTTCAATGGGAATCGTTGAGGTTGAACAGCAGTGATTAGAAAGCAGATAAAGGATTGCATAAAGAGAAGAAAGTTGAAATTTAAAATCCTGTGTTCTATTTTATAAACCAATATGAAATTATACCCTTGAAAATACCAAATACCTAGCAGTTATTATTATCAAGATTATTCTGGAATAAATCCATAAGCCAACCTACCAGGAGACTTCAGATTTAAACAAACTGTACAGAAAATGTAGCACAAGTACTTCTTTGATTTCACAAAACATGAGTTTCTGACATTTTCTGGTACTCACTGTCTCCAGCAGCTGCTGGCGGTTCAGTGGTCATCTGGACAGATCCTGTAAAAAAAAGTTCCCAGTATTAAATCAACTCAATGGAGGATCACTGACTATCTCTCTTCCATAAATTTATAACTTGATTTTAACATAAAACTAGACTTTTAACCATTTCTCACCATTTTAAGATTTACTGATCTTGATCAGGTAAGATTAACTGAACATGACAATGAATATTTCCTTACAATTATGTTAAAATATTATAATGCACAAATAAGAAAACATAAATTTGAGAAAGTTTGGATTCCATTTCCATTCTAGGGACAAGAATAGTGAACACAAGATCCCTTTGATCTCCTGAAGAAATATTTCTGTTTCAATAAAAGCCACAGAGAACAGATCATGTCACAGAACCATAGAACACTAGAGCAAAGAAACAGCCCCTTTGGCCCACAAAGTTGTGCCAAACATGTCCCTACCTCAGAAATTATTAGGGTTACCTATTGCCCTCTATTTTTCTAAGCTCCATGTACCTATCCAAAAGTCTCTTAAAAGACCCTATCGTACCTGCCTCCACTACTGTTGCCAGCAGCCCATTCCACATACTCACCACTCTCTGCGTAAAAAAACTTACCCCTGACATCTCCTCTGCACCTACTCCCAAGCACCTTAAACCTGTGCCCTCTTGTGGCAGCCATTTCAGCCCTGGGAAAAAGCCTCTGACTATCCACACGATCAATGCCTCTCATCACCTCATACACCTCTATCAGGTCACCCGGCTGCTTGGCCTGCTGCGTTCACCAGCAACTTTGATGTATGTTGCCCAAATTCACTCAACCCATTTTCATAAAGCATACTCCCCAATCCAGGCAACATCCTGGTATAAATCTCTTCTGCACCCTATATATGGTTTCCTACATCCTTCCTGTAGTGAGGCGACCAGAACTGAGCACAGTACCATCTACTCTGCTCTCAAACGCATCTCTCCCAGTTCACGCACATCTGCTCTCACCCCATCATCCCGCCACTCCACAAGGAATAGGGATGCCCTTGTCCTCACCTACCACCCCACCAGCCTCTGGGTCCAACATATAATTCTCTGTAACTTCCACCACCTCCAACGGGATCCCACCACCAAGCATCTGGGACTGCTTCCTTCTCCTTCAATCGGAAACAGGTAGCTATTACATGACCAGGTTTCTTACAATAATTACAAATAAGACCAAAATGTCTTTCCTTCACATGTTTCCCTTCAGCTTTACCTTTCTCACTAACTTCTGACTTAATTTCTGGTTTACCTTGACTCTCTGTGCTATTTTTCCTTTTAAAAGTCCTACCTGGAGAAAATTTACTCTTACGAATTAAAGCATACTCAGCAGCTAATTTAGCAGACTCCTGCAATGTAGCAATGTCCCTCTCATTTAAGTATGTCCTTACTTCAATAGGAATGCTCCTTTTAAATTCCTCCAATAAAAATCAACTTTTTCAATTTATTATAATCCCCATTCACATTTTTAGAGGAAACCCATCTCTTAAAACACAGATTTCTTGTAGCCAAATTCCACATATGTTTTTTCCACGGATTTCTTCACATTTCTGAATCTCTCTCTCTCTAAGCTTCTGGAACCAGTTCATACGCTTTCAGTATATGCTGCTTCACAATATCATAATCAAGTGCTTGCTCAGCAGTTAAAGCTGTATAAACCTGTTGTGCCTGATCTCTAATTATACTTTGTAACATCACTGGCCATTGATCTTTTGGCCACCCCGAACTCAGAGCAATAATTTCAAAATGTTGGAAATATTTGTCCACTTCTGTTTCATTAAATGGAGGAGCCAAAATAACCTCTCGACTAGCAATAGACTGTCTCCTAGAACCAGAAGCCTGATTCTCAGATTTTAATCTCTCCATCTGTAGCTCAAAGTCCCTCCTTTTATTTGCTTCTCTTTCTTCAAATTCCCTCTGTTTACTTGCAGCTTCTAACTGATACCGTTCCAAGTCAGCTTCTAATTGTTTCTGTTTTAAGCAGCTTCTACTCTAAGATTTTCTAACGCTACCTGTTCCAGGTGTAACTGGATCGCTGCTTTACTTACAGGGAACCTATCTAACTCCGCTTCATCAAAAACACCCAAATGTATATAGTGTTCCACGATTTTTCTCTGAATTACGGGCTTTGTTGTAACCTTCGTAATTCCTTTAAGGTCCAACCTTCTAGCAACCTCGGATACATCACCCTTATTCGCCTTCGCTAAAAACTCCGGTTTGGCGATTCCATAAAGTTGTCAATCGTCATTGCTGCCGAATACCACCCACAGACCAATCAAACAAAAGAATTGGGTATTTCCCTTTTCCAAATCAGATTGATAATTAAACAAGCACTTAAACTCAAAACCGGAACAATCCCAACGAGCCCCCAATTTTTGTCTCGTGACCGGCAACAATGAATATCAAATTGAGACAGGTTATATTAAACAAACACAAACATTTATTAAACTCTGCTCAACAACAGTGGAAAATATATTCAAATGACTAACTTAACTGGAAGTTAACTGCTATACAGCAACTCTGGAACAGCTCTTAAAAGGGTAAATGCTAAAACAGCTCTTAAATTGGTAAATTCGAACACAGTTCTTAGAATGGTAAATTCGAAAGTCTAAGAGATTTACACAGTCAATAAAGAGCGACCTCTTCCTATGGACGCTGCCTGGCCTGCTGCATTCACCAGCATTTTTTGTGTGTCACAGTACTCCAAGTGGGGTCTGACCAGGGTCCTGTATAGCTGCAACATTACCTCTCGGCTCCTAAATTCAGTTCCATGACTGATGAAGGCCAATACACCGTATGCCTTTTTTAACCACAGAGTCAACCTGCGCAGCTGCTTTGAGCATCCTATGGACTCGGACCCCAAGATCCCTCTGATCCTCCACACTGCCAGGAGTCTTACCATTAATACCATCATCTGCCATCATATTTGACGTACCAAAATGAACCACTTCACACTTATCTGGGTTGAACTCCATCTGCCACTTCTCAGCCCAGTTTTGCATCCTATCAATGTCCCACTGTAACCTCTGACAGGTCTCCACACTATCCACAACACCCTCAACCTTTGTGTCATCAGCAAACTTACTAACCCATCCCTCCACTTCCTCATCCAGGTCATTTATAAAAATCATGAAGAGTAAGGGTCCCAGAACAGATCCCCGAGGCACACAACTAGTCACCGACCTCCAAGCAGAATATGACCGTCTACAACCACTCTTTGCCTTCTGTGGGTAAGCCAGTTCTGGATCCACAAAGCAATGTCCCCTTAGATCCCATGCCTCCTTACTTTCTCAATAAGCCTTGCATGGGGTACCTTATCAATGCCTTGCTGAAATCCATATACACTACATCTACTACTCTTCCTTCATCAATGTGTTTAGTCACATTCTCAAAAAATTCAATCAGGCTCATAAGGTGCGACCTGCCCTTGACAAAGCCATGCTGACTATTTTTAATCATATTATACCTCTCCAAATGTTCATAAATCCTGCCTCTCAGGATCTTCTCCATCAACTTACCAACCACTGAAGTAAGACTCACCGGTCTATAATTTCCTGGGCTATCTCTACCCCCTTTCTTGAATAACAGAACAACATCCACAACCCTCTAATACTCCGGAACCTCTCCCATCCCCATTGATGATTCAAAAGATCATCGCCAGAGGCTCAGCAATCTCCTCCCTCGCCTCCCACAGTAACCTGAGGTACACCTCATCCAGTCCTGACCATCTCCTCCGGTTCCACACACACTTTCCCACTGTCACACTTGATAGGTCCTATTCTTTCACGTCTTATCCTCTTGCTCTTCACATACTTGTATAATGTCTTGGGGTTTTCCTTAATCCTGCCCGCCAAGGCCTCTCATGGCCCCTTCTGGCTCTCCTAATTTCCTTAAGCTCCTTTGTTTTACCCTTATAATCTTCTAGATCTCTAACATGACCTAGCTCTCTGAACCTTTCGTAAGCATTTTACCTTTTACTCTCAAGCCATTACCTTTAGTTCTAATCTTACCCAACCTCAGTGCATTTATTCTATGATTTTGTATACCACTATCAAATCTCCCCTCATTCTCCTCTGGCCCAAGGAATGAAGCCCTAACCTTATCAACAATTCCAATTAACTCAGGTCATCAAGTCCCAGCAATATGCTTGTAAATTTCCTCAGTATCCTTCAATTTTATTGGGTTTTTTTTTGTAGGTTGGTAATTTGGCCTCACTAACATCTTATACAACTGCAACATAACATCCCAACTCCTATACTCAATACACTGATTTATTAAGGTCAATGTGCCAAAAGTTCTCTTTATGACCCTACCTACTTGTGACGTTATCTTCAAAGAATTATGGATCTGTAATTCCCAAATATGTCTGGTTCTTCCGCACTCCTCAATCCCCTACTCTGGTTTGTCTTCCTTAAGTGCAACACCTTACATTTGTTTGCATTAAATTCCATCTGCCATTTTTTCAGTTCATATTTCCAGCCATCCGGATCTCACTGCAAGCTTTGACAGCCTTCCTCATTGTCCACTATGCTCCTAATCTTGGTATCATCTATAAATTTGCTGATCCAGTTTACTACATTATCAGTAATCTGGAAAAGAGATACAGGTCTTGAGGGCCATTCAACCCATCAAGTCTACTCCATCATTCCATCATGGCTGATCCTAGATCCTACTCAACCCCATACTCGTGCCTTCTTGCCATATCCTTTGATGCCCTGAACGATCAGGAAACGATCACCTTCCACCTTAAGTATACTCACGGCTTGGCCTCCACCACAGTCTATGGCACACAATTCCAGATTCACTACTCTGGCTAAATAAATTCCTTCTTACCTCTGTTTTAGAAGGTCATCCCTCAATTTTGAGGCTGTGCCCTCTAGTTCTGGATGCCCCCCAGCACAGGAAACATCCTCTCCACATCCATCCCATATCCATCCCATTTAGTTCTTCCAACATTCGGTAGGTTTCAATGAGATCCCCATGCACTTTCGTCCCTGGAATCATTCTCGTGAACCTCTTCTGGATTCTGTCCAATGACAACACATCCTTTCTGAGATATGGGACCCAAAACCATTGACAATACTCCAAGTGTGGCCTGACTAGTGTCTTATAAAGGCTCAGCATTATCTCCTCGCTTTTATATTCTATTCCTCTTGGAATAAATGCCAACATTGCATTTGCCTTCTTTACCACAATTAACCTTCTGGAGGTCTTGCACGACGACTCCCAAGTCCCTCTGCACTTCTGATGTTCGAATTTTCTCCCCATTTAGATAATAGTCCACACTATTGTTCCTTTTTACCAAAATACATTATCATACATTTCTTAACACTGTACTCCATCTGCCACTTTTTTGCCCATTCTTCCAATTTGTCCAAGGTCTACTGCAAACACATGCTTCCTCAGCACTACCTACCCCTCCACCTGTCTTCGTATCATCCACAAACTTGGACACAAAGCTATCAATTCCATTATCCAAATCACTGACGAACAATGTGAAAAGTAGTGGTCACAATACTGACCCAAGAAACACCACTAGTCACCAGCAGTCAACCAGAAAAGGCCACTTTTATTCCCACAAGCTGCCTCTTACCTGTCAGCCGTTTCTCTATCCATGTCCGCATCTTTCCTGAAATGCCTTAGAACTTTATCTTGTTAAGCAGCCTCACGTGTGGCACCTTATCAAATGCCTTGTGAAAATCCAAGTAAGTGACAGCCACTCCCTCTCTTTTGTCCACCCTGCTTGTTACTTCCTCAAAGAGCTCTTAACAGATTTGTCAGGCAAGATTTTCCTTTGCAGAAACCATACTGACTTTGACTTATTTCACCACCAGTCTCCAAGTACCCCGAACCTCATCCTTAATAATAGACTCCCAACACTTCCTCAACCACTGAGGTTAGGCTAACTGGCCTACAATTCCCTTTCTTTTGCCTTCCTCTGTTCTTAAAGAGTGGAGCGACATTTGCAATTTTCCAGTCCTCCCAGACCATGCCAGAATTGTGTGATTCTTGAAAGGTCATGACCAATGCATCTGTTACCTCCTCAGCAACCTCTCTCAGGGCTCTGGGATTTAGTCCATCTGGTCCAGGTGACTTATCCACCTTAAGAGCTTTGAGTTTGCCTAGCACTTTTCCCTTTGTCATAGCAATGGCACTCACAGATCTCTGACACACTGCTGGTGTCTTCCACAGTGAAAACAGATGCAAAGTACCCATCAAGTTCATCTACCATTTCTTTGTCCCCCATTACTACCTCACCAGCATCATTTTCCTGTGAACCAATATCAACTTTCACCTCCCTTTTACTCTTCATATAACTGGAAAAAGCTTTTGGTATCTTGCTTTATATTATTGGCTCGTCTGCCCTCATATTTCATCTTTCACCATCTAATAGCTTTTTTAATTGCCTGAAATATCATAGATTAATTCGATAAGGAAAAGAATGAGTGAGGGATTTTGGAACACAGGCAGCTTCAGAGATCAAGAATCGTTGATATGGAAGACCCCACTTCGGTCACGTGGAGATCACATCAGGACCCACGCTGAACGCCTGCCTAACGCAAGTTCTTTTTCCCAGGTATTACCTTTTCTCTTCTTTAGCTGTTGGTGGAAGGTTACATATTCAGTTGTGTAATGCACGTGCTTGTGAACCGAGCCAATAAATGTACCTACCAGTAAATAGAACCATTCTACACCTAACTGATCATCATTGTTGACGGTAATCCTTATAACAAGGCCTTCAAAAGCGAAATGCTGGGAGTACAAAATTTGTATGTTCTTGGCAAAGTAAAATGCAGGGATAACAGTTTTAGGAATCCTTCATTTTTGAGAGATATTGAGGCCCTGGTTAAGAAAGCAGCAACGATGCAAAGCAGGTAGGGACAGATAACGTATTTGAGGACTACAAGACTTGCAAGAGAACACTTAAGAAGGAAATCAGAAGGGCCAAAAGGCATGAGGTTGCTCTAGCAACAAGGTGAAGGAAAATCCTTGGGTCTTCTACAAATACTTAAGAGCAAAAGGGTAGGAAGGGAGACAACTGATCCTCTGGAAGATCAAAGTAGTAATTAGTGGAGCCAAAAGACATAGCAGAGATTTTAAATTAATTTTTTGCATCTGTATTTACTCAGGAGTTAAACACAGAGTCTATATAATTCAGGCAAAACAGCAGCGAGGTTATGGACCCTATACAGATTACAGAGAAGAGGGTGTTTGCTGTCCTGTGGTAAATAAGGGTGGATAAATCCCTGGGCTTGATAAGGTGTTCCCTGTGGGAGGCTAGTGCAGAATTTGCAGAGATAAACAAAGCACCCTTATACACTTGTGATGTGTTGGAGGATTGGAGGGTTGCTAATGTTGTTCTGTTGTTTTAAAAATATTCTAAGAATAAGCCAGGAAATTATTGACTAATGAGCCCGACATCAGTAGTGGGAAAGTTGTTGCAAGATATTTTAAGGGACCAGAAAAATAAGTATTTGGTTTGACATGGACTGATTAGGGATAGTCAACAAAGCTTTGTGCGTGGCAGGTCATGTCTAACCAATCTTAAAAAGCTTGAGAGAATTACCAGGGAAGTTCAAGCCAAAGCAGTAGGATATTATCTTTGTGGACCTTGGGCAGCCTTAGACAAGGTCCCGCGTGGAAAGTTGATCAATAAGGTTTGGTTGCTTGGCATTCAGGATGACGTACAAATTGGATTAACACCGGAGACCTATCTGCCAATTGGTCCGTCATATGAAATCACGATGTCATGTGTTTTCAGATCTCATACACTCAGCATGATGCCGGCTTTTTTTTTTAAATTTGGCTCATTGAATGTGTTTGCCATGAAAATAAAATCAGTCAAAACATTCAATGTAAATATTTCAGGGTTACTGTGAATAACAGTATTCCTCAGCTTTTCCAATTATTCTCATTGGGCCAAGGTGAGTATGTATTCCAAAAGAGTTAGTGCCACAGATTTAATCTTTGTCCAGTGCAGCCAAATAGGTCTGCTTGACTTGTAGTCACCCAGAAACAATGAAAAAGTTCACATGCACAGAATTTATAAGTCAAACATTAAGTGATAGATGGACAAGCCCGCAAAAATCGATCAATCCCAATATTGACAAGCAAGGGACCCAGTACTGCTCCCCACGGCACATCACTAATTACAGGCCTCCAGTCAGAGAGATAACCATCTGGCTTCACCTGCTAAGCCAATGTAGAGTCCAATTTACTACCTCATCCTGAATGCCAAGTGACTGAACATTCCTAGTGCCAGCCTCCTCTGCGGGACTTTAACTACATGGACCTTAGCAAGGCCTTTGACATCCACTTCATCAACTTTCCTGGTAACCTTCAAGAAAAATCTAAGGTTGGTTACACATAACCTAACAAGTAAAAAGCCACGGTGACTATCCTTAATCAGGTGCTGTCTATCGAAATACTTGTATATCCTATCCCTTAAAACACCTTCCAATAATTTGCACACTACTGACGTCAGGCTTACTGGCCTACAATTTCAAGTTTATGCTTAGAGTCTTTCCTGAATAGAATAACATCAGCTATCCTCCAATCCACTGGCACCTCACCCATTACTAAGAATGTTTTAAATACCTCTGCCAAGGCCCCTCTAATTTCTGCACTAACCTCCCACAAAGTCTGAGGGGACACCTTGTTAGGCCCTGGGAACTTATCCACTAACTTATCTCTCGACAGCAAGCACCTCCTCTTCTGTAATCCGATGTGGTCCGTGACTTCACTATTTTTTTTGCCTCAAATCTATAAACTGTATCTGTTTCCCAAAGGAATAGAGATGCAAAAAAATCAATTTAAGATCTCCCCACCCCCAGTCTCTTTGTGCTCCAAGCACAGATGACCATGCTGGTCTTCAAGTGGAATTTTGTCCTTTGCTATCCTTTTGCTCTTACTATATTTGTAGAAGGCCTTGGGATTCTCCTTCACCTTGTCTGTCAGAGCAACCTCATTGCTTCTTATAACCCTCTTGATTTCCCTCTTAAGTCACTAATCTTTTAATATCATTAGCTATTTGGGAAATCAAGTTGTACACAAAGAATGGCTATGGTACTTATCTGCAACAACGATTGCATTCCAACATCAATAATTGATTAACAAGCTTTTTGTGATTCCCTGAGGACATAAAAGCAATATTTAATTACTACAGAGGAGCCACAAGAAACTGCAGATGCTGGAATCTGCAAAAATCAGCAATCTGCTAGAGCAGTATTTGTGTGGGGAAAGGAATTGTCTATGTTTTGGGTCAAATCCCTGCATCAGTCCTCAATTCTATACCTATCATTTCCCTCAATCTATTCTGTACATTCATATAATATCATTCTTGGTTCAAAGCTACCTTGAACTTCATATTTATATAATATCAATTTTAAAATTGTGCCCTATAGGTAATTTGGGCTCTTCTCATTCTTCACAACAAACCATAATTCACATTTCACAGTATTGAATTTCATCTGTCACTTCCCATCCCATTCCATCTGCCCGTTTTGAAATCTATTAGTAACATCAAAAATAAACAATGCCTCCAGGCTTTGTCATCTGCAAATTTCACAACCGTACCTACACATCAGAGCCCAAATCACTAAAAGACAACAAAAAGCACAGTAGTTCTAATGCCAACTCAAGGAGAATGTAATACACAATTCTCTCAAGTCTCAAAAATAACCTCTCTTTGCTTCTTGTTACAAAGCCATTTTTCCATCCATGATGCCAGAGTCCTCTATATTCGATGGCCTTCACAAGCCTATTATTTCTAAGTTAGTTAGGCATGATTTGCCTTCTTACAAATCGATTCTGGCTTTCTCTAATTAATTCACATTTGTCCAAATGACAGTTAATTCTGTCCTTATTATTGCTTCTAGAACTTTCACTAACAAGAGTTAAATTGACTCATCTGCAATCATTTTAAAGTTCAAAGTAAATTTATTATCAAAGTACAAATGTCACCATAAACAACGTTGAGATTCATTTTCTTGTGGGCAAATAAACAGTTCAATTCCCTCTGAATCTATGTGTTTGGAAAAATCATAGTCAGATACAATTTAGAGGCTATACAACATAGCCTCTACAACTTCCTCCCTGACTGTCTTCAGTTTAAGTGTAGGTAACCTCTCTAGTACCTCCTCTGGGTACAGAATATTACTTGCATTTTCCTTTGTTGAGACTCGGGCAGCATCTAGCATCACTCTTCACCCAGGAAGAACAGTACTCACTTGTACTTCAGCTATGCTCTCTGCCTCCAAAAGAAAATTACTATTTTAGTTTCTCTTGTCTTCTAACATCCTTTTCCCAATTGCCCATAGGATATTTTGCATTCCCTTTTATGCTTACTGTTCTCTTACTTGCTGTACATCAACCAGCGGGTTATTCAGGAGCGGGGGTCTAAGGCTTCTGCGTTTCAGCTGAACCTGCAGAGTGGCCCACTTTCTGCACTTCCGATTTTTTTTTTAAAAGGGTAACTGCATTCACAATGCAAGTCTGTGGTCTGGACTCTGTTGATTTTGAGGATCATTAGATTTTTCCAACCATCTTAAAACTATGTTGCTTACTGCAGTACCCATGGCTATGACTGTGGATTTCAGCTGAAGTAGTCCTAAACAGGATTCCAGTTAATTGGACCATTGGGACAACTCTTACAGAACAAAAATTAATCAAGAAAATAACCAGAACTCCTTTTATTTAGGACACTGTGCCACTTAATTAGGACAAGAGGCTTTTGCCAAACAGTTTCTAGCTAACATTAGTCACGTACATTTGTGTGGCCATTGGACACCACATAGTACATAGAGCAAACAGTTTTTAAATAGCATTAGTTGCATGTGCTTTCAAGAAGCAGGGATTTTTGTCACTGATAATTGATGAGAAATAAGCAGCAAGTCAATTCCAAACTTTTTTGCTCACTAATAATTTCAAACATTCAGGCTTCAAGATGCCAGGAATGGCTAGGAGTGAAAATGAAACTGTTTAATGACTTCAACAAGTTAGGAACTATGAAGAATTTGAAGGTATTAACAATAATCTTGAATGTTACAATGAAAATGAATGAGGATGCAATCGTCAAAGGCATTATATGAAGGCAGTTCATTACCTGGACTAGGTACAGTACAGATGTGCTGATTATGTTCACTTACAGTCAACCAAAGGATATGGCAGCATACACAGAATGAATTCCTCTATCAATAACTATTAGGAACTAATACAGTTTATAGTGCTGTAACAGTATTAGTTGTGTCCTAATTTGATCTGTATTTCATTTAAATATACAATTTGTCACAGTTAAACGGTAATTTGTCATTTTTATACCCTTTTAACTATTTCCATCAAACTTTGACTAATTGGGGCAGCAACTTAATCAGGCCAAAATGTATTGGCCCCAATATGCCCCAATTAATCGGAGTCCACTGTATTTTATGATTCCCAGAGCTGCACCCAAAGCATCACCACTTATCAGCACCATCTTACTAGGTGATTTTTTTGCATTACTTAATTTTTTAAAATACATTTCTTATTACAATTCAAATTTTATTATGTATTGCAATGTTTTGCCGCTGCAAAACAATAAATTTCACGATATATGCCAGTGATAATAAATCTGATCCTGATTCCACTTTCTATTTTTGCCATCACTCTGAACTAGCTGTGATCACAACCTTCTACCTGCCGTTACACTGCTGCAACATATATATGACTTCATCTCTTATCTACACAATCTAAATACCTTGCAGTATGTGTACACATTTCAGACTTAGCCTTTTAATTCAATGACTTAATTATGTATAATCCAATTTAAATTGGCCAAAACTCTTGATTAAAAAAAGCTACGTGCAGATCTGAAAATTAAACCCTTGTGAGGGATTGAAATTAGCGGCTGAATCACTTCTTTGCTGCACCTTTTTCAGCATCTCCAGCAAAAATTTTAAGCTGATATATATTATACCCAGAGAGGTACAGATCTTACATTGTGGTACTGATAAGAAAGATCATTTTCATTTAAAAAGCAGAGTACATAACTTGCAGCAGGAAACAGAGACAGAAACTTTGGTATTCCAGATGCTTAGATGAAAGAAATCTCAATTGATTGTTTGCCTGATATTTGATACCCAATGTGCCAAATTGCAGAGGAACAAGATCTGATTATTACTTTACACATCCCAATTAGATCCAAAAATGTTTAAACTACCTATTTAGCAAAACAATTTAAGCCATTGTTACTTGGACAAGGTGCAGAAATTGGGGTAAAACCAGGTGGAGTAGAAGGAAGTGCAAAGCTTTTTTTTTTGGGGGGGGTGCTGATTTAGAGCATATAAAAGGATAGACATGGGATTTTGAAAGTAAGACAGTTTAGGCAACATTTATCCTCAAGAAAAGAAATTTCAGGAGAGGGATGTTGGAAGGAAGGCTTCTCAGGAGAAATGTAAAGAATAGTGGTCGTAGATGAGACTTATAAGTCAAGTGGGTTCCCACTTTCACTGTCAGAGAAAGTAGGTGAAAGCAACAGTAAAGTTGTATACTAGAGCAAATAATTCCAATAGCCAATCAGTGCACACATTTGGTAAGCAACAGGCTGTCTAGAACTGAAGCAGGAAACTAGAGGAGCTCTGCACAATTTGATTAGGTATTTTGGGATAAGTAAGGGTCAGATCTACAGGAAGGTGAGAAATAAAAGGGGGAAAAAAAACATCTTTTGTAAAGAAAAAAGACAAACCACTTCAGGGAAATCTAAAATAGTATCAGTAAGTAATGTGTAGTTACCAAGATTGGGATCAGAATAACCTCATCAGTATAATTCAAGGAAATATTGCCAGTCTCAGTTTTGGCTACATCCACATGAAAGTTGAAATTCTCTGTTTAGTTTTGACTTAGTAGAACTAAATGGAACATCTCAGTTATTGTAGCTTTAGTTTAGACTCAACACATACTATCCTGCCATAAACCACAATGAATCATCATGGACACTTTTATAGCTATAAGAGAGGAATATCCTGCTCCAGGAAACCAAATAACCCAACTCCACGCCCATTTCCCTTCAGCCACCCAAATTCTGTTGTTTAACTTGGTTTAGAGAGGAGCAGTAGGATACACTATTATCTTAGTACAAGAAAATATGCAATGCAAATGTTAAAGAGTTGGTGCAGGTTACTCAATTGAAATCTAGAAGTTTGAGATCATGCAGACAGACCACAGACATATCAAAAGCAGAGGTGTAGTCCCTCCCCCATTACCACTGATGTAATACTTAGCAAAAGTTTAATCATTTTTAAAATCTCAGAGGACATCTGAGTAAACAATTCTAAACTCTGCACATGTGGTTTCACAAGGTACTATGAATTCCATCATCAAAGAAAGCTAAACTTACAGAAACAGAAGGCCTTCTATCAGATTGCTTAGTTTACTTTCAGTAGATTAACTAAATTCTCACTTATACACAAGTCTCTGATAGAAGATGAATTTTTCAGAAAACGAGATAACAAATTGACAGTGCACTGAAAGTCCAAACTTTTGATTTCAAAGTTCCAAGAATGTGCAAACTGGATAGAGTTATCCAGGTTTAAAAGGCTCAAATGCCAGAGCTCATAGCTGAAAGTGCAAGTAAGACAATCCAGCTGCATGATAGGATCCATCTTTGCTTCATTGATCAATTTAGCCTGAACTGTCACCTCAGGCTCAGTTACTATACATAGCTTACCATTAAGTCCCGTCAAAGATTCAGTTAACATATACAAGTTTCCCCCTCTAACCAAATGTACAGCGTTCCTATGAAACCATTCGTAAGCTGAAATGGCGTAAAGCGAAGAAGCAATTACCATTAATTTATATGGGAAAATTTTTTGAGCGTTCCCAGACCCAAAAAATAACCTACCAAATCATACCAGGTAGCACATAAAACCTAAAATAACACTAACATATAGTGAAAGCAAGAATGATATGATAAATACACAGCCTATATAAAGTAGAAATAATGTATCTACACTATAGTATTCATTTACCAGAATCAGGAAGTTTGAGCCAAAATCGATTTGTCAAAAAGAAAAAAATAAATCGGCATGTACACGCATGTACACATCACGGATTCGCATGTACATCACGCATGCACATGTACACACATTCGCACATCACGCATGCACACAAACCTACCCGCGCAAGGCTTCATGGTCATGGTAGTCTTTCTCGGGGTAAACACAAGTTTAAAGCCAGCGTCTTTTTTCGTAAAAGCGAAAATCCTCTCCGTTAACGAAAATAGGTACTAATGTCGGTCTTTCGTAAAAGCAAAATGTCGTAAAGAGAACATTCAGAAAGCAGGGGACACCTGTATTACCTATTATTGCATTGCTATCAAAGTTGTTGTCTTTGAGATGAGATATTCCCAATTCAGCTAATATATTACGGCATTTTTCAACCTCAGAATTCAAAACTTAATTTATTAGAAATTAAATGCAAACTTTATCTATCTCACAATTGCTATACGGTAACTCATTAGCCACAAAGTGTTTTAAAGCATCTTGTGGATGTGAGTGTTTTTACAAATGCACCTTTGTTTCTTCTCTTATGATAAAAATCAGAGTTCTGCCCAGATGTCACTTTTAAATTAGATTTGCTGCAGTTTAATCAACTGAAATATGGAAATTCAAGAACATGCAAACAACAGACACATCAAAATCAGAGATGCCACCTCCTCTCCTCTACTGATGCACTATTTTGCAGAAGTTTAAGTTTTCAAAAAAAAATCAAAGAGGGCATCAAAACAATTATAAATTCTGCATTCATGTGGTTTCACAAAGTAGAATAAATTCTGTTCATTGGGTGAGTAGCAAAGAACACTACAGTTACAGAAACAGGAAGCCTTCCCTCAGATTATATCATACTTGAAGTAGAATAATTAAATTCTCACTTCTACACACAACTTTGATGGTAGAACTCAAAAGTAATTTTGTGATAGATATATATATATATTTCAAAATATTTCAATGGCTATCATTTGCTTTGAAACATAATATTTATCCATATATAGATAAATATTATGATATTTCAAAGCAAATGATAGCCAATTAAATATTTTGAAGTGTAGGTACCATTTAAATGGACAATATATGGCAGTCAAAGTTCACAGCAAGCTGATTTAAAAACATAACCTGCAGCAGCAGCAAAGGCCAAACAGCCCTACAAGCCAATTCAACTATTCAATAAGAACATGGTTGATTCAATTACTGACCTCAATTCCATTTTCCAGCAAATCTTTAAAGCCCTTGAATCTCTTGCAGTCCTAAAATGTACCTCAAACTTGAACATACTTAATGACTCAGCATTTTCAACTCTCAAGCATTGTCTTGAGAAAGAATTGTCTTCATTTCATCTTAAGTGGTCTGCTTTATTCTCAGATAACACCCACGAATTTAAGGGGAAGCATCTTCTCACCATGAACAGTGTGTAATAGAAAGAGATGAGTGATCCCACAGCTAAAGGATCTGTTGAAACATCTATCCTCCAGACACATTTATCACAAATAGTGAACAATTAAACAATTATCCAGAGAAAGAACATCCCCAAAACACCAGTGCACAGCATGTGAGTGTTACAGACAACAATAAGATTTTCACATAATGTTCAGCCAAAAGTGCAAAACAGCACTGCTTCCTCCTAAGATCCAAGGCTGAATGTCCTTTAGACCAATATATTTGTTTTTCCACTTATCTGGGATGTCCCCATGTCCAGGAGAGGAACAAATTGATTGTAAGCAGTCAACCAAAATTAGACCAAGTCCATTTTTGTTCTACAAAAGTGGGTAGATCCTACCCTTCTGAGAGCAAAGAACTGAAGGTGAACTTATCAAGAAAGAGACAGTCGGCTCCTGGTGGAGGGGTCATACCAAAAAACTCAACAACGACGCTGTACTCAACTCTGCTGAGTATTGGGTCCACCTTGTTACTATACCTGATGATCAAGAGGGCAAATTAAAAAGCAATAAGGTTTTAAGGACAGGTGGTATTACTACTGAAATTTTAAAACTTAAAGGAACTTTAGACACAGATGTATATCCTCATTTTCCATACCTAGGGAGACCCAGGATGTGCTAGGCAGCCTCAGATCTGCTGACATCATGATCAACTTCAAGAAAGAACCAATTCTATTGTGAAAACTAGAGTTGTGTCCTTGGGAAAAAATCCCACCTCTGGGAAAAATCACCTCAAGGGTTCTTCTTGACTGCTTCTTCCCTGTTTCAGTATGGATTCTGTCACTACAGATATAATAAGTCACCTGGACCAGATAGACTAGACTACACCCAAGGCTTCTAATCGAGATAGCTGAAGATTGTGGAAGCTTTAGTAATGATCTTTCGAGAATCACTAGATCCTGGAATGGTTCAGGAGGATAGGAAAATTGTATATGTCAACACATTCTAAGAAGGGAGGATGGCAGAAGAAAGGAAATTATAGGCCAGTTAGTTGGACTTCAACAGTTGGGATGATGTTGGGAGTTCCTTATTAAGGATGAGGTTTCGGGGTACTTGGAGGCACATGATAAAATAGACTGTTGTCAGCATGGTTTCCTTAAGGGCAAACCTTGCCTGACAAATCTGTTGGAATTCTTTGAGGAAATAACAGGCAGGATACACAAAGAAGAGTCAGTGGATATTGTTTGTTTGGATTTTCAGTAGGCTTTTGACAAAATGCCGTACATGAGGCTGCTAAGCAACATAAGAGCCCATGGTATTACAGGAAAGATGCTAGCATGGATAGAAAATTGGCTGACTGGCAAGAGGCAAAGAGTAGGAACAAAGGGGGCCTTTTCTGGTTGACTGACGGTGATTAATCATGATCCGCAGGGGTCAGTGTTGGGACCGCTTCTTTTCACATTATATGTCAATGATTTAGATGATGAACAACACAAAAATAGGTGGAGGGGCAGGTAGTGTTGAGGAAGTAGGGAGTCTGCAGAAAGACACAGATTAGGAAAATGGACAAAGAAGTGGTAGATGGAATACAATCTAGGAAAGAGTATAGCCATGGCTCTTTGGTAGAAGGAATAAAGGCATGGACTATTTTCTAAACAAAAAAAAAATCAAAGATCAAAGTTGTAAAGTAACTTGGGAGTCCTTTTGCATCATTCTCTACAGGTCAGCTTGTAGTCATAAGGAAGGCAAATGAAACGATAGCTTTCAATACGAGAAGACTAGGATATACGAGCGAGGATGTAATACCGAGGCTTTATAAGGTTTTGGTCAAACTGCACTTGGAGTATTGTGAGAATTTTTGGTCCCTTACCCAAGAAGAGATGGGCTGACATTGGAGAAGGTCTAGAGGAAATTCATGAGAATGATTACAGGAATGAAAGGGTTAACTTATGAGGAGCATTTGATGGCTTTGGGCCTGTACTCACTGCCGTATAGAAGAAATCTCATTGAAACCTATCAAATACTGAAAAGCCCAGATATGTGGAGAGGATTATTTCCTACTGTGGGTGAATCAAGGACCAGAGGGCACAGCCTCAGAATAGAGGGACATCAATTTAGATCAGAGAAGAGGAGGAATTTCTTTTGCCAGAGGGCAGTGAATCAGTGAAATTCATTGCCACAGACAGCTGTGGAGATCAAATTATTGGGCATATTTAAAGCAGATGATGATAGGTTCTTTATTAGTCAGGGCATCAAGGGTTACGGGGAGAAGGCAGGAGAATGGGGTTGACATAGTTGATAAATCAGCCATTATGAAATGGCAGAGCAGACGAGATGAACCAGATAGCCTAATTCTGCTCCTATATCTTATGATTAAATCTTTACTGCCCTGAGAATGTTCACCAGGCATAGACAACAGACTGGCGATTATAGGGATCAATCCGAAAAAATAGCCTTCAATTGTCAGTTCCAAGAGAAATGCTGAGAGAAAAATCAACCATTTATGCCGCTTTGATAGGCTCACAAAAGCCTTTGACTCTACTAAGTGAGATGAATACTAAGCATTCTCCTCAAATTTGATTACTTACAGAAATTCATCTCCATCTTAAGCCTGGTACATAATAACTTGCAAGCCACAATCTTAATCAACAGGTCTACAAAAGAGCTAATCTCACTGCAAGACTGCTGTCAACCAAAACTTAACAGGCAGCAAGATCTGCAGGTAGACATAGGAAACATTTCAAGGAAAAGGGGAACTGTCCGGCTGTCTTGACAGAAACCCGGGTATACTCTTCACTCAAAATGGACAAAGAGGATAGAGGATGACATCAGAAACCCAGAGTCCATTTACTAAAAGCACACAAATGCAAGTGATAGAACTAGCACACTACTCACTCAATCTATCAAGCACTTACTGCTTCACATGTGACATAATTTTCCAGTTCCACAATGGCCTCATCAACCATCTTAGAACCCACATACCCACTAGCTAAGATAGACTGGCAAATGACACTTAAAGGATTGACGGTGGATATGCAATGGCAAGCATTTAAAGGTTGCATGGATGAACTACAACAATTGTTCATCCCAGTTTGGCAAAAGAATAAATCAAGGAAGGTAGTGCACCCGTGGCTGACAAGAGAAATTAGGGATAGTATCAATTCCAAAGAAGAAGCATACAAATTAGCCAGAGAAAGTGGCTCACCTGAGGACTGGGAGAAATTCAGAGTTCAGTAGAGGAGGACAAAGGGCTTAATTAGGAAGGGGAAAAAAGATTATGACAGAACACTGGCAGGGAACATAAAAACGGACTGTAAAAGCTTTTATAGATATGTAAAAAGGAAAAGACTGGTAAAGACAAATGTAGGTCCCCTGCAGACAGAAACAGGTGAATTGATTATGGGGAGCAAGGACATGGCAGACCAATTGAATAATTACTTTGGTTCTGTCTTCACTAAGGAGGACATAAATAATCTTCCAGAAATAGTAAGGGACAGAGGGTCCAGTGAGATGGAGGAACTGAGCGAAATACATGTTAGTAGGGAAGTGGTGTTAGGTAAATTGAAGTTAGTAGGGAAGTGGTGTTAGGTAAATTGAAGGGATTGAAGGCAGATAAATCCCCAGGGCCAGATGGTCTGCATCCTAGAGTGCTTAAGGAAGTAGCCCAAGAAATAGTGGATGCATTAGTGATAATTTTTCAAAACTCGTTAGATTCTGGGCTAGTTCCTGAGGATTGGAGGGTGGCTAATGTAACCCCACTTTTTAAAAAAGGAGGGAGAGAGAAACCGGGGAATTATAGACCGGTTAGCCTAACGTCGGTGGTGGGGAAACTGCTGGAGTCAGTTATCAAGGATGTGATAACAGCACATTTGGAAAGCGGTGAAATGATCGGACAAAGTCAGCATGGATTTGTGAAAGGAAAATCATGTCTGACGAATCTCATAGAATTTTTTGAGGATGTAACTAGTAGAGTGGATAGGGAAGAACCAGTGGATGTGGTATATTTGGATTTTCAAAAGGCTTTTGACAAGGTCCCACACAGGAGATTAGTGTGCAAACTTAAAGCACACGGTATTGGGGGTAAGGTATTGGTGTGGGTGGAGAATTGGTTAGCAGACAGGAAGCAAAGAGTGGGAATAAACAGGACCTTTTCAGAATGGCAGGCGGTGACTAGTGGGGTACCACAAGGCTCAGTGCTGGGACCCCAGTTGTTTACAATATATATTAATGACTTGGATGAGGGAATTAAATGCAGCATCTCCAAGTTTGCGGATGACACGAAGCTGGGTGGCAGTGTTAGCAGTGAGGAGGATGCTAAGCGGATGCAGGGTGACTTGGATAGGTTGGGTGAGTGGGCAAATTCATGGCAGATGCAATTTAATGTGGATAAATGTGAAGTTATCCACTTTGGTGGCAAAAATAGGAAAACAGATTATTATCTGAATGGTGGCCGATTAGGAAAAGGGGAGGTGCAACGAGACCTGGGTGTCATTATACACCAGTCATTGAAAGTGGGCATGCAGGTACAGCAGGCGGTGAAAAAGGCAAATGGTATGCTGGCATTTATAGCGAGAGGATTCGAGTACAGGAGCAGGGAGGTACTACTGCAATTGTACAAGGCCTTGGTGAGACCACACCTGGAGTATTGTGTGCAGTTTTGGTCCCCTAATCTGAGAAAAGACATCTTTGCCATAGAGGGAGTACAAAGAAGGTTCACCAGATTGATTCCTGGGATGGCAGGACTTTCATATGAAGAAAGACTGGATGAACTGGGCTTGTACTCATTGGAATTTAGAAGATTGAGGGGGGATCTGATTGAAACGTATAAGATCCTAAAGGGATTGGACAGGCTAGATGCAGGAAGATTGTTCCCGATGTTGGGTAAGTCCAGAACGAGGGGCCACCGTTTGAGGATAGAGGGGAAGCCTTTTAGGACCGAGATTAGGAAAAACTTCTTCACACAGAGAGTGGTGAATCTGTGGAATTCTCTGCCACAGGAAACTGTTGAGGCCAGTTCATTGGCTATATTTAAGAGGGAGTTAGATATGGCCCTTGTGGCTACGGGGGTCAGGGGGTATGGAGGGAAGGCTGGGGCGGGGTTCTGAGTTGGATGATCAGCCATGATCATAATAAATGGCGGTGCAGGCTCGAAGGGCCGAATGGCCTACTCCTGCACCTATTTTCTATGTTTCTATACTGGAGTGGAAGCTATAACTTCCAAAAGTGTAAGTGTTCTGATTTCTCCCACCCTAAAAGGGTACCATGGAAGAGTTGCAAGGGAGAGGCCCTGGCTTAAAAAAACCATATCCTTCCCCATAAAAACTTTGCAAAGCATCACTTAGAAGATACTGTAAAGATGCGGAAGGAGGTCTTGTGGTCAGATGAGACTAAAGTGGAATTTTTTTGGCCCCAACACTAAGCAGTACCTGTGGCATAAATCTAATACTGCATAGCAGCCAAGTACCATCATCCCGACAGTAAAGTATGGTGGAGGTAGCATCGTGTTATGGGGATGCTATAGCAGCAGGGCCTAGAAATCTGGTCAGGATTGATGGAAATATGAACATTACTAAATACCGAGAGATCCTGGATAAAAACTTGCTAGCCTCTGTCAGAAAGCTTAATCTGGGGAGGAAGTTCATCTTTCAGTAGGGCAACAACCCAAAGCACATGGCCAGAGCAGCTACGGAGGCCTTCAAATGAAGAAAATTGATGTCCTTGAGTGTCCAGTCAAGAGTCCTGAACTTAACCCGATAGAACATATCTGACAAGACCTTAAGATTGCTGTCCACCGCCACTCCCCAACTAACCTGGCACAGCTTGTGCAATTTTGCAAGGAGAATTGGGTAAATCTTGCTCCACCACACTGTGCAAAGCTAATACTTATCCAAAAATACTACTGTCTGTAATGGCCGTGAGAAGTGGTTCAACTAAGTACTAGAACAAAGGGGGATGAATACTTTTGAACTACTGACATTTCAGTTTTTGAATTTTTAGTTCTACATGCTTTCTAATTTTCCCTGTGTTTTGGGCTCTACTGTGAAGTTAGGAGTATGTGATTCATAAATAAAAATTTCAGTTAAATAGTGAAACTCTCTGGTTGTAAAACTCATTTATGTGAACAGAGGGTTGCAGGCTGAATACTTTTTCAAGGCACTGGATATCATTGTACTGCAGCAAATGGAAAGCAATAAATCTGATTGCAAATCCTTGGAAGAATAATTATTGTGAAAGTTTCAAACATACCTTTGAGGGGCAATTTATATTCGTTGAATTCTAAGCAAAATCTCAGTGATCACCAATATTAAAAGGTAAATCACACATCTTTTGAGATACAGATTTCCCCCGCTACCCGAAAGTAGCGCGTTCCCATGAAACGGTTCGTAAGCCAGAATGTCGTAAAATGAATAAACAATTACCATTAATATGGGGAAAAAATTTTGAGCGTTCCCAGACCCAAAAAATAACCTACAAAATCATGCCAAACAACACATAAAAGCTAAAATAACAGTAACATATAGTAAAAGCAGGAATGATATGATAAATACACAGCCTATATAAAGTAGAAATACTTTTCTGCAGCACTGTTGAGCACAGCGGTCCCCAACCACCGGGCCGCAAACCATGTGCTACCAGGCCGCGAGGAAACGATATGAGTCAGCTGCACCTTTCCTCATTCCGTCACGCACTGTTGAACTTGAACATAGGGTTGCCAACTGTCCCGTATTTGCCGGGACATTCCGTACGTTGGGCTAAATTGGTTTGTCCCAGACGGGACCGCCCTTGTCCCGTATTTCCCCCGCTAAGGTAGAGCGTTCCTATGAAACCTTTCGTGCCGAAATGGCGTAAAGCAAAGAAGCAATTGCCATTAATTTAAATGGGAAAAATTTTTGAGCATTCCCAGACCCAAAAAATAACCTACCAAATCATACTAAATAACACATAAAACTTAAAATAACACCAGCATATAGTAAAAGCAGGAATGATATGATAAATACACAGCCTATATAAAGTAGAAATAATGTATGTACAGTGTAGTTGGGAAGATTGAGTCAAAATCGATTTGTGGGAAAAAAAAATCGGCACATACGCGCATGCGCATGTCACATATGCACACATCACGCATGCGCTCACAGGTGTCTGCGCAAGGCTTCATGGTCATGGTAGTCTTTCCTGGGGTAAACGCAAGTGTCCCAGGATTTGACTGCTAATGTTGTCCCTTATTTGGGAGTGAGAAAGTTGGCAACCCTAACTGTAAAAGACATGTTGAGGTGAGTTTAACCCTACTTGAACACCCGCCCCCTCCCCCCACCCACCCACCGGTCAGCTGGTCCACAAGAATATTGTCAATATTAAACCGGTTTGCAGTGCAAAAAAGGTTGGGGACCCTGGTCCAGCGCAGCGAAAATCTTGTGGAAGCACTCTCGGCAGAAACACGGCGCAAGCGCTCTCAACAGAAACACTCTCTCCAGTAATCTTTAAGCTATGAAGCTGCCAAATCATACCAAATAACACATAAAAATACACAACCTATATAAAGTAGAAATAATGTATGTACAGTGTAAAATTTCACTTACCTGAATCAGGAAGACTCCAATAAATTGCAGTTTCGTCACAGTTAAACACTTGCTTATATGAATAGCCACCTGACGCAATTGGCAATCGCCTCTGATCTGGGCCGACATTTACGTGCCAGGTGACACCTAACTAATTAGCTTGATTATTTCGGCTTTTTTCTTAAAGATGTGCTGGGTGCGTTCTGACTACCGCTGCACCCCTGCATTCTTTGCGGCAATGTATCGGTCCGCAGTCCAGAGGTTGGGGACCACTGCTTAAACTATGAAGCTGCCCTCGCCTCAGAAACCGACCAAACCACCCATGACTACCTTTAAATTCCACTTTCGCAACACTTTCATCACCATCGTCCAGTGCTTTCTGTTTCAGCTTATTAAAAAGACTGACTGATTTCTCTTTAAGTATAAGAAAACTTAACAGAACACCACGCTTTGTACACCCATCAATCCACTCAAGCAATAGACTTCCCATTTTATCCATTATTGGATGCTGACTAAGAGAGACCACTTTGCTACGAGTAGAACCAACAGTAACATCGGCAGCTTTCAAAATTCTTTCTCTCTGCGTATAAATAGTGCGAATGGTGGACGCAAGCAAGTTCAACGCGCGGACAATGTCCTTACTTCGTTCACCATGATCGAAACGCTTAATTGTGTCTAGATTTACACTAAGTGTAACACCCTTACGAGCTCTTTTAGGCTTTTCTGATACCTTAGAACTCATCTTGCTAACGGATGCACAAAGTAAATCGAGATAAAGCACGTATTTAAGCAATGCCGGCTAGAATGCAGTTCCGGGGGAGGAGCTTGGCTGTTTGGGCGCGCGCTGCCTTTTTTCGCGCACTGCCATTTTTCACACACTGCCTTTTTTCGTAATAGTGAAAACACCTTCTGTTAGCGAAAACAGGTAACTAATGCAGGTCTTTCGTAACAGCGAGGTGTCATAAAGTGAATGTTCAGAAAACGGGGGCCACCTGTAAATGCAAATATCACAAAGCTGTCATACAAGGCGGCATTCCTCTTGAGAGATATCTCGACAAATATTTCACTCAGAATTCACATTACAGAAAGGTTCCAGTGTGAAAAGAGCCCATTTTGAATCCAAACTATCTCAGTTGTCCAAGGATAACACAGTGATGCAGGAATCAGCTTGTAAACACTTCATTATGAAGTTTATATATTAGTTCCACAACCTTGCCCTCTCCCCACAACTCTGCAAATTCTTTCCTTTCAGATACCTATCAAAGCTTCCTTCTGAATGCTACATACGAATTTACCTCCACTGCTAGCCAGTGGTATATTCCAGATCTAACTACTTGCTGTGTAAAACAAGTTTTTATCATGTCATTTCTGCATCATTTGCCAAGAAGTCTCATCCTATGTCCCCTAGTTTTTGACCCTTCTTATCAAAGGGACAGCTTCTCTCTATATAATGGGTAAAGGTGGATTCCAGTTAATTGGGCCATCAGTTAATCGGAGCAACTGCTTATCTGGGATAATCTTAAAGAACAAAAAATAAATTAAGAATGTAGACAGGATTCCCTTTGTTTATTTGGGACACTCTGCTGCTTAACTGGGGCAGGAGACTGTTGCCGATTAATTTCTAACTAGCATCAGATGCATGCACATGTGTGGCCACTGGACTCTACACTGTGCTTAGAGCAAATAGTTTTTAAACAGCATCAGTTACTTGTGTTTGTGTTCAAAATGCAGTAATTTTTTTCACTGAAATATGGCAAGAAATAAGCAGCAATACAATTAAGAATTATTTTGCTTACTATGGTTTCAAGCTTTGAGGCTTGGAGATGCCAGAAATGTCCGGGAGTGAAAATGAAATGAATTCACCACTTTTACAAGTTAGGAACTATGAAGAATTTAAAGCTATCAACAATCATCTTGAATGTTACAATGACAATTGAAGATTTGGAGGATGCCATTGTCAATGGTATTGTACGAAGGCAGTCTATTATCTGCACTAGTTGTCTGTGCAGATATTGTTCATTTACAGTCAATCTAAAGAATGTGACAGATGAACTCCATCAATAACTATCAGGAATTAATACAGTTTTATAGTACTGTAATAGTATTAAGTTTTCTAATTTGTTCCGTATTGCATTTCAATACACAATTTGTTACTCAGTTAAATGGTATATTTTCTTTTTTAAAAAATGTTTTTAATTAGTTCCATGAAACTTTGGCTAATTGTGGCAGCCACTTAACTGGGTCAAACTGTCCTGGTGTTGATGTGTCCCTATTAACTGCAATCAACTGTATATCGTTTATCATTTTATGTAATGAAACCAGATTTCCTTGCAACCTTTTCTGTCCTAGGAAACCAGCCTGGACCTTTCCCACTCTTTCCAGTTACTTTCTTCATCACTGGAATGACTGGTAAATCATATCTGCACTTTAAACGTCTTTCCTAATATATGACATTCAGGACTGCTAGTGGTTAACCTACTAGTGCTTTATAAAGCTTTGTCATGATTTTCCTGCATTTATATTCTTCCTCGCTTTATAAAAGTCAGAATTTTGCATAAATTGTTACCCACTTTATCAACCTATTATGCACTTTCAGTGAACTATGTACACATTCTCTCAAATCCATCAATATGCAGAATACTGTATTAATGGTAAAACTCTTGGCAGTGCGGAGGATCAGAGGGATCTTGGGGTCCAAGTCCATAGGACGCTCAAAGCAGTTGCACAGGTTGACACTGTGGTTGAGAAGATGTACAATGTATTGGCCTTCATCAATCACAGAATTGAATTTTGGAGCCAAGAGGTAATGTTGCAGCTATATAGCACCCTGGTCAGACCACACTTGGAGTACTGTGCTCAGTTCTGGTCACCTGACTACAGGAAGGATGTGGAAGCCATTGAAAGGGTGCAGAGGAGATTTACAAGGATGTTGCCTGGATTGGGGAGCATACCTTATGAGAATAGGTTGAGTGAACTGAGCCTTTTCTCCTTGGAGCGACGGAGGATTAGAGGTGACCTGATAGAGATGTATAAGATGATGAAGGCATTGATTTTTCCTAGGGTTGAAATGGTTGACACAAGAGGACACAGGTTTAAGGTGCTGGGGAGTAGGTACAGAAGAGATGTCAGGGGTAAGTTTTTTACTCAGAGAGTGGTGAGAGCGTGGAATGGGCTGCCGGCAACGGTGGTGGAGGCGGGTACGATAGTGTCTTTTGAGAGACTTTTGGATAGGTACATGGAGCTTAGTAAAATAGAGGGCTATGGGTAAGCCTAGTAATTTCTAAGGTAGGGACATGTTCGGCACAACTCTGCGGGCCGAAGGGCCTGTATTGTGCTGTAGGTTTTCTATGTTTTTTTGCATACCCTACCATAATTGTGCCTTTTAGTTTACATGGCATCTTAACATTCTCTCCTACCAAAATGCAACATTTCAGCACTTCTCTGCATTAAATTTTATACACCATGATCTTCACTTTCCATCTGTCTACCCATAGCTCATTGAAACCTTATCATAATTTACCATGCATACATTTTTGCATCACTTGAAGGTTTAAAAATTATGCCCTAAAATCCTTACAAATTACTAATAATCATTAAGAAAAACAATTCTGGTACCATCTCCCAGTGAAATCTACTTTACACATCTTCAGATTTGAAAAACCAACTTAGCCCACTTTCTACACTATGACACCCCCTTTCATTGCATAGCCTTCAATATTAAATCTTACTATTAGGAACCATATCAGATCTCTTTGGAAAATCCATATATAGTGCCCCTTGGAAATTTTCATGTATTATTGTTTTAAAACAGGGGTAGGCAACCTACGGCCCGCGGGCCAAATCCGGCCCACGAAGGTATTTTGACCAACCTGCAAGCAAATATTGAGATACTATGCTTATCCGGCCCGCGAGCGATTTTTCCAGTGTTTCACGCGACCACACTGATGGACATGCATGGCGCCTTGTTACACTGGCCCCAGGTTCTGTTTTGTTCCAAACCAAACACTGGTATATATGAATGACGGGAAGGCAGAACCTTATTAATATGTATTAGGTACTCTCCGTGAACGCTCAGGTTTTCAGATGGGATCGTTCAAATTTGTAAACAGAAACAGCAGTGCTACAATACTTGTTGAATAACTCGTGTTTTGAAATAAGATCAAAGAAAACAAATTCCAATGCAATGAATGCAAAGTGCAGGAAGGTAAACGCTGAGTGCCGAAAAAGCAGTGAAAATGAAGGAAAATGCCAGCTACGGAGTCTCAAAACGTATTAAAGAAAAGATGAAGCCTTTTACAAATGGAGAGAGTGTCAAAGAATGTTTACTGGCAGTGATGGATACCGTTTGTTCTGAAAAGAAATCTTTATTTGCATCTATCAGCCTGTCAGCAAGAACAATCAGACGGCGAGTTGAAGAAATGTCAGATGTTATAAGTTGTTTAACGGATGCCTGCAACGAATTGCATTTTTTTTCCAATTGCACCTGATGAGAGTACAGACTTGAGAGACACTGCTCAACTTGGTGTTTGTGAGAGGAATGACCTCAACTTTTCAAATTTTTGAAGAGTTTATTCAATTAATTCCTATGAAGGACAGAGTTACTGGAGCAGACATTTTTAAAGCTTTGCTAAAAATGATGTCAGAAATGAAACAATGTGTCGAAGCTAATTGGCATCACAACTGATGGGGCACCAGCAGTGGTGGGACAGAAAAACTAAACTGAGTTCTTTGATTACTAATTGGCATCCTTGGTTAAGCACAAATGATTTTCTAGCAGGTGTTATTTATTAATTTGAGGCAAAACATAACTAGATGTATTTAAATGGATAATTCCCATATTTCAAGGTTTTTTTATGGCATTTATCTGGCCCACCGTCTGCTCATTAATACGCGATCCAGCCCACAGAGGCAAAAAGGTTGCCGACCCGTTTTAAAACACTGAATGACAGTGGACTTAATTTGGCTTTTTTGACACTGAACAACAGGAAAAGACTTTCATGTCAAATTGAAAACAGATCTCTACAAAGTGATCTAAATTAATTACAAATATTAAAAAAAACAATTGATTGCAGAAGTACTCACCCACTTCAAGTCAGTATTTAGTGGATGAACCTTTGGCAGCAATTACAGCCTTGAGTCTGTGTGGATAGATCTCTATCAGATTTGCACATCTGGACGCTGCAATTTTTACCCATTCTTCTTTACAAAACTGCTCAAGCTCTGTCAGATTGCATGAGGATCCTGAGTGAACAGCCTTTTTCAAGTCCAGCCACAAATTTTCAATTGGATTGAGGTCTGAACTTTGACTTGGCCACTCCAGGACACTAACTTTGTTGTTTTCAAGTCATTCCTGTGAAGCTTTGGCTTTACGCTTGGGGTCATTGTCTTGCTGGAAAACAAATCCTCTCCCAAGTTGCAGTTCTCTTGCAGATTGCATCAGGTTTTCCTCCAGGATTTCCATGTATTTTGCTGCATTCATTTTACCCTCCACTTTTACAAGCCTTCCAGTAGGGATGGTGTGTTTTTGGTGATGTGCAGTTTTTAGTCCGATGGTCAAAAAGCTCATTATACCACAGTCTCCCACAAGCCTTCTGGCAAACTCTAGCCAAAATTTCACTTCAGTTTTTTCCCCCCCCAACTGTGGCTTTCGCTTTGCCAGTGTCCCATAGTGTTCTGATAGGTGAAGCACCCAGGCAACAGTAGTTGTTTGCGCAGTCTCTCCCATCCCAGCTACTGAAGTCTGTAACTCCTCTGGAGCTGTTATTGGTCTTTTGGTGGCCTTCCTCACTCATCCCTTTCTTGAACAGTCACTCAGCTTTTGAGAATGGCAGCTCTGGGCAGATTTACAGCTGTGCCATATTCTTTCCATTTCTTGATGATTGACCTAACTGTACTTTAAGGGATATTTTCTTGTATCCATCTCTTACCTTGTGCTTTTCAATAACCTTTTCATAGATTGCTTGGAATGTTCTTTTGTCTTCGTGATGTAGTTTTTGCCAGGGTACTGACCAACCAGCAGTTGGGCCTTCCAGATACAGATGTAGTTTTACTACAATCAATTGAAAGACCTTGAATGCACCTAGGTCTCCAAAAACAGATCTCCATTTAACAAATTATGTGACTTCTAAAATTAATTGGCTGCACCAGTGATGATTTGGTGTATCATATTAAAAAGGGGGATGTGAATACTTATGCAATCAATTTTTGTTTTATATTTGTACAAACGTAATTTAGATCACTTTGTAGTTTCAGATTGACTTTCAGAAAAAAATTTGACACTAATCAATCTACCAATCCTGTTCCTGATTATTTTTTCTAGAACATCCACCTTCATAATGATTAAACCAAATAATTGCTTCTTTCTAGAATTATATCCAAACCCTTTTGTAAAGAGGAGTGTAAGATGTGCAATTTTCTGGAGCTCTGGCACCAATACTGAACATTTGGATAATTATGGTTAAGATCTCTGCAGATTCCTGCTTTGTTTTCTTCAGCAACCAAAGAAGTATCCCATCAGGACCAAAAGAGGAAACTAAATGCAAGCAACAATCTTACGAGGCAGTGATCATAATCTCATAGAACTCACCCTACAGTTTGAGAGGCAGAAGCTAAAATCAGATGTATCAGTATTACAGAAGAGTAAAAGAAGTTGTAGAGGCATGAGAGTGTAGCTGGCACAAGTTGATTGGAAGGGGGTACTAGCACGAATGATAGCAGAACAGCAATGGCTGGAGTTTCAGGGTGCAATTCAGAAGAGAGATACATCCCCAAAAAGGGATTCTAAAGGGGGGATGAGGCAACTATGACTGACTAGAGAAGTTAAAGAAAGCCTAAAAGCAAAAGAGAGGGGATATAATATAGCAAAAATCAGCAGGAAGTCAGAGAGTTGAGAAGCTTTAAAAAAGAGGCAAAAGCAGTAAGTAGAGATGAAATATGAAGGTAAGCTAGCCAATAATATAAAAGATAACAGAAGATTTTCAGCTATACCAAAGAGTAAAAGAGTGTCAACAGTCGATGTTACATCACCGGAAAATGTCGCTGGAGAAGTTGTTATGGGGGACAAAGAACTGGTAAGTGAACTAAATAAATATTTTGCATTAGTCTTCACTATGGAAGACACCAGCAGTATGCAGAAGTTTGTAAGTATCGGGGGCAGAAGTGAGTGTAGTTGCTATTACAGGTATCCCCCACTTTTCGAAAGTTCACTTTATGCCACTTCGCTTTTACAAAAGACCTACATTAGTACCTGTTTTCGCTAACTGAAAGAAATCCGAAGAGGATTTTCACTTTTACGAAAAAAGGTGAAAAGCAAAAATAGAGTTCAGTGTTTGTTTTGCAGCGAGCCGTTACAGTGGCAGCGTGCACCCCAAGCAGCGAGAGTGGTGCCGCCAAGCTCCTTCCCCGGGAACTACACTCAGCATCAAGCTGCCATAACTTTGAACTGTGCCTGTGAGCATCTGTGCTTTATCTCGATTTATTTTGTGAATCCATTAGCAAGATGTGCCCTAAGGTAACAGAAAAGCCTAAGAGAGCTCGTAAGGGTGTTACACTTAGCATAAAGCTGGACGTAATTAAGCGTTTTGATCATGGTGAACGAAATAAAGACATTGTGCGTGCATTGAACTTGCCTGCATCCACCATTCGTACTATTTACACACAGAGAGAAAGAATCTTGAAAGCTGCCAATGTTACTAATGGTTCTGCTAGTAGCAAAGTGGTCTCCTTTAGTCGGCATCCAGTAATGGATAAAATGGAAAGTCTATTGCTTGAGTGGATTGATGGGTGTACAAAGCGTGGTGTTCCAGTGTGCTGTCTTCCCGATTCTGTTAAGTGAAACTACACTGTACGTACAATATTTCTATTTTATATACGCTGTGTATTTATCATATCATTCCTGCTTTTACTATATGTTAGTGTTATTTTAAGTTTTATGTGTTATTTGGTATGATTCGGTAGGTTATTTTTTGGGTCTGGGAATGCTCAAAAATTTTTCCCATATAAATTAATGGTAATTGCTTCTTCACTTTACACCATTTCGGCTTACGAAAGGTTTCATAGGAACGCTCTACTTTCGGATAGCGGGGGAAACCTGTACTAAGAAAGTGCTTGGGAAGTTGAAAGGTCTGAAGGTACGTAAGTCACCTGAACCGGATGGACTACACTCCAGTATTTTGAAAGAGGTAGCCAAAGATATTGTTGATGCATTAGTGGTGATCTTTCAAGAATCACTGGATTCCGGAATGGTTCCAGAGGACTGGATAATTGCAAATGTCATTCCACACTTTACAAAGAGGGGAGAGCAAAAGAAAGGAAATAATAGGCTAGTTAGCCTCTCTTCAGTACTTGGTAAGATATTAGAATCCAATATTAAGGATGAGGTTTCCAGGTACTTGGAGGCACATAATAGGCCAAAGTCAGCATGGTTTCCTTCAAGGGAAATCGGTCAGAATTCTTTGAAGAAATAACAAGCAGGATAGACAAAGGAGATATGTGAATGTTGTTGAGTTGGATTTTCAGAAAGCCTTTGACAAGGTGCTACACTAGGCTGCCAAACAAGATAAGAGCCAAAGATATTACAGGAAAGATACTAGCATGGATAAAAGTCTGGCTGACTGGCAGGAGGTAAAGAGTGAGAATAAATGGGACTTTCCTGGCTGGCTGCTGGTGACCAGTGATGATAGGACTTATGGCTCTGCGGCCAAGTTTCATACAATACAAAGATAGGTGGAGGGGCAGGCAGTGTTGAGGGAGCAGTCTGCAGTAGGACTTTGACAGATTAGGGGAACGGGCAATTTGGTAGATGGAACATAGAGTAGTGAAGGGTATTGTCATGCTCTTTGGTAGAAGGAATAAAAATGTAGACTATTTTCTAGACCGACAGCAAATATAGAAATCAGAGGTGCAAAGGGACTTGGGAGTCCTGGTGCAGGATTTCCTAATGACTGACTGACAGGTTGAATCAGTCATAAAGGAGGCAAATGTAATGTTAGCATCCATTTCGAGAGGACTAGAATCAAAAACAAGAATGTAATGCTGAGGCTTTTTAAGGCACCTGTCAGTCCGCACTTGCAGAATTGTGAGCAGTTTTGTGTCTATTATCCAAGAAAAGATGTGATGCATTGGAGAAGGTCCAGAGGAGGTTCACAAGAATGAAAACGTTATTTATGAGGAGCGTTTGATGATTCTGGGCCTGTACTTGCTGGATTTTGAAAGAATGAGGGAGGATCTTATGGAAACTTATCAAATATTGAAAGGCCTAGATAGAGTGGATGTGAAGATGTTTCTACTGTGGGGGTGTCTCAGACCAGAGGGCACAGTTTCAGAATAGAGGGGCATCCCTTAAGAATAGAGATGTGGTGGAATTTCTTCGGCCGGAGGTTGGTGAATCCGTGGAATTCACTGCCACAGACAGCTGTGGAGGCCAAGTCATTGGGTATATTTAAAGCAGAGGTAGCCAGGTTCCTGATTAGTAAGTATGTCAAAGGTTACAGGGAAAAGACAGGAGAATGGGGGTTGAGAGGGTTAATATGATGGAATGCCACAACAGACTTGATGGGCTGAATGGCCTAATTCTGCTCCTATGCCTTATGGTTTAAGACTTAATCATTTAAAATGCATTTAGCCTTTCTAGTACTTTCTCTTAATCAATTCTTAGGCCACAGAATTTCATCTGCATCTGCAGCTAAGCCTCCAGCAATATCTTCTTTCTTGGTTAAGTGTACAGTATATTCACTTATTAATTCAACCATAGCCTCTATTCTGAGAGAAATTTCCTTTTGCTGTCTGATCAGCTGCTCTTCTCCTCTTACTTCAGTTTTTCTGGTCTCAAGTACCCACAAACTGATTTGTTGGCTTTTATTTTAGAGGGATATGTGCCAAACACAGGCAAATGGAATTAGCTCAGGATAGCAAGACAGTTGGGCCAAGGACCTGTTTCCACGCTATAGCTGTATTTACCTTTATATTAGCCTTCTCTTGCCGTCTCTTTGCACTTCATATTTTCTTTGTTACTCTCCTTAATATTTCATAATTGACTTTGTATCTTTGAGAAACCTATCACTATCACTGAACTACATGGACGAGAAGGAAATTGCAGTAGCTATGTAGAAGATAGTCAACAAACTAGCAAGGGAAAAAAAATAACAAATTCCCAGATATTTATACTATTGGGGTGGTGGTACAGTAGCCTGAAGAAAGACTCAATGATTTAGAAACAGCTTCCTCCCCTCCACCATCAGATTTCTGAATTGTCCACGAACACTACCTTATTATTTTATTTTTGCACTATTATTTTTGTAATTTTATGACATTGCTTTGTAGTGCTCCCACAAAAAAAAATCACATATATAAATCAATGATAATAAATCTAATCCTTAAGTAGGTATATTTTTAAAATGAGAATTCTGTACCTTATTTTGGTTTGAATTATTTATTCTAACAATTTGATTTGAGAAAAATAATAACAGAATGCATATGAAAACAAGATAAATTGAAGCAGGGGTGGGCCATTCATTACGTAATGGCTGATCTTTTCCATCAGCAACGCTCTTGCCCCCATTCCTTCATTATCTTAAAAAATGCATCAATCCTCTCACTTGAAAGTACTCAGTCAGTCATGAGTAGATAAATCCAAACATTGTAGAAAAAAATTTCTTGTAAACTCTGTTCTGAAAGCAACCCCTCCCTAATTATTTTGAGCATATGAACCCTGATTTTAGACACTCCTTCAAGGGGCAATATCAACTCCATATTTATCTTGTCAAGCCCTGCAAGAATTTTGCCCAATTCATTCTTCCAAACTGAAAGGATGAGTCAATCTATTCAATATCTTTTCACATGACAGATCCACTATCCTAAAAGTCAGTATAGCAACCTACACTGCACTGCTTCTATCATAGGAATATCCTTCCTTAGAGATAACAGCCCCATATACAATATTCCAAATGTAGTCATATCATGGCACTATATAAATGAAATATCTCCATTTCTGTGCTCAGGTCCTCTAGCAAAGAAAGCCAACATACAGTTTGCCTTCCTGGTTTTTTGCTAAACCTGAGTGTTAAATTTTTGATTGTGTACATGGACACCCAGGTCCCTGTGAATGCAACACCTTTCCATCTTTTACTATTTAAACATTTCTCTGCATTAGGAAGTTTTCTTACTAGTTTTACTTCACATTTTTTTTCCTAAATAATACTCCAAACTTGTCCAATCAACTAACCTGTCTATGTTCCCTAAGCTGCTCTACTATCCAGCTTTGTATTGTCAGCAAACTTCAATATATCACACAAGGCCATTTCATTTGAATCATTGGTACAGATTGTGAACAGTACCGATTCCTGCAGCACCTCACTAGTCAAAACTCATTCAAACCAATTTCCTTCTGCCAGCCTTCAATCCACACCAGTACATTGTTGACAGAAATTTTGCACTCTGGTTTAATAAACTCTTGAGCACATTGTGAAATGCCTTTTGAAAATCCAAATATTTATCAACAGCAACACACACAAAATGCTGGAGGAACTCAGCAAGCCAGGTAGCATCTATTGAAAAGACTGCAGTCAACGTTTTAGGCCGAAACCCTTCAACAGGACTGTGATCAACTCATTTCTTGATAACCCACCACTCTCTTAGACTTTGCTCAAAGCACATTGTAATTGTAGAAAATGAATGCGACATTTCTGTATTTGGCTTATCATGAGAAATCTGGACTGAAGAAATTGCGTCTTTCCTGGCCAGATCTATGTATTATTACTGTTCACTGATGTAGGAGTACTCTATTAGCTGGTGATATTCCCATACTCTAATCACACAGTGACACAGTTCATGTGAATTAAGGTATGGCATTCATTCAGGTGAAGTTCAGAATCTGCCCTTTCGAATGGCCTTGACCACATTTTTCTAGCTCACAGCCCAACAGATATTGCTGCCCCACTTTATATACCTTCAGACAGAGTCAGGTTTTGCCTGAGCTATAATGACATCATACTTTTCCTTTTGCTGAATGCAGTGCTTGAGGTTGGACTTAAACAATAGGCGATTGACTGTGGTCATTAACCCATAATGAAAATGGCAGAAACAGACTAAATGAAAAAGTAGTGTAGGCAGTATACTGTAGAGCAGCAGTCCCCAACCACTGGGCCATGGACCGGTACCGGGCCACAAAGCATGTGCCGCTGGGCCGCGAGGAAGCAATATGAGTCAGCTGCACTTTGTTCATTCCCTGAAACCTTTTGTGCCAAAATGGCGTGAAGCGAAGAAGCAATTACCATTAATTTATATGGGAAAAATTTTTTGAGTGTTCCCATACCCAAAAAATAACCTAACAAATCATACTAAATAACACATAAAACCGAAAATAAATAACACTAACATATAGTAAAAGCAGGAGTGATATGATAAATACACAGCCTATATAAAGTCAAAATAATGTACATACAGTATAGTTGGGAAGATGAAGGCAAAACTGATTTGTGGGGAAAAAAATCAGCACGTACCCACACACGGACATCACATGCGCACGTCACGCATGCGCACACAGGTGCCCGCGCAAGGCTTCATGGTCATGGTAGTCTTTCTGGGGTCAAGTCCTGGACACTTTACTGCTACTTTTGTCCCTTATTTGGGAGTGAGAAAGTTGGCAACCCTAACTATAAAAGACATGTTGAGGTGAGTTTAACCCCCTCCCGGTTGGCAGGTCTGCAAGAATATTGTCAATATTAAACTGGTCCGCGGTGCAAAAAAGATTGGGGACCCCTGCTGTAGAGTATCAGAAAAATGGATTTATACCAGCACCAAGCAAGCAACAGCAGCCAATGTGTCTGTTGTGTGAAAAAGTTTTTCAAATGAGGCAATGAAACTATCCAGGCTCCTTGAACATTTGAAGAGAATAGAGCAAATAAGAACTTGGCTTAATTTCAGTCACTTCATGAAAACTTTCAGAAAGTAAAACACTTCAAAAAATGTTTGCCAGCACATCACAACAAAATAATTAAGGTTTGCATGCTTCATCCAACATTTCATTGCTCATTGAAAGCGGCCAGTGAGTGAGTGAGCCAGTGAAGGAGTGGAGCTTTGAGGCTTTGACTCGAGAGATTCTGGCAGTTTTGGCAGTTGGTCTGTGCAATCAAGTCAATCAAGATTTGAATAGATCAGCAGAAAGCCGTTGATCAGACAATCAAGATTTGAATAGCTTAGACTCAGCAGAAAGCAGCTGATTGGGCAGTTGAGGTCAGGTGACCAAACATTTTGAAAAGCTCAAACAGATAAATAGAGGGATAGCTCAAGCAAAGCGGCCTGTGGAAAGTGGCCAGTGAAGGAGTGGAGCTTTGAGGCTTTGACGAGAAGAGGCGGAGGACGAGCTTGGTCGCAGTTAGTTTTTACAATGTCTCCTGAGACGGTGATGTGCCTCTCATATGAGATGTGGCAGTCTTGGGGGAACTCCCCTCTCCCACAGAGTCACATCTGCCAGAAGTGCATACGGCTGGGCAATCTGGAAAACCATGTAAGGAGTCTGGAACAGCAGCTGGATGACCTTCCACTCATAAGGGAGAATGAGGCAGTCACAGATGAGAGCTACAGGGAGGTAGTCACACCAAGGCTGTCGGAAGCAGGTCGTTGGGTGAC
This sequence comes from Mobula hypostoma, assembly GCF_963921235.1. NCBI lineage: Eukaryota > Metazoa > Chordata > Chondrichthyes > Myliobatiformes > Myliobatidae > Mobula > Mobula hypostoma. Next base: position 48,898,570 of record NC_086100.1, read on the forward strand.
AGTCAGAGGGGGGAAAACGAAGGTGAGCAGACAGGTAGTGCAGAGCACCCCTGTAGCCATTCCCCTGACTAATAAGTTTACCGTCCTAGATACTGTTGGCGGGGACAACCGACCAGGTGTGAGCCACGGTAGCAGGGCCTCCAGCACTGAGTCTGACCCTGTGGTGAAGAAGGGTGGGACGGAGAAGAGGAGAGCTGTCGTCATTGGAGACTCTATAATCAGGGGAGCAGACAGGAGATCTTGTGGACGTGAGAAGGACACCCGCATGGTTTGTTGCCTCCCGGGTGCCAGGGTCCGGGATGTCTCTGACCGGGTGCACGACATCCTGGTACGAGAGGGAAAGCAACCAGAAGTCATGATACATGTAGGGACCGACGACATAGGCAGGAAGAGGGATGAGGTCCTGAAGTGTGAGATTCGGGAACTAGGCAGAAGGCTGAAGAACAGGACCTCAATGGTGGCATTCTCAGGATTGCTGCCAGTGCCAAGTGACAGTGATGGTAAGAACTGGAGGAGATGGCAGTTGAATGCGTGGCTGAGGAGTTGGTGCAGAGGGCAGGGCTTTAGATTTTTTGGATCACTGGGATCTCTTCTGGGGAAGGTGGGACCTGTACAGATTGGATGGGTTGCACCTGAACTTGAGGGGGAGCAATATCCTTGCAGGTAGGTTTGCTAGCATGGTTTGGGAGGGTTTAAACTAATTTGCAAGGGGGATGGGACCCAGAGCAATAGAGCAGTGAAAGAAGTGCATGGAATAAAGCCAGATCTAACATATAGAGACGCTTTGAGGAAAGAGAAGCAGAATAAACGGTTTATAGATAGAAAGGTAGAAGGGCTGAAGTGTGTGTACCGTAATGCAATAGTATCAGGAACAAAGGTGATGAACTGAGAGCTTGGATACATACATGGAATTATGATGTAGTGGCCATTATAGAGACTTGGCTAGCACCAGGGCAGGAATGGATTCTCAATATTCCTGGATTTCAGTGCTTTAAAAGGGATAGAGAGGGCGGAAAAAGGGGAGGAGGGGTGGCATTACTGGTTAGGGATACTATTATAGCTACAGAATGGGTGGGTAATGTAGCAGAATCCTCTTTTGAGTCAGTATGGGTGGAAGTCAGGAACAGGAAGGGAGCAGTTACTCTATTGGGGGTATTCTATAGGCCCTCTGGTAGCAGCAGAGATACGGAGGAGCAGATTGGGAGGCAGATTTTGGAAAGGTGCAAAAATAACAGGGTTGTTATCACGGGTGACTTTAACTTCCCTAATATTGATTGGCACCTGATTAGTTCCAAGGGTTTACATGGGGCAGAGTTTGTTAAGTGCGTCCAGGATGGATTCCTGTCTCAGTATGTGGACAGGCCGACTAGGGGGAATGCCATACTAGATCTAGTACTTGGTAATGAACCGGGTCAGGTCACAGTTCTCTCAGTGGGTGAGCATCTAGGGGATTGTGACCACCGCTCCCCGGCCTTTAGCATTATCATGGAAAAGGATAGAATCAGAGAGGACAGGAAAATTTTTAATTGGGGAAGGGCAAATTATGAGGCTATAAGGCTAGAACTTGCGGGTGTGAATTGGGATGATGTTTTTGCAGGGAAATGTACTATGGACATGTGGTCGATGTTTACAGATCTCTTGCAGGATGTTAGGAATAAATTTGTCCCGGTGAGGAAGATAAAGAATGGTAGGGTGAAGGAACCATGGGTGACAAGTGAGGTGGAAAATCTAGTCGGGTGGAAGAAGGCAGCATACATGAGGTTTAGGAAGCAAGGATCTATTGATGGGTCTATTGAGGAATATAGGGAAGCAAGAAAGGAGCTTAAGAAGGGGCTGAGAAGAGCAAGAAGGGGGCATGAGAAGGCCTTGGCGAGTAGGGTAAAGGAAAACCTCAAGGCATTCTTCAATTATGTGAAGAAAAAAAGGATGACGGGAGTGAAGGTAGGACCGATTAGAGATAAAGGTGGGAAGATGTGCCTGGAGGTTGTCAAAGTGAGCAAGGTCCTCAATGAATTCTCCTCTTCGGTATTCACCAATGAGAGGGATCTTGATGACGGTGAGGACAATATGAGTGAGGTTGATATTCTGGAGCATGTTGATATTAAGGGAGAGGAGGTGTTGGAGTTGTTAAAATACATTAGGACGGATAAGCCCCCGGGGCCTGATGGAATATTCCCCAGGCTGCTCCACGAGGCGAGGGAAGAGATTGCTGAGCCTCTGGCTAGGATCTTTATGTCCTCGTTGTCCACGGGAATGGTACTGGAGGATTGGAGGGAGGCGAATGTTGTCCCCTTGTTCAAAAAAGGTAGTAGGGATAGTCCGGGTAATTATAGGCCAGTGAGCCTTACGTCTGTGGTGGGAAAGCTGTTGGAAAAGATTCTTAGACATAGGATCTCTGGGCATTTAGAGAATCATGGTCGGATCAGAGACAGTCAGCATGGCTTTGTGAAGGGCAGATTGTGTCTAACAAGCCTGATAGAGTTCTTTGAGGAGGTGACCAGGCATATAGATGAGGGTAGTGCAGTGGATGTGATCTTATATGGATTTTAGTAAGGCATTTGACAAGGTTCCACATGGTAGGCTTATTCAGAAAGTCAGAAGGCATGGGATCCAGGGAAGTTTGGCCAGGTGGATTCAGAATTGGCTTGCCTGCAGAAGGCAGAGGGTCGTGGTGGAGGCAGTACATTCAGATTGGAGGATTGTGACTAGTGGTGTCCCACAAGGATCTGTTCTGGGACCTCTACTTTTCGTGATTTTTATTAATGACCTGGATGTGGGGGTAGAAGTGTGGGTTGGCAAGTTTGCAGATGACACAGAGCTTGGTGATGTTGTAGATAGTGTAGAGGATTGTCGAAGGTTGCAGAGAGACATTGATAGGATGCAGAAGTGGGCTGAGAAGTGGCAGATGGAGTTCAACCTGGAGAAGTGTGAGGTGGTACACTTTGGAAGGACAAACTCCAAGACACAGTACAAAGTAAATGGCAGGATACTTGGTAGTGTGGAGGAGCAGAGGGATCTGGGGGTACACGTCCACAGATCCCTGAAAGTTGCCTCACAGGTGGATAGGGTAGTTAAGAAAGCTTATGGAGTGTTAGCTTTCATAAGTCAAGCGATAGAGTTTAAGAGTCACGATGTAATGATGCAGCTCTATAAAACTCTGGTTGGGCCGCACTTGGAGTACTGTGTCCAGTTCTAGTCACCTCACTATAGGAAGGATGTGGAAGCATTGGAAATGGTACAGAGGAGATTTACCAGAATGCTGCCTGGTTTAGAGAGTATGCATTATGATCAAAGATTAAGGGAGCAAGGGCTTTACTCTTTGGAGAGGAGGAGGATGAGAGGAGACATGATAGAGGTGTACAAGATAATAAAAGGAATAGACAGAGTGGATAGCCAGCGCCTCTTCCCCAGGGCAGCACTGCTCAATACAAGAGGACATGGCTTTAAGGTAAGGGGTGAGAAGTTCAAGGGGGAATATCAGAGGAAGGTTTTTTACTCAGAGAGTGGTTGGTGCGTGGAATGCACTGCCTGAGTCAGTGGTGGAGGCAGATACACTAGTGAAGTTTAAGAGACTACTAGACAGGTATATGGAGGAATTTAAGGTGGGGGTTTATGTGGGAGGCAGGGTTTGAGGGTCAGCACAACATTGTGGGCTGAAGGGCCTGTACTGTGCTGTACTATTCTATGTCTATTGCTAAATCTGGGAAGCCCTATACTGATTCTGCCATCAGTTAGAAAGATTGAGTATGATTTTGCAGAAGCCACCAGATTCAAGAAAGAGAAAGGGAAGAAAAATGTAGTTATAATTGGAGATAGTATAGTCGATGGAGTAGACACAATTCTCTATCACAAGGATTGACACTCCTTAAGGCTTCATGCCTGCCAGTTGCCCAGATTCACGACATCTCATCAGACCAAAAAGGGGAACTTGATTGAGAGGGGAAAGATCCAGTTATCATGGTCCATATGGGTACCAACAATGTAAGTGGAACAAGGAAAGAGGTTCTGCTGAGAAAAGATAAACAGATAAGGATTAAATTAAAGCAGAACCAAAAAGGTAATAATCTCTGGGCTGCTCCCCAAGCAGTGTACAAATTGACATAGGGTCAGTAAGGTGAGAAGGTTAAATGTGTGGGTCAAAGGTTGGTATGGGAGAAGTGGGTTTCAATTTGTGGGGCACTGGCACAAGTATTGGGGAAGGTGGGAGCTGTCCTGATGAAATGGACTCTACCAAAGGCATGATGGGACTGGATCCTGGCAATTCACATAACAAGGACTAAGGATTGGGCATTAAACTAAATAGTGGGGAGGTGGGTTTCAACAGATTGGAAAAGTTAAGGGAAGCAGTGCACAGGAGAGGTTACAAAGGTCTCCAGAATTAAAAATAAGACTGTCTGGAAGGGAATATGAATTTAACTTCAGGCAACATGGAGACAAATTTGAGAAGCGGGTCAGTGGTCGGTGAATACAGGACTGAAGGTGTAATACTCGAATGCAAGCAATACACAAAACAAGGTAGGTGAGCTAATAGTGCAATTATAAGTTGGCAGGTATGACACTGTGGGCCGCAAGAGTCCTGGCTGAAAGAAAATCAGCTATGAAAGATAAACATCCAAGGATACACATCCTATCAAAAGACAAGAACATGGGCAGAGGGGTGTGGGGCTGGCTCTATTGGTGAAAAGTGCAATCAACTCCTTAGCAAGAAGTGACATTGGATCTGAGATGCAGAATTGTTGTAGGTAGAGTTAACAACCTGTCGGGGTAAGAAGACCCTGATGCGAGTTAAATGTAGTCCAAATAGTAGCCAGATTATGGGGAACAAATTACAACAGGATGCAGGAAAGGAATTGTTAAGGTGGTCATGAGGGACTTCAGTACACAGGTAGACTGGGAAAATCAGGTTGGGACAGGATCCCAGGAGAAGATATTTGCAGAATACCTACTTTTTAAGAGCAGCTTATGGATGAGCCCACTAGGGAAAATGCAATTGTGGATCTGGTGTTGTGCAGTGAACCAGATTTGATTAGGGAACTTAAGGTAAGACAACCCCTAGGAAGCAGTGATAGAATTCACCCTGCTGTTTGAAAAGGAGAAACTAAAATATGTAGGTATTACAGTTGAGTAAAGCAGCTACAGAGTCCCAATGGGGAGCTGGCCAAAGAAGATTGGAAAGGGACCCTAGCAGGAAAGATTGTAGAACAGCAATGGTGAAGATGTAGGATCATTTCTTCCCAAAGCAGTGATAATCTCAATGGATGATGAGGCAAGTGTGGAAGACAATGGAAGTCAAAGACAAAATGAAACCGAAAAAGTATACAAAAATTAACAAATCACATTGCAATCTAATTGGGCAACTTTTTAAAAAAAGTAACTACAACTGCATTTGAAAAATAGGAGTTTCCCAGCTTACTGTATCTGTGCCATTTCACATCTTCAGAGTACTTTACTGAGATTTCGAATCCCAGTTTCATACTGAATTACAATCACTTTCAGTTTTCATATTAAATCATATAACCATATAACAATTACAGCATGGAAACAGGCCATCTTGGCCCTTCTAGTCTGTGCCAAGCGCTTACTCTCACCTAGTCCCACCGACCCACACTCAGCCCATAACCCTCCATTCCTTTCCTGTCCATATAGCTGTCCAATTTAACTTTAAAAGACAACATCGAACCTGTCTCAACCACTCCTGCTGGAAGCTCATTCCACACAGCTACCACTCTCTGAGTAAAGAAGTTCCCTCTCATGTTACCCCTAAACTTTTGCCCTTTAACTCTCAACTCATGTCCTCTTGTTTGAATCTCCCTCACTCTCAATGGAAAATCATGAACCTTGTTCCTTAAAGACTCTAACTATCAGGTTATCAACTATTTTATACAATAGTAGCTTCTTCCCATACAGGCTCCTAACATACTTAACGAGAAAACCATTTCTTAAATAGAGCACAAATTTATTGTCCACACTTTTACTACTTATTTGGTTTATCTAGTCTATGCAGATTGATGTTCCCTAAGATCTTTGTTACACACCTGATTTATACTATATCCTGCATTACCATACACAAATACCTTGCCTCTTTGTTTCTTAGATTCACCTACCACTTCTTAATTATCTGATTTAAGTATCTTCCTCTCTAACTGCAGCCTTTATCCAATCCTGTAATGTCAGAGCAATTCAGCCCCATCCACCGTGTTCTCCATCATGTCTGAAACCTACACATTTTGGAGTAATTAATTCCCAAAGCTGATCACTTTGCAACATCTCCCTAATGGCTATCAGATCATGCCCCTTAATGTCTAGTGTGCTATTAATGAACCTATCTTGTCACGAATGCTACATACAATCAATGAAACTCTCAACTTTGTCTTGTTACCATTTTTCTCCACTCTGATTCCAACTGGTTATACTGTACTTACACATTTATTTGCCCTGTTCTTCCATTAGACTCTGGCGATCATTACCTACTTTCTACACTGCGCCAACATCTATTATTTTTCAGCTTACTAATTTTCCCTTCACTGGAAGCCTCCTGCCTCCAAACGCAGTATTAAGGAAATCCAAGAATACCACCTCGTTACTTCATATTTGCACTATTTACTTATTTGTAATTTATAGTAGTTATGCTTTTGTGCTGTACTGCTGCTGCAGAGCAACAAATTTCACATCATACAAGACAAAGATAATAAATCTGATTATGAAAGCATTATCTACAGAACTGGTTAGTCAATATACTGCAAAACTGGTACCAACCCAATTCAAATGAAGTACATTCCTATGTAAGAGTTCCCATGTTCCCATACTGGCGTTAGTGTCCCACTGATTGAAATGTTATCCCCACACTAATCTTTTGAGTCACAGGTTGAGTTCTCTGGTCTTACTTACCCTATAACAGTTTGGACAAGGCTCAGGCAGTAATCCAGAGTCCTTTCCCTCCAGTTTATAATTTGCTTCATATCTTCTGTTTAATTTAGTTAAAATGCCATTAGAACTTACGAACTAATCTTGATTGTCCCTTGATTTAAAATAGTAAATTTAGCATATTGCAATATTCATTTTAGGTTTAAAAGTACAGTATTCTTTGATTGAGCATAGTTAATTTGCAATCTAATCACACATCATACCTAACTTAAAACATAAAACTGACACAAAAACAAGTTTCACGTCAGAAAAATTGGTGCTAATAATTTGATTCTGATGGTTCTGAAATGGCAATTAAAGCAATGTAAAACGACCTAAATTAAGCTTTTCAAATCATAGTGTGAAAAAGAATACTTTTTTATTATTCTTTGCAGCCCTACCATCCAATCAATTTCTTACAAATATAGCTATATTGAGACTTCGGCTAAACCTTTAGCCTCCTTTTTAATTCCAAAGGTGAATCGTCCAAATTTAACAAAACTATCTCGCCAGCTTCCTCTGCTGTCGCTGTCATTGCCCTAAATCCCTCTCCTTGAAGCATGGAGGGGATTTAGGCACAGTCTTCTCGTCCCTACTCTGCGGCTAAAGTCACTTTCAGCTCTTTATCCGCAATAGCAGCCGGACGGTTGAATCATTTTAGCTGCACACACCTTCAGCAGGCCCAGGCCTGAATCCATGGCCTCACTTACCATAGGAACCGCCACTTCATGGAGTGAAATATTCACACAGTAAAGGATACAGCTTAAAGCCCTTCAGGATCTCTTTGGCCCTGTCTTCCGTTGAAGACATTGCAGATCTTCTGATAGTCCTCTGATAAATCAGAACAAAAGAGATTAAATGGCACAAAAGTGTAATGTCAATATGTTTCTAAAAAAACGAACAACAAGCCGATTATCGCCACAGCAACGTTCCGCTCATAGAGATCAACCCAACCTCATCCAATGGGTAGGGGGAGCGCTGGTCGCACCAAGATTGACAGGCATATTAACCAATAAAACCCGTGACGCTACTTCGAGGTAGCCAAATGATGCCGCATATTCGCATTTGTAGGCAGGAACTGGAGATGCTAAATTCGGCTATATCTAATAACCGCGCCCTTCGTCGCCACAACAGAGTTGATTGGATAATTTATCTGTCAATCATCCCTACAAATCGGATTTGATGGTGATGGGCTGGGCAGCTATTCATGAAGGAGAGGAATGGAAAAGTAGGTGAGGGGGGTTAAATTTCCTATTGCAAAGACTCCAAATTATTTGTTTTTCTAAAAGGAACATTACACCCACAATTGATCTCAGTATGGTAAATCTCTTAAACAAGAGTCCGTGGTAAAGTTTCCAGGTATGTGAGTGGACATAAGGCTAGCATGGAAAGTGCATGTGAATAAAATTCAGAGACTTTTTTTTAAAAAGCACTTAACGTGCTCAGGTGCTTAACTGGGTGTGATTGGGGTGTAAGTAGGAGGTCTCTGCTTATACTGTATATTGTTTAAATCAGACCTGTCTTTGTGTTGCTTATGGGTCGGTCTCACTAGCAATCTTAAAGCCCCTAGATAAAATTGAAGCTCAAGCATTGAGATTATGTTGTGGTGTTATTAAATCATTCCCAATTCTGGCATTACTGGTGGAAATACGTGAAGTAACTTTATATCTACGTAGATTACAGTTAGCATTGGTTTATTGGGTTAATGTAAGAGGACATAAAATTGGTCATCCATCATTGGCAACATTATCAGAGTGTTGGAGGCACTGTATTTGTAAGATCTTCAGTTTTAAGTGGATGGGAAGTAAACGGGCACAAAGTCTTGGGTTGCTTAATATGGATTATGGTCCCAGTATACCCTTTTCTGTTAGTCTGCCATAGTTTTTCCCTTTGCCTGTGGTTGATTTGGGCTTTCAGGAAAAGATCAAAATGAGAAGTGATTGTTTATCAATAGTACAGGAAGTTCAGCAATATATACAAGGCAGATATTATGGATTCTTACATATCTACACAGATGGTTCAAAAGATCCAGTGACAGGTTGTACATGTGTTTCTGTTCCAAAGTTTCAGGTGACTATGAAGAAAAGATTATCAGACAAAGTATCAGTATTTATGTCTGAGATGGTTGCTATCATCTTAGCCTTGGAATGGTTGGAAGAAGTACGCCTTGATTACGTGCTTCTGTGCTCAGATTCATTCTCGGATTAGACATCTATGAAAATAGGTACTTCAACTTGTAGGCCAGACATTCTTCTTGAGATTGGCCAACGTCTGTTGAGACTGCAGGGTCTAAGCCTGTGTACACATTTCATATGGGTTCCTCCACATGTTGGAATTGAAGTTCATGAGGTGACAGACATTCTTGTCAAGCAATCACTTAAAATTAAGGATATAAAAGTAGCGGTGCTTTTGCATAAGGGGGAGATTAAAGCCATAATTAAAATGTCTATTCAATCACTGTGGCAACAAATTTGGGATAAGGAAAAGAAAGGACAGCATTTATATAAAATTCAGACAATGGTGGGAACTCAACATAGATGGGTATAACAGGAGAAAAGTTGTTATACTTACATGTTTATCTGTTGAACATACTAGGTTGAATAATTCCCTGTTCAGAATTAATATACATGATTTTGGCATCAGTAGGGAGTGTACTTGTCAAAAAACGGTGCAGCATCTATTGTTTGAATGCAGATCCTAGGATTTGCAAAGAAAATATCTAATTGCTAATTTGAGATTTTAGGGACAGACAGAGTTTAACAGGGAAGAGCTCTGAGGATATCACTGCCATCGCAATATATTTGAGTGTGTCTTTGACTTTTTGATATTATTTGAGTTTTTTGGTGGGGGTAATTTAGTGGGTATACTTTCTGTCCCTTTGCTCCACACTCCAACTCAGTAGGTGGCAGTAATGCACCTTATGTTGGTCTGCCAACCGCCATTAAACTTTACAAGAAGAAAAGATGGCATGGGAAGAATTTTTCAGGTATGATCTAGGGGTGGTTCTCTTTGACTCATGAGATTTTTCTTTTGAAGTATTTCAAAGTGACATGAGATAACCAGATTTTGATCATTCGATCTGTTGCTGTAGATTCCCTTTTAAGTAGACTTATTTAAATATGTGCTGCCATTGGTTGTGTGTTGACCATAGTATACTTTGTTGAAAACTTATGACCACTTCTAACCTAGCTGATACAGTGCAACTCAACAGCTGGCATAATGGTGTCAATAGCTTCTAGTTCATCTTGGCTGCGTCAGCTGATTGGAATTGTCATCACCAGGCCCACAGCCAGTGGTCAGCCGCTAACACTATGAGCAAAGCTGAAGAAAAAATATTCTCAATGCAATGGGTTAGTGACCAAATGAGATTAAAAGACAAATCCAAAGAAGGCATCTCATGAATTGTGACTCAGAAACCAAAAGCCAAACAAGTTGAAATTTAATACTTAAGGGCAAACTTACATTACTGTGAAAGTGGTGCAGGGATCTCATTTTGTAATAACACAAGAATTGGAGTACAAATATAACCTAAATCTGTAAGAGAGAATATTGTCTAATTTGGTTTATGAATCATATTGGCCCTAACTATGGGCAGACAGTAGGCAACAATCAGTTTTTCACTTGGCTGGATGGTGGTGTGTCTCAGAATCACTGATTTCGGACTTCCTCCTTTTTCACAAGAACAGATAATTAAGACCAATCTTTTGTGCAGCATTAGAGAAATAAGAAGCAGAAATTTGTTATTTCAGCTGAAACATTTAACTGAGCTGTTTACAAATTGAAGGAAGGTTGTGTGGTATCAAAGTATGTGAAGAATGAGAAAGGATAGATAAATGGAATGTGTATTGTATTTCAGATGAACCTGAGACTCTATCAATTATGCTTGTAAATTCTAGTCACTATAGTATCTATAGATCAAAAGCTTTAAAATGTGCAGTTTGTTCATGTGTAACAGCAGAGCGCACCAACACATGACACATGCGCCATATATACCAAATATCAAGAGTTGATGCCATTGCACATTGTACCCAAATAGCTTATTCACATAATATAAATATGCCAACAACCCGCTAGAGGAACTCAGCAGGTCGGGCAGCATCCGTGGAAATGATGAGTTGATGTTTCGGGCTGGAACCCTTCATGCCGAAACGTCGACTCATCGTTTCCACAGATGCTGCCCGACCTGCTGAGTTCCTCCAGCATGTTGTGAGTGTTGCTTTGACCCCAGCATCTGCACAGTATTTTGTGTATATAAATACGCCATAAGGCTTTGGAAAAATAGTTTCAATATCCCTGTTTTAAAATACAGTATACAGAGCCACTACAGATTCAGTCTTTTAACTAGCTTCCTTAGTTAGTTCAATCATATCAGGACTATTTCTATATCTATTTCTGATGTTGAACTTGTTTTTGGAACTAAAGAGCTGCCACTCCCTTGATTTTACTTTCTTTCAGTAACTTCAATGATAATTAATTCTGTATTGACTTCATGAATAGAGTTATCATTTCACATCACTTCAGTTCCTTCAGGTAGATCTCTTACTGTGAGCATCTGGTCAATAAGTACAGTTCTGATCTTATTTCTCATGTGTACCTGATGTGTTTTCATAATACTTCATCAACTCCTTTTGCTGACTATCATTCCTGCTCACTGATTTGGTGACTGTATTCAGAATTGCTTTGCCTTCAGTCACTACCTTTTGCTTCTCTTGCCTAATACCTACACTTGCCCTCCATTCTAGGTGGTACCAAGCTCAATCACATGCAAAGACAATAATACGTTAACAGCTTTGCTCTTTTGGAGCAAAGTTAAATGGATTAATCAATGGATGTTTGATAATGTTTCGGTAATTGAGCAATAACACGTCCATGTATCGTAAAGATCCACATCTTCAACAGTATGCTCTTTACAAGTAAATGAATGTTCCACATTGATCCAAGATTTGCATCAATAAGAATAAGAACATTTTCTTCCTTTTCTAAAAAATGTTGAAGTGGACCAGTCATTGGAATGGCCAGGTCAGTTATGGTAATGTCCTGTGTGATACTGCTGTACATTGCTGGCTGACTTCACACATTGAAACTATTTCTGACAATGTCTTATTAAAATTTGATCACTACTCAGAGCTCACAGTAATGGATTTTATATTGACAATGTCAGTACACTCCATGTAACTCCTCTAGGCTTCATTTTCTGAGAACATTTATTTACTCAATGTCCCTGTTTCTAACAACTTTGGTCAGTTGATAGTTCGTGCTTTCTATTGTTGCATGCTTGTAGATCTTTATTTTGATATGCTCTCAGAATATGTTCAAGGACACACATCAGGAATTCGTGTGTTCAGCCAGAGAATTCACACCATCTATTTGCAGCATGAAAATCTTGTGTTCATTTGCCTGATCGGTGAGTTCATGCAATAGTCTGGATAGAGTACAATTAAATTTTGATTTCTTGAATAATATATAATTATATGAACAGAGAATGACAGCAAACATGTTCCATTTTGCATGCATTGTTGGAATTTCTGCCTCAGGATCACCAATGACAGTTTTTATTCTCTAATAAGAACAAAGAATTTTCCCAGTAGGAGCAGATAGAATTTCTAAACACTGAAGATAATTGCTAGCACACTCCCTTCCATTTACATGTAATTACAATTGCTTTTGTTAAGAACGAAGCAAATGGAGTTTGCAGTGTCTGCCCACATCAGTAACTTGGCTAATGATAGCATCTTAATTTGTAACTTTGATAAAGTTTAAGGGAATGGGGGATTCTCAGATCCCTGTAAACAATGGATTCAGTACTATGTCTGTGACTGCAGTGAGTTTGAATAATGTCTCACAGCTGCCTTCTTTGGAGCAAGATGATTAAAGTTCGCCCAGATCTACATAATGTTTCTGGGCTTTTCACACCTTTTGATTTTGACAAAGAGCAGTACCTGATGGAAATTAGACAGAACATTCCTTTCTTAATTAAAGCACAAATTTGACGGATGTTCTTATCCTTGTCATCAAGTTGTGGCTCCAGCAAACCAGGTAGGATATTCTTTTCTTTAATTAAGATGGCTGAAGGGTCTAACAAATTGATTGTACTTTTGTATCAATAGTCCATTGACTTGACTGGAATAGTTATCAAACTGATTGTTCTCTGTATCAATAGTCCATTGACTTGACCGGAATGGTTATCAAACTGATTGTTCTTTTGTATCGGTGGCCTTATAACTTCTGACAATTCTGACATCAGGCAGTGAACTTGTAGAACCGCTGGGGAGATGACAAAGAGTCTCTCCCTGATGTCCGGTCCAAGTTTACTCGCCGGCTGAGCTCGAAGAAATAAACTGGTGAAAAGATAAGTAACAATCTTTTTGTGCTGTCGTTATTTGATCCAGCAAAGTTACGTTTACAACTTGAAGTGTCGCATGCAACGTTTGGAATTCTCATTAAATATCAACCAGCAGAGAATCACTACTCAATTAGTGTTAATGTGTATAGTAGTTTCTGATGCATATCAGTTCACTGCCAATTCACATTTGCTGAAAGTGTTCATGGAATGGTATCATGCCCATCACAAGATCAGGTAAGAATTAACCTGCAGTAATGGAAACTGGAAGATGACCACAGTTGTGGTATAACCTATCAATCACCAAACCACCAATCAGTCAATTAAATTCCTCATTGATCTGTAGGGAAGGGACATCAATCTCTTGGCTTGTGCATTAGCAGGCTGATTCCCATTTCAGTGATCCAGGCACTGCGGAGGGGGTCATGACAAATCTAGACTGCTGAGTGGAAAGCTTTGACTGAGTGAGTAGGAACAATGTTTTGGCTCAGTCTCTGAGTTCAGGAGGCTGGAAGGAGGATATTTAGAGATGGATCCTTGATGTAGGAAGGATGGGATTCAGTTCCTTCAGGGTGGAACCTGAGGTCTGGAAAAAGAATGCAGTACTGATCTTTGGCCTCACAGTCAGAAAGTGTGAGGAACACTGATTCATTCTAAGACAGTTTGTCAGTTTTTTTTTAATATGTTCTTGTCTCTGAGTCACTAACATGGAAAACGAAGTCTCTCAGCCCTGCCCTGATTTGAAGTGGGATTGAGTACATGGCCAAACCTCATCCTGTAAAAAGGCACAGCTGAGAAGCTGAAATACCTCCAAGGACTTCCCTGTCAATCACCTAATAGAACTAAGTGGTTTGACATCTGACCTACAATCCTTGCAATCACCAGGTGCAGAGTTTACCAAAGATCCAGTGCTCTGGGAATCAGTGTTCTATAGGCACCATCTATCAGCGAGCTGGCTAAATTAGATGAACCAACCCATTGAATCATTCTCTATTAACCCAAATGCACTGCCTCTGGCTGTATGAAAACTCAGTTATATTGTTTCCGTTCTTCCACATAACATATCCTCCATACTACCCATGGAAATCAGATCAATTGTCAAATTATTTTTTTTTGCCTTTGTCATCCAGCATCCAGCATGACAACTTGGGGAAGCAAATTTTTTACCAGGTATTCTTTGTGCTTTTATCCCCATCCATCGGAGCTAGGAATTTTGGGAACTTCTGCTACCCTTGCAAATTATTCACCTTTTACACAGAGAGAGTAGAATTATTATCATCAGCTAATAATACTTTCAAAGTTGGAGTCCAACACAGAAAACAGCTTCATCCCTGAACTTGGAGGCGGTCCAAAGTATGCAAATGACTGAATTTCCTCTGGATGTTCTAGCTTCCTGCACTTCCCAGAAAGATACAATACGGTAAGTTAATTGGCCACTATAAATTGTCATTAGTATAGCATTGCCCTTGAACAGAAAATACTACAAAAAGTAGTGGATAGGGCCCAGTCCATCACGTGTAAAGCCCTCCCCACCATTAAGCACATCTACATGGAGTGTTGTCTTAGAAGCAGCATCCATCATCAGGGACCCACATCACCCTGGTCATGCTCCCTGTTCAAACAGGAGAACATCTGTGGGTGCCGGAAATCTAAACACAAAATGCTGAAGGAACTCAGCAAGCCAGACAACATCCATGGAAAAAGGTAATCAGTCAACGTTTCGGGCCCAAAACATTGACTGTTTACTCTTTTCTATAGATGCTAGATGACCTGCTGAGTTCCTCCATCATTTTGTGTGTTCCACGCTCTCTTCTCGCTAATGCCATCAGGAAGCAGGTACAAGAGCCTCAAGTTTCCCAGTACCAAGAAAATGAATCTTAGGGTTGTATATGGTAACATATATATACCTTGATAATAATTTATTTTGAACTTTGAGAAGTTGATGGGGAACAATTATTACCCTTGAACCATTAGGCTCTTGAAACAAAGAGGATAACTTCACTCAACTTCACTTGCCCCATCACTGAAATATTTTCACAACCTATGGACTCACTTTAAAGGACTCTTCATCTCATGTTCTTGATATTTATCGCTTATTTATTTTTCATTATTGTTTATTTTTTCTCAGCTCAAGCTGGTAAAACCTGAAGTATGGGCATAGCCAAGCATGCTCACTTGTCAATTGCTAGGAACTTTTAGGCTATTCTAGTGGTGGTTAGTATTGTGACTTTCTGAAGATTTACATAGATATTACTGTGTAGCCCTAATTGTCTAATGCTATTGTGTAGGCCTTTGGGATGATACCAGTTGGAGGTATTACTATCAGGACAATATATACCCTGTTCATGTTCCAAAGTCTTTCAAACAGGAGGACATCTGCGGGTGCCAAAAATCTAAACACAAAATGCTGAAGGAACTTAGCAGGCCAGACAACATCTATGGACAAAAGTAATCAGTCAACATTTTGGAGGGAGACAAAAGAGGTGGGAGCATGACACTGTTGATCAGAGATAGTGTCATGGCTGCAGAAGAGGTGGACGTCATGGAGGGATTGTCTATGGAGACTCTGTGGGTGGAGGTTAGGAACAGGAAGGGGTCAATAACTTGGTGTTTTTTATATGCTGCCCAATAGTAACAGGAATATCGAGGAGCAGATAGGGAAACAGATCCTGGAAAGGTGTAATAATAACAGAGTTGTGATGGGAAATTTTAATTCCCCAAATATCGATTGACATCTCCCTAGAACAAGGGGTTTAGATGGGGTGGAGTTTGTTAGGTGTGTTCAGGAAGGTTAATTGACACAATATGTAGATAAGCCTACAAGAGGAGAGATGATTTGGTAGTCACCTATGACATTATCAATAATAGGTCGAATTAATGCTATTAAAATGATAGTTTTACCAAAATTCTTTTTTATATATATATATCAGTTCCTTCATTTGTTCCTAAAATGTTCTTTGACAGAATAGATTCTATAATCTTATCTTGTATTTGGAACAATAAAAATCCTAGATTGAGTAAACCCTTATTGCAAAAATTAAAAAGGATGGTTGTATGGTTTTGCCAAATTTTAGAATGTATTACTGGGCAATTAACATTCGATATATTACTTTTTGGATTCACTATTCAGATATACATGAACGTCCTTCATGGTTGGATTTGGAGGAAAACTCGACGAAGGGCTTCTCTTTGGCCTCTTTACTGGGAGCTCCCCTTCCCTTTTTGTTTTCTAAGATTAGTAAGCAAGATTTTAATCCCATTATTAAACATACATTAAGAATTTGGTTTCAGTTTCGTAGATTTTTTGAGTTAAATCATTTTATTCTTTATAGTAATAGCCATCTCAATTAATTTTTTAAACCATCAATTTTGGATAAGGCCTTTTTAATTTGGAAAACCAAGGGAATAACAACTTTTTCAGATTTGTTTTTAGGGGATTGTTTAATGTCTTTTTCTCGGTTAGTGGATAAATATGATTTATCTGATGTACACTTTTTTAGATATTTACAAATTAGGAATTTTTTTACGTGGTTCATTGCCAAATTACCCTTCTGCTTATCCACCTA
Organism: Mobula hypostoma; assembly: GCF_963921235.1. Classification (NCBI taxonomy): domain Eukaryota; kingdom Metazoa; phylum Chordata; class Chondrichthyes; order Myliobatiformes; family Myliobatidae; genus Mobula; species Mobula hypostoma. The sequence continues at coordinate 48,915,379 of NC_086100.1, forward strand.
ATATGACAGATGCTCTCTTTCAGCTTAAACCATTTCAAAAAGGGTTAGTAGCTATAGTCTATAAACAGTTATTGAATTCACGAATAATATCTAATGATAAAATTAAACGTGCTTGGGAATCGGAATTTCGAGAGTCTTTTTCAGATAATTAATGGAGTAAAATTTTTCATTTGGTTAATAACTCATCTGTTTGTGCCCGTCATTACTTGATATAGTTCAAGATAGTGCATCAGGCCCATATGTCAAAGGATAAACTAGCACATATTTTTTCCAATATTAATCCTACTTGTGACAGATGTAATATAGAGGTGGCCACTTTAACTCATATGTTTTGGTCTTGTATAAAGCTAGATAACTTTTGGAAAGATGTTTTTAAAATACTATCAAAAGTCTTGGATCTGGATTTACAACCTAATTTACATAGGCAATTTTTGGGATTATCCCATCGGAATCAGGAAATATTCCTGTTTCTGCTCAACATATGATAGCCTTTTTGACTATATTGGCTAGGAGAGCCATTTTATTGAAGTGGAAGGTATCTAATCCACCTTCTGTCTTTTTTTGGCTTTCCTCCATTATGTCCTGTTTAAGTTTAGAGAAAATAAGAAGTGGGACATTTGATACATCCTTTAAATTTGAGCAAATATGGCAACCTTTTATTATATTTTCATTTGATTTATTATTCTTCCAATTATTTCATTGTTTTTGAAGTTTTAAATTTGATCAGAAAGTCTTTCCTTTTTTCTTGGTTGTATCCTCCTAATGGACTGCCCAGTCCTTACTTTTTCCTCTTTTTTTTAGTGCAGTGGGGTTTTTTTTCTTTATTTTCAATTTAAAGTTTTTTCCTCTCCTTATGAATTGATAATAGGAGAATTAGTTGTCCTTTTTTTATTGTATATTGCATATTTGCTTATTACTATGTATGCTTATGATAATATCTATTTTATCTTTTGTTTATATTGTTGCTGATGTATATTTGAGATAATTCTCCCCTTGTCTGTATATATGTTTTCTCTATATCAATAAAAAGATTAATAAAGAAAAGAAAGATTTGGTATTGGGAAATGAATCTGGTCGGGTGTCAAATCTCACAGTGGGAGAGCATTTTGGAGATAATGATCATAATTCTATCTTCTTTACAATAGCATTGGAGAGAGATAGGAACAGACAAGTGAGAAAAGTGTTTAATTGGAGTAAGGGGAATTATGAGGCTATCAGGCAGGAAATTGGGGGCTTAAACTGGGAACAGATGTTCTCAGGGAAAAGTACGGAAGAAATGTGGCAAATGTTCAGGGGATATTTGTGTGGAGTTCTGCATAGGTACGTTCCAATGAGACAGGGAAGTTATGGTAGGGTACAGAAACCGTGGTGTACAAAGCCTGTAATAAATCTAGTCAAGAAGAAAAGAAAAGCTTACAAAAGGTTCAGAGAGTTAGGTAATGTTAGAAATCTAGAAGATTATAAGGCTAACAGGAAGGAGCTTAAAAAGAAAATTAGGATAGCCAGAAGGGGCCATGAGAAGGCCTTGGCAGGCAGCATTAAGGAAAACCCCAAGGCATTCTACAAGTATGTGAAGAGCAAGAGGATAAGACGTGAAAAAATAGGACCTATCAAGTGTGACAGTGGGAAAGTGTGTATGAAACCAGAGGAAATAACAGGGGTACTTAATGAATACCTCATTATTCACTATGGAAAGGGATCTTGGTGATTGTAGTGCTGACTTGCAGCAGACTGAAAAGTCTGAGCATGTAGGATTAGGATTAGGAATAGTTAGCATGGCTTTGTCAAGGGCAGGTCGTGCCTTACGAGCCTGATTGAATTTTTTGAGGATGTGACTAAACACATTGATGAAGGAAGAGCAGTAGATGTAGTGTATATGGATTTCAGCACGGCATTTGATAAGGTACCCCATGCAAGGTTTATTGAGAAAGTAAGGAGGCATGGGATCCAAGGGGACATTGCTTTGTGGATCCAGAACTGGCTTACCCACCCAAGGCAAAGAGTGGTTGTAGACGGGTTATATTCTGTATGGAGGTCGGTGACCAGTGGTGTGCCTCGGGGATCTGTTCTGGGACCCTTACTCTTCATGATTTTTATAAATGACCTGGATGAGGAACTGCAGGGATGGGTTAGTAAGTTTGCTAATGACACAAAGGTTGGAGGTGTTGTGGATAGTGTGGAGGGCTATCAGAGGTTACAGCGGGACATTGATAGGATGCAAAACTGGGCTGAGAAATGGCAGATAGAGTTCGACCCAGTTAAGTGTGAAGTGGTTCATTTTGGTAGGTCAAATATGATGGCAGAATATAGTATTAATGGTAAAACTCATGGCAGTGTGGAGGATCGGAGGGATCTTGGGGTCCGAGTCCATAGGACACTCAAAGCAACTGCGCAGGTCGATGCTGTGGTTAAGAAGGCATACGGTGCCTTAACCGTGGAATTGAATTTAGAAGCCGAGAGGTAATGTTGCAGCTATATAGGACCCTTGTCAGACCCCACTTGGAGTACTGTGCTCTGTTCTGCTTGCCTCACTACAGGAAGGATGTGGAAGCCATAGAAAGGGTGCAGAGGAGATTTACAAGGATGTTGCCTGGATTGGGGAGCAGGCCTTATGAAAACAGGTTGAATGAACTCGGAAACACAAAATAAGCTGCAGATGCTGTGATCAAAGCAACACTTTCAGTACGCTGGATGAACTCAGCAGGTCGGGCAGCATCAGTTAGAAACAATGAGTCGACATTTCGGGCTAGAACCCTTCGTCAGGACTGAAGAATGGAAGATGGGGAAGGATTTGAAGAATGCAACACCTTATATACCGTCTAGGTAGTCTCCAGCCCCTTGGTATGAACATAGAATTCTCCAACTTCCAGTAATTCCCTCCCCCTCCCTTCCTCTATCCCTATTTCACTCTACCCCCTCCCCCAGCTCCCTCATGGTTCTGCCTCCTTCTCCTACTACCCATTGTTTTCAGGGCTATGATGTCAATGCTTCCCCTCTCCCACCCCTTTGTCTTTCAAATCATTGGTCTTTCAACTGAAGCTACAAGCATTCTTCAAATCCTTCCCCATCTTTCATTCTTCAGTCCTGACGAAGGGTTCCGGCCCAAAACGTTGACTCATCATTTCTAACTGATGCTGCCTGACCTGTTGAGTTCATCCAGCGTACTGAAAGTGTTGCTTTGAATGAACTCTGCCTTTTCTCCTTGGAGTGACGGAGGATGAGAGGTGACTTGATAGAGGTGTATAAGATGATGAGAGGCATTGATGGTGTGGATAATCAGAGGCTTTTTCCCAGGGCTGAAATGGTTGCCACAAGAGGACACAGGTTTAAGGTGCTGGGGAGTAGGTATAGAGGAGATGTCAGGGGTAAGTTTTTTACTCGGAGAGTGGTGAGAGCGTGGAATGGGCTGCCAGCAACGGTGGTGGAGGTGGATACGATAGTGTCTTTTAAGAGACTTTTGGATAGGTACATGGAGCTTCGAAAAATAGAGGGCCATGGGGAAGTCTAGTAATTTCTAAGGTAGGGACACGTTCGGCACAACTTTGTGTGCTGAAAGGCCTGTATTGTGCTGTAGGTTTTGTATGTTTCTATGTTCTATGTTTCAAATTTCCTCTTTTAATTCAGCATATTTCTGGTGTTTTTCACTTACTGATTTTTTTTAAGTTATGTGTGTTTGGAATGGCTATATCTATTGAATAATTGTTCTTGCTTGTTTATCCTGTATTATTATATCCGGATGGTTATTATGTGTTGTCCTATCTGCAGTCATGAATCGGTCATAATATGACTTGTGGTATTATTATTATTTCTTCTTTCTTTTGGTACTTTGCACAGTTTGTTGTTTCTATACACATCAAAGTTGCTGGTGAACGCAGCAGGCCAGGCAGCATCTCTAGGAAGAGGTACAGTCGACGTTTCAGGCTGAGACCCGTCCTCTTCCTAGAGATGCTGCCTGGCCTGTTGCGTTCACCAGCAACTTTGATGTGTGTTGCTTGAATTTCCAGCATCTGCAAAATTCCTCGTGTTTATGTTTGTTGATTCTATCATGGTTATTGGATCTGTTGAGTATGCTCCTAAGAAAATGAATCGTAAGAGTTCGATTTTATTCATATATACAGTATATAAATTGTGTGTGTGTGTGTGTGTATATATATACACACACACATACATATACACACACATACATACACACACTTTGATAATTTACTTTGAACTTTGAGAAGTTGATGGGGAGAACAAAAATGGGATGGGTGCTCAATAGTCATTATCGGCTGAGCAGGCCAAATGGCCTGTTTCCTTGCTATCTGGCTCAACAATTTTCATGCAAGCATGTGCTTTTGAACTTTGTGCTCAAAACATCTTATTATGTATCATTCTAATAAGGTCTATTTTCCTTATATTATTGATTTGAAAGCCATTGGTGAAGATTTGAGAATGAATACTGATGTGCTAAAAGCAATTGTTGATGTTTGCATTTCTTCCCTCTCCTCTGCTCCCTTTGCCCCTCCATGCACAGCTAACAGCTCTAGCACTCGGTTGTGGTTCCCCTAGCTCTACCTCACTGTCACAGTTTTCTTAGATTTGCACAATGAGCATTGCTTGGGATGTGCAACACCGCTTTTCCTCTCAACAACATTTCTACTGATCTATATTGGAACTAAAGATGATCCTTGTCACCAATTATAATGAATTTTGGTTTGGATTTGGACTATACTGGGATTGTGGATTACATGATAACTACAATAATGTCTAGAGGGTGCCAGGAGATTCACAACAAGGGTGTGTACTTTATTAAGAACTAACAGCAGAGCTTAGGTCATGCACATGATGATAGCGTTACGTTATATACCCAAATGGCATGTTATGCTTAACTACAATGCTTAATGCCTTTGACATAATCATAAGATGTTATTAATCTAGATATTAGTCACTTCATTGCTGTGGTAGGGTGTCACTGCAAGCTAACTGCAAAATTTAATGTCTCATTAACACCCCTCTCCTTCATTTGAATCTCTTACTTGGAGATATTTGAGTAAAGGGCATAATAAGAAATGGACAGTATAATTTGGGAGATTGCAGTTTGGGAGACTGCAACTGGAAAGTGAAGTTGGGTGGTGAACAGCTTTGGCAGAATAAGGTTGAGGGAGCAGCAGGTGGGTCTAATGCCACATTGTGCTCAGTGGGGATGTGACAAAGGACCGGAGAAAAACTAGAATGTAGGTGGGCTGATTGGTAAGTCTGCATATGACATAAAAATTGACAGTATTGTGCATAGTGAGTAAGGTTGTCAAAGGATGCAGCAGAATACAGACCAGTAGACAACATGAACAGAAAAATGGCAGTTTAATCTAGATAAGTATGAGGTGTTGCACTTTGAGATTCAAAAGAGGAAAATATACATTAAGTGGCAAGATCCGTAGGAGCATTGTTTTACAAATGGATCTTGGGGTTCAGATCCATACCTCCTTGAAAGCAGCAACACAAGTAGATCGGGTGCCTAAAGAAAAAGATAGGGCATACTTGCCTCCATTGATTGAAGCATTGAGTATGAAAGTTGGAAAGATGTTGCAGCTGTATATGTAGAGCTTTATGTGTAGTTCTGGTCACCACATTACAGGAAGGAATGTGGAGTTTTGGACAGGGTGCAGAAGAGGTATACCAGGACACTTCCAGGATTAGAAACTATAAGGAGATTTTGTATTATTTTCCCTGGAATGTTACAGGCTTGCGGGGGAGGGGTGTGACCTGATAGAAATACATAAAATTATGAGAGATGTAGATAGGGACAAAAGTCAAAGCCTTTTTTGTCAAGGTCAAGTGTCTGATAATAGAGGGCATAGCTTTAAGATGAAATAGGAAAAGTTTAAAGGAGATTTGTAAGGTAAGATTTTGCACTGGAAGGCACCTGGAATGTGTTACCAGGGGAAGTGGAGGAAGCAATTACAACAGCAAAATTGAATAGGCATTTAGAACGAGAATAAACACACTTGTATATAACCCCTGCGCATCGTGGCCAAAGGGACTGTTGTTCTAGAACACAAGTTGCAAATTTGAGATCAATGTGAGGGAAATCTTTGAATTTTAATCCATCGATATAATGTTTGGGTAAGGAGTGGCATGGTAACTAAATGGAAAACTGCAGTTTGTAAAACATGTTTTTCAGGCTTGCAGTTGGATAGAGCATCCTGAGTGTGGTCCGACCAGATCTGGCTCAAGGAATGCAGTGAAGACATTTTAGGTCTGACCTCTTTATCAGAGATTTTAATGGTAAGTTTTAAATAAAAGGTAAAATACCAGAATAGAATGAGGCATTAACGGAAAGGAAATGCCAGAAATGGGGGTGGAGTGAGAGAAGGCTGAAGGACGACCTTTTGTTTATTTATAAAAGGAACGTGTTACAATATTTAAACCAAAGCAATTGTCATTCCACAGCTAGCTGTTGCAGGCCGAGACCCTTCGTCAGGACTAACTGAAGGAAGAGTTAGTAAGAGATTTGAAATCTCTACTCAAATCTCTTACTAACTCTTCCTTCAGTTAGTCCTGACGAAGGGTCTTGGCTTGAAACGTCGACTGCACCTCTTCCTAGAGATGCTGCCTGGCCTGCTGCATTCACCAGCAACTTTGATGTGTGTTGCTTGAATTTCCAGCATCTGCAGAATTCCTGTTGTTTGCGAATTAAATGAAACACCCTGGTTTCCTTGGCTGCATAAGTCTAGGGAAGACACTCTCAAGTCCCGGCAAACTCATGAGATTGAGACAGCTGGATCCCACCCCAAACCCCGGTTTGTGTGGGTGCTGTGTAATTTGCTACCCTGTTACAAATTACTGCCACAAAATAACAGACGGTACACAGCATATGATTAAAGGGATTATATTTATGAATCTTAACTAAAGGGTTGGTAAAGGATAATGAAAAGAAAAGGATGCATTCTAATTAAACAGTCAAATGTACACCTGATGGAGCTCATCTTGAACTTCTCTGTCACTCGTGCGATGGCCCTCAGTCGGCGTGAATGCCCACACCACCTTCCAAACGTCACTCACGATCCATCTCCAACAAGCGGCTCTCTCACCGGATCGAATGCTACGACCAGTTCTCCCCAGTGTCTTTTCTATACATCTCCTGCTAAACAAAAGCCCCAAGCTCAACCTTATGTTCCTCACCAAGAAAACCTACCGCTAATTGGATGGCACACATTCCACATCGTCCTTTATCTTCAACAATAACCCAAAGACGCTGAAAACAAGCTGTTCTTACAGAACTCTCAAAATGATACAGCATAACTGTGAAAATATGAACCAGGGCACTACATAAACAAAGTTCACTTGATTGTAAATTCACTGGATTGAATCAGAATCAGGCTTAATATCGCAAAAAGAGACGTGAAAAATACTGAGGTGGTATTCATGGGTTCATTATCCATTCAGAAATTTGATGGCGGAGGGCAGGATGCTGTTCCTGAAATGTTAAGTGTTTGCCTTCAGACTCCTATACCTCCTCTTGATGATAACAATGAGATGAGGGGCTGTCCTGGTGATGGGGGTCGTTAATGATGGATGCCACTTTTTTCAGCCATCGCCTTTTGAAAGTGTCCTGGATGCTGGGAAGGCTATTGCCCATGATAGAGCTGGCAGAGTTTTTAATCTTCTGCAGCTTTTTCTGATCCTGTGCAGTGGCCCCTTCGTACCAAATGGTGATGCAACCAGTCAGAATGCTCTCCATGGCACATCTGTAGTAACTTGCACATGACTTTGGTGATATACCAAATCTTCTCAAAGTCCTAATGAAATACAGCTGTTGTCATGCCTTCTTTGTAGTTGCTTCAATATGCTGGGCCCAGGATAAATCCTCAGAGATGCTGACACCCAGGAACGTGAAGCTGGTCACCCTTCCCACTTCAGATCTCTCAATGACGACTTGTGGTGTGTTCTCTCGACTTCCCCTTCCTGAAGTCTACAATCACTCCTTTGGTCTTACTGACATTGAGTACAAGGTTGTTGCTGCCATTCAACCAGCTGATCTATTTCTCTCCTGTATGCCTCCATATCACCATCTGAAAGTCTGCCAACAGTGGCTGTGTTGTCAGCAAATTTGTAGATGGCATTTGAGCTGTGGCTAGCCACCAAATCATAGGTGTAGAGAGAGTAGAGCTGTGGGTGAAGGTGCACCAGTGTTGATTGTCAGTGAAGAAGGCGATGTTATTTCCGATCTGTACAGACTGTGGCGTCCTGGTGAGGAAATCAAGGATCCAGTTACAGAGGCCCAGGTTTGGTGCTTGTTGAGTAGAACTGAGGGTTTGATTGCACTGAGTGCTGAGCAATGGTCAGTAAGCAGCAGACTGATGTAGTGTAAGTATTACTATTGTCCAGGTAACATTGCATCTGCTGTAGACCTATTGCAGCAGTAGGCAAATTGCAGTGGGTCCAGGTCCTTGCTAAGGCAAGAGTTGATTCAAGCCATGACCAATCTCTCAAAGCACTTCATCAGAGTAGATGTAAGTGGCACTGGGTAATAGTTGTTGAGGCAGCTCACCCTACTCTCCTTGGGCCCTGGTACGATTATCACCCTTTTGAAGCAGGTGGGAACCTCCAACGGCAGCAGTGAGAGATTGAAGACATCCTTGAACACTCACGCCAGTTGGTTGGCACAGGTTTCATGAGCCTGATACCTTGCTAGGGTTCATCCTCTTGAAGGATGTTCTGTTGTCGGCCTCTGAGACAGAGATCAAAGGGTAACCAGAAGCTGCAAGGATTCGCACAGGTGTAGCTTTATTCTCCTTTTCAAAGTGAGCACAGAAGGCATTGAGCTCATCTGGGAGTGAAGCATCACAGCCATTCATGATGTTAGGTTTCATTCTTTTGGAAGTAATAGCCTGCATACTCTGGCAGAGCTGACATGCATTTGATTCTGCCTCTAACCTAAAGCAAAATTATTTATTTGCCCTTAAAATAGCCTTCCGTATGTCATACCTGGACTTTTGTTTAGTTCTGGGTCACCACTGTTGAATGCCATAGACCTAGGCCCTAGTAGACTACAAATCTCCTGGTTCATCCATGGCTTTTGTTTTGTTTATATCTGATATGTTGTCGAAGGCACACACTGATCCTCACAGTTCTGACAAATGTGGCATAATCATTTAGAGTCAAAGATGAAACCTTGAATATTGTCTTGTCCACTGACTCAAAGTAGTCCTGTAAGTTCTCCTCTGTCTCCTTTGATCAGGCCTGTTTGAAGAAAACCCTGCCAATTATTACCAGCACATAACCTGTTGCACCAGAGGTCCCAACAAACAGTTACAGGATTGGCTTGAGTCAGTGGACTGGACTGTGTTCAAGAACTCATCTGATGCCCTGAATGACTACTCCAGAGTCATTACTGACTTTATTCAAACAGCTGTGGATGAGTGTGCCCCCACAAAAATCATTCAGGGTGTTTCCCAATCAGAAGCCCTGGATCAACAATGAAATCTGGAATCTGCTGAAAGCTAGATCAGAGGCATTCAAGTCTGGAGATCAAGAATGCTACAAGAGGTGCAGGTATGATCTCCGGAAAGCCATCTCTTGGGTGAAGTGGAGATTCTGGACTAGACTGGAATCAACAAGGGATAATCAACAGCTGTGGCGGGATTTGAATGCCATAACCTCGTAAAAAGTTGTATCTTGCAACATAGGGGACAGCAGAACTTCACTTCCAGATGAGCTCAATGCCTTCTATGCTCACTTTGACCACCAGAACAGGGACAAACCATTGCGTATCCCCATGTCTCCGGATGTTCCTTTGGTCTCAGTTTCTGAAGATGACGTGCGGGCTTCCTTCCTGAGAGTGAATCCAAGGAAAGCATCCCATCTGAACGGGGTACCTGGCCAAGTAATGAAGACCTGGTTGGTGAATTCACAGATAGCTTCAACCTCTTACTCCAGCAGTGTGTGGTATCCACCTGTTTCAAGCAGGTTTCAATTCTACTGGTGCCCAGGAAGAACAGGGTAACCTGTCTAAATGACTATCACCCAGTAGCACTTACATCCACATGATGAAGTGTTTTGAGAGGCTGGTGTTGAAGTACATCAGCTCCTGGCTGGGTAGTGACTTGGATCCACTCCAATTCGCCAACCAAAGCAACAGGTTTACAGCAGATGCTATCTGGTTGGCTCTTCACACAGCCCTGGAACATTTGGACAGCAAAGATGCGTACATCTGGATTCTCTTTATCGATTACAGCTCAGTATTTAATACTATCATCCCCTCAATCCAAGACCAGGGTTTCAATATTCCCTTGTGCAAATGGAACCTGGATTTTCTCACGTAGACCCCAGTCTGTCCAGATTGACAAAAACACTTCCACAATCTCCATCAGCACAGGAACACCTCAGGGCTGTGTACTTAGCCCCCTGCTCTACACACTTTACACCTGTGACTGTGTGGCTAAATACAGCTCCAGCAACATATACAAATTTGCTGAGAACACCACTGTTGTGGGCAGTATCAAAGCTGCTGATGAATCAACATACAGGAGGGAGATTGAAAATTGGATGAGTGGTGTAATAACAACAACCTCTCACTGTCAATAAGACCAAGGAATTGATTGTAGACTTGAGAGGGAAACGAGAGGTCCATGAGCCAGTACTCATTGGAGGATCAGAGGTAGAGGGTTGGTAACTTTAAATTCCTGGGTGTCTACCATCTCAGAGGACCTGTCCTTGTCCCATCATATATATATATAATTGCTAAGAAAGCACGATAGCACCTCTACTTCCTCAGGGGTCTGCGGAGATTCGGCACATCATTGAAAACCTTGGCAAACTTCTATAAATGTGCGGTGGAATGGGTGCTGACTGGCTGCATCATGGCCTGGTATGGGAACACCAATGCCTTTGAGCAGAAAATCCGACAAAAAGTAGTACATTCGGCCTAGTAAAATCCTCCCAACCATTGAGCACATCTGCAGTACATGAAACATTGCCATAATAAAGCAGCATCCATCATCAGAGATCCTCACCACCCAGGCCATGCACTTTTCTTTCTGCTGCTATCATGTAGAAGATACAAATGCCTCAGGACCCGCACCACCAGGTTCAAGGACAGTTACTAGACTCCTGAACAAAAGGGGGTAACTGCTCTCGTTTAAGGACTCTTTTATCTTGTTATTTCATACTCGTTATTTATTGCTATTTATTTGTATCTGCATTTACACAGTTTAATATCCATTGATCCTGGTTACAGTTACTGCTCTGTAAATTTGTTAAGTATGCCTGCAGAAAAGGAATCTCAGGGTTGTATGTGGTGACATGTATGTAGTCTGATAATAAATTTTACTTTGACTTATAACCTTCTTGGTCCTCACCACTGGTACTGGGGTCCTTAGTCTTTGCCTATCTGCCGGGAGTAGAAGTACAGCCAGGTGATCAGACTTTACAAAATGTAGACGTGGGATGGTGTGGTAAATACGTAAACACGAGGAATTCTGCAGATGCTGGAAATTCAAGCAACACACATCAAAGTTGCTGGTGAACACAGCAGGCCAGGCAGCATCTCTAGGAAGAGGTACAGTCGACATTTCGGGCTGAGACCCTTCGTCAGGACGAAGGGTCTCGGCCCGAAACGTCGACTGTACCTCTTCCTTGAGATGCTGCCTGGCCTGCTGCGTTCACCAGCAACTTTGATGTGTGTTGCGTGGTAAATATTTTTGATTTTGGTATAAAAGTGGTCAAGTGTGTTGGCTCCCCTGGTTCCACAGATGATATGTTGGATAGACTTATTCAAAATGGTCTGGTTGAAATCTATCAGGGTGCACTGATTATGTTGTTCATTTCCTCCAGTACGTGCCTGACATTGGCCTGAGGTGGAATGTATGCCATTACCAGAATGAAGGCAGAAAACTCCCTTGGCAGATAAAATGGATGACATTTCACTGTTAAATGTTCCAGATCAGTTGGACGGCACTGAGAAAGAACTGCCATGTTGGTACATCACAATAAGTTAAACATAAAGCATATTCCAGCTCTTCTGTCTTCAAAAGACTGAGCTGTCCTTTCTTTGCTGAGAATGGTGAAGCCATTGAGCTGCAGCTCTGTGTCCAAAATAGCAGGGGATAGCCATGTTTCAATGAAGCAACGTGCACAGCAGCCCCTGATGCTCCTCTAGTATGGCAATGACACTCTGAGGTCTTCAATGTTGTTTTCCAGGGATTGTACATTCACCAGCAGGGTAGCTGGGAGTGAAAGTCGAAGGCCTCTGCAGACCAGCCTGCTTTCCACACTTCCATTTTCTTAAAGGGGAACTGTACTTGCTGAGTCGGCTGTCCAAGGTTCGTCAATTTTGAGTATCGATAGATTTTTGACGTACTAAGATGCTTCTTACTGAAGAACCCATGGCTGTGACTATGGATTTCAGCTGTAGCCTAAATGGGACTATTTGATCAGAGCTGCTCACAAACGGTTGCCATTCAATTCAATTCAAAATGCATTTTCCCCACAGTCACAAAACAAAGAAGAACCTTGGAACCATTCAAAGAAAAACATCAAGCTTCAAAACCCCCCTCCCCCACACACAAAAAAATTGCACAAACAGCATTAAAGAAAATGAGCAAAACCACGGATTATAAAACACAACATCTAAAGATGTGTTTCAGTACAGTTCAACTCCGCTCGTTATCTGCAGGCCACCCTAATTCAATAATTGCCCAAAAGTAGTAACAAAAAAGAGCGACCAGAATTAGAACTAGAAACTAGAACACGTCATAACACTGAATTAGTCAAAATCCACAATCCACATCGATTAAACTTTGCTCTGGCACCATCCGCTGACAGCATCGAGGGAGAGAGAGATCATTCAAACTCGAGGACCTTCCCTCTGGAGCAGGAAGCAAGATCACCAGATGCAGACACCTTCTCCGGCAGCAGTGGTGGAGAGGCTGGTAGACAGCACTGAACACTTGCTCGCCCTTGGCACCTGGCCCAAAACGTCGACTGCACTTTTTTCCATCGATGCTGCCTGGCCTGCTGAGTTCCTCCAGCATTTTGTGTGTGTTGCTCGGATCTCGGATTTCGGATTTCCAGCATCTGCAGATTTTCTCTTGTTTGTGAATCGGTTCTAACAGTTCAGAACCATATCTGAATTTTTTTAAAAAAAGATGTAAAAGAAGTGAAAGGAATGGCTTCATGAATCAGCTTGAAGATGTCACCTTTGGTAGTGCTGGCCATCTTTCACTAATGGCGCTATCTTACTGGAAGTAAGGGGTTCCAGGAAGATAGCAAGTTTGTTGTATATGGAGTGGTTATACTCTTGTGTTAATCACAGGCGACCTGATTGAGCAGCACATAATTATTACAACATCTGGTGGTGTACTTGCTGGTAAATTGAGGGGTAAGATTCTCTTCTCACCTTCCTATCACCTGCCTCAGGTGCCCCTCCTCCTTCCTCTTCTCCTATGGTCCACTCTCCTCTCCTATCAGATTCTTTCTTTCTCAGCCCTTTGCCCTTTCCACCTATCACCTCCCAACTTTTCACCTTCACCACCCCCTTCCCCCACTCACCCACCTTCCCCCTCACTAGGACACACCTATCCCATGCCAACTTTTACTCCTCCCCCTTCCCCCCACCTTCTTATTTTGGCTTCTTCCCCATTCCTTTCCAGTCGTGTTGAAGGTTATTGGCTTGAAATGTCAACTGCTTATTCCTGTCCATAGATGCTGCCTGACCTGCTGAGTTCCTCCATCATTTTGTGCATGTTACTCTGGATTTCCAGCATCTGCAGAACCTCTTGTGTTTGTGTCTTAAACATCATAATTGTATCTAATTCCACTATCTTCTCTCGCAGCAAGTTCCAGATAATAACCGGGGTGCAGTGGTTCGTGAGTGGAATTACCACTAAAACCTTCACATCTCCTACCTGTCACCCTATGACTGCGCCCTCTATGGTAGTGACCAGAACTGCATACAGCGGTCAGTGCACTCTAATCAATGTTTAGTAGAGTTTCAGTAGCTGCAGGCTATGCAGGTAAGCATGCACCTTCTTTATGGTCTAACAGCCTGCGTTGTCACCTTCAGGATACACTGTTGTACCCTTATTACCTTTAGGGCAGCAACACTTGACAGCTGTAGTGATTGGTGTTCAATTTCTGTTGCTCTGTAAGCAGTTCTTCCTGTGACCACGTTGGTTTCCTCTGGGTGCTCCGGTTTCCTCCCACTTTCCAAAGACATACAGCTTGGGAAAGGCTCGTGGGTTGTGGGCATACTGTGTTGGTGCCGGAAGCACTTGCGGTCTGCCCCAGCACATACTTGGACTGTGTTTTTTGTCATTGACACAAACAATGCATTCAACTGTATGTTTCAAAGTTTTGATGTACATGTGATAAATAAAATTAATATTTCTTTATTTGTCTTATCAAAATGCATCATCTTACATCGTTGGGATTAAATATCATCTGCCAACTTTCTGCTCAACTGTTCAACTGATTACTATCCTGTTGTAGTCTTAGACAACCTTCCTTGCTGTTCACAGCTCCAACAATTTTCATGTGATTCACAAACTGATTAGTCTCTCCTCCAGCATTTGCACCTATGTCATTAATATATACCACAAGCAACAAAAGTCCTAATTCTGATCAGAAAACCATTCTACCACAGATCCCTTTTGTTTTCTATCACCAAGCCAATTTTGGATCCAATTAGTAGCTCACCTTTGATCCCATGTGCATTAATCTTTTCAACCCACCACATAGGGACTTGTCAAATGCCTTTCTGAAGTCCATACAGGCAACATAAACCACTCCTGTCTTCATCAATTTCTTTACTTCCTCAGGAAGCTCAATCAAACTACTGAGAACAATTTCCTCTTCATTAAACCATACTGACTCTCCCTAATCAGTCGGTGTATTTTCAAATGAACGTAAACCCTGTCCCTTCAAATTTTCTCCACCACTTCCCCTATGACTGATTATAAGGCTCATCAGTCTGCAGTAACCTGGCTTGTGGCCCTGCTTAAATGAAGGAATATTAGCTATCCTCACTTGTGGTGAACAAATAAGAAGAAACCAGGGCCCCAGCAAATTCATTTCTTGCTTCCCACAGGACCCTTCTGCATTGTTGCTGCATTTGCTCTGTTGTTTCCTGTTTTCTTTCCCTTCATCCCTTAGAATGATTCTTTGCAGGACTGAGTTCAATGAGCCACTACTCATTTGTTCCTTCTTTACTCTGCAGTTGCTTCACCTTCACTGATACCGTAATTTTTTACTGTCATGTGTGTTATGTTTTGTAACTCCAAAACATTACACTATCTGAAAAAGCCCAGGAGAATGTGTACATACAGTTTTTTTTAATTTTGTGAGACATGCACATTTGACATAGTGGCGTAACGATGTATGTCATTCATGTACTTTTACATAAAACTCAAAGAATTATGTAATAAAGAATGCTTAATCAAACAATATACTTACAATATTACTCAAATATGACAGAAATATTAAATACACAATGCTCCTATATGCACACAATATGCTATATAATATAACAATACAACTCTGAGAGACACATCCACAGCACAGTAAATTCAAAATTTTCCCATTCAGGCCTAAAGTTTTAATCACTGTGGAGGATTTCTTACACTTGTGGGATAACATCCTTTTTGACAGGGGGTGGGGGAGGGGGTCACTCTGCTTAGTATGTGAGAGCCATGGCTGTGAAACAATCTCCTTCACCAGGACTGCTTGTCCAGGAATGAAACATAGAACCTCTTTGTTTGTTGATCTCTCAATTTGTCTCAGCTGCTTGTCCTCTTGAATTCGATCTTGTAATTGTGTCCTCCAAGAAGCAGAGCCCAACTCTGCATTTGTGCTGCTGTTGTTAGTGAAACACTCTTCTGTGGGTTGAAAATGGACACTAGTGGTTGACAATCAGTAATGAGGGTAAACTCTCTCCCATATAGGTATTAGTTGAAATATTTTAAACCCCAAACTAGACTCAAGACCTCTCTATAAATTTGTGTGCAATTTTTCTCTGCATGGTAAGGGAACGTGATGCAAAGGCTGTAGGCTGATCATTTCAATCACACATAACATGTGACATGACTGCACCTACCAAATACATAAAGCGAGGTGTCACAGGCAAGCTTTACTGGATAAGGTGGATCATAACGTGTGAGTACAGTGTCTGCTGTCACCATTTCCTTTGTCTTTTGGAAATCCATCTCACACTGTTTTGTCCGTTGCTACTTCTTCCTGATCTATAGTAATGAGTTCAAGGGATGGAGCACAGTAGCCAAGTTTGGCAGGAACCTGTTATAGTAACAAACATTGACAAGTTCTTAAAAAGGGCTGCAATTATAACACGTCAATTGGGGCATCCACCACGGCATGAATTTTCTCTGCACATTTGTGTAAACCTTGTGTGTTGATGGTGTGACCACCGTAAGTGATGTTTGGAATAAAGAACTCACACTTGTTACATTGTGCTCTAACCCCATAATCTTCTAATCTTTTAAGTACCGTTCTGAGATTTGGGAGATGTTCCTTGTCGTCCTTACCAGTAACAATGATGTCATCGAGGTGACACTGAGTGCCTGGGCAGCCTTGTAGCACCTGGTCCATAGCTTTCTGTCAGAGTGCAGGAGCAGATGCTATTCCAAAAATAAGCCTATTATAGCAAGAAAGCCCTTTATGAGTATTTATGGTGAGAAATATTTTGGACTCTTCTTCTATCTCCATTTGTAGGTAGGCCTCAACTAAGTCCACTTTACTGACATGTTTCCCTCCAGAAGTATTTGCAAAGATATCCTATCCTGAGCAGAAATATTGATCTACTTTCAGTACTGGGTTGATGGTGACCTTAAAATCACCACAGATCCTGACAGACCCTTTCTTCTTGGCTACTGGGACCATTAGCATTGCCATGGGCTCCATTCAGCCTTGGAAAGAATTCTCCGCTTTCTTGATCTCTCTGTCTCCATCTCTGGAGGCAGACTATCTACTGATCTTTTATAAACTCACTGACTCTCACACCTATCTTTACTATTCCTCTTCCCACCCCGTCACTTGTAAATATGTCATTCCCTTTTCTCCATTCCTCCATCTCTGCCTCATCTATTTTCAGGATAAGACTTCTCATTCCAGAACAACTAAGAGGTCCTCCTTCTTCAAAGAAAGGGGCTTCCCTTCCTCCACCATTAACACAGCCCTCACTCACATCTCTTCCATTTCATGCACATCTGTCCTCTCCCCATTCTCCCTCACCCACACCAGGGATAGGGTTCCTCGTCTTCACCTACCACCCCACCAGCCTCCACATCCAGGGGACTATTTTCTGTAACTTCTGCCATCTCCAATTGGATCTCACCACCAAGCACATCTTCCTCCCCAACCATTTTCCACTGTCCACAGGGATTGCTCACTACATGACTTCCTTGTCCACTCATCCAACCCCACTAATCTTTCTCCTGGCCCTTATCCTTGCAAGCTGAACAAGTGGAACAAGTGCCACACCTGCCCCTACTCCTCCCTCACTACTGTTCAGGGCCCCAAACAGTCCTTCCAGAAGAGGCAACCCTTCACCTGAGAGTCTGTTGGGGCCATCTACTGTGGCCTCCTATATTTTGTTGAGACCCAATTTAGATTGGGAGACTGCTTCATCGAGCACCCTACACCACCCGCCACGAAAAGCGGGATCTTCTGGTGACCACCCATTTCAATTTTACTTCACATTCCCATTCTGACATGTCAGTTCGTGGCCTCTTCTGCTGTCACAGGACAGTAGATGAAACCACACTCAGGTTGGAGGAGCAACATCTTGTATTCCATCTGGGTAGCCACCAACCTGATGACATGAACGTCAATTTCTCGAACTTCCTGTAATGGCCCCTCCCCTTCTCTTCATCATTCCCCATTCTTGTTTCCCTCTGACACCTTATCTCCTTACCTGTCCATCACCTCCCTCTGGTGCTCCTCCCTCTTCCCTTTCTTCCATGGTCTTCTGTCCTCTCCTATCAGATTCCCCTTCTCCAGCCCTTCATTTGTTCTACCAATTAACTTCCCAGCTCTTTACTTCACCCCCAACCCACCTCTGGGTTTTACCTATCACCTGCTGCCTTGTACTTCTTTCTCTCCTCCTCCCACCTTCTTAACCTGACTTCTTTCCCCTTCCTTTCAAGTCCTGAAGAAGGGTCTCAGCCCAAGACATTAACTGTTTATTCCCATCCATAGATGCTGCCTGACTGGCTGAGCTCCTCCAGCTCATTGTGTCTATTGCAGCCTCCATGCAACCTAGCTTGCTGGCTACTTTATCATGGATCTTATTAAGGAACTGGACAGGCTTTGTAAAACTTGGATGTGGCATTTTCATGTAACACTATTTTACCCTTGATTTGTCTGTGTTTTCCATTGCCATCCTTGAACACTTCTGTCGCACCATCCAGTAACTTTCTTAATTCACTTTCAGTTGACTCTGTTACTGGGGATATGGCATGCAAATGGTGGATGGATCTCCAATCAAGTTGTAGTTGTCTCAGCCCATCACAGCCCACAATACTGGCTTCCTGTTTTTACCACATACAAGACCAATGTGGTTTGTTGGTTATTGTATTTCTCTGTTATGAATATCATTCCCACAGGAGTTATCTTTTCTCCAGTATAAGTTCTTAGTTGAATATCCACAGGTTTCAGTTCAGCATCTTTGAAATGCCATTCAAACTCCTTTTGATGAATGACTGAAATAGCTGAGCCAGTGTCCAATTCCCCTTTAATAAATTTGCTGTTCACTTCTGGTGTAAGTCCTATTGCTTGCCTATAGTTAGTTTTCACATTTGTAAATCTCACGGCTACCAATCCTGTGACATCCTTATCATTATCAGAATTTTCACCAACAGCGTGCATATTAGTGCTCTTTTTGAAACTGCAACTTGACTTTTTGTCTTTTTCTCTTCCCCGTGCAGTCCATTTATTTTTGTCTGCCAAACATGCTATTAGTGTCCTACTGTGTTGCATTATTTGCAAGTTTTGCATTTAAACCTGCATTGGTCTGGTGTTTGTCTGTCCCTGTCACAATGGTAATGCAATTTGTCCAGCCAGGCAGGTTTCTGTTCAGATGTCATTTTGTTTGAGCTCACTTTCATTCCTGATTACAACACAGTTGTGTCTCTGTCTGCTGTTTCCATTGATACAGCAATTTCTACTGCTCTTTTAAATGTGAGTCGTGCTCCATTTAGGAGCTATTTTTGATTTTTTTTTGTATGATTCTGCAAATTAAACAACCTCTCAGTGCATCATTAACCCCCATCACTGAACTGGCAATGTTCGGGCAATTTCTTCAATCAAGTGTTCTGCAATCAACTGTGGTTTCAGTTCTCAATGTTCCTGCATTACTTCCACAATATCAGCAAAAACTTTTGGCTGGTTTGGTTGGAAGAGTCAATCTTATAGACAAACTGTATGCTCTTCCACTTATTGCACTCAGTTGCACTGGTACTTGCTTTTCATTGGCTATATAATTTGCTTCAAAATACTGCTCAATTCGCTCAGTATACATAATCCAGATATCTGTTGTGCAGTCAAATGTGTCTATCTTTCCCACGTAGCCAGCAATTTCTGTACTTTCATTTATTTATTATTATTATCATCTCCCAGTCCTCATAGTTTAGGAGCCCGTGAATTTCATCTGTTTCCTGCCTTTATTTTTAACTCAACTGTTTTTCTCTCCCCCTTTCTGAAGAAAAACTGTGCTGTGCTTTTTTTAAAAACTCAAACGTCTCACTGCTCTTCAATGGGAAGGTAGTTGTCTTGGGTTTGTTTGAAACTTCCTCAACACCACTGTTATGTTTTGTAACTCCAAAACATACAACTAATTGGAAGAAAAACCCAGGAGCCTGTGAGAATATGTACACTTAGATTTTTACTTTAGTGAGGCGTTCACATATGTGGCATAATGACATATGCCATTTATTTACCTTACATATAGCCTGTAATGAATTATGTAACAAACAAAGAACACTTAATCAAACAATATATTATAATATTATTCAAATTTTACTGAAATATTCAATTAACAATAATGTGGCTCCTTGAGATTCATTAGAGTTGGTTTTTGGGCATTGCGTCTTTTATATCTTGTTTCAGTAGCAGCATCATAGATTCTCTATGTGCATTCCTAACACTAAAGTGACTGCTGACCTCTGCTGGTTCATAATTAATTTTCCACTTCTTGGTCTTCTTGCAGATTCAGATTTGAGACAGTGAGTGAACACCCACTGATATGATATCTTTTGGGTAGCCTATGGCTTACTATGCACAACAAACCTAGACATTGCCATGTATCCATGAGGTGGTTTTGTCCCAGATTTCTACAGAGCCTCTCCCACTACACTTTCTCTTCGTCTGTTTACAATGTCCCCATAAGCTTCATATAAATTAGTTTGTATGCTTCCCACATTCTCGTTATCTCCCTTTAGGCCCTCTTACTTACCTCCACTAGGGGCAATTAATCCACCAACCCTCATGTATTTAGGATGTGGGTGAAAATAGGAGCATTTAGTGGAAGCTCGCATATTCATGAGGAGAACATGCAAACTCTACATAGACAGTACCTAAGATGACAATTGAACCTGGGTCTCTGGCCATCTGAGGCATTACATCTGCACCACCATAGTTTTTGTATTAATTTGCACGTTTTAACTGTTGTTCCAGTGATGATCCTGTTACCTTTTCATCATTCTTTACTTTCTTCGCTTGACCCCTTCTGGACTCCTCCTTATTCTATAACTCAATTACACTGTGTTTAATATTTCCTCTCTCTAGTACTTTGACCCCTCCATTTCTAACCCATATCGCGATAGGCCCGAGTACAGGATGTTACTGTTGGAATATATTACAACAAAAGTTACAGCACAACAGCTTGTACAATCTAAGTACAAGAAGGGAAAAATAGCCACAGTTTTTTCAGATAATTTTACAGGGCTATCCATATGATTCTATGTGTTAATACTGGGCACGTAATGGCACATTGTTTTTATTATACATAATACAACAATTTTTGTCCACCTGCATGAAAATAAATGTCTTCTTCCAGTGTACGGTGGAACGTCATGGATCAGAAGCAGAATCGACTTTCTATCGCTGGCATCTGTCATGAAATTTGTAGTTTTAAGGCAGTGCAATACGTGAAATACTATAAATTACAATAAGAATGTATAGCACAAAATAGAGCAAAAAGAGAGGAGAATAGTGAGGGCCAAGGGTTCAGGGATCATTTAGAAATTTGATAGAGGAAGGAAAGAAGCTGTTCCTAAAATGTTGAGTGTGTATCTGCAATCTCCTGTATCTCCTCATTTATGGAGGTAATGAGAAGAGAGCATTTCCTGGAAGCTGAAACTCCTTCATGATGAATGCCGCCGCCTTGAGGAATTGGTTTTTGAAGATGTCCTTGATGGTGGGAGGACCAATGCCCATGATGGAGCCAGCTGAGTTAACAACCCTCTGAGGCTTTTTCTGATCCTTTGCATTGGCACCTCCAGTGATCTAACGACTCAGAATGCTCTCTATGGTACAACTGTAGATATTTGCTAGTCTTTGGTGATGTACCAAATCTCCTCGAACTCCTAATGAAATCCAGTCACCTGTGTGCCTTCTTCATAATTGCATTAATACGCTGGGCTAAGATGGACCTTAAGAGATATCGACACCCAGGAACTTGAAGTTGCTCAGCCCTTCCACTGCTGACCTCTGGGGGTGAGGACTGGTGTTTGTTCTCTTGACTTTCCCTTCCTGAAGTCCACAATCAATCCCTTGATCTTACTGACATTTAGTGCAAAGCTGGTACTGTGACACTACAATAAATCCACGAGGAGCTCCGCTCCATTCAGTTTCTAGTAGGCTGCAGAGCTCAGTTTGTGTTCTGGTTGTGGAGGTATCAGTTAGTCCATTGTCTTCCCTCACATGGCATTCTGCACTTACCCTATTCTCTACTGATAACTGCAAGGAAGAGAGCTCCAGGGTGTTAGTGCAAATATGATGCATGTTCTTTCGAGTCATGTTTACCAATAAATGCACATCCTGGATGATCATATGCAAAACCTCACAAAGACCTGAAATTTTTTTTTGAGCTGATGCCCTTGAACTTTAGGCCCATGAATCAGATTAAGAAACTGATTTGATACCACCTTCATATGTCATAAAATTTGTCGTTTTGCAGCAGCCGTGCGTACAATACTTTAAAAACTATAAATTACAATAAGAAATATATATACAGCGGATTCCACTTAATTGGGACACATCGAGACCTGAAGAATCAGAATCAGGTTTATTATCACCGGCATGTGACATGAAATTTGTTAACTTAGCAGCAGCAGTTCAATGCAATACATAATCTAGCAGAGTAAAATAATAATAATAAATAAACAAGTAAATCAAACATGTATATTGAATAGATTTTTAAAAGTGCGAAAACAGAAATACTGTATATTTTAAAGTGAGGTAGTGTCCAAAGATTCAAAGTTCATTTGGGAATCAGATGGCAGAGGGGAAGAAGCTGTTCCTGAATTGCTGTGTGTGTCCCTTCAGGCTTCTGCATCTCCTACCTGATGGTAACAGTGAGAAAAGGACATGCCCTGGGTGCTGGAGGTCCTTAATAATGGACGCTGCCTTTCTGAGACTCTGCTCCCTGAAGATGTCCTGGGTACTTTGTAGGCTAGTACCCAAGATGGAGCTGACTAGATTTACAACCTTCTGCAGCCTCTTTCGGTCCTGTGCAGTAGCGCCCCCCCCCCCCCAATATCAGACAGTTATGCAGCCTGTCAGAATGCTCTCCTCATACAACTATAGATGTTTTTGAGTGTACTTGTTGACATGCCAAATCTCTTCAAACTCTTTATAAAGTATAGCTGCTGTCTTGCCTTTTTTATGACTACATCGATATGTTGGGACCAGGTTAGATCCTCAGAGATCTTGACACCCAGGGACTTGAAGCTGCTCACTCTCTTCACTCCTGATCCCTCTATGAGGACTGGTATGTATACCAGTACATTTCGGCCCAATTAAATGGCTGCTCCAATGAGCCGAAGTTTCACAGAAACAGTTAAAAAGAACAAATTGTAATACTAACAACATCACTGGAGTGCTATAAAACTGTGAATTAGTTCCTAAAATCTGTCGACAGAGGAATTCAAAATCAGAATCAGAATCAGGTTTAGTAGTACTGGCATACATTGTGAAAGCAGAATCAGTTTTAATATCACCAACATATATACAGTATGTTAAACTTAAATATAGAGAAAAAAACTGAATTACCTTAGGTAAACATATGTCTATTAAATAGTGAAGTTAAAATAAGTAGTGCAAGATAACAGAAATAAAAGTAGTGAGGTAGTGTTCTTGGGTTCAATGTCCATTTAGGAGTCGGGTGGTAGAGGGAAAGAAGCTGTTCCTGAGTCAATGAGTGTGTGCCTTTGGGCTCCTGTACCTCCTTCCAAATGGTAACAGTGTGAAGAGGGCATGCCCTGGGTGGTGGGTGTCCTTAATAATTATCACAGTCTTCCTAAGGCACTGCTCCTTGAAGATGTCTTGGATACAACGGAGACTACTACCCATGATAGAGCTGACTACATTTATAAATTTCTGCGACTTACTTCTATCTTGTGCATTAGCTCCACCACCATACCAGACGGTGATACAGGCAGTCTGAGTGCGCTCCACAATAGGTTTATAGAAGTTTTTGTTGATAAAACAAATCTCCTCAAACTCCTTATGAAATATAGCTGCTGTCTTGCCTTCTTTATTGCCGCAATCCTATGCTGTGTCCAATCTTTTGTGTATATTGCAATATATAATAAAAACCATAAATTACAGTAAGAAATATACAGTGAATTCTGGTTAATTAAGACACATCGGGACCGGTACGTTTTGATTCAATTATGCAGCTGTCCAATTAGCCAAAATTTCATGGAAATAGTTAAAAATAAAAAAGACAAATTACTTTGTATATTTAAATGAATTACACAACTATTTAGAAAACCACCATTGCTACTACAGGACTATAAAACTGTGTGTTGGTTCTAACAGTTAACTACAGAGGAATTCATCCAGTGCATGCTGCCATGTTCTTTTGATTGTCTAATTGAATAAAACCAGCGCAGATACCTAGTGCAGATAATGATCTGCCTTCCTATGATGCTTTCAATGATTGCATCTTCCAAATCTTAATATTCATTGTAACATTCGAGATGATTGTTCTTCTTTGTTCCTATCATGTTAAAGTAGTGAAGTCATTTCATTTTCACTCACAGCCATTTTTCTGGCAGCTCCAAGGCTGAATGCTTCAAGTCACAGTGAGCAAAACAGTTCTGAATTGTCTTACTGTTTATTTCTCACCAACTATCAGTGACAAAAATCACTGCTTTCTGAACACAAACATACACGACTGATGCTATTTAAAAACTGTTCACTCTGAGCACAGTGTAATGTCAATGGCCACACAAGTGCATATGACTATCGCGAGGTGGATACTGTACAGCAATAGTCTACAGTCCCAAATAGCGTAGGGATCCTGGCTATTTTCTTGATTAGTGTTTGTTCTTTAAGATTTGTTCAAAATAACTGGCTGTCCCGATTAACCAATGGCCCAATTTACAGAAACAACTGTGTATAAACAAAAGAAAATTGAATTAAATAAGTACTGTGCAAAAAGAGAGGAAAAATACTGAGGTCATGTTCATGGGTTTATTGTCCATTCAGAAATCTGATGGTGAAGGGAAGAAGCTGTTCCTGAAATGTTCAGGCTCCTGTATCTCCTCCTTGATGGTAGCAATGAGAAGAGGGCATGTCCTGGGTGATGTGGGTCCTTATTGATGGATGCCACCTTTTTGAGATCGCCTTTTGAGGGTGTCCTGGGTGCTGGGGAGATTAGTGCCCATGCTGGAGCTGGCAGAGTTTCTGCAGTTTTTCCTAATCCTGTGCAGTAACCCTTCCATACCAGATGGTGATACAAGCAGGTAGAACACTGTCCACAGTACTTCTGTAGAAATATGTAAGTGTCTTTGGTGACATACCAATTCTCCTCAAACTCCTAATGAAATATAGCCACTGTTGTGCCTTCTTTATTGCACAAATATGCTGAGCCCTGAATAGATCATCAGAGACGTTGATTGGAATTTGAATCTGCTCACACTTTCCACTTCTGTTGTGTGTTCCCTCGACTTCCCCTTCCTGAAGTGCACAATCAATTCCTTAGTCTTACAGGTACTGAGTGCAAGGTTATTGTGGCATCACTGCTCAACCAGCTGATCTATCTCGCTCCCGTCGTCACTATCTGAAATTTTGCCAACAATAGATGTATCATTGGCAAATTTGTAGATGGCATTGTAGCTGTGCCTAGCCACAGAATCGTGGGTATAGAGGTGGGCTAAGTACACATCCTTGAAGTGTGCTGTTGTTGATTATCAGTGAGGAGGAGATGTTACTTCAGATTTGCTCAGACTGTGGTCTTCTGGTGAGGAAGTCAAGGATGCATTTGCAGAGGGAGGTACAGAAGCCCAGGTTTTGGAGACTGTTGATTCTTTTGATTGAATGTTAATAAACAAAATCAATGCAGACACCTCTTGCAGGTAATGGACTGCATTCGTAGAATACTTTTGATAGTTGCATCGTCCAAATCTTTCAAATTCTTCATAGTTCCTAACTTGTTGAAGTAGTGAAACAATTTCATTTTCACTCCTATCTGTTTCTGGCATCCCCAAGCCTGAATGCTTGAAACCACAGTGAGCAAAATAGTTCTGAATTGTTTGACTGCTTATTTCTTGCCAATTTTCTATGATAAAATTCACTTCTTTTTGAGCACAAACACATCCACCTGATGCTATTTAGAAACAGCTTGCTGTAAGCATGGTGTAGTGTCTAGTCCACACAAGCAGATGTGACTGATGCTAGTTAGAAACTGTTCGGCAATACTCTACTGTCCTAGTTAAGCAGCATAATGTCCCAAATAACCGAAGGGAGTCCTGGCTATTTTCTTGATTTAGTTTTCATTCTTGAAGAGTTATTGCAAATAAGCAGCTGCCCAATTAACCGAAATCCACTCTATTATGTATATACAAATTAAGTAAGTAATGAAAGAAAGAGAGCAAATATAGTGAGGTAGTATTCATGGATTGGATGATTGTCATTTCAGAAATCGGATGGAGGAGGGGAAGAACTTGTTTCTAAAGTGTTGAGTGTGTGTTTTCAAGTTCCTTTACCTCCTCTCTGATGGTAGCAATGAGACAAGGGCACGTCTTCGGTGATGTGGGTCCTTAATCATGGATGTTGACTTTTTGAGGCATTTTGGGAAATGGAGAATTCTCCATTGAAGTAGCTTCTCAATTATGGAACCTAAAAATCAAATGGGCAAATGCTTTGGAACCGTATAGGATTCTGAGAGAGCTTCACAATGTACATGCTGTGTATTTTTTCTCCTGCAGGGATGAGGCAAGAACAAGGAATCACAGTCTCCAAGTAAGCAGATGACTATGTTAAGACAGGTAAGGAAGAACTTCTCTCATTGTGAATCTTTTGTAATATCTCCTGAGAGGTCTGTGGATGTTGAGTCATTATGTTTATTCAAGGCTGAGATAGATATTTGGGTGACAACAGAAACAAGAATCCCTTGTTTAATTGTTCCTACCGTTCATGGTCTCTGTCTGTATTTCTCTCTGCCCCAGTAAAGCAATCACTATAACAGAAGACCCCTTACATTCTCTCTTCTCCCCTTCACCCTCCCCCATCCCATTGGACAGAAGAAACAGAAGATTGAAAGCACATACCACTGGGTTCAAGGATAGGCTTATCCTGCCATTACCTTATTGTAACCTGCTACTTTCCTGCCTACCTGCAGTGCACTTTCTCTCTACTGTAACACTATATTCAGCTCTCTGTTACTGTTTCACCTTCTACTACCTCAGTGCACCATTGTAATGAATTGATCTCCATGGATGGTATGCAAGACAACTTTTTCACTGTTCCTCAGTACACATAACAAAAATAAACCGATTTATCATTAATCACAGATAAAGCAGCCTGTTGTCAATCTGCAGAAAAATAGGACAGATAAGTAGTGGTAACATTCATATCACACAAATGCAGACGATCCTGAACAAGGAAATCCAAGCCATCTCCCCTGAGTTTTAGCTCAAGTGCCTCTGATCTGGTCAGCGTAACTACATTAAAATGTTATAAGTCCATTTCCACCAACATTGTGTAAAGACTGCAGCAATTCAAACGGAGGGTCCACATCCACCCACCAGCAGTCGCACTTCCATCACCGATATTAAGAGAATAAGTTTAAAGCAAGTCTGTGATGTATTACTGGTAATAAAATTCTGAGAAAGTTTGCTTAGAACAATTAAGGATTGTTGCAATCTATGATTACTGATGAAAGCAATGATTGAAAGAAAATTCTGTATGGAGGAGCATTTAATACACAATAGAAATCACTGAATAGATAACTTCCTTAGTCTCAAGAAGCTTCCTCAATAAACCAACATCCATCACCACCTGCCACATGCTGTCCTCTCATTACTACCATCAGGGAGGAGGTACAGAGACCTGAAGACCCCACTCAACATTTTAAGAACAGCTTCTTCCCCTCTACTATCAAGATTTCTTAATGGTCCATGAACATTATTTCATTATTTTTTGCACTTTTTCATCTTAACTTATAAGATCGTATGACATAGAAGCTGAATTAGGCCATTTGGCCCATCGAGACTACTCCACCGTTTCATCCTGATCCATTTTCCTCTCAGCCCCAAACTTCTGCCTTCTCCACATATCCATTCATAGAAACATAGAAAATAGGTGCAGCAGTAGGCCATTCGGCCCTTCGAGCCTGCACCGCCATTCAGTATGATCATGGCTGATCATCCAACTCAGAACCCTGTACCAGCCTTGCCTCCATACCTCCTGATCTCTTTAGCCACAAGGGCCATATCTAACTCCCTCTTAAATATAGCCAATGAACTGGCCTCAACTGTTTCCTGTGGCAGAGAATTCCACAGATTCACCACTCTCTGTGTGAAGAAGTTTTTCCTAATCACAGTCCTAAAAGGCTTCCCCTTTATCCTCAACTGTGACCCCTTGTTCTGGACTTCCCCAACATCGGGAACAATCTTCCTACATCTAGCCTGTCCAATCCCTTTAGGATTTTATACGTTTCAATAAGATCGCCCCTCAATCTTCTAAATTCCAACGAATATAAGCCTAGTTCATCCAGTCTTTCCTCATATGAAAGTCCTGCCATCCCAGGAATCAATCTGGTGAAGCTTCTTTGTACTCCCTCTATGGCAAAGATGTCTTTCCTCAGATTAGGGGACCAAAACTGCACACAATACTCCAGGTGTGGTCTCATCAAGGCCTTGTACAACTGCAGTAGTACCTCCCTGCTCCTGTACTCGAATCCTCTCGCTGTAAATGCCAGCATACCATTCGCCTTTTTCACCGCCTGCTGTACCTGCATGCCCACTTTCAATGACTGGTGTATAATGACACCCAGGTCTCGTTGCACCTCCCCTTTTCCTAATCGGCCACCATTCAGATAATAATCTGTTTTCCTGTTTTTGCCACCAAAGTGGATAACTTCACATTTATCCATATTAAATTGCATCTGCCGTGAGTTTGCCCACTCACCCAACCTATCCAAGTCACCCTGCATCCTCTTAGCATCCTCCTCACTGCTAACACTGCCGCCCAGCTTCATGTCATCCGCAAACTTGGTGTTGCTGCATTTAATTCCCTCATCCAAGTCATTAATATATATTGTAAACAACTGGGGTCCCAGCACTGAGCCTTGCGGTACCCCACTAGTCACTGCCTGCCATTCTGAAAAGGTCCCGTTTATTCATGCCCTGACCAATCAAGAGTCTATCAGCCTCTGTCTTAAATATACATAAAGATTTGACCTCCACAGCTGCCTGCAGCAAAGAATTTCACAGATTCATCACGCTCTGGTTAAAGAAATTCCTTCTCATCTCTGTTATAAAAAGACGCCCCTCTACTCTGAGGCTATGTCCTCTGGTCTTGGACTCTCCCACCAATAGGTTCAATAGGTACATTTAATGTCTATAATAAATGTCCTTTTCACTTCCACTCTATCAAGGCCTAACGTTTGATAGGTTTCAATTAAGTCACCCCTCATTCTGCTGAATTCTAGTGAATCCAGGCCCAGAGCCATCAAACACTCTTCACATGACAAACCATTCAATCCTGGAATTATTTTCGTGAACCACCTCTGAACCCACTCCAGTTTCAGCACATCCTTTTGAAGAAAAGGAGCCCAAACCTGCTCACAATACTCCAAGTGAAGCCTCACCAGTGCTTCATAAAGCCTCAACATTATATCCTTGCTTTTATAATTCTAGTCCTCTTGAAATGTACGTTAACCTTCCTTACCACAGACTCAACCTGCAAATTAACCTTTAGGGAATCCTGCACAAGGACTCTCAAATCCCTTTGCACCTCAGTTTTTGTATTTTCTCTCCATTTAAAAAACGGTCAAATTTTTCATTTCTTCTACCACAGTGCATGACCATACACTTCCCTACAATGTATTCCATCTGCCATTTCTTTGCCCATTCTCCTAGTCTGTCTATGTCCTTCTGTAGCTTCTCTACTTCTTCAAAACTACCTGCTCCTCCACCCATATTCATATCGTCTGCAAACTTTGCAACAAAGGTATCAGTTCCATCATCCAAATCGTTGACATAAAATGTGAAAAGAATTGGTCCTAACACAGACTCCTATGGAACACAACTAGTCACCAGCAGCCAGTGAGAAAATGCTCCCTTTATTCCCACCATTTGCCTCCTGCCAATCAGCTACTGCTTTACCCATGCCAGAATCTTTCCTGTAATACCATGGGCTCATAGCTTGTTCAACAGCCTTATGTGTGGCACCCTGTCAAAGGCCTTCTGAAAATCCAAGTACATAATGTCAATCGATTCTCCTTTGTCCATCCTACTTGTTATTTCTTCAAAGAATTCCAACAGATTTGTCAGGCAAGATTTTACCTTGAGGAAACCATGCTGACTATGGCTTATTTTATCATGTGCCTCCAAGTACCCTGAGACCTCATCCTTAATAATCAACTCCAACATCTTCCCAACCACTGAGGTCAGACTAACTAGCCTGTTGTTTCCTTTTTTATGCCTTTCTCTCTTCTTGAAGAGTGGAGTGATTCTTGAAACATCATTACTAATGCCTCCACAATCTCTTCAGCCACCTATTTCAGAACACTGGGGTGTACATCACCTCGTCCAAGTAAATTATCTACCTTCAGACCTTTCAGTTTCCTAAGAACCTTCTCTCTAGTTATGGTAGCTCCACACACTGCATGACCCCTGACACTTGGAACTTCCAACATACTGCTAGTGTCTTCCACCATGAAGAATGACACAAAACACTTAATCAGTTCACTGCCATTTTGTTGTTCCCCCATTACCACCTCTCCAGCGTAGTTTCCAGCCATCTGATATCCACTCTCCCTCTCTTTTACACCTTATGTATTTGAAAAAATGTTTGGTATCCTTTTTAATATTATTAGCTAGCTTACTTTTGTATCCCATGTTTACCTTCTTAATCACTTTTTTAGTTGCCTTCTGTTGGTTTTTAAAAGCTTCTCATCCCCTAACTTCCCACTAGTTTTTGCTCTATTACCCGCTTTAGATTTTATGTTGGCTTTGACTTCTCTTGTTAGCCATGGTTGTGCCATCTGTCCTTTAGAATACTCTTTCTCTTTAGGGTGTATATTCTTCCTGCACCTTCTGAATTGCTTCAGAAATTCCAGCCATTGCTGCTCTGCCAGTGTTCTTATCCAATCAATTCTGGCCAACTCCCCTCTCATGCCTCTGTAATTCCCTTTACTCCACTGTGATACCAATACATCTGACTTTAGCCTGACTTTAGCTGCTGCTCTCAAATTTCAGGGTGAATTCGCTCATGTTATGATCACTTTCCCGTCAGGGTTCTTTTCCCTTAAGTTCCCTAATCAATTCTGGTTCATTGCAGAACACCCAATCCAGAATAGCTGATCCTCTCGTGGGCTCACCCATGAGCTGCTCTAAGAAGCCATCTTGTAGGCACTCCAGAAACTCCCCCTTCTGGAATCCAGCACCAACCTGATTTGCCCAATCTACCTGCATATTGAAATCCCCCATGACTTTTGTAACATTGCCCTTTTGGCATGCATTTTCTATCTCCCATTGTAATTTGTAGACCACATCCTTATTACTGTTTGGGCGTCTGTATATTTGGGCGTCTCCCATCAGGGTCTTTTTACCCTTGCAGTTCCTTAGCTCTATACATAATAATTTAATACCTTCTGACCCTCTGTCACCTCTTTCTAATGAAGTGATTTTATTTTTTACCAACAGAGCAATGCCACCCCCTCTGCCTTCCTGCCTGTCCTTTTGATATATTGTGAATCCTTGGACATTAATCACCCAACTATGATCTTCTTTCAGCCATGATTCAGTGTTGCCTACGACATCATACCTGCCAATCTGTAACTTTGGTGCAAGCTCATCGACCTCATTCCATACTGTATACTGCACACATTCAAATATAACACCTTTAGTCCTATATTGTCCCTTTTCAATTTTGTTCGCCTTTTACATTGCAACTCATCCTGTTGACTGCAATTTTGTCCTGTCAACAGCCTCTCCTCACGACATATTGCCTCTGTTTGTAAACCTGCTACCTCATATCTTCAGCAATATCATCCACCTTTCCTGTGATACTTCTTGCATTGAAATATTTGCAGCTCAGAACACTAGTCGCACCATGCTCAACCTTTTGATTCCTAACTCTGTCTGAGGTCTTGCCAACATTTGCTCCACAACCTTTCCACTAACTGTTCTGGTACTCTGGTTCCCATCCCTCTGTAACTCTTGTTAAATTCCACCGTGCAGCATTAACAAATCTTCCTGCTGGAATATTAGTCTCCCTCCAGTTCAGGTGCAAACTGCCTCTTCTGTACAGGCCGCACTTTCCCTGGTAGAGAGCCCAATGATCCAAAAATCTTACACCATCCCTCCTACACCACCTTCTTAGCCAGGTATTAAACTGTATAACCTTCTACTTCTGGCCTCACTGGTACATGGCACAGGTAGCAATCCTGAAATCACAACCCTGGAGGTGCTGCCCTTTAACTTAGCATCTAACTCCCTGAACTCCCTGAAACTTCCTCTGTAGAACCTTGTCACTCATCCTACCCATATCATTGGTACCTGCATGGACCATGACCCCTGGCTGTTTACCGTCCCACTTAAAAATGCTGAGGAACCGAGATATCCCCAGCCCTGGCACCCGGGAGGCAACATACCATCTGGGAATCTCATTCTCACTTACAGAGCCTCCTGTCCGTTCCCCGAACTAACGAATCCCCTATCACCAAAACGTACCTCTTCTCTCCCCCCTCCCCCTTTCCTTCTGAGGCACAGAGGCAGACCCGACCACTGTGGCTTTCCTCTGTTAGGTCATTCTCCGACAGGAAATTAGTGAAACAAGTAGGCAGAATAAAGTTGTTAGAGTAAGTTTTATTTTATTCCACTGTACTGCTGTTGCAAAACAACATATTTTAGGATATATGTCAGTGGTAATAATCCGAATTCTGATTCTTTGCTTTCAAATTCAAAATCAGATTCAAAAAGATTTTCTGAAACAAAGTCCACTAGGTGGTGCCAGACTAAAATAGTTTAGAAAAGCTGGTGTTTTACATCATGGACTAAATTCAATGCCATGTGAATGGGAATGTCAGTGCATGTTAAATCTGCACCTGTGGACGACAGTCCAGACAGCATGACAACTTTGTTCTGCCTACTTACTTCGCGAGTTTCCTTCTGGCTGACAATCAACAAAGATGTCCTTCAAGAACACGTGCTTAGCCCTCTGCTCTGCTGTCTCTGTGCTCATGACTGTGTGGCTGAGCACAGTTCAAACACCATTTGAAATTTGCAGATGACATCACTTTTGGGTAAAATCTCAGATGGCATTGAGGAGGCATACAAGAGTGAGCTAGTTGAACTGGTTGAGTGATGTTGAAACAGCAACCTCGAACTCTACATCGGCACAACCAAAGAATTGATAGTGATCTTCAGGAAAGGGAAGTCAGGAAAACACACACCAGTCCTCATTGAGAGGTCAGCATGGACCTGGTGAACAGCTTTAATTTCCTGGGTGTCAACATTTCTGAGGAGCTGTCCTTGGTCCAATACATCATTGCAATCACAGTAAAAGCATGCCCCTCCGCCTGTTCTTCATCTGGAATTTGATGAGATTTGACATGTTAACAAAGACTCATAGAGTCTTGCAAATTTCTATAGATCACAGTGGAAAGCATTCTGCCTTGTATTACGTCCTCCTTTAATGCACAGGATCACAAGAGGCTCCAGTGGGTTGTACACTCAGTCTCCTCCCCTCAATTGAGGACATCTTCAAGTGACAGTGCCTTGAGAAGGTGTCATTCATCATTAAGGACCCTCACTATCCAGGGCATACCCTCTTCTGCACTTTATTCTGCATTCTGTTATTGTTTTACCTTGTACTATCGCAATGCACTATTATAATGAATTGATCTTTGTAGGTGGCATGCAAGACAAGAATTTCACTCTACCGTGGTACATGTGACAACAATAAACCAATTTCTCATTTCTATCCCCAGGGAGGACGTACAGGAACTTGAGGATTCACATTCAGATGATCCATGAACAACTTCTTCCCCCGCTGTTATCAGATTATGTAACAGTCCATGAACACAACGTCATTATAACTTCTTTTGCTGTATTTGTTTATTTTTTTATTTTATAATTTGTAGAAATTTTACGGCTTTATATTGTACTGCAGCTGCATAGCAACAAATTTCATGTCAGATTTGACAGATTTTGATTCTGAATATTTGTAACTGTCAGGCTAACTGTGACTGCATGCATCGGGAAGCAGAGGAGGCAGAAACTGCGGGATAGTGGTGGAGACAGGTGAAGCTATAGGGGACATGAATGCGAAACTGCATTGCTTAAAGCTTGTCAGCAATAAGGAGGAGGTACTGATGATTTTGCAAGAACAGTGTAGTTATCTGGGAAAATGAAGAATGGTGCAGCTGGCAATTACCTGATGGAGGTGGTAGAGATATGGAAAGTTGGTGTGCTGTATGTCACAAAAGGGAATGAAACCTGAAAGATTTGCAATAGCAATGAAAAAGGATGTTGACCACTGGAAGATAAAAGCAGCATGTGAACAGGGAAAGGATTCCATTAGTAGTGGGGCTGATCAGGGACGACAAGGCAAATTCACTGGTGGAAAGACAAATGCTGAGATGGTCGTCATTGAAACGTTCCCACAATCAATGGACTCACTTTCAAGACTCTTCAACTTATGTTTT
This sequence comes from Mobula hypostoma, assembly GCF_963921235.1. Lineage (NCBI taxonomy): Eukaryota > Metazoa > Chordata > Chondrichthyes > Myliobatiformes > Myliobatidae > Mobula > Mobula hypostoma. The sequence continues at coordinate 48,949,757 of NC_086100.1, forward strand.
CAATATTTATTGCTTCTTTATTTATATTATTGTTTGCAACACGCAAAATGCTGGAGGAGCTCAGCAGCTCAGGCAGAATCTATGGAAATGAATGGATAGTCGGAGTTTCGAACCGAGACCCTTCTTCAGGACTGAGAAGGAAAGGGGCAGATGCCAGAACTGTGTGTTGGTTTGGATTTCCAGCATCTGCAGAATCTCTTGTGTATATTATTTTTTCTTCTTTTTGTACTTGCACAGTTTGTTGTTTTCTGCACTCTGGTTGAAAGCCCTAGTTGGCTGTTTTTTTCATTGATTCTGTCAAAGTTACTATTACATAGATTTATTGAGTATGCCAACAAGAAAACAAATCTCAATGTTGTATATGGTGACATACAGTTGAAGTCAGAAGTTTACACACACCTTAGCCAAATACATTTAAACTCACTTTTTCACAATTCCTGACATTTAATCCTAGAAAGCATTCCCTGTCTTAGGTCAGTTAGGATCACTACTTTATTTTAAGAATGTGAAATGTCAGAATAATAGTAGAGAGAATTATTTATTTCAGCTTTTATTTCTTACATCACTTTCCCAGTGGGTCAGAAGTTTACATACACTTTGTTAGTATTTGGTAGTATTGCCTTTAAATTGTTTAACTTGGGTCAAACATTTTGGGTTGCCTTCCACAAGCTTCTCACAATAAGTTGCTGGAATTTTGTTCCATTCCTCCAGACAGAACTGGTGTAACTGAGTCAGGTTTGTAAGCCTCCTTGCTCGCACACACTTTTTCAGTTTTGCCCACAAACTTTCTATTGGATTGAGGTCAGGACTTTGTGATGGCCACTCCAATACCTTGACTTTGTTGTCCTTAATCAATTTTGCCACAACTTTGGAAGTATGCATAGAGTCATTGTCCATTTGAAAGATCCGTTTGCGACCGAGCTTTAACTTCCTGACTGATGTCTTGAGATGTTGCTTCAATATATCCACATAATTTTCCTTCCTTGTGATACCATCTATTTTTTGAAGTGCAGCAGTCCGTCCTGCAGCAAAGCACCCCCACAACATGATGCTGCCATCCCCATGCTTCACGGTTGGGATGGTGTTCTTCGGCTTGCAAGCCTTGCCCTTTTCCCTCCATACATAATGATGGTCATTATGGCAAAACAGTTCAACTTTTGTTTCATCAGACCAGAGGACATTTCTCCAAAAAGTAAGATCTTTGTCCCCATGTGCACTTGCAAACTGTAGTCTGGCTTTTTAATGGTGGTTTTGGAGCAGTGGCTTCTTCCTTGCTGAGCAGCCTTTCAGGTTATGTCGATATAGGACTCGTTTTACTGTGGATATAGATACTTGTCTACCTGTTTCCTCCAGCATCTTCACAAGGTCCTTTGCTGTTGTTCTGGGATTGATTTGCACTTTTTGTGCCAAAGTGCGTTCATCTCTCGGAGACAAAATGTGTCTCCTTCCTGAGTGGTATGACGGCTGCATGGTCCCATGGTGTTTATACTTGCGTACTATTGTTTGTACAGATGAACGTGGTACCTTCAGGTGTTTGGAAATTGCTCCCAAGGATGAACCAGACTTGACATCATTTTCTGACCTCAATCCGATAGAAAATTTATGGGCTGAACTGATAAAGTGTGTGCGAGCAAGGAGGCCTGCAAACCTGACTCAGTTACAGCAGTTCTGTCTAGAGGAATGGAACAAAATTCCAGCAACTTATTGTGAGAAGCTTGTGGAAGGCTGCCCAAATGTTTGACCCAAGTTAAACAATTTAAAGGCAATTCTACCAAATACTAACAAAGTGTATGCAAACTTCTGACCCACTGGGGAAGTGATGAAAGAAATAAAAGCTGAAATAAATCATTCTCTCTACTATTATTCTGACATTTCACATTCTTAAAATAGTGATCCTAACTGACCTAAGACAGGGAATGTTTTCCAGGATTAAATGTCAGGAATTATGAAAAACTGAGTTTAAATGTATTTGGCTAAGGTGTATGTAAAATGACTTCAACTGTATATGGACTTGGATAGTAAAATTTACCTTGAACTGTAATCAATAATTATTTTACGTAGTCTTTATAAAACCATAAGGCATAGGAGCAGAATTGGGTTATTCAGCCCACTGAGTCTGCTCCGCCATTCGATCTTGACTGATTTATTATTCTTCTTACCCTCATTTTCCTATTATCTCCCCGACTAATCAAGAACCTATCAACCTCTGCTTTAAACATAACCAAGGACTTGGCCTGTACGGTTGTCTTTGGCAATGAATTCCACATATTCACTATCTTCTGGCTAAATAAATTACTTCTCTTCTGTGTTCTAAATGGACCTGTTCTGAGGCTGTGCCCTCTGGTCCTAGACTCCCCCACTATAAGAACATCCTTTCCGCATCCACTCAATCTAGTTCTTTCAAAATTTGATAGGTTTCAAAGAGAACCCCCCCCCCCCGCCATTCTTCTGAACTCTGGTGAGTACAGGTCCACAGCCATCAAATGCTCCTTGTATGTTAATCTTTTCCTTCTCATGAACCCCCTCTGGGCCTTCTCCAATGCCAGCACATCTTTTCTTAGATAAGGGGCCCAGAACTGCCCACAATATCCCAAGTGTGATCTGATCAATGCTTTATAAAGCCTCAGCATTACATCATTGCTTTTATATTATAATCCTCGTGAAATGAATGTTTGTTTTCCTTACCACCGACTCAACCTATAAATTAACTTTTAGAGAATCGTGCACAAAGACTCACAATTCTCACAATTTTGAATTTTCTCCGTTTATAAAATAGTCTATGCCTTTATTCTTTCTACCAAAGTGCATGATCATACACTATATTCCATCTGCCACTTCATTACCCATTCTCCCAATCTGCCTATATCCTCCTCCAAACTCCCTGCTTTCTCAACACTACCTGCTCCTCCACCTATCTTTGTATCATCCACAAACATGGGCACAAAGCCATCTATTCTGTCATTCAAATCATTGACATATAATGTGAAAAGAATTGGTCCCAACAACAGCCCCTGTGGAACACCACTCGTCAGTGGCAACGAATCAAAAAAGGCCTCCTTTTTCCCACTGTAGTCCACCAATCTTTTCTCCATGCTAGTATCTTTCCTGTAATACAATGGAGTCTTATCTTGTTTGCAGCCTCTGTTATGTTTGTCCTTAATAAAGACAGACGTGTGGGTAAAAAACTAACACATTGTTTATTTACAGACTGGCTTCAGCTCGTCCACATTTTACTTGAGACACCCCAGTCCGCCGAGAGAGTGTGTGAAGCTCAACTAAGTATTGGTCAAAGCTAGCACCTTGGCTCTGTTCACAGGAAAATAATTTGTATCTTCCAAACGTGATGTTTTTACTTGGGACAAAATACTCTCACATTTTGTTATCAGAGTATCCAATATCAAGGCCTTCTCATTAATTTGAAAGTGGTAGGCCTCATGTAGGCACCTTGTCAAAGGCCTTCTGAAAATCCAAATAAACAACATCCACTGATTCTCTTTTGTCTGTTTGTATTGAGATACAGCATGGAATTGGCCCTTCAAGCTGTGCCGCCCAGCAATCCCCTGATTTAATCCTAGCCTAATCACAGGACAATTTTACAGTGACCAATTAACCTACCAAACGGTGTATCTTTGGACTGTGGGAGGAAACTGGAGCACCCAGAGGAAACCCACGCAGTCATGGGGACAACGTACAAGTTCCTTACAGGCAGCAGCGGGAATTGAACCTGGGTCACTGATACTGTAAAGCATTTTGCTAACCACTCTGTTACCATACACTATCCTCCTTGTTATTTCTTCAAAGAATTCCAGCATATTGGTCAGGCAAGATTTCCCCTTAAGGAAACCATGTTGACTTTGGTCTATTTTAACGTGTGCCTTCAAGTACACCAAATCCTCACACTTAATAAGGAACTCCGACATCCTCCCAACCACTGAAGACAAGGTTAAGAGATCAAAGTAAAGTCAAAGTAAATTTTACAATCAGGATACATATATATCACCATACACAACTCTGAGATTCATTTTCCTGTGGGCATACTCAGCAAATCTACAGAATAGTAACTAGAACAGGATCAATGAAAGATCAAGTAGAGTGCGGAAGACAACAAACTGTGCAAATGCAATATAAATAAATAGTAATAAATAACAAGAACATGAAATAACAAGATAAAGAATCCTTAAAGTGAGATCATTGGTTGTGGGAACATCTCAAGGGATTAGTGTTAGGGTGTTTTTGATTGTGTTTTAGCTGTTTCAGCGCAACATTGTGGGCCGAAGGGCCTGTTCCTGTGCTGTACTATTCTATGTTAACCGGCCTATAATTTCCTATATTTTGTCTACCTCCCTTCTTAGAGTGGAGTGACATTTGTAATTTTCCAGTCTTCCAGAATGTTTTCCAGAAGCATTCCAGTCCTGTATTCATCACCCTTTTTGATTTTGCCCCCAGGTTACACTTAACTCATTCCACTGACTACAATTTTGCCCTATCATCTGCTTGTCCTTCCTCAGTCTCATTACACAATGCATCCACAGCGTTATCAAAGAAGTTTCTGCTGTTCTGAAGGTAGAATGATACAACTGAGGTCCTGTAAGGGATTAAAATATTCTTTCATTAGGTCTGAGCAGGATACACCCTAGGTTGTTCTCTCTCTCTCTCTGGCTACCATCCCATAGGATGATGATGGTTCCTTTCAGTTAGAAAGGAACAGCATGTGCGTGAATAGATTTTAGGTGAGTAGGGGGTTGCACAGGTCCAGACCCACCCTCTCGACATCCCCTCCTGGATCCAGAGGCGTGGTGGGGTCCAAGACGGCTGGGGGAAGTTCTGTTGCAGTGAATGGCCAGACCAAGCTTCGATGCAAGGGATGCCCTTTCCGCGCTTCATGGCACGTATTTGCTAGATGGCCGTTGACCCTACGAGAGGGTTCATCTGCCCTTTGACAGGTCTTGTTTTTTGTCCTGCAGGGTGTCTAGCCACCCTAGGTTGTTAAAGGAAGCAAGAAAGGTGAAATATCAATGGATTTAGGAGTGCAAACAACAGGAATTCTGCAGATGCTGGAAATTCAAGCAACATACATCAAAGTTGCTGGTGAACGCAGCAGGCCAGGCAGCATCTATAGGAAGAAGCGCAGTCGACGTTTCAGGCCGAGACCCTTCGTCAGGACTAACTGAAGGAAGAGTGAGTAAGGGATTTGAAAGCTGGAGGGGGAGGGGGAGATGCAAAATGGTAGGAGAAGACAGGAGGGGGAGGGATGGAGCCGAGAGCTGGACAGGTGATAGGCAGAAGGGGATACAAGAGGATCATAGGACAGGAGGTCCGGGAAGAAAGACGGGGGGGGGGGTGACCCAGAGGATGGGCAAGAGGTATATTCAGAGGGACAGAGGGAGAAAAAGGAGAGTGAGAGAAAGAATGTGTGCATTAAAAAGAGTAACAGATGGGGTACGAGGGGGAGGTGGGGCCTAGCGGAAGTTAGAGAAGTCAATGTTCATGCCATCAGGTTGGAGGCTACCCAGACGGAATATAAGGTGTTGTTCCTCCAACCTGAGTGTGGCTTCATCTTTACAGTAGAGGAGGCCGTGGATAGACATGTCAGAATGGGAATGGGATGTGGAATTAAAATGTGTGGCCACTGGGAGATCCTGCTTTCTCTGGCGGACAGAGCGTAGATGTTCAGCAAAGCGGTCTCCCAGTCTGCGTCGGGTCTCACCAATATATAAAAGGCCACATCGGGAGCACCGGACGCAGTATATCACCCCAGTCGACTCACAGGTGAAGTGATGCCTCACCTGGAAGGACTGTTTGGGGCCCTGAATGGTGGTAAGGGAGGAAGTGTAAGGGCATGTGTAGCACCTGTTCCGCTTACACGGATAAGTGCCAGGAGGGAGATCAGTGGGGAGGGATGGGGGGGACGAATGGACAAGGGAGTTGTGTAGGGAGCGATCCCTGCGGAATGCAGAGAGAGGCGGGGAGGGAAAGATATGCTTAGTGGTGGGATCCCGTTGGAGGTGGCGGAAGTTACGGAGAAGTCACTACGGATTTAGGAGTGATTTAGTTTTAACTAACTTTTTCAAATGAAAATTTTAAAAAAACTGTAGATGCTAGAAAGCTGAGTGAAAAAAGAATGAAAATACTCTGTAGATCAGGCAGTATCTGAGGAAAGAGAAACAGAGTTAACATTTCAGGTCATTAGAAGTGCGAAAGTAAGAATGTGTGAAAGAGACTTTCCACTGTTGCTAAGGTGATGCCGTTGTATGAAACTCTGCACAGTGAGAAATGCTGAGCTTAATATTACAGTGAATGGATGATCTTGCAGCAGAACCACTCTCAGTCTATACAATCATCAATCTGTGAGTACATAACTCATTCTGGTTTTGTACACTTTGTCCTTATTTATGAAATGTAAAATTCAGTTTATTATTTTATTAAAATAAGCTTTTAGAAGTCTCCTCCCACTGTTCAAGATTTTTATACCTAAACACAGTTCTCGCAGTCTCCTTTAAACTCCTACCTTTGGAGTGGTGAACACTTGGTTAATCAGATTTTGTACAAGAATGCTGAGCTGAATGCTTTGCTGAAGCAATACTTTCAAGATGTTTTAAAGAAGTTAAATTGCTCATAGAATACATTAACTTAGTTGCTTGAAAGTGGAAAGTAGTATGTGTTGAATAATGTTTCTGTATGGAGGTCTTTAGGGACCTAGATATTCCACTTAGAATGCTTAGGAACTAAATTAATGGCTTCTTATTTTCCACTGGGCAGTATTTTAATTTAAATATCAATATAGAATATTGTGATTTATTTTTGTCCAGAAGTCGCAGTGCTCAGTAATATTCAATGAACACCATTACAGCTAACTGTGATTTGGACACATTCGTTTACATTATGCCAGGTTTTTGACATTTAGTGGTTGACTTACCATTCTCAATCAGTAAAGCTGATACACTGCAAGGGGCGATTTTTCACTTCAAAGTTTTCACTTGGTCACATTTTCAAACAGAAATTACACCCTTCCTCCTCCCTAAGCACCTGGCTCTCATTATTCCTCCATGATTCCTCCATATCACTTCGAAATCTCATTGCTTAGTTCATTACCCTTGAAACATGGTGGTATGGAAACTCCAATGCCCTTGAATGGAAAATCCTGCATAGTTGCAAGACAGCAGCAGTCATCACCAGGGACTCCTACCACCCTGGCCGTGCTCTCTTCTCGCTGCAGCCATCAGGAAGAAGGTACAGGAGCCTCAGGACTCACCCCACCAGGTTAAGAAACAGTTATTACCCTTCAACCATCAGGCTCTTGAATCAGTGGGGATAACTTCACTTGCCCCAACACTGAATTGTTCTCACAACCTATGGACTCACTTTCAAGAGCTCTTCATCTTATGTTCTTGATATTTATTTCTTATTTATTTATTTATTTATTTATCTGTCTATCTATCTTTTGCATTTGCACAGTTTGTTCTTTTTTGCACACTGGTTGTTTGCCCTATTGGGCAGTCTTTCATTTATTCTATTTGGTTATTGGATTTATTGAATATGCCTGCAAGAAAACAAATCCCAGGGTTGTATATGGTATCATATATGTACTTTGGTAATAAATTTATTTTGAACTTTGAACATAGGCTCACCATTACTGTGGCATACATGTTTGTGTGTGCCTTTAAGAAATGAGGATGTCATATAAAATTACAAAGTGTTGTACCAAAAACTGCTTCCAGTTGCAAGTTCAATAAAGAATGTTCTTTTGATAGCTCTTAATTTGTTCTTCGACTTTATGATCTGATACAAGAAGATCACGATGAGGCACGCCACTGTAGAAGATGTTCTAAGCCTAGGACTGATGAAATACTATACTTATGAGTAACCAGAGTCAAAAACATGACTTTGACTTTGCCATAGCCTTATTAAAATCGTAGGACTACTCACAAACTTCAATAGCAGTTGCTGGGTCTTCTACCTGTTTGAGAGAACCAGATCACAAAGGTTTCAAGATGGTAGCTTAGTCATAAACAGTCCACAAACAAGAAGCAAATAGTAATACTATGTTCTGTATCAATGTCTTATCAACTGAGTTTGGTATAGTTGGAACTAAATTAGATCTCTACAATTTACCTTTGGTGGTCCCTCAGCTGCTTATACCTCAGTTATATTGCCACTCGTCTTCCAGAGAAAACAATGTCAGTTTATCCAGTCGTATCTCAGGAGATTGCTCATCTGTGGAAGAGGAGAGAAATGTCAAGGTCAGATTGCAAAAGAAATGTATTTTCTCTGCATCTTCAATTGACAAGAGATAATTGGGAGACCATCTCGAAGCTGCCACCCTGTCTGAGAATATGAGAATCCACTAATCACTTCCAGTTTCTGTGAGGTTCTGTCATGAGACATAATGGAGTCTACTATTGATTATAAAATATACAGTACACTATTCACACTATACAACCAGGTTTTAGAGCTTTGATCAAACTTCATTTTCATGCCTCTCAAGCTCTTGACTGTACTATCTTCTGAAGCACTACTTTTATTTAAAACACTTTAGACATATTGTAGAATTGACTTTCTTGTAAATCAGCAATTGTAATAACCCAATAAGATTGATGCGGGTGCAATAACATGATGTTATACTTCCTCCTTTAAGCAGTTACAACACTTTTCAATATGTCCCCTTCCCAGTGGTCAGACAGTTAAGATAGCCCTGCAAATTGTTTCTAATGCTTTAACAGTGGTCACATATTTCTGCCTTTCAAGCTACATTATTCAGCTTATCACAACAAATTAAAAATCTGAAAATATCTTTAGTTAAAAATGTGATTGAAATATCTGTTTACTTGGAATTTTCACATCAATGGATAAATTGATCAAACTATACTTTTTTATCAATAATGTCCATTCAAGACATTCACCCTTAAGTAAGTGTTACAAAAACAGCTGATTATGAATTTTGTCAGTACAATATAATGGTGTTAAAACAGCATTGTTCATCATTTTGACACAACAAAATTTGTGAATTTCAATGCTCACAGACGAGTCTGTGAAACGCCTCCTTTTTAAGTTTCAGCTTGCGATTCCTCTTGATTTATTGCAAATTCTCATAGCTGCTGGCATTTAACAATGCACTGTGAACACCAAAGCCAGTTCTTAACTATATTACCATCTGCATCACGTCTGGTGTGGAGGGGCCACTGCACAGGCTCGGATAAAGCTGCAGAAAGTAGCAAACTCAGCCGGCTCCATCGTGGGCACTGGCCTCCCACGCATCAAGGACATCTTCAAAAGGCGCTGCCTTAAAAAGGCATCATCTTTCATTAAGGGCTTCTGTCACCCAGAACATGCCCTCTTCTCATTGCTACCATCAAGGAGGAGGGTACAGGAGCCCAAAGACACACAGTCAACATTCCAGGAACACACATCAAAGTTGCTGGTGAACGCAGCAGGCCAGGCAGCATCTCTAGGAAAAGGTACAGTCGATGTTTCAGGCCGAGACCCTTCGTCAGGAGTGTTGCTTGAATTTCCAGCATCTGCAGAATTCCTGTTGTCAACATTCCAGGAACAGCTTCTTCCCCTCCATATTCAGATTTCTGAATGGACAGTGAACACTACCTCAATAATTTTTTTCTTTCTTTTTGCTTTATTTTTGCACTACTTAATTAATTTTTAAAGTATACTTATTGTAATTTATACTTTTAAAAATTATGTATTTCAATGTACTGCAGCTGCAAAACAACAAATTTCACAACATTTGCCAGTGACCTGATTTTGATTCCGATTCCCTCCAAGCTAGAGAGATAATTGAGAAGGGATCTAGTGCTTATCAAGCGATCTAGAGAGAGATTGTTGCTGATGTATGTATGCTGACTATGGTGGGCAGGGTTTGAGAGAATGCTCCTGAATGCCAGGGTAACTTGAACAAGCTGGTAAAGGATAGTATTCAGGGGAGGCATTCTCCTTGTTTAAGGTTTGGGTGGTGAGTGAAGGAGCTGGTGTACTATAGACATAAACAGCAGCTAGATGCCCCGGCAGGGGAATGTCATAAAGGCTCCTGTAAAGAGTAATGCAATATGAGAAGCCTTTAATGCAGGCAAATGCCAATCTCTGCCATGTACATAAGATCTTTGCTTCTTCAGTATGGAGTTCAGATGAATTTTCTCATGTAGCAGTTAACATTCAAGATGCATAACAGAGATCAATCGAAGCAGCCTGGAATAACTCAGGCATTAACAAGTTGAGACTGACTGTGTTCTTGACCTCCTTTGCCAAAACTGTCACAGTACTGTAGGTTGTATTTGGAGTTGCAAGAGGTCAGAGATTTCACTTGGGATCTCAAATATAATTTGATTTTGTCCCATTAAATAAACGGTTTCTTTGGAAACCAGTTGCTGAAAGCTGGTTGCTCTGTAAATAAATAAGAACAGTCATTTTCCAAATCACTGAGGCTAAAAATCATGCTGGAGATAAATTTAAGTTTTGTATTACTGTTGATGTCATTAGGTGGAATTTTATATTGCCAGAAATAAAGGGACAATGGCAAACTAAAGTCATGCTTAAAAGGTCAGATTTTGAATCCTGAGACATCCAAGATGGACACAGAAGTATTCTTCCCTGGATCAAACAGATTTTCAACTGCATAGCCTTTTATTTTGCTTGGAGTTATTATAAAAAACAATTTCTAGTCCTATCATGCTTGGAATAATCATTTCTTTTTCAAACTGTATCTCATGTTTAAGTAGCAAGTGATATGTGCGCCTGATGCTGCTTTTCCAATTGTCTTCAATGATTTATTGTCATGCATTGAAAATAATGTTTTACATATTGATCAAAGTTGATAGCGTTGTTCTTGGGACTCCCTAAAGGAAACTATTTGTTTGTGTTTCTGCTAATGGTACCCAGACCAAACTATCAGTTCCTTTGACTGAAGGAGGAAATTGATTTCTGTCGAGATTCTTTTCCTCAGTCTCCACAAGCCATTCTATTAATTGCTCTTTTCTCATCCATATATTATGAGTGTATTAACATAAAAATTAATACGTGATTAAAGCCTATTTCTTATACAGGTCAAATCTGATGGTACAAATTACAGTTTTATTGTTTGTATTTGTTGCATTATTTATTTATGGAATGTAACTATTAAGCCAGAATAAATGAATGATTTGTTCATTTCTACTAATGGATAGAGGCCAGGATACAGGCCTTCAAGCAACGTATGCTATTCATGGCTCTGTATGAAAACTAGTTACGTTAACTTTGTTTTAACCTACCTATTGTAAATATTGCCAAAGAAAGTGAATGTATGATTAACATTTTTCAAGCACTTGTTCTCACCCCACATTGATATGCTTGTATAGCTCCTCCCCAGGTTACAGCAGGGAGCTTGCAAGTTGGTAATGCAACTGCCCAGCAAAATACTCCAATAAAAACAAAGGCTAACCAAGGGCAATCTGAGTTTAAGCAGGGCATTTAACCCAGCCAATAAGATTTATCTGCACGATGCAGCCAAGCTGTCACACAGCAGAATAAACATGCAACCCTGCAGAAACCAGCAAATTCACCCCACTGTTCTCCCAAACAAACAATTGTTCTTATGTATGGGCTGTCCCTAAATTGGGAAGACCTGTATCATTTCTATTTTTTCACAATATAAGTTAATCAGTCAATGGTTTAAAAAACTGCAACTCAAATTTAAGTATTTTTGACAGTTAAACAAATGACTTTTAATTGTTTTTTTTGCTTGTAGCAGATCTATTTTATGCAAAATAGGCTAGATCTTGTTGGCATGGGCAGTATGTAATAGCTTCCTACAGTGATCTAGCCTTGCCTGGTCTGAATGTGAAAGCCTCTCTTGTTGACCTGAAACATTGTACCAAAGGATAAACAGGGCAGTGACACTATTCCAAATGGTGCACCCTAGAAGGTAATGAAAACTGCAGCTCTGCATTCAGCCTGCAAAGAGAATAACTATTAAAAAAGGAAATAAAGAGTTAAAGCTTTAAACATTGGGCAAAATCAGATAAAATCGCAGAAGAATTGTAAAACTAAACTGATCATTAAACAATACAAAAAATGAAGACAAGAATTTACCTTTATCATTCTGCTCCCATGTTTTCAGAATTCCTATAAAATCAGTGGGTTTGTGGATCCAGTGCCATCTCTAACAGGATCCTAGGCAGGGTGCATTGAAGCATGTGACACCGGCAATCACAAAGTGAGTTGGGACTTCTGCTTTTGACTGTGCATGTGCAAAAGTCCTGAATCTACTACATTTTAAAAGGATTCCATTTGAAACTATTACAATTTAACAAATAAAATGCAAGACAAAATTGCAGAAGCATTTTTCACTTAAGGAACATTGCACAAAATGTATTATCCTTAAATATTCTTAGTTTATGCTGAACCAAGTTAACCCACTTAACTCAGCCCTACAGTTAGCTAGGGGATTGATAATGAAGTATTTCATCATAATGAACTAATTTGCTTTTATTGGGTTCAGTGATTTAAAGCTTCAGATGAAGTAAAACATGTTTCTTTGTGACATTGTACATAAGGCAAACCAAACAGATAATTGCATCACTCAATTTGCATCTTTTAGTTCATCATTTCATTTTGGATTGGAAAGAGATGAACTCTTTGCCTATATACAGATAACCAGGTTGAGTAATTTAACCGCCATCTCTTTTTATACGAAGGTAATGAAAAGATGCAAGTTTTTTTAATTTTAAACCCGAACAGAGTTATTTACAGGAGGGCTAGTCATTGGGTATATTTAAAGCAGAGGTTGATAAGTTCTCCATTAGTAAGGATATCAAAGGTTATGGGATAAGGCAGGAGAGGGTAATAAATCAGTCATGATGGATTGCTGGAGCAGATACCATGGAATGAATGGTCTAATTTGCTCCTGTGTCTTATGGTCTCTTGCAGCAATTTACGGTTATGAATAATCCTGTTACCTGAAAGAACCTGTCTTAATCTTCTTTATAAAAACGCAAACACAAGGAAATCTGCAGATGCTGGATATTCAAGCGACACACACAAAATGCTGGTGGAACACAACAGGCCAGACAGCATCTATAGGAAGAGGTACAGTTGACGTTTCGGGCCGAGACCCTTTGTCAGGACTAACTGAAAGAAAAGATAGTAAGAGATTTGAAAGTGGGAGGGGGAGGGGGAGGGGAGGGGAGATCCAAAATGATAGGAGAAGACAGGAGGGGGAGGGATGGAGCCAAGAACTGGAAAGTTGATTGGCAAAAGGGATACAAGACTGGAGAAGGGAGAGGATCATGAACGGGAGGCCTAGGGAGAAAGAAAGGGGGAGGGGAGCACCAGAGGAAGATATAGTCAGAGGGAGAAGAAAGAGAGGGAAAGTAAGGGGAAAAAATTAAAAAATAATTAATAAATAAGGGATGGGTTAAGAAGGGGAGGAGGGGCATTAACGGAAGATTGAGAAGTCAATGTTTATGCCATCAGTTTGGAAGCTACCCAGACAGAATATAAGGTGAAATATAATATTCTTTATTGTTCTCTCATAACTGGATAAAAATCTTTATTCACTGGCTATCTAGAGTGTAGCTAAGCTCATCACTGTACATAATGCCCCAACAAAATTGTTGGAAACATTCACTTGAGTACATTTCCTCCTTGCCTTCACTCTTGTCATTTACTCTCCTTTTCCTCATTCAAATAACTTCAAAGGCACCATCAGCAACACTCAAAGGCAAATGATTTCAAGTGGGCATTGGGGTACCACTGGAACTAAAATGAAGTGTGCCAATATAGCTCTCCAGAGCTAGAATCATACTGATTTAGATTCTGACTTGTAAGATTGAATTTGTGTATTACTTAACATCTATTTTTATCATTTTCAATGTATTGTTGTAATTTTGACTTTGGATAATATTGGTAAAAAGAGTGATAATAGATTTCAAATTCAAGATTTTCCCCAGTATGATTAATAGCATATTGATAGGTCATCCTCAAATATTATTCTATTTTGCTTTCTGGAAATTTCTGATTTTATTTCAGATATCTACCAGGTGTAGTAAATTACTTATAAACTATTAGTCACCTGAGAATGAAATATAATCATCAGTGAGTGTTCTTGTTGCATTTAATTTAAAACATACTATTGTGTAATAATTATCAGTACTCATTTTGAAAATAAAAACAAATATTACAAAAAATTGTTTATGTGCCTTCATCTTTAGAAATAAGTTACAGGATTACCATGATGCTGAACAAGCTTCCTGCAGAAATTATTTATTACAACATGTGTCTGACTCCGAATTACCTAATAAAGCTGATGCAAGCTGGACCTAAATACAGAAAGAATCTTTAGAGGATGATTGTGATCAAACAGATGAGGTTTAATCATTAATCTTTATAAAGTAAGAGGGATCAGCACATACTGCTTATGCTATAAAAAGATCTCCAACATAATATAAAAATTTGCAACTACTTGCAGGTCTTTGTATTTTCTATTATACTATAATAGATTTATGATAAAAATATTTTAAGTAGTATCATGTCCCATTTTGCAACAAAAGGAATTTTAAACAAAATCACAGAATGCGTGATCTGAAGGATGGTGATCTGTGGGCCATGGGCTTGGTTACCATGAAATTGGTAGTCAGGGTAGAAATGCAAATCATCTAGAAAAATATCTCAAATCTCCACACTTCCTATTTACTAGTTATCCCACAATCTTTTGTCATTCTTCTTTCCTCTCACTTCCCTTAAAATAGCATACCGTGCTCATTTTGTACATCTATGACATGCTACATGGTCAGATCCCAACAATAGATCTCATGGACAATAACACAGCAAACGCCAATATAGATTCTGGTATTTTGCAAACTGTAATGGCTGGTTTAGAGGTTTAACCCAGGAAATAGGTTACTCCCCACAACAAGAGGCACTCACTGTCTTTTGAAAGCGTGCACATATCTTGAGAGCTGTGGCATAAGTGTGCATGTGAACAATTGTAACATCATAGTCATAGTTGTACAGCACAGAAACAGGTCCATATGTCCATCTAGAACATGCCAAACTATTATTCTGTCATGTCCTAACAACCTGCACCCGGATCATAGCCCTCCCATCGATGTAGTTATCCAACCTTCAAGTGTTGAATTCAAACCTGCATCCACCTGTTCCATTGGCAGTTTGCTCCACACTGTCACCACTCTCTGAAGCTCCCCTTCTTGTTCCCTTTAAACATTTCACCTTTCACCCTTAACCCATGACCTCTAGTAGTCTCACCCAACCTCAGTGGAAAAAGCCTGCTTACATTTATCTATACCTCTATCAAATCAAAAGGAGGAGAAAACTACTGGTTCTTGAGCCAGTCCCCATTAGGGGGAGGGAGGTGGGGAGAGTCAGTAACTTAAAATTCCTTGGCATTATTATTTCAGTGGATCTGTCCTGGGTCCAGCACATAAGTGTCATTACAAAGAAGGCACAGCAGCGCCTCTACTTTCTTAGAAGTTCACACAGATTCAGCATGCCATCTACAGTGCCTATAAAAAGTATTCACCACCCCTCCCCCTTGGAAATTTTCATGTTTTATTGTTTTACAACATTGAATCACAGGGGATTTAATTTGGCTTTTTTGACACTGATCAACTGAAAAATGACTCTTTCGTGTCAAAGTGAATGGCAGAACAAATTAGATGGGCTGAATGGCTTAATTCTGCTCCGATGTCTTATGATCTTATTATGGTTGATCTGAATTTCAGCTCTACCCTCTTGCCTGAAAACCACTTCAGCCCAGAAACCTCTCCAATTTTGGTTTGAATATATTGTGATTCAGTATCCCTGACATTGTGACTTTGGTTCTAAATTCAAGATCCAGCATATAAACATGCCTCTATAAGATGGTCTCTCATCCTTCTAAATTCCTTTTCTTTCTTTTTAAATCTTTTTATTGAATAAGTATACAAAGGGTAAACCATAAAGGCACTAATACACTGTTAGAAATTACAGGGGATATTAATACAGAAGAAAAAATTGATACAAACAGTGCAATTTAAACATAAAATAATATGGTAAAATAATAGTACACTAATTTATATATATATATCAATAGAGAAAAGGAAAAAACCCCCAAAAAAAGACCCCAAAAAAAACCCACAGTGCAACTAAACTAAAAGCAAAGCAAAGAAATGGGCTAACTTGGAAACAGGTAGAGTTAAAGAACTTAAAATCACGTCCTCAAACCCGACCTCCATTAAAAACAGTTAAAAAAAAAGGCAAGAAGGGAATATAAATATGGAACAAAAGAGAAAAAAATTACATTAAATGAAAATATTGAATAAAAGATCTCCAGGTCTGATCAAATTTAAGTGAGGAATCATAAAGATTACTTCTAATTTTCTCCAAATTTAAGCATAATATCGTCTGGGAAAACCAAAAAAAAGGTAGTTGGAGCATTAAGCTCTTTCCAATGTTGTAAGATACATCTTTTCGCCATTAAAGTAAGAAATGCAATCATTCTACGGGCTGAAGGGGAAAGATTACTGGAAATTTTAGGTAATCCAAAGATAGCAGTAATAGGATGAGGAGAGATAGCTATATTCAATACCTTTGAGATAATATTAAAAATGTCTCTCCAAAAAGTTTCCAGAGTAGGACAAGACCAAAACATATGAGTTAAAGAGGCTATCTGCCCCGGACATCTATCACAAAAGGGATTAATATGAGAATAAAAATGAGCTAACTTATCTTTGGAAATAAGTGCTCTATGAACAACTTTAAATTGAATTAGGGAATGTTTAGCACAGATAGAGGAAGTATTGACTAATTGTAAAATCTGCCCCCAGTCATCCACGGAAATAATAGAACCCAATTCTTGTTCCCAATCTGACCTAATCTTATCAAATGGAGCTTTCCTAAGTTTCATAATAATATTATAAATAATAGCCGTTGCACCTTTCTGACATGGATTAAGGTTAATTATTCTTAAGGTTAATTAGTCATTCTTCTAAATTCCATGTCTGTTATAGTTTTGTCAGTCACAACTTTTCTGTATGTCTTTGCGGGTTCTTGATATGCTTCACAATACTTTTTGTTGTCTTCCTATCATCAACAAACTAGATGCAATAAATCAAGTCTAATAGAATTAGCAAATTGTCTAATTCAAAGTTCGAAGTAAAATTTATTATCAAAGTATACTTTATACTTTATTGTCACCAAACAATTGGTACTAGAACGTACAATCATCACAGCAATATTTGTTTCTGCACTTTCACACTCCCTGGATTACAAATATTAAATATTAAAAATAGCTAAAATTAGTAAATATTAAAAATTTAAATTATAAATCATAAATAGAAAATAGAAAAATGGGAAGTAAGATAGTGCAAAAAAACCGAGAGGCAGGTCCGGATATTTGGAGGGTACGGCCCAGATCCGGGTCAGGATCTGTTCGGCAGTCTTATCACAGTTGGAAAGAAGCTGTTCCCAAATCTGGCCATACGAGTCTTCAAGCTCCTGAACCTTCTCCCGGAGGGAAGAGGGACGAAAAGTGTGTTGACTGGGTGGGTTGTGTCCTTGATTATCCTGGCAGCACTGCTCCGACGGCGTGCGGTGTAAAATGAGTCCATGGACGGAAGATTGGTTTGTGTGATGTGCTGCGCCGTGTTCATGATCTTCTGCAGCTTCTTCCGGTCTTGGACAGGACAACTTCCATACCAGGTTGTGATGCACCCCAGAAGAATGCTTTCTACAGTGCATCTATAAAAATTAGTGAGGGTTTTAGGGGACAGGCCAAATGTCTTTAGTTTTCTCAGGAAGTAAAGGCGCTGGTGGGCCTTCTTGCCAGTGAACTCTGCTTGGTTGGACCAAGTCAGGTCATTTGTGATATTGACCCCGAGGAACTTAAAGCTTTTGACCTGTTTCACTTGTGCACCACCGATGTAAGTTGGGTCGTGCGGTCCGCTACTCCTTCTGAAGTCAACAACCAATTCCTTCATCTTGCTGACGTTGAGGGATAGGTTATTGTCTTCGCACCATACCACCAGGTTCTTAATTTCCTCTCTGTACTCAAACTCATCATTACCCAAGATATGGCCTACAATTGTTGTGTCATCAGCAAACTTATATATTGAGTTTGATGGAAACTTGGCTACACAATCATGGGTGTACAGTGAGTATAGCAGGGGGCTGAGTACACAGCCTTGTGGGCACCGGTGCTCAGAGTGATTGTAGAGGAGAGCTTGTCCCCTGTTTTTACAGCCTGGGTCCTGTCTGTGAGGAAGTTGAAGATCCAGCTGCAGATCTGAGTGCTAAGTCCCAGGTTCCGGAGCTTAGGAATCAGTTTATTTGGAATGATGGTATTAAAGGCAGAGCTGTAGTCAATGAAAAGGAGCCTTACGTATGCGTCTTTATTCTCCAGGTGTTCTAAGGAGGAATGTAGGGCCAGAGAGATGGCACCTGCTATTGACCTGTTGCTCCGGTAGGCGAATTGCAAAGCATCGAGGTTTGGTAGGCTGTTGTTGATGTGTGCCGTAACCAATCTCTCGAAGCACTTCATAGCAATTGATGTCAGAGCCACAGGTCGATAGTCATTCAGGCATGCCACTTTGCTCTTCTCTGGCACTGGGATTATCGTTGCCTTCTTAAAACATGAGGGGATCTTAGACTGAAGCAAGGAGCAGTTGAAGATGTCAGCAAACACTCCAGCTAGCTCGCTTGCACAGGCCCAGAGAACCCGTCCTGGGACGCCATCTGGGCCCGTCGCCTTCCTTGGATTTATCTTCAGGAAGGCCCTTCTAACGTCCTCCTCAGTGACGATGAATCTCGATGCCACCAGGTCCGGTTCATCCGGAGGGAGCGGGACGCTCCTCTTCTGTTCAAATCTTGTGTAGAATACGTTAAGTTCATCAGGAAGAGAAGGACCACAGTTATTGATATTCCCAGCCTTTTCTTTGCACCCGGTGATCTCATTTAGACCCTGCCATAGTCTACTGGCATCCCTGTGGTTAGCCTGGGCTTCCAACTTGGCTAGATATTGCCTCTTGGCGCCCTTAATGGCTTTCCGGAGTTCATGCCTGGATTCCGTGTAGTGACTGGTATCCCCGGACCTAAAAGCTGCAGCCCTGGCCTTTATAAGGAACTTGACCTCATATTTCATCCAAGGTTTCCGGTTAGGGAATACCTGGATCGTCTTGCGAGATGTCCTTCATGCGTTTCCAAATAAAGTCCGTGACAGCTGAGGCATACTCATCGAGGTTAGCTGCCGAGTCCTTGGATACTAACCAGTCCACCGATTCAAAGTAGTCACGGAGGACCTCATCCGTTTCCTCCGTCCAACGCGACACTACTTTTGACACCGTGACCTCCCGCCTCAGTTTCTGTTTGTAAGCCGGGAGGAGGAGTACGGCTTGATGGTCTGATTTTCTGAAGTGAGGTTGTGGGACGGAACGGTAGGCATCCTTGACTGCTGTGTAGCAGTGGTCAAGTATATTCGGGCCTCTAGTGGGGCAGGAGACATGTTGGTATAACTTTGACAGCACCTTTCTGAGGTTGGCCTGGTTAAAGTCCCCGGTTGTAATGAGCAAAGCCTCCGGATACCTGGTCTCAAGTTCACTGATGTTGGCATACAGTATGTTCAGAGCACACTCCACGTCCGCCTGGGGGGGAATGTAGACCACCGTCAGTATGACCGAGGTGAATTCCCGTGGCAGATAGTAGGGACGACACTTCACCGACAGGTGTTCCAGGTCCGGGCTGCAGGAGCTTGTCAGTGCCACTGTGTCCGAGCACCACCCAGTGTTGATCAGTGGGTAGACACCACCTCCCCTCGTCTTGCCTGAAGACGCCGTGCGGTCCATCCGATGGATCAAAAATCCCTCTGGTCGGATGGCACAGTTGTGGGTGGCAGGGGAGAACCAGGTCTCGGTGAAACAGAATACACAACAGTTCTGCATCTCCCTGCAGTAGGTGAGTCTCCCTTTAGATCATCCACCTTGTTCTCTATGGCTTGCACATTAGCGTTAGGATGGTGGGCATAGGGACCCTGAAGCCCCTCACTAGCAGCCCAGCACTTTTCCCTCGCTTCCTCGGTAAGTAGTGCATCTTTCCAGGTCTCCATCGATGCAGTGTGTTGCTGTCAGCTCTTTGCGGTTGGTGGACGCGTCCCGCGGGAATCGATCGGCTGGTCGCGTCGTCGGACGCTCCGGGTCGGGCCAAGCAACGAGGGAGGCTCTGCTGCCACTTCCAGCTGCCGGGGGCCCGGGCTGTCGATTGGGTCGGGCCCCGAAGCCGACACTTAATCCCGGATGGCCGGGCTCCTTGCTGAAACAAATCCTTAAGCTAAGTCACGGTTGCGGAGGCCTCCGCTCCAGCCGAGCCTCGGGCTCGATTTCCGAGGTCGGCAGCGGAGGCCTCACTTCCGGCGACTGTGGAGGGCTTTATGGTGGTCGCTCCGGGGAAGCGTCTGGGACACCTTGAGGTCTCCGCCTTCACTTCTGTGTGGTCGTCTGCTCTGGAGAGGTGCTGGTCAGAATGGGCCGCGTCTCCAAGCGCTCCGGTACAGTAGCAGACTGCGGGCGTTGGTCGGGTCCAGGTGCGGTCCGGCGTTTACACATGTCACCACATACAACCCTGAGATTCTTTATTTGCATAACTAGCAAATCTGTAGAACAGTAACAGTAAACAGGATTAAAGGACAACAAACTGCAAATGCAAATATAAATAAATAGCAATAAATAATGAGAGCACAAAATAACAAGATAAGGGTCCCTACAGTGAGACTATCAGTTGTGAGAACACCAGAAATAGAATGAGAGTAGTTATCCTCTTATCATGTACTGTAAACAGCTGATATGCCATACTGATCCCTGGTGCATCCCACGAGCTGCAGCTTGCCAATCCAACTCTATTTTCTCTCAGTTAACCAAACATTTATGATAATGCTATTACATCACCTCAGTACAGGAGACCCTGTGTTGCACGATCACCTGTGTGGCACCAGATGAACTGAGAGAAAAACAGTCCTGAGGAAATTGCTGCAGCTTCCTGACTGTTCTCTGCCCAGGTAACAGCGTTGGTCCCCCAACACTGCCTCTCTGTGTGCCCAGCAGCCAGTTGTCTGCAATCAATTCGCGGCATCTTGCCCATTTTTGCTGCAGACTTGTCTCCAATAAGCTCAGCTAAAAACTGACTATACTTCAATTAATATAGGATTTGTGTAAGCAGGTGGTTGAAGGTTACCCAGAACTCGTGAGCCAAGGTGCATGGCATATCCTTGGTATTCTGTTGTGCTTCGTGTGTGTACCCACACTGTGTGTTAATTGCAAATACAACAATCACTTTCACAGAGCAGACATTAGTTGTGCTTTGCATGACTATTGCTGTCAGCCCTGTGTGTTTTGACTGCTTCATTTAGTAGATGGAATTATGGTATCAAACATTGCTTTATATGTAATGAGTACAATAGCATTCTGATTCCATTTCATGATTGATTTTGCGTCAGGATTCCATCCTGCAATACACAAACAAAAAGTTTACATCCTTTACCTTTAATCTAACAGCTGGAAAAGTATAGCTCCATCCTTGAAATTTGTTTTGGATTTGGAGAAGTTCTCACAGAAGTATCAAATGTTTCTAGATTGCCAAGCAAGATGGTATATACTCCGGAGAATATAATAGCCTTCACTTCATTTCATTACTGTTACACTAAGTGTCTCAACTTACCTGCTCATCGAAACCCACTGCCCCGGGAGAGCTGGGGATTGCCCTTGTAAGAAACACTGCAGCCCCTCCAACTAGCTGCTGTTTAGCTGATGATGTCACAGCGCCGGTGGAGTGTAAGTCTAGCAGACGGTAACCGTGTGGTCGCCCTTCCTCTCGGGTTATCATGGCCCAGGTAGACAGTGGGGGTGTGCTGCAGTGCAGAGGGCCTGGGTGCACACTTTAGATAAGCACCTGTAATCGACTTTAGCTTGAAGAGTTTACTGAATGTTTAGTGTCTCCTGTAAATAAGTAGCTAACCTACTTACTGTTTTTGAGTATCTTCTGTCCCCGCTCACTGAACCCACAAACCTGTTTTCCCACAGCAAATGGCAGTGTAAGCAGGGTTCAGTGTTTAAACAGAAGGTGAGTATCTTTAGAAAATAAGAGAAGGAACCCTCTGCATGAGGAGTGCCAATTCCTGGGGTGGACCCACAGCAATGCAGGATTTGGAAGCCTTACCACCTACTGGCGGATTACGGGGTGCCCATAGACTGGTCAGACATGTTGGACTCCCACAGAGTGAAATATCAGACACCACATCGTGTCTGTACTTAATAAGGTAGGGTTCCCCAAGATGAAGGGGAGTAGGATGTTTTCTGGCTGTTGGCAGCCTTAGTAAGACAGCAGCATGAGATAATCTCACAAAAGAAGAAAGAGGCAGATAGTTTGAGGGATGAAATCGAATCAATAAACCAATGATGTGTTACCAGAGATGTAGCCCCCCCCCCCCCCCGGCCACCCTCAGGGTTGCTTGGCTCGCTGTCGTCTAGGGAAACAGCCCTCGGCCCCGACAAACTGGGTAATTCGTTTGTGTGGATGCTGTGTGAGGTACCCCACCCCACCCAAATAACAGACAATACACCAGATACGATTAAATGATTTACAGTTTATAGATATTACTGGAACTATATAATTAAGAGAGAATAAAATATAAAAGGAAAATAAAAGGCGCCACACTTATCAAAGTTCAAACTCTTCGCGCACCGTTGGAGCTCAAGGACCTTCTTCTTCACCCTGTGACCCCTCGGACCACCTCGACCAGCCGCCTGGGACCAACAACAGTGGTCGACCAGACGCTCCACACGAGTCCGTCTCCGTCTCCTCGCCGAACGTCCTCCTCGGGGTCCGACCCCATTAGTGGACATCACAGCACCTCGTCCATCCTCTGTCTCGCTCTCCTGCCTTCTGCCCCAAAACCCCGCACATACAGTATCTTCAAATACACCAAAACCATAACAACTATCCCAATTGGTTAATAGCACTCTTTTATCACACTCTAAAGAAAAACAAGCTGCTAGCGCAAACTTTCTCAACGTTTAACACAACAAAGCTGCATTCCCCAGATTAACATAACAAAGACGCCATCTTAATTAACCTCCGCAGTAATATAAAAGTCGAAACCCCCTTACAAGAGATCTAGAGCATAAGGGCACAGAGATGGCCTGTTGGCTAATGAAGGTGCAACTGTTAGAGGCTACCCGCTGGACTAATTGACAATCGGACCCTATAAAGACCTGAACCTTGATGTTACAGGGAGGTGACCCCCAACACGTGGATGTGGGTTGAAGACATTTGGTTAGACTGTGAGGATGGGGAAGAAAGATTGGATGAGAGCCTCGGGGTTACCTCTCTAAGTGAGCACCCTTTCCCCTCTGCAGCCACGCAGTACAGGCCAGGCCAGTAGCCACCTGGTCCCAGACCCAGAAAGGGAGCAACAGGCACATAGCCCCTCTCGCTCTTCCCTGGAACGTGAGGAAGAACAGCACGCTGGGGTGGGAGGGACCTGGGGACGGTAGCACAGTTGGTCTCACTGAAATGACTACCTTCAAGGGTGTTCTCCACTAAGGAACTGCCTGGAGCTGAGAGATGGGTATAGGCAGAAGCCAGGGGAATCTCTATCAACGTGGTTGCTGAAGATCTGGAAA
Source organism: Mobula hypostoma (assembly GCF_963921235.1). NCBI lineage: Eukaryota > Metazoa > Chordata > Chondrichthyes > Myliobatiformes > Myliobatidae > Mobula > Mobula hypostoma. The sequence continues at coordinate 48,973,402 of NC_086100.1, forward strand.
GCGGGGGGTGTTGGAGTGAGTCTATTTAACAGGAAGATGGGTGTTCTAGGGGCCTGTCATCACACAATGCAATCAACAACATCCTGAAAGTGCCTCCCGCTTCCCACGGGGCTGAGGAATTGCTATGGGATAGAGTGATGACACAGGTGAAAGTCAGGTATCCCTTATTCTTCGAGTAGGACATGTAGCCCCAGGAAGAGCGGAGCATGGTCGAGGAAGGGACCAGAGCTGTGGTCACAGTGATCTATCACGACTGTGACAACCTGTCAGAGGGTCATAGGAGAACCTCCACCATGGTGGATTAAAGCAGTAGCTCACAATCTAAAGGGAGTGGTGCTGCCCTTATTGGGACCAGCGATTTTGGGGGGGGGGGCACTGTAGATCTACTATCAAAGATTAGAGTACGTGGGGAAAGAGTCCCTTAGTTTGGTGCGCAAATTAGAGAACTGCCCTGGAGGTAGAGTACCCCACGTGACCCATAAAGAAATGTCTTTGGCATTGCTCAGAGCCAAGGCCCCAAACGAGCAGGTAAATGGGGTCCCTCTCCCACCCTCTGTGCCACGTGGAGGAAACACTGCAGGGGAAGAGAGGTCAGAAGACCAGTATGGGTGATAAGTCATTCTTCAAGCTCTCCCACGTTAAGGACTCCTTCTGTCCTCCACAGGATTCCTCACATTCCACTTAGTTTCTCCATATCCCTCACTGGAGGCTCTGCAAAAGGCACTGACAGACCTTCAGCGGCAGCAGGTGTCAGGCGGTGGGTGATGCCTTCCCACCCCATCCCGCTGCAAAAAGAAGCGATCATTCCCCCTGCACCCCTCCCCAAAATAAAGTGTGAATGGGTTGAGTTTGAAAAATGTTGTGAGAGATGTGTCCTGACGAAGGGTCTCGGCCTGAAACGTCGACTGCACCTCTTCCTAGAGATGCTGCCTGGCCTGCTGTGTTCACCAGCAACTTTTATGTGTGTTGAGAGATGTGAGTTCACTTGAGTGTGAGTGTGAGTACAAAGTCTGTCATGTGTTGGCTAAACCTCTATCGGAAATGTGTTTGAATTAATCCTATGCTTCAGCGGAAAAGGTTTCATTACTCAGTGAAACAAATTTGCAGGAGCTCTTCTCTTTTAAGAGAGCTGTGCCTTTAGGTGGCTGTATAAATGTGTTAATGTGTCAGGGCCCACACCCTGTCACCTTTGAATATTGGAAAATGTGCTAAAGTTTTCCTCTGTCCAGAAACTACCTCAGTCCTGCCGAAGGGTCTCAGCCCAAGGTATTAACTGTACTTTTCTTCCGTAGATGCTGCCTGGCATTCTGAGTTCCTCCAGCATTTTGTATGTGTTGCTTCTGCATTTTTTTCTCTTGTTTGCCTCTGTGGAAATTGCTTGTTCTGTTTTTGCAGTTACTTGTGAAAGCTCTGAAGGAAGAAAAGTACAAGCATGGATCAGGTGAGTTTTTGGAGGGAGATGAGTCTGGCACACTGTGGGAGTTCCACATCCCATAAGACCATAAGGTATAGGAGCAGAATTAGGCTGTTTGGTCTATTGAGTCTGCTTTGCCATTTCATCATGGCTGATCCAATTTTCCTCACAGCCCCAATGTCCTGCCTTCTCACCATATCCCTTCATGCCCTGACCAATCAAGAATCTATCAACCTCTGTCTTAAATATACATAAACACTTGGTCTCTACAGCTGCCTGTGGCAAAGAATTCCATAGATTCATCACTCTCTAACTCTCCTCATGTCATAGTCCGGTCCATGAAGTCCGTGTTCCAGTTCACGGTCCAGTCTATGGTTCCTTGTTCTGGGGTTTCTGTTGTGGGCACATGTTTCTCGTTTTGGGGCTGAGACATAAATACCTCTGCAAACCAGGGATTCCCTGCTGGACTGTCCTGTTCCCCTCCCTGTCTTCCCCCCCCCCCGCCTGACTCCCTGCCTGGATTCCTCTCCTGACTCCCCATCTGGATTCCTCGCCTGACTCCCCATCTGGATTCCTCGCCTGACTCCCCGCCTGGATACCTCGCCTGACTCCCCGCCTGGATTCCTCGCCTGACTCCCCGCCTGGATTCCTCGCCTGACTCCCCGCCTGGATTCCTCGCCTGACTCGCCGCCTGGATTCCTCGCCTGACTCGCCGCCTGCTCACCTAGCCTGGATACCCCACCTGTATACCCTGCCTGTACCACTGAAGTTTTACTGCCGGAGCAAGACCGGAGCCTTGTTAGGTCAAGATAAGGAACTGTCTTTCGTTGTGTGGAATTGTCTCTCTGCGTCCATGCCTTCACTAGGTAGATCCGGCCGTTTGTCACCACCTAGTGTTGGGATCTGTCTCTGTGTCCTCGTCTTCGCTTGGTGGGTCCGGCCATTTGTCGCCACCTAATGTTGAGATCTCTGTGTCCACGCCTTCACTAGGTGGGTCCGGCCATTTGTCGCCACCTAGTGTTGGGATCTGTCTCTGTGTCCACGCCTTCACTAGGTGGGTCCGGCCATTTGTCGCCACCTAGTGTTGGGATCTGTCTCTGTGTCCACGCCTTCACTAGGTGGGTCCGGCCATTTGTCGCCACCTAGTGTTGGGATCTGTCTCTGTGTCCACGCCTTCACTAGGTGGGTCCGGCCATTTGTCACCACCTAGTGTTGGGATCTGTCTCTGTGTCCACGCCTTCACTAGGTGGGTCCGGCCCTTTGCTGCCACCTAGTGTTGGGATCTGTCTCTGTGTCCACGCCTTCACTAGGTGGGTCCGGCCATTTGTCGCCACCTAGTGTTGGGATCTGTCTCTGTGTCCACGCCTTCACTAGGTGGGTCCGGCCATTTGTCGCCACCTAGTGTTGGGATCTGTCTCCGTGTCCATGCCTTCACAAGGTGGGTCCGGACCTTTGCTGCCACCTTGTGTTGGAATCCATCTCTTCATGTTCAGTGTTCTGTGTATGAGTCCCAGCCCTACATCCTGTTCCCAAGGATGTGCCCCGGCTCTGGGTTCTGTGCTCCTGCCTCTTCTTGTCCCAGGCTCCGTGCTCCTGAAGGCCCTCGTCCATCCATGCCTAGTCCAGTCCTATCCGAGTCCTGTCCATGTGCCTTTACTTGTCTTTTGTGTCTCGCCCTACCCAGGAGTTCCACACCCAAGCCATGTCCAGTCCTGTAGCCTCGTCTTGTCCTTGCCTAGTTCTGGAGTCCAAGCCCGAGTCAAGTCCCAGGTTCTGGCTCCTTGCCCAGTCTCTGGCTCAGAGTACATACCCAAGTCTCGAAGTACCCTAGACCCAAGACCAAGACCCCAGCCTGTCTCCAAGCTCAAGCCTCAAGACCAAGACCCCAGCCTGTCTCCAAGCTCAAGACTCAAGCCTCATGACCCCAAGCCTGTTTCCAAGTCTCAAGCCTCAAGACCCCAGCCTCCAGTCCTGCAGTCATGTCAGGTTCTGGGTCCTTGTTCAGTCTCTGGCTCGGGGTCCAAGCCCTAGTCTGCATTCTTGTCCCTGCTCCTGGTCTGTATCCTGTCACGTCCCTACTCTAGTCAAGTCCTGTTCCTTATACTTCAGTGTCTATGACTCGCATTTGGGTCCATTCCCAACACCCCTTTGTGACACCTCATCTCCATGTTAGAAGGATCCTCCTTTATTCTGAAGCTGTGTCCTCTGGTCTTAGACTCTCCCACCATACAAAACATCCTCTCCACATCCACTCTATCAAGGCCTTTCACCATTCGATAGGTTTCAATCAGGTCACTCCTCATTCTTCTGAATTCCAGTGAATACAGGCCCAGAGCCATCAAACGCTCTTCATATGACAAGCCGTTCAATCCTGGGATCATTTTCATGAACTTCCTTTCAACCCTCTCTAGTTTCAGCACATCTTTTCTAAGATAAGGGACCCACAATTGCTCACAATACTCCGTGAAGATCACCAGTGCTTTATAAAGTCTTAATGTTTCATCCTTGCTTTTATATTCTAGTCATCTTGAAATGAATGCTAACATTGCATTTGCCTTCCTCACTGCAGATTCAACCTGAAAATTAGCCTTTAGGGGATCCTGCACAAGGATTCCAAGTCCCTTTCCACTGTACTTCTTCGTATTTTTCTCTCCATTTAGAAAATAGTCAATCTTTTCATTTCTTCTACCAAAGTGCATGACCATACACTTCCCGAAACTGTATTCCATCTGCCATTTCTTTGCCTATTCTCCTAATCTGGGTAAATCTCCTGCTACCCCCAGGTGGCAGGACTGATCAAGCACATGAACAGGCTTTTGAAACAGCAGATTAAATGCACCTTTCATGGGTGGCTGACTGTGCTGCTGCAGGCAATGGACAACCTGAGATCCAAGCCCATGGACCCAGGACGGTCTCCGATGTACTGTCACTTGGCAATGTCAGATCCTCCCAAGGTCGGAAAGGTAGAGTTGGAGGAAGAATCAGGAAAGGTTTGGGTGCAGCACCCACAGGGGCCACCAGGGGGAGAAAGCGACACAGACTGGGGAATGTGCAATGGGTGGTATTACCTGGGGAACTGGGAATCGTCTATCAAAATACCCAGTGGCTAACCAGAAGGGAGGGAGTTTGTGTCTCCCTACATTACAGAATGACAAAGTGGAGGATGCCAGTGGCAGTGTTGATGATGGTGGTCAGTGTGAGATCCTACAACACATTCCGACAGATGGCGTACGAGTATGCGAACCACACCAATGCTTTGTATTGCTGGGTCTGCATGAGAGTGCCGTCACATGCTGCAGAAGGGGTGCCAATGACACCAATCCCCTTTAAAGATGAAGAACAGGACTGTTGGAGGAACTTGTCCACCTTCCTGGGCTTTGGCATTCTGTTTAGGGGAAAGCTGAGTGGGAGTAGTCCATCCCAGCCAATCTCACCCCAGAGTATGGGAAAGGCCTTAAAGAACCTGAGTCTCAGTAGGCCCCAGAGAAGGGGAAGGAGTGTAGGTGCAGGCGGTACAATGAGCACAAGTGCAACCAGTGGGTCACAGTGATTGTGAGTGTGAGTAGTGTCCTGGGACAACTGTGTCGACCCTGAATGGAGCTGTGGAGGTGGACACTGCCTGGACAGTAAATGGTAGGTACTGGGTAAGTGGCTCCTGGGCCTACCCGTGGCTTCCTGCGGGGTGGTAGGGCAGCTGCTACCCAGGGTACGTGTTACGGTACATACACTGCCTCGGTAGCCTGACTGAGCACCCTGCCCGTGAGGGTCAGCGCAGTGAGAGGCATATCACAGAGGCAGAAAGGTTCTGGATGAATGCCTTTCCCCTGTATGGTGCAGCCAGACTGCCTGGGGAACTGAGACGCACGATGGAGGCGCCGGCCGACAAGACGGCCACAGTGCCTGAGCATGCCGAGGATGCACTGACCAGCGTGTCAGCTGAGACGATGGGTGTTCAGATGGTGCCCTTGCAAAATCGGATTGTCTTGGACTGCCTGCTCGCAGAGAAAGGTAGCACCTGTGCTGTGAGTGGTCAGGAGTGCTGTACCTACATCCTCGATGAGTCTGGGAACGGTACTCACCTGGCTACTCACCAGCAGCCAGCAAATAAGATCAGGAAAGCAGGGGCCAGATCCGTAACTACTACATCCCAGGGGGAAATTGGTGGTCTTTTAGGGCGTTGGGAAGCTAGTGGTCTGCTGTAATACACAGCATAGAAACTGATCCTGTCACAAACAAGAGAAAATCTGCAGATGCTGGAAATGGTTTTACGCTTTGTGAAATTTAGTCAATGATCCACAGGGTTATGCAAGCCTGCAGACTGAGTGTCACGGTGTTGTGGCTTTTGAGGAGTGGAATGGTGCAGCAAGTCCTCTGACAAACTTCTATAGATGTGTAGTAGAGAGTGTATTGACTGGCTGCCTAATGGCCTGGTATGGAAACACCAATGCCTTTGAAGGGAAAATCCTACAAAAGGTAGTGGATTCGGCCCAGTACATCATGGGTAAAGCCATTCTATTGAGCACTTCTACATGAAATGCTGTCATAGGAAAGCAGCATCCATCATCAGCGATCCCCGTCATCCAGGCCACGATCTTTTCTTGCTGCTGCCATCAGGCAGAAGGTACAAGAGCTTCAGGACTCACACCACCCAGGTTCAAGAACAGTTTCTACCCCTCAGCCATCAGGCTCTTGAGCAAAGGAGATCACTACACTCATTTGCCTCATCATTGAAACCTTTCCCACAACCAATGATCTCACTCTAATGACTCCTTATCTTGTTGTCTCATTCTCCTGATTTACTACTTATCTACATTTGCATTTGCACAGTTTGTTGTCTTCTACACGTAGTTGATCTTTCACTGATCCTGTTATAGTTACTGTTCTATAGATTTGTTGAGTATGCCCACAGGAAAATAAACCTCGAAGTTGTATATGGTGACATATATGTACTATGATAATAAATTTTACTTTGAATTTTGAAGGACCTTAAACATAGATAAAATAGGTGTGATGATTGAGCATTGTGGATAGAGTTGTCATTTGGCGGTGGGGATGGTCTTGTGCAACGTTGGACCTGGATGCATACGGAGGATTTCATAAACACAAAAGATTCCGTAAGAGCTGATAATCCTGAGCAATACACACAAAATGCTGGAGGAACTCAGCAGGTCAGGTAGCATCAATGGAAATGAATTCGACATTTCAAGCAGAGTCCCTTCGTCAGGGTTGGAAATGAAAAAGGAAGAAGCCAGGGTAAGAAGGTCGGGGAGGGAAAGGAGTACAAGCTAGAAGGAGATTGGTGAAGCCATGTGAGTGGGGGAGTTAGAATGAGGAATTGAAGAAGAGGGAAAGGAGAAGGGAAAAATTACCTGAAGTTGGAGAAATCAATGTTCATGCCATTGGGTTGGAGGCTACCCAGAGAGAATATGAAGTATTGCTTCTCCAACCTGAGAGTGGCCTCATCCTGGCATCGAGGAGGCCATGGACTGACATGTCTGAATGGGAATGGGGATTGGAATTAAAACAGTTGGCTACCAAGAGATCCTGCTTCTTGCAGATGGAGCAAAGGTGTTCAATAAGCAGTCTCCCAAACTATGTCAGGTCTTAACAATGTAGAGGAGGCCATATAAGGAGCACAGATAGAGTAGACGAGTTCCCTCACCTGGAAGGACTGTATGGGTCCCTGAATGGAGGTGAGAGAGGAGGAGAATGGGCAGGTCTAGCACTTCTTCTAGTTGAAGTGGGTGAAGTATTGGCTGGCTGGCAGAAAACAGAGAGTGGAAATAAAGGGATCCTATTCTGGCTGGCTGCCAGTTACCAGTGGAATTCTGTCAGGGGTCAGTGTTGGGACCGCTGCTATTTACAATATATGACAATGATTTGGACTACGGTATTAATAGATTTGTGGCTAAATTTGCTGATGATACAAAGATAGGTGGAGGAGCGGGTTGTGTTGAGGAAACAGAGAGCCTGCAGAGAGACTTAGATACTTCAGGGGAATGGGCAAAGAAGTGGCGAATGAAATACAATTTTGGAAAGTGTATAGTCATGCACTTTGGTGGAAGAAATAAACAGGCAGACTATTATTTAGATTGGGAGTGAATTCAAAATGCAGAGATGCAAAGGGACTTGGGAGTCCTTGTGCAAGATACCCTGAAGGTTAACCTCCAGTTTGAGTCAGTTGTGAAGAAGGCAAAAGCAATGTTGGCATTCATTTCTAGAGGTATAGAATATAAGAGCAGGGATGTGATGTTGAGGCTTTATAAGGCACTTGTGAGACCACACTTGGAGTATTGTGTGCAGTTTTGGGCTCCTTATTTTAGAAAAGGTATGCTGATATTAGGAATGGGAATTGGGATTAAAAGTAGAGGAGGCCATGTATGGACATATCTGAATGGGAGTGGAAAGCAGAGTTGAAGTGGGTGGCTACTGGGAGATCCTGTCTGTTGTGGCGGACAGAGCAGAGGTGCTCGACGAAGTGGTCCTCCAATCTGCGTCGGGTTTCACCGATGTAGAGGAGGCCGCACTGGGAGCACCGGATGCAATAAATGACCCCAACAGACTCCCAAGTGAAGTGTTGCCTCATTTGGAGGGACTGTTTGGGGCCCTGAATGGTGGCAAGAGAGGAGGTGTAGGGACAGGTGTAGCACTTGCGCTTACAGGGATAAGTGCCTGGTGGGAGATCCATGGGGAGGGACGTGTGGACCAGGGAGTCGCGGAGGGACCGATCCCTGCGGAAAGCAGAGAGGGGTGGAGAGGGAAAGATGTGCTTAGTGGCGGGGTCCTGTTGAAGGTGGTGGAAGTTGCGGAGGATAACTTGGTATGAACATAGAATTCTCCAACTTCCGGTAATTCCCTCCCCCTCCCTTCCTCTATCCCTATGTCACTCTGCCCCCTCCCCCAGCTGCCTATCACCTCCCTCATGGTTTCGCCTCCTTCTACTACCCATTGTGTTTTCCCCTATTCTTTCTTCACCTTTCCTGCCTATCACCTCCCTGCCTCCCCTCCCCCACCCCTTTATCTTTCCCCTTACCAGTTTTTCACCTGGAACCTACCAGCCTTCTCCTTCCCACCCTCCCCCCACCTTTATAGGACCTCTGTCCCTTCCCTCTACTGTCCTGACGAAGGGTTCCGGCGCGAACCGTCGACCAATCTTTTCCATGGATGCTGCCCGACCTGCTGAGTTCCTCCAGTGTGTTGTGAGTGTAACGTAATACCCTGACAACTTGGAGGCACATGATAAAATCGACCAAATTCACCATGGTTTCCTTAAGGTAAAACTTTGACAAATATATTGGAATTCTTTGAGGAAATAACAGGCAAGATTGACAAAGGAAAGTCAGTGGATGTTGTTTACTTAGATTTTCTAAAGACCTTTGACAAGATGCTGCACATGAGGCTGCTAAACAACGTAAGAGCCCATAACATTCCAGGAAAGATACGAGCATGGACAAGTGTTTGGCTGACTGGCAGGATGCAAAGATTGGGAATAAAGGGTGCCTTTTCTGTTTGGCTGTTGATGAATAGTGGTGTTATGCAAGAGTCGATGTTGAGATTGCTTCTTTTTCCATAATGCCAATGATTTGGATGATGGAATTAATAGTTTTATGACCAAGTCTGTGGATGATACAAAGATATACAGTGGGGGAGGGCAGGTAGTGTTGAGGAAGCAGGGAGTTTACCGAAGGACTTAGACTCCCTAAAGGTTAACTTGTAGGTTGAGTCAGTGGCAGGAAGGCAAATACATTAATTTAGAGAGAACTAGAATAATAAGAGCAAGGATGTAATGTAGAAACTTTATAAGGCATTGATCAGACCACACTTGGAGTATTGTGAGCAGTTTGGGGCCCTTATCTTAGAAAAGGTGTGTTGACTTTGGGGAGGGTCGAAGGGAGATTCACGAAAGGGTCAATGTATGAGGAGAATTTGATGCCTCTGGCTCTGTACTCATTGGAGTCTTGGTAGAATGAGGGGGATCTCATTGAAACCTATCAAATATTGAAAGACATAGATAGAGTGGATGTGGAGAAGATGTTTTTTATAGTGGGGATAACTAAAACCAGAGGGCACAGCATCTAAACAGAAGGGCATCACTTTAGAACAGAGATGAATAGGAATTTTAGCCATAAATTGGTGAATCTGTGAAATTCATTGCCACAGATGACTGAGGCGGCCAATTCATTGGGTATATTTAAAGTGGAAGTTGATAGGTTCTTGATTGGTAAGGGCTTCAAAGGATACGGGAGAAGGCAGGACGATGGGGCTGAAAGGGATAATAAATCAGTCATGATGGAATGGCGGAGCGAACTCAATGGGCCGAACAGCCTTTAAGCAATGTATTCGGTTTGTGGCCATGCATTCAAGCCAGTTAGTTTGCAATTCCCGATCATTGGCTGGGAAGGATAAGGTACTGAGTTTGATTCTTCTCTTTAAATATATTGATATTAATTAAAGTAATCTATATCAGTTAAATGTTTGAAATAAGTAGTTTTTTAATATTTACCTATTTTTAAATTGGTTAAATCAATTTTAACCTTTTGTCTCTGAAGAAACAGTTGAAAAGGCTATTGACATTGCAAGCTGTCAGAGGCCATTTGAGTGATTCAGAGGGTGGAGCCTTAGGAGCCACTGCCAGAGACCTTGTCATCACTTGCTCTGGGGGTCAGCCATGAATGCGATGCCTCTGCTTCAATTGGCTACATGCATCCATGAAGGGCTTTTGCTGCCACAGTGATGGTGCTGGGTGTGTAAGTGTGAGGCTGGGGTGGCTCATACATACACTGCCTACATACCGGAGAGCCAGGTTCAAGCCTAACCTTGGAGCGACGTCTATATAGAGTATGCACATTCTCCCTGTAATTCAGTGACTTTAATCCAGGTATCTCTGTTTCTCACACAACCCTTGGTATGTTAATTGGCCACGAAATGTAGGTGATTGTGCAATTTGTGAGAAGTTGATGAGAATGTGGGAAACACAACAATGAGGGTAATGTAGGAGTAGCGTACAGTAACTGGGAGTGGACGGCCCGTGTGGGCCGAAGGGTCTGCTTCTACATTGTACATTGAACCAAACATAGGGAGCAATCACAAGCTCATTTTCTCTCCCCCCCCCCCACCCCTGACACCCCCATTGTTTCAAAAAGTGTTTCACATGGAATTCAGACTTGGGAACACTTGGGAACATTCAAACAAAGATATTCTTTCAAGCTTTGTTTTAATTCTTGTTTAATATACAACAAAAATCAAAACATTGCAGATGCTGGAAATCTTAAATGAACACAGGAAATGCTGACAATACTCAACAAGTCAGACAGCATCTGTGCAGGGAAAATACAACAAACCTTCAGGATGTACTGAGTGTGTTTCCAGGATTTTTAATCTTTGTTTAACCTACAACTGTGGCATTTAAAAACGTTAATATAAATGTTGATTCCAATAGTGGAATAATGGTTTGGTATATTTTAATTTTGCCCATTTAACTCTGGACATGAAATATTTTTAGGGATATTAGATTTTGAGTTTTTTTACAGTAGCTAATTTTAAGGTAAAACTTTCCAAAGCTCATTAATATATACAAGTTAGAACTTTTCCATTATTTCTAAGATTCTTTATAAAAGATTAAATATTAAATCAAATGTAATAATTCTAACAATTATAAATCTGTGATAACATATATAGCATCAGAATTACATCATTATACAATAAAACATGTTAATGCAACTGAGATCTGTTCTGTTTCAAATGATAAAATATGGATAAAACTTATGATCATTGAATTCACATTTAAATATTCATTCTGCATTACTGTTCCAGCTTCTTGGACTTGCTTTAAATCAATGGAAGTACATGTACCGAAGAGATTTCCCATCAGTTGCATTGATGTTACCACTAAAATAAAATCAATTTAACCTGTAGATGTACAGGGGTTTTGGTTCATATTTTGGTGCGGGGGGGGGTGGTAGGGAGAGAATTTAAAGTGGTTAATCTCAGGCCCAAATGCTTTGACTTTCATTTGAACACTCTTGGGGCAAAGGGAGATGAGTTCTCAACTCATTTAACTTGTAAACCTTAAGTGGCACTTAAATTTTAATGGTACAAGCATGAATAGGAAGACTGAAAGGCAATTCATGAAGTTTGTTAAGTAAGGATATTATAACTGAGGTACAGTTTTATTGCTTTCACCTTTTTTTTCCTCCTTGTGATGCTTCGTCTCCCTATGATCACATGTTTCCTCTGGGTTCTCTGGTTTCCTCTCACATCCCAAAAACATGCAATTGGTAGATCAATTGGCCGTAGTAGAACTGTCACCAGTGTGTTGGTCAGTGGTAGAACTGGGATGAGTTGAGGAAAATGTGGGGAACAATCAAAGGAATTAAAGAAAAAGGATCCTTGATAGTTGGTGCAGATGCAATGGGCTCAAGTGCCTGTTGCTGTGATGTATGACTCTGTGAACTCAATCAAGGGTAGTTGCAATACAGACAAAGGGCTGATGACACCTAATGAAGTCTAAGAGTAGAAAATTCAAAACCATAACAACCAGCTGTGTCATAGGACTAGAAACTAGAACGTTCCAAAGGCGGTCCTGGTGCCAGAACAGATTTGAGGATTTCATTGGTTCCTGCCTTCATTGGAGTGTCCAAATAGTTATGGTGTGTTGTATCCTCAGCATCATTGCCCAGTAACAAGGACTGAGGGTGTAAGAGGAACAAATCAATTAGCTTCTATCAGCAATAGATGAATCCAACAAAGTGGAAAGAAGTGGTGCAGGATGAGAAAGGGAGAAACCCAAACATAGTGTCAACCATTTATATAATCCTTAGAAAGCCAAGGATTCCAAGACAGATTAAGTTATCAGCAATGAATTGATGAAGTAATCAAATGCAATAACAGCTAGGCCACTCATTCGCAGAATTACTATTCTACCGATACAACACAGGTTTTGCATCAAACATTCCTTTGTCCCTGCCCATTTAGCAATGAATGAGTAAAATGATAGGTTAGCAGCTTGCATCCAAGACATACAACAAAAGTAAGAGATAAAATTACAACCCTTATGTAATTCTACCAGAAAATGATGCGAAATTAAAAAACATGGGTACACTGGCAAATGTGTGTTTAGCAAGTACGATCTGCATGGAGAAGAGCAACAGATGATACAGGGAGTACTTTCAATGGTGCTGCTTCGCCAGCCCTTTTCAATAATATTGCTTTCATGGTCATCTGCTGTTTACTCTTTTCACTGGTGAAGGGTAGATGGATGCAGATTAATGTGTTAAAAAGTTAAGATGAAGAGTCTGCTATCCTACTAATGGGGCAACATGTCAATCAGCATTCCATAGTCAAGTTTGAAGCTTGCATAGGTCAATCTGGTTCCTGCAATTGTAGATTTGTTGACCACTGCATCCACAGAAGTCCACTTCCATTCATATTTGAGTTGGTCAACCCAATTTACTCTTCAGTTATGGGAAATATGTGTGGCAGAGTTTCTAATCATTGATGGTACAATATAAAGCATTGGTATCTAGCTGAGCTTGGAGAAGGTTCAATCCTGCTATGCAAATATAGATAACCTTGCTCTTAGTATTTGTTCTTGTTCCCTTGTGAGCTGTGATGTACTGAGTAAATATTCAGTATGGTATACTGAGTGTCTACATGGTAATTCTGTGTTCAGTGGACGCACAGAAGTGAAGGTACTTGTGTTGATGTATCCTACAGTAGAATCTGTTCTGTTGAGGAGTTGATGGCTGGGAGGTCCAAAACTATACATAAGCATCTTGATGGAAAAAAAATTTTATAGTTTGTACCTCAAACAAAGGAATGTTGCTGCATAACATTAGAAAGTTGATTAAATTTCACTTGCAGCGTTTCATGTGGAATACTGAAACAACAAATCAAAATTATAGATCAAAAGCCAAAATCCATTTGATGGTGTTAAGTGTTCTAGCATGATGTCAGTAACATCACCCAAAAGATGATTAGGGCACACATTAGTCAATTGCTTCAACTGAACATCCACAATGGCTCTTGAGATTGCCTTTAATCATCTACACGTGTAGCAGGCAATCCAGTTTCTTTTATACTGTACAAGCCTTAAGGGCAAATTATACTTCTGCGTCAAATTGACGCCATGGGTACGGCATAGCTGCGTACCCTACACCGTACCCTACACTGTACCCTACCCTGTAGCCTGACGCGCACCTCCCCAAAAATGTAACTACATGTCGCAGCGACGCAGACCACACCAACTGTGATTGGTCCGCTTGGTAGCATCGCATTTCCTCCTACGCTGCAATAGCTTCCCATTGGGCGACTGAAGGGCAGGGAAGGAACTCTGGCTGCAATGCTTTCCATAAAGCTTTACAGACCTCCGAAATTATGGAGGACTCTGTGCTTGATGCCAGTTTGTAGCTAGCTGCTACAGCCTGTTGACTTCCACCTGAAGCTAAAACTCAAATGGTGATTGCCAGTCTCTGAGTATATTGTGTGTACACTGATGCAAAATAAATGGTTGGAGACGATGAACCAAATTGTCAAATCTACCTGCTGACATCCGAAAATGTTTGAAATGCATTTTCTCGTCCATGTCTCTTAGTGGCTGGACAAGCACAGAAAATTCACCCTCCTTCAGTTTCAGTCGTCATTGTCTGAGTTTATCTGGCATAGAAACCCCACCGCCAACTTGCGTTTTGGCGGTGAATTGTAGAGCGACGCAGACACACCAACGCACAAATGTAAATGCTCACAACGGCGTAGCCCACTTGCGTAGGCTACGGCGTAAGCTAGTACGCACAAGTACAAATCAGCCTTTACTCTGGGACGTCCTTTTGTTGGGTCATTGAGACAGTTACCGGTTTGTATTGCAGAGGAGGTAGGAGGACGCTGTGAGTCCTTCCAGCAAGTTATCAAGCATTGATTATGTAACATGAAGGTTCCTGCAGTGGTCCTGTGAGATTTTAGGCTGGATAGCAGAAAGAATCTGCAAGAATTAAGGTCACAAGATTACCTATCAATGGGTCATAACTTAACTCATTCCTCAAAACAGACTGGTGGCAGATCAATGTGTGCAAAGACTCATTTGATTTTAATGTTTCAGTCACCACACACAGAATTTGCCTTAAATGTAAACATATAAAATCCTTTGGTAATCCAATCACAAGCAAGGGAAAATCTGCAGATGCTGGAAATCCAAGCAACACACACAAAATGGTGGAGGAACTCAGCAGGCCATCCTTTGGTATCTATTTTCCCATACAGATTAGCACTGTGTGGTTCTTAAATTTACTATTAAGTGTATAGTGGTTCACAGAGTGGTTAATATTGCATACAATCTACAAAGTTCAAAGTAAGTTTATTATCAAAGTACATATCTGTCACCATATACAACCCTGAGGTTAATTTTTTGGAGGCATTCACAGCAAATACAAGAAACACAATAGGATCAATGAAAACAGCACCCAACAGGACAGACAAACAACCAATGTGCAAAGGACAACAAACTGAGCAAATACAAAAAGAACAATGATAATAATAGTCATACTTTATCGATCCCAGGGGAAATTGGTTTTTGTTACAGTTGCACCATAAATAATAAATGGTAATAAAATCATAAATAGTTAAATAGTAATATATAAATTATGCCAGTAAATTATGAAATAAGTCCAGGACCAGCCTATTGGCTCAGGGTGTCTGACCCTCCAAGGGAGGAGTTGTAAAGTTTGATGGCCACAGGCAGGAATGACTTCCTATAACACTCTGTGTTGCATCTCAGTGGAATGAGTCTCTGGCTGAATGTACTCCTGTGCCCACCCAGTACATTATGTAGTGGATGGGAGACATTGTCCAAGATGGCATGTAACTTGGACAGCATCCTCTTTTCAGATACCACCGTGAGAGAGTCCAGTTCCATCCCCACAACATCACTGACCTTACGAATGAGTTTGTTGATTCTGTTGGTGTCTGCTACCCTCAGCCTGCTGCCCCAGCACACAACAGCAAACATGATAGCACTGGCCACCACAGACTCGTAGAACATCCTCAGCATCGTCCGGCAGATGTTAAAGGACCTCAATCTTCTCAGGAAATAGAGACGGCTCTGACCCTTCTTGTAGACAGCCTCAGTATTCTTTGACCAATCCAGTTTATTGTCAATTCGTATCCCCAGGTATTTGTAATCCTCCACCATGTCCACACTGACCCCCTGGATGGAAACAGGGGTCACTGGTACCTTAGCTCTCCTCAGGTCTACCACCAGCTCCTTAGTCTTTTTCACATTAAGCTGCAGATAACTCTGCTCACACCATGTGACAAAGTTTCCCACCGTAGCCCTGTACTCAGCCTCATCTCCCTTGCTGATGCATCCAACTATGGCAGAGTCATCCGAAAACTTCTGAAGATGACAAGACTGTGCAGTAGTTGAAGTCCGAGGTGTAAATGGTGAAGAGAAAGGGAGACAAGACAGTCCCCTGTGGAGCCCCAGTGCTGCTGATCACTCTGTCAGACACACAGTGTTGCAAGCACATGTACTGTGGTCTGCCAGTCAAGTAATCAAGAATCCATGATACCAGGGAAGCATCCAACTGTATCGCTGTCAACTTCTCCCCCAGCAGAGCAGGGCGGATGGTGTTGAACGCACTGGAGAAGTCAAAAAACATGACCCTCACAGTGCTCGCTGGCTTGTCCAGGTGGGCGTAGACACGGTTCAGCAGGTGGACGATGGCATCCTCAACTCCTAGTTGGGGTTGGTAGGCGAACTGGAGGGGATCCAAGTGTGGCCTGACCATAGGCCGGAACAGCTCCAGAACAAGTCTCTCCAGGGTCTTCATGATGTGGGAGGTCAATGCCACCAGTCTGTAGTCATTGAGGCTGCTGGGGTGCGGCGTCTTCGGCACAGGGACGAGGCAGGACGTCTTCCACAGTACAGGAACCCTCCGGAGCCTCAGGCTCAGGTTGAATACATGGTGAAGTACTCCACATAGCTGAGGGGCACAGGCTTTGAGCACCCTGGTACTGACACCATCCGGTCCTGCAGCCTTGCTTGGGTTGAGATGTTTCAGCTGTCTTCTCACCTGTTCAGTTGTGAAGCCTACCGTGGTGGTTTCATGTGGGGAAGGGGTATAGTCATGAGAGCAGGGTGGGGGACTGTGACGAGGGGTAGGAGGGGAGAGTGGAATATGTGTTGGTTTGGGGCAGACAACAGATGGCTCATGTGGGGGATGGGCAGGGGTCACAATGTCAAATCTATTAAAGAACAGGTTAAGTCCACACTGCCTTCAGCTCCTCTGTTGCTAGTTTGCCGAAACCCAACGATGGTCCTCATCCCCCTCCAGACCTCTCTCATGTTGTTCTGCTGGAGTTTCCACTCAAGCTTCCTCCTGTACCCGTCTTTAGCCTCCCTGATCCTGGCTTTCAGGTCCTTCTGTAATGCCCTCAGCTCCTCCCTATTTCCATCTCTAAACACCCTCTTTTTAGCGTTCATGGATGTCCTTAATGTCCTTTGTCACCCATGGCTTGTTATAAATAAATAAGCAATAAATATTGAGATCATGAGATGAAGAGTCCTTGAAAGTGAGTACATAGTTTGTGGGAACAGTTTAGTGATGAGGTGAGTGAAGTTAAACCCTCTGGTTCAAAGGCATGGTGGTTAATGGATAATAACTGCTTCTGATCCTGGTGGTGTGAGTCCTGAGACTCCTGTACTTTCTTCCTGATGGCAGCAACAAGAAGGGAGCTTGGCCGAGGTGATGGGGGCCCTTGGTGATGGTTGCTGCTTTCCTGCATCCATCACCTTGAAGAAACAGGTTACTTCTATCCTGTCAAGATCCGTTTTTTCTGACTCTTCATTTCCACAGCTCTCCTTCAAGTAAGATGTATAAGCAAAACTTTCAGTGAGCCAAGAACAATTTCCATGGTTCCTTCAAAACTGTTCAACTTCTGAATTTCCTCTTTGGACGGGCAACTTACATACTTCAGTAATGAATGCATCATCTGAGGCTATGGCAATGCATTGATACCACACCCAAAGAGGGTTTTTCAAATTATTAGGTGGCAGCATCAAGATTTCATTGGCTGATACACTGACAGTTTTTACAGGTGTCAGAACCATATACAACTTCACATGTTCAACATTTATAATCCAAGAAGCCAGCACGTTCAGATATAGCCCAAGTGCAGAGAGCGAGAGGACACTGAAGCAGGTCAATAGCTCACAGACTGTAATGCTAACAGGATTTTAAGGGGGGAGAAAACAATAAATGCTAGACCAAACAGGGCCATTAACTAAAACTCTCAAATGGAAAACTAGATGAGAGCACTACAGGTGAAAGGAATATCTAAATATAAAATGAATACCACTATTCTTCAGACTCAATAGCCCACTTTCTCAGACAAGGCTGAATGCAAGCAGGCAGCATAATGTTGCTGTGCTTTGCTCAAGTCTTGACAAGCACTACAACAAAAAGGTGGATTAAATACTGCCATAATTAAATGATAATTCACTGAAATGTGCATATTCAAGAGCACAATTGCTGTATTTACTGCACAGCTGAGTCCATGGTTGTGACAGGGTCCCTCTCCCTAGGCACAGCTCCCGAGGTGCCATAGACCTGCACCAACTGGAAGTCCCGGGTGAGCGACTTGTCCAAGATGTCCTTCACCGGGGTCCATGAATGTTCTCCAGGACCATAGTCTTCCCAATCCACAAGATACTGGACCCTACCACGTACCCGGCGAGATGCCAGGATGCGCTGCACAGTTTAGACCAGGGATCCATCTACAAAACAGGGAGGAGGGAGAGATGGGGTGACTGGGGACAGGGGAGAGGTAATAATCAGCTTGAGCTGGGAAACATGTAACACTGGGTGGATCTTTGTTGATGCTGGTAGACACAATCTATACAAGACCTTACTGAGAGCCTTTTCCACTACAAACGGTCCCACATAGCATGGAGCCAATTTGCAGGTCTCAACTTTCAGGGCAAGATCCCTTGACGCCAACCAGACCTCCTCTTCTGGCTTGAATGGCCTTGCCTGTTGACGGAGCCGATCAGCTTGCCAGAGAAGGCACGCACAGAGAAGGCCTGGTTCATCTCCAGGTGCGTTTGTAGTGCTGGATCAGCTGTTCAGCAACAGGAACTCCTACATCAATATCCTGATCAGGGAGGAGCAGTAGCTGGAATCCTTTCTGGCATTCAAAAGGGAACATACCCATGGCAGATGACTGGAGGTTATTGTGGGCGATCTCTGCCAAAGCCAATTGGGAGCTCCAGGACGTGGGGTTGGAATAGGCAAGTTAGCACATGGTCGTCTCCAACTCCTGATTCACTCTCTCAGTCTGGCCATTGGATTGGGGGTGAAAACCAGACGAGAGGCTGTTTGTGGCTCCTACAAGACAGCAGAAAGCCTTCCAAAAGCAAGAAATGAACTATGGTCCATGATCAGACACTATGTCTTGAGGGAAGCCATGGAGTGTGAACATGTTGAATCATGAATGTGGCAGTCTCACAAGCCGATAGGAGCTTAGGGAGGGCAATGAAGTAGGCAGCCTTGGAAAGTTGATCCACAATGACCAAAATGTTGATGTTTCCATTAGACGGGGGCAGCCCAGTGACAAAATCCACCGAGAGGTGGGACCAGAGATGGTGGAGCACAGGTGGCGAATGTAGCAGACCCACAGGGTGCTGGCTTGATGTCTTGCCCTGAACATAGGTGGGACAGGCAGATACAAAGTCTTGGACATCCTGGGACATAGATGGCTATCAAAATTGTCTCTTAATAATCTCCTGGGTCTGTTAAATTCCCAGATGGCCAGCCAGACGGGAGGAGTGACCACATTCCAACCGCTGTGGAATGCACAATAGCAGGCAGAAACAGCCAGTTGGGAGGTCCCCCACCTGGGTCTGGTTCTCACTGTTGGTCGGCCCTCACCTCTGCCTCTGTTCCCCAGATCAACAGAGAAGCAATGCACAAGCAAGGAAGAACGGGCTCCGGATAGGCATTGTCCTTAGATCAGTCAAACTGCCAGGAGAGAGCGGCAGCCTTGGTATTCTTGCTGCCAGGAAGATAGGTGAGGATGAAATTTAAATGGGTGAAGAGGAGAGTCCACCGGGCTTGACAGGAGTTGAGTCTCTTTGCATCCTGAATGTAGGAGAAGTTCAGACCAAGAAAGGATGCTCTGCCCCCTCCAGCCTGTGTCGCCATTCTTCCAGGGCCTCCTTGACAGCCAGAAGTTCCCATTCCCAACATCATAATTACTCCTGACCGGAGTCAAGCAACAGGAAAGAAAGACACAAGGGTGCAGCCAGCTATCCGCAGACGAGCGCTGAGAGGACAGCTCGGATGCCGATATGGGATGCATCCACCTTGACAATGAATGGGTGTGATGGGTCTGGGTGTTGCAGCAGTGCTGAAGCATTGCTTTAACTCCAGAAATGCTCGGTCAGCACTGTCAGTCCACTGCAATCCTGCAGAGGTCTTCCTGGTGAGTGCATTTATGAGAGCTGCCATAGAGCCAAAATTCCAGATGAAGCGGCAATAAAAATTTGCAAGCTCCATGAAGTGCCGTACCTGTTTGACTGTAGATGGTTTGGGCCACTCTGCAACTGCCTGAACTTTAATGGGATCCATTTAAACACTGGATGGGATAAGTAAATAGCCCTAAAATGACACCTGGTGTTTATGGAACTCACATTTCCTGGGCTTGGCGTACAGGTTATTTTTGACGAGCCATCTGAGAGGCTTCTGGACATGCTGGGCGTGTTCCTGATGAGAGCGGGAATAGATAGGATGTTGTCTGAATGCAAGGATAAACATGTCCCTGAGCACATCAGTAACGAAGGCCTGGAAAGCAGAGGGGGCGTTGGCCAGACCAAAGGGCATCTCAAAGCACTCCTAGTGGGTATTAGAAGTGTTGAAACTTGTCATCCCTTTCTCTCATATGAACCAGATTGTGAGCATTGTGCAGATCAATTTTGGAAAATATGGTTGCTCCCTGGAGATGTCAGAATGCCAGCAGAGGAAGAGGGTAGCGGTTCTTCACAGTGCTGTTGTTCAGGGGCCGATAACCAATTCAGAGACAGAGCTTGCCATCTTTATTGCTCACAAAAAAGAAGCCTGCTCCTGCCAGCGAGGTTGTTGGACACATAAACCCTATTCCAGTGTCTCCTTGATGTATTCCTCCATGGCTATCATTTCAGGATGAGAGAGGGAAAAGAGCTGGCCCCGGGGAGGGCTAGTGGCAGGTAGGAGGTCTATGGCACAGTTGTATGGCCGGTGTGGGGGCAGGGAGGTAGCCTTCTTCTTCCTGAAAACCTGAAGAAAATCTGCATATTCAGCCAGAATCCCAGACAGGTCCACATCCTTCGCTGCCACAGGAGAAGAGTCATGGAATGGAGCTTGAGCTGGACCCAGACATGTAGTATGCCAGTCCCCACTCTCGGAGTGCTTAAGAGACCAATTGTTCCTTGGGTTATCTTGGGATAACTGGGGAAGACCAAGCCCCACTGGCAGTTCAGGTGAATCAACCAGATAGGAGAGTTCTTCACTATTGTTGCCTTCAAGCACAAGTTGGAGGGGTTTGATGGAAAGCTGGATTTGGCTGGTGCCCAGAGCTCAACCAACCATCCAGGGGCTTGACATTGATATTTTCTCTCAATTCCTGAGTCGGAACTCACCATCTTTGAGCTAAAGAGATGTCCCTGAGATTCCTAGCTGCACTGAAATTGATAAACACCTTAAGTTCATGGGTTTGAGACCACCATGACCAGGAAGCTGTGAGCATAACACAATTAGGGGAAGCTGACTGAAGAGAGAACCGACCCGTCAGGATTCCCCTCCCTGCTGACGGGTTTTCTCTTTTACTGGACGCTTGGGACATGCCGCCCGGAAGTGTCCTGGATCACCACAATAGAGGCAGGAAACTGTTCTGCATGCTCTCATTCCTCCTGAGACAGGTGCATACACCCTACTTGCATAGGCTCCTCCGTGGACTGGGTGCTGGGTGCTAAGGGAGGGAGAGAGGGTGAGGAAAGATGGTGATCAGATGGTGCATAGGAAGTTTGAACTATTCTTTCCCTGTGCCACTAAGTTACCTGGTTGTCAACTTGAATAGCCTGATTAATCAGGTCATCCAGGCTATCCTGCTCATCCTGGACAGCGATCTCATACCGGACCCCTGCGTTCAGTCCTCGCTGGAAGGCAGTGATGAGGAATCTTTCATTTCTATCCTGTCTCTACTACAAGCGTGTGGAACTTGAGTGCGTAGGCCCTCCCTGTCCCTCTGCCTTGGTGCATGTTCAGGAGTCAGCAGGCAGCCTTGAACCCATACTGGAAAATCAAAAACCCTCCTTAACTCTGCAACAAAATGTTGGAATGACTGGGAGGCGGGGTGTCCTTGCTCCCATAAAGTGTTGAACAGGCTGAGTGGAGGTCCATCCAGGAGATTGACCATGTACATCAGTTTTCGTGCATCATTACCAAAGTGACCAGGCTGGGCTTGGAATGTCAGCTCACACTGGGTAATAAAATTTCTGCAGCCATCGGGATCAACAGAGTATCCGCCTGGTGGTGGAATACTTGGATCTTATACAGATGCGGGAGTCTGTAGTGATCCAAAAGCAGGAGCCATTTCTGGACCAGGCACGGGAGTGGGAGCATTAGTGGCAGATGCTGTCAGGGCAGCAGAAAAGGAGGAGCTGCAAGATGCTGGGCGTGGACTGACACGGCCAGAGTCTGCTGAATTGCATTGGCAAGAACGCTAATGGTTGTCTACAGTGAGTTTGCGGATGGTGGCTGTGATAACGGAAATCGCAGACACTTGTCTCTGATTGTCCACTGTGAATTGCTGAACAATTGCTGTGCGGATGACATCTGTTCTTCCAGATGAGACTTGACCTGTCAGCGTGAGATTACCTGCCTCATTACTTCAGTAACTTCACCCAGAATAGATTCAATTGCCTGTAGCTTGTCCTCTACCTGACCAATGAATCTCAGGGCCAAGGTCAGCTGCTCTCTCTCTGCTGGGTCCATCTTAGTGTGGTCGAGACTTCTTGTCAGCACGTTTGGATATGGCCCAAGTGCGGAGAAAGAGGTATTGAAGCGGGTCAATAGTTCATGGACTTTGATGCCAGCAGGGTTTTGAGGGAAAAGAAAACAATAAACACTAGACCAAACGGCATTTATCTAAAACTATCAAATGGAAAACTAGATACTAGCACTGCGGCTGAAAGGAACATCTAAATATAAAATGAATACTGCTAGTCTTCAGCATCAGTCGACTCGATAATCCACTTTCTCAGGCAGCATAACATTGCTGTGCTTTGCTCAAGTCTCACCAACCGCTACATCGAAAAGAAGAGACTATATCAAGGTTTGTTGATAATCCTCCGCTGGGAGCCAATGTGTGTTGTGAAGTGGATGTAGGAAGTTTTTGTTTATGCCAATATTCTTCACAGTGCGCTTGAAACACATCTCCAGATCCCAATGACCATAATTAAATAATAATTAGCTGACACATGCATATTGCCGAATTTACTGTGCAGCCAAGTCTGTGGATGTGACACAAGAAACCCAAATTTTCTTCATTTCTGGGAAAGACGTATTAATGCACACCCTGTAGCAGCCCAACACACTTTGTGTGTAGGCTTCAACCCTTCACACTCCACAGGAAAATGTAGTTGTAGTGAGTGCACAAGAACAGATGTAGCACACTGAGTGTCTTTCTTCTAGTCACTCCACCATTGTGAATGAGCGGAGGAAAAGAAGTAGGTCACTTTTTTCATTCACAGAGGTATTGTAGTGAGTAGGGTAGGGTAGAATATTGAAGCATGATTCAGAGGTGGGATCGATATCTTGAGAATCAAATTAAGGCATCAGAAATAGTCTGATGATCTGCAAGATGATAGTCAAAGGTCAGGAACAAATTGGGACATTGGGTCAGTGTTGCAATTGGGCAAAGAAGTAGAAGGGTAGGGGTAGGTGGGGAATGGGCTTGGAGAAGAGCCACAGAGTGGGGTGAGGTTTAACAAAAGATGTTAATCTGTCTCAACATCAGATTCTCTTACCTGTTCCTTGGTGCTTTAAGTCTTACTGAAGTGGACTTAGGATTTCTTTCTCCTCTTTTCTTCAGATCTGTGGGAAAAAGATATTATGGACAACCGGGAGGGAATCTCCCTGGAATTTGGCCTGATTTGAAAGCAGAGAGGTAGAACACTGTGGGAGAGTTTCAGTATTGCAGTGGGGCCTGGAAGATCTTCCACTTTTATCTGCAAATCTGCAAAAATTATTACATAGGGATGATTACAAATCAATGGAAGTAAATAACTGAGAACTGAACTAAAAGAAAATGAAGCCATGTCTCTGAGTTATCCTGAAATTCTCATGACTGCTGCTGGTTACTTTTGCCAGCAGGCAGAAATTCTGATGTTGTTAGTGTTTATGCCAATATTCTTCACAGAGTGCTTGAAGCAAGTTTCTAGATCCCAGTGGCATCCACACAGTGCCCACATTCTAGGGAATTAGATTTCAAATTCTGTGGATGAAAGTCATAAGCAGAACTGAAGTTCACTTTTTTAATTGCAGCTAACATGTTGTCTTTTATTTAACGGACATCCATGTGCACTGATGAATTACTGAAGTTATCTCAGTTTTCTGAATGGTTTTATTTAGAGTGAATATTTTTGGGTGTAATAAACTAAAGCAGATTGAGAATTGATGGATAACAGCAAATATTAAGAGGAATGACTGCTATTTCATAACTGTTCGGAATGAGGAAATTGGTAATATAGCAAGATAATATACTGGGAGACAATGTGTGTTGTGAAGAGGATGCAGAGAGGTTTTAAGGGGATATAGACAGGCTAAATAAATGGGAAGAGAATTACCGATGAAAAATGTCAAAGAGATATTATTTTTAAATGGCGAGAAATAAATAAAGCTTGCCTATATCTCCTTGCAGTGTCAAATGTGTCAGTATGCAATGTTAACTGTATGTCCCTTTAAATGAAATAAAGTCAAAACACAGGTTTAGCAAGACATTAGAAGCAAATAGGACATTCACTTTAATTGCAAAATGATTTCAATATAAGAGTTTTGCTCAATATTGAATCCTAATGAGACTCTGATAGAGAGAGTTCAGCAAAGGTTCACCAAATCGACTCTCAGGAGAGAGGCATTGTTGTATGATGAAAAATTAAGCAGACCAGACATGTCCTTTCTTGTGTTTAGAAGAACAAGAGGACAACTCATTGAAGTGTTCAAAATTCTTATGAGTCTTGACAAAGTATATAAAGGGTTTGTTTCCTCTGGCTGAAATGTCTAGAATCACTTCCAAATTAAGTCGCACATACTGTAAATATTCTGTTGAAGAATAGACAATTTATTTTAGAATAAACTTTTTAATACTGTAGAAGAGATTCACTTTAAACATTGCAGTGATACCAGAAATTTTCATGTAGTAGTACTGCGGCAAACAGGAGGGTAGTGAAAACTGCTCGACGCATCACCAGCACCAGGCCATCCACCATCAAGGGCTTATATACAGAAAGGTGCCGGAAAAAGGCCAACAATATCATGAAGGATCAAACCCACACAGTTGATGGACTGTTTGTCCCACTCCCAAGAGGGAAGAGGCTAAACTAGGCAACACCCATGCCAGGACCACTAGACTCAAAAACAGTTACTTCCCCCAATTCATCAGGCTGATCAATATCATCACCATTACATAAACATCACGTAGCATCACTTTATGAACATAAAGTCTATGATACAGCAGTTACTTGTATATTGTGTTTAAAGGATTGCTTTTATATTTATATTTATTGTGTTTTTATTGTGTTCCTTATGCTTATTGTGTTTTTTTTGTGCTGCATCAGAGCTGAAGTAACAATCATTTCATTCCCTTTTACTAAAAGGTGTACTAAAGAATGACAATAAACAATCTTGAATCCCAGGACTTCTCTGTTATAAAATCCTTCAGTTTAAGGAAAAGCAGGATATGTTCTCAGTAAAATGTTTCTCTACTCTTTCACCAAATCCATAACTGGCACATAGAAGCCTATTAGCAGATAATTCTGCATAATAATCTGTTCATTATTACAAAATAATAAATCACAAAAAATTTCAAATGAATGTATATATTATTCATTCAACTTGCATCACAGTGGAGTATTCTAATGATAGCCAGTTTCTCAAATTGCTTCAAATAATTAAAATGTGATGTATAGCCTAATCTCTTCCACAATTTCCTCCCAAGGTAGCTATGTAAATTAATTCACACGGAAAGAATTGGCCAAGTAACTGCTCCCCATCCTGGATGAATTCTGTTTAAGGGCCAAATGCCTGCAGTCACTTAAGGAGACTCCTTGATTTTCCCTTCCTAACATAGCCATGACAAAAATATTTCCACACATTGATAATTAAGCTGGGATCTATAATTACACAACACATGTATCAGTTCTCTTAGGCATAAACTAATTTTTTTTGCAATCAATTCCTTTTATCCACTGAATTTTAAAATAGAAAGCCCAGAACAGTACAACAGAGGAATAAAGCAACACACATAAAAGTTGCTGGTGAACACAGAAGGCCAGGCAGCACCTATTGGAAGAGGTACAGTCGACATTTCGGGCCGAGACCCTTCGTCAGGACTTGTGTCCTGACAACGGCCCATGATGTCTTATGCCAAACTGAACTAATGCCATCCAAATCAACCTAATTATATTTCCATTTCTATCAATTCAGGCCCCATATTTCGCTCATTTTCAATTAAAAGTTATTTTCTTCCTGATTTTAGTATTTTTCTATTTGTTATGTAATATTGTCAATAGTAATGTTAAATCCAGTTTTGTGTCAGAGATTTTAATGTTAAATTTATCCAACTCTGCCACAATATACACACATTGGTTCTTTAGCATGGCAGAACCCAAAGCAGAATTCTTTAATGATTCTTCCCAACTTAAAAGAATCATAAGGTATCTTAAACATCTTTTGGTCCTCAAAGTAATCATTAGAAGAGTGATTAAGAGTCACCTGTATAAATCATTGCCAAAACCATCAAAGAATGCAATCAATTGGTTCACAGTGGTAAGACCTCATAAAGCCATTAATATAACTTGTATGTTCATGTTATAAACTGCTGCCTGACTTCAAGAGTTTGATTATAACTTTGAGGTGGTTTGAAGCTGAGGGTATGGTGATCTATTGGGTACAAAACCCAAAGAAATTTCAACATGTCTATTTGTGATGTTTTAACAAAACCACTTCATTGCAATGGTGCTTCTGAGGATACCCCAAGGTTTGTTGCATTCCAGAGTAGGGCAAACTGTATGCTGCAGACCAGCATGTCACAAACTCAGCCAGGCTATTTAAATAGGTAATCCAAAATGCTAACTTCAAGAGTCATCAGTTTAACAAATAAATTGAGTGGTCCTGTGAATTCAGGATACTTAAGATTTTTGTTTCAATGTGTTGCTTAATATCCTGCTGGGTACAGTGAGTGAAGGAGAGATTTTAGCTCATAAAAACGTCAGTCTAACCCTTCTTAATTCGTGAGTATCTAAACAGCATTCGGGACATTAATTTTCTGAACCATATTCAAGATTCAAGATTGTTTATTGTTGTTCTTCAGCACACGAGTGTTAAGGAGAACAAAATGATTGTTACACCTGATCCAATGCAGTATATAAAATACAATAAGCATAAAGAACACAATAAAAAAACAAAAGAAAGCAATCCTATAAAGCACAATGTACGAATGACTATTTGAGTTTAGCAGTACTGTATATACAAAAGATTAGCTTATATGCATAGACTTATTGTACAATATGTACAGTACATATAATGATGCTAGGTTAGGTCTTCTACTTAGCAGCAGAGCATATTAAAACATAATAGGACAGTGTCAGCGTAAGTATGAAATGTGGCGTGTAGGTATAAAGTGGAAATGCATAGGCGGTTGAAAGGTGCTGAGAGGCTGTGGAGAGGAATGACTGATTTGTATGTAGTGGTGGTGCTGGATTATGGGGTGGGTTAATGGGTGGAGGTGTTGATCAGCCTATAACTATGTTACAGAGGATTAACAAAAAAGAATCAGAAGTTTTATTAATGAATGTTTGCTATAACTTCGGGAAAATATTTGCACTATGATAAATTAATGTCCTATTTAAACTTT
Source organism: Mobula hypostoma (assembly GCF_963921235.1). Lineage (NCBI taxonomy): Eukaryota > Metazoa > Chordata > Chondrichthyes > Myliobatiformes > Myliobatidae > Mobula > Mobula hypostoma. The sequence goes on from NC_086100.1 coordinate 49,000,976, forward strand.
ACAATTCTACTTTCATTGCACAAAAGAAAAAGATTCTGTGGTTTATTTCCAAATGTGAAATTAGTGAATGGTTAAATTAACTCACAATTTGGACCTAGTAGCCAAAGAATGAACCTACAACAATCAAAATGAATCAACCATATAAAGAAATATGTATTATCTTTATGAAGAAAGTATTATAAGAATGCTTAGGGGAAGACAATTATATTATGTTAACATGACATGTTTACAATCAATGTCAATGCCTTGTGTTAATATTTTGTAAATGTGATTCTAAAAATACAACAAATTAACATCTACAACAGGAATGATAGGTAGACTGAAGGCATAATAAGTAAGCATAAAACAAAACAGTTGCACGTCTTCTAGTCTCTTTCTTTCAAAGACTTTAAATGAATTTCCATCATATATAGGTAAAATGATCAAATATATGTTTTTTTTGACTAACCATTTCTATTCTTCTCGAAGAGTCTCTGGAATATATCTTGATAAAAATGATCAACTCTCTCCTTAAAGTAGATTGCAGGGTAGCTGCTCTTTATCTACTCAGCAATCTATTTTCTCAGAAGATTTCAGCCAATTATAATAACTACTTTGTGATTGCTCTTATTTAAGGTTTGTACACTACTTCAGACTCAAGTTTTTAAACGTCAAACTGAATATGAAATCCTACAGTGTTATTTATTAGCATTAGTAGATCACTCCAGTATCACTACATGTTACCAGATTTAAAAGAACTTACTCTAAGAAGCTTTCCTCAGTGCATTTACAAGCTGGTCCTCAAAGATACCATTGCCAGTTTGATTTGTCAAATTTGCATGAAACTGAAAGTGATCCATAAATTTTTTTGCATGTTTCCTTTATTTCTTGATTTGTGCTTTGTCCCACAGTATAGCCTCAGTTGGGGGACCTGTAGACTACTACCCTTTGCAATTTCTATCTTGCCCCAGACTAATTATACATTGTGGGAGGGAAGGTTTAGATTGATCTTTGTGTAAGTTAAAAAGTCGGCACAACACTGTGGGCTGAAGGTCCTGTACTGTGCTGTACTGTTCTATGTATATCTTGCTATTCTGAGCCAAGGATATTTCCCACTACATACAGTTCTAATCTCATACTTTCTTACTTGACCAATTGCATCTAATTTCTTTCTATTTCCCTTTGTCACATTGCAACCACATTTCAGTTAGGGCCATCGGATCCCACACATTAATTTCCATTGTGCCATCATCTTATGTAATTTGCTGAGGGTACAGTGGAGGTGGAGCAAATAAGTTACCTTGTAGTAATCCAAAGAACTGAGTTTAAATAGTAGCAGCACACTTACAGAATTTAAAATTCAATCAATAATCAGAATTTGGAGAAACACCAACTAGTCTTAATAACAATGACTACAAAATTGGCTAGATTATCTTAAAAATCTACATATTTCACTAATGTCTTGAGGGAAGGAAGTATGTCATCTATATCTGAACAGTCCTACTACATACAGTTAATCCTAAACCACTTGGATATAGGCAGTTCACCAGTGCTTCTCAATGGTAATTGGGGATGGACAGTAAATGTCCATCCTTGCCAATGATACCCTGATCCTGAAAAATCAATAAAATAGCAAGAATGGGATATGCGAAGCTTTTATCTTTGTCCTTCTACCATTTTCGGTGCTCTGAATTTACATACATTCTGTTGCTTCTGTAGCCCACCGGCTATCATTCTCAATTCACTTCACTTTCCTCTTTAAATTTCTAAATACCGCCACATTTGAGCTTAAAGCCATCACAAACAAGAGAAAGCCTGCAGATGCTGGAAATCAAAGCAACACACACAAAATGCTGGAGGAACTCAGCAGGCCAGGCAGCATCTATGGAAAAGAGTAAACATTCAATGTTTCAGGCCAAGACCCTTCATCAGGACAGAAACGCTGAGCTCCTCCAGCATTTTGTGTGTGTTGCTTGGATTCCCAGCATCTACAGATTTTCTCTTGTTTGTGTCTCAGCATTACATCCTTGCTTTAGTATTCTCATCCTCTCAAAATGAATGCTAACATTGCATTTGTCTTCCTTACCACCAACACAACATGCAAGTTAACCTTTAGTGAATCCTGCATGACGACTCCCAAGTCCTCAATTTTGAATTTTCTCCCCATTTAGAAAATAGTCCATGTCTTTATTCCTAATGCCAAAGTGCATAACCATACACTTCTCTACGCTACATTCCATCTGCCACTTCCTTACCCGTTCTCCCTTCTGTCTAAGACCTTCTGCAGACACACTACTGCCTCAATTCTTACTTGCCCCTGCACCTATCTTCGTATCATCTGAAAACGTGGTCACAAAACCATCAATTCCTTCATCCAAATCATTGACATATAACATGGAAAGAATTGATCCCTGATACCGACCCCTGTGGCACACCACTAGTCATTCCAGCCAACCAGAAAAGGCCCCATTTATTCCCACTCTTTGCCTCCTGCCAGTCAGCCAATCTTCTATCTACACTGGTATCTTGGGCTCCTGTAATACCATGGGCACTTATTTTGTTAAGCACCCTCATGTGTGGCATCTTGTCAAATGCCTAATGAAAATCCAAATAAACAACATTCACTGGCTCTCCTTTGTCTATCCTGCCTGTATTTCCTCAAAGAATTCCAACTGATTAGTCAGGCAAGGTTTTCCCTTTAGAGAAGTGCAGTATGCTGAAAACCCGTGCCAGTTAAAGTAAGCTTGACAAGATTAAACAGAAAGCACAAGGGCTCAACGACTCGAGATAAGACAACAATTAATAATACAGGTGCACAGCCCTGCAGGGCACATGATCATCTATCTTTATTCTGTATATTATATATCAGCATTCAAGTACAATACCTTCAGTCCTGTGTTCATCATCTTTTGTGATTTTGGCCCCTAGTAAAACTTCAGCTCATCCCACTGACTGCAATGTTTTCCTATCATCTATGTCTTTTCTCGCAGACTCACTACACACAGCATCTAGTTGTATACATGAAGAGAATGGGAAATGTGTGGGGGGCGGACGTGCAGAGAGGAGGAAATGTATGGAAAGGAGAAACGTGGAGAAGAGAAAACATACAGTGAGTGGGAAACATTTGGAGAGGGCAGAGAGGGGAGCTGGACATGCACAGAGAACATGAAAAAGGGGGAGAGAGTGGGAAACATGCTAAGTGAGGGAGAAATCTGCAGTGGTAGCAGAAGACAAGAATTTGAGCTGGAGTCAATGTTTCCCTCCTTTTATTTGCATTACAAATTACAGCAATTTAAATGAAACACATATATATTGTGAGGCACATTATAATAGGCATCCGTTAGTCTCATGATACCATGGATTTGCACCTTGGGAGGTTTCCAGGGTGCAGGCCTGGGCAAGGTTGTGTGGAAGACCGGCAGTTGCCCATGCAGCAAGTCTCCCCTCCCCACGCCACCGATGTTGTCCAAGGGAAGGGCACTAGGGCTAATACAGCTTGGCACCGGTGTCGTCGCAGAGCAATGTGTGGTTAAGTGCCTCGCTCAAGGACACAACACATTGCCTCATCCAAGGCTCGAACTAGCGACCTTTAAATCACTAGACGAACGCCTTAACCACTTGGCCACGCGCCAACATATTATAATAGAAAAGAGAGAAATAGGTAGTGCAATATAGATGTGACATTTACACTAGATAGCAGGTTACTAGCAAATCCAGGGCAAGCCACATAGTATGGTAGTAGGAAGAGCTACAAAATACAGCAAAAGAAATGATTGATTGGTGATTCATTGGTGAAAGGATTCATTTATGTTTACATTTCATCCTTGACTTCTGGAAATAGTCATGTTTAAATTCTTGTCTCAAAACTCAGACTAGATGTGTTGAAATTAACCAAAATTAATGCAGCACCTGCTGAAAACATTTGATTTGGACAGATTCATCAGTGGACAAGTGCAGATTTCATCCTGTACAATTTGTAACCCTTCTCCCCTCAGCCTTATGGAGTTGATCTTAATTTCCCAGCCTTAGAGAATGACCTCCCTTGACATCACATTCAGTGGTCAAAGTCTGCCTTGAAGTCAAGGACAGTCACTCTCAACTCACTGCTAAATGCTGATCCTTGGCAAAGTAATCTGGAGCTACAGTGTTAGTTTCCTAATGTATGCTGGCACCTCTACTACATCATTTTCCCTGTCTTGATTCTGTTCACTGACCGTAAATTGTCAGACTGCTTGTCCAATATGTAGCATTATATGAGAAGAGATTACTTCCAACTGAATATGATTCTACAATCATGCAAAAGCAGCAGATTTCCTTTTCTAAGGGTCCAGATGGGATTTATATAGATCTGGCAGTTCCATTTCTTGATTTATTTCATTAACTGTATGGAAATTTTCTGTCTTTAGTGCAATTTGAACGTTCTCGTCTTATTATTCAAGATCCTCTAGATGACTAGTTCAATAACACGACTACTTCACTACCGTGCCCACATGTGCATGCTTCAATCTTTCAAAAAATGTATTCATTATACTTTTAATTGATGGGCTGGGTAGGAGTCATTAAGCTACTTCATTCTACAACAAATGAGCACATGAATTAACGTGCTATCAGTTCTCACATTAGTCCATCCAAATATAGAACTCTCCTCAAGAACAGGAAAATTTATTTAAAAAAGGCACATCATTTCTATTAACAAGGTCACTTATACTTAAAAATTCCTTGGATCAGTCTTCCTAAATCCTTTCTCCTCCAACTTCCTTACCTTCTTAATTCTTCTTGCTACATTAAGTATTTAGTGTTTAGAGCAACTTGTTGCAATGTGCTCTTTGAAAATGTTCCTTTAAAATTGTCAAAGGTACTGCATAAATATAAGGTGATTGGCCTTCTAATGCTGACTAGCTGTGGGTTTGAGGTGAGCAAATATTCTTCCAAATTCGGATTTCTTCTCCAGTGGGTTGACGAGCTATTTGTCCTGCACTTTATGTATTCCTAAACCTAGCTTGAAGACTCGTATGGCCAGATTTGGGAACAGCTTCTTTCCAACTGTGATTAGACTGCTGAACGGATCCTGACCCAGGTCTGGGCCGTACCCTCCAAATATCTGGACCTGCTTCTCAGTTTTTTTGCACTACCTTACTTTCCATTTTTCTATTTTCTATTTATGATTTATAATTTAAACTTTTATATGTATTAATTTTTACTATTTTTAATATTTTAATATTTAATATTTGTAATCCAGGGAGCGGGAAGCACAGAATCAAATACCGCTGTGATGATTGTACGTTCTAGTATCAATTGTTTGGCGACAATAAAGTATAAAGTAAACCTTGGATGCTCAGACTTCCTGACAGTTTCAGACAATATAGGCATAAGATGTAATGAATTGCATTCATTGTTAGCTTTGGAGTAGATAATTAGCAACAACATTACATAATCTAGTTGAGATAGCATCAACAATATATGTTTGTAGATTAAATCGCACAGTGTTGAACAATGTACAGGAAGGGTGGGACTTAGGTATACTTGTGTATAAATCCTTGGAGAGTGACAGAGCATACTGAAAAAATGATCAGTAAAGTATATGGGCCCTGGGAATCATAAATTGAGGCATAGAGTATAGAAGCTGGGAAATGAAGTTAAATCTGTACAAAGCACTGGTTATATGAAGAGTGTAGTGTTGTGAACAATTGTGATATGAAGGTACTAGAGAGGATGCTGAAGAGGTTTATAGAACTTTGTTCCAGACCTTTCAACTCTGAAGTTTTACTGGAGATCACACGGTTGTTCTCTTTTCAAAGAAGATTGAACAAGAAACTTGATAAAGATGCATGGACTTCAAATGATTTAGATCACTCAGATCGAGGGTAACTATTCCTATAAACAGATGGCACTGATATTAAAATCTGGGGTAGAAGGTGCTCAGGCAAATGAGGAGCACCTTTAGCCAGAGAAGGTGGAGAAGAATGATCCGAGGAATGAATGAGGAATGTTTGATGGCTCTGGGCCTGCACTTGCTGGAGTTCGGAAGATGAAGAGGGATCTTATCGAATATTGAGAGGCCTAGATCAGGGGTTCCCAACCTTTTTTCTGCCATGGACCCCTACCATTAACTGAGGGGTCTGTGGACCCCAAGTTGGGAACTGCTGGCTCGATAGAGTGAACACGAGAGGATGTTTCCTATAGTGGGAGAGCCTAGCACCAGGGGACACAGCCTCAGAATAGAGGGACGTCCTTTCACAAAGAGGTGAGGAGGAATTTCTTTAGCCAAGAGGTAGTAATTCTGTGGAATTCATTGCCACAGACAGCTGTGTAGGCCAAGTCATATGGTTTACTTAAAACAGAGGTTGTTAGGTTCTTGATCAGTAAGGGTGTCAAAGATTACAGGGAGAAGGCAGGAGAATAGGGTTGAGAGGGATAATAGATTAGCCATGATGGAATGGCAGAGCAGACTGAATGGGCTGAATAGCCTAATTCTGCGCTTATGGTCTTAAGATCTTTTGAACTTGTTCTTAGGGTCATAGAGTCAGAAAAGTACAGCACAAAAACAGGCCATTTGGCCCATCTAGTCTGTGCCAAACCATTTAAACTGTCTACTTCCATCAATCTGTACTAGGAGCATAGCCTTCCATACCCCTACCATCAATGTACCTATTCAAAATTCTCTTAAACGTTGAAATCGACGTTGCATACACCACTTGTGCTGGAACCTCATTCCACACTCTCATGACCCTCTGTTCCCCTCAGCTTTTCACCTCTCATCCTTACCCCATTACTTCTGTTATAGTTCTACCCAACCTCAGTGGAAAAAGCCTGTTTACATTTACCCTATCCATGCCCCTCATAATTTTGTATACTTCTATCAAATCTCCTCTCAATCTTTTACATTCCAAGGAATAACTCCTAATCTATTCAACTTTTCCTTATAACTCAGGTCTTCCAGACCCGGCAACATCCTTGTAAAGTTTCTCTGTTCTCTTTGATCCTTATTTACTTCTTTCCTGTAGGCAGATGACCAAAACTGCACACGATGCTCCAAATTAGGCCTACCAATATCTTATACAAATTCAATATAACAGCACATCTCCTGTACTCAATGATTTGATTTATGAAGGTCAATGTGCCAAAGGCCTTCTTTACGATCCTATCCACCTGTGACACCACTTTCAATGAATAATGGACCCGTATACCCAGGTCCCTTTGTTCTACTGCACTCCTTAGTGCCCTAGCATTCACTGTGTAAGGCTTACCCTGGTTGATCCTACCAAAGTGCAATACCTCACACATGTCTACATTAAATTGCATCTGCCATTTTTCAGCCCATATTTCCAGCTGGTACAGCTCCTGCTGCAAGCCAAGGTAGTCTTCCTTGCTGTCCACTACACCCCCAGTCTTGGTATCATCTGCAAATTTGCAGATCCAGTTTACCACATTATCATCCAGCCTTGTTCTTGTTGAATGAAATGTGTCTCACGAAACCAGTGTTGCAGTTAAGGTAAATAAGATATTTTATGTTTGCAAATTCTGATTTACAGGTAAAGCTAAGACTCCCAGCTCAGTCTGGAATTGTCTGTTCAAGCAGTCACCTTCCTTTTTATAGAGGCATGGAAGTCAACTCAGACTTTAGATCGGTGTGCAGGTGTTGCCTGGTCACAATAATGCTGATTCAAAACAAAACATTGCTTATGTTGGCAAAACAAGAAATGTATACAAGCTGGAAATAGTCAGCAAATCAGGCAGACTTTACAGAAAGAAAGAATGAGTCAGCACCTCTCTTTCTGACGTCTGGTCATTTACTTAAGATACTTAACTCGACCTCTCTCTGTATAGTCAATGTATGAATTGCTAAATGGATTTTATATTATATCAAGCAACTATTTGTTAATTGAGGGAAGATTGACCGGAGGGGCTAAATGTAGCTAGATTAGAATTATTACCCTCCACATAAATTGGTGGACCCCATTGTCATATATAGACTGGGGCATTATACTTTAATGGATTGTTTTCCACACTTTACTTTGGATATGTTCTGTATGTGCTAGAAGAGCTATTGCAACATTGCTCAGTCATGATCTCTGGTCCATATTTGTGTGCTCTCCTAGGAAATGCAGGATTGGAGTCTCTATATTTTAACATTTCTGTTAGGCAAACCTGCCAATGCATCAAACATTCCATATTGCTTGGCCAACGGCCTTGTTCTGCTGCCTGCCACATCAAAGTCCACTGGAGCAGAAGTTGTGTGCAATCCCACGCTCTAGGAAACTGGCAACCTTAGCTACTCTTTCCTCAAGTCATTCTCTTCACAAAATGTCAGCTGGTGGATGTAAGTCAACTAGAGTGATAGAGTACCTTCTTCTTCGCTTTCTTGCTGACCTCCCCCTTCGACCCTGCATACAAGAACTCGAACTACCTGAAAGAAGATGGGTACATGGGTGGGGTTATGGTCAAGAAATGATAAGAAACCCATGTTTAAACCATCTGCAGTAAGTAAATCAGAAGAAATAGTGGGTTGAGTGGGAACTAGGATGCTCATGAGGATGAATAAATCAGACCCTATGCATTGGCCATGCGTCTTTCCACCTTGCCAATGACTGTTGAGTTGGAAGTCAGGCTGGTGTCTCTTCAGTGCTTTCAAGCAGTCTCTAATGCCCTGTAGGTTGACGTCTGGCACTGCATGAAGTCTTACTGCACCTCCCATTTAAGGGACTAAAGCATGGCTTTAACTTGTACCAGACAGCTGCAAATGGTTTGAGATCTTGATTATGGTTTAAACTTAGCAAAAAAACCTTCAGGTCCAAAATCAAAAACAGGAAACGGTGGAAGCACTCAGCAGGTCACTGATGTTGTTTATCTGCTGAGTGCTTCCAGCATTTTCTAAATTTGTAACAATACAATTGGCATTAAGATCATGTTAATGAGGTCACAGCAAGAAATTTGTATGTCCTCACCAAATCATACAGGCATTCCATGCATATCGATCTCTAACATCTCCTAGCTATGGTGAAATATTTTTAACCTAATATCTTTATTGTGACTTCTCTCTGAAAATGTTGCCTGCCCTGCAGAATATTTCCAGGTATTTTCTTTTTATTTCAGGTTCTCAGTGAAAGCTTTTTGCCGTTTTCACACATCTGAGTGGGGAATCCTGATATTTAGCAAAAACGATTCCTAAAATAACAAGGGAAGTAAAATCGGCCCTTCTTTTGATATGGTGTTTCATGATATTCAAGGGAATTTAAGATTGCATTACTAAACATAGTATATTGGTTTGATTTCTTCTGGACCAAGAAAAGCTTTAACTTGCAATAACATTCTTTGCAGTGGTTACTCTGATTAGCTATTTGTGTTTGGCATTCAATTGAACAGGATTCCCAGAAAATTGACATAGTTTTTCAAACTCCATTAATATAATCAAGATTACAGTAATTTTAAAATTTATCATTAATACGCATTACTTCATTTTAGTCGCTCTGCACCTTGGGATATTAACACTTTGATCAATGAAAATAGGGCATTATCTCTGATTCCTAAAAAAAACTGACTTTAGTTGACTGTTCAGTGAGACTCTACGCGATAGAGTACGATAAGACTGGTATCATTTGGAAATAACAGATAAATGATTGTAGCATCTGACTTCTATAAAACTTCCAGAAAGGCTACAATTTCTGTAATAAATACCTTGTGTTTGCTACATTGTGAAGCAGAAAGTGACATGTCTACATTTATACTTAACTATAGTGTTAGCAAATAACAAGCAGCAGTGACCTGGCTAAAAGAGACTCAAATCACAAATAAGGCTGCTACTTTTAAATTTGATCTTCCAAGCTTCTGAATTGGGTATCATTTAGTGTTCAAAATGATGCCTTCAGAAACAGGCAGCACAACATCTGTTTACAACTTTTCAGAAATAATTTCCTACATCAGCATCTTCTTGCCTAATATTATCACCCTATCCTTCCTTGGCACTAAGAATTTTTTTTTCGGGCTGTTTCTGCTCCTCTGTGACTACTCATTTTTTTTTATCACCAAATTAGTATGTTGTGTAGAATTATGGTTGTTGCATGGGTTTCCTCACATGATTTGATGTTCATGATCTCTGTTTTACCAAAGGAGCAGATTCCCTTGTTTTTATTTTAAGGAACAGATTCTACAAATGGTTTGCTAGACTTCAAGGAATTGAGAAATACAATAGCATGGTCTTCTTTATTGTCCTGCTATTGTAGTTCAGTAATAATTCAGTAGGTCAGGGTCTCAGCTTGAAACGTCGGCTGTCTATTCATTTCTATAGATGCTGCCTGACCTGCTGTGTTCCTCCAGCTCTTTGTGTGTATTGCGCTGGATTTCCAACATCGGCAGAATCTCTTGTGTTTATAATGAAGCTCAACACCTAATTATCAATATACTGTGTTGGTCCAAAAGGCATGGGCTTGATTTGAAATTGATTTTCAAAATCTAAGTTTTATCAGTTGCTTTGGTTCTTCACATTATCTATTTTGGACAAATTATTAATCTGCTTATTGCATAGAATTTAACAATAACCTTTGCCAAAATAGCAAAGGAAACCAATGAAATATGTTGACATGCTTATTACTAACAACACTCAGCACAAATTTATGTCCCTTAGAAACTTGGGAGACAGAATCGTCAAAGAGTGAAGAACATAAATTATAAATGGAAGATAAATGAGCTGATACCCTCAACCTGAAAGAGAGTCAGAAAAAAAACATGTAGATCATACATACAACTATCTCACCAAGTCATATTTTGTGATTTAACATCGAATCTGATCTGCCTGAAAAATTGCATTTTTTAATGGATTTGAGCAGGTAATCTGGGTTTTTTTTTGCAAAATAGCTTTGAAAATTTTACAGCTGTTTTGGTGTGCTATCTGAATATATTCTCCAATAACTCAATGATTTGTAGTAAAACATCAGAGGAAAAGGTGAAACTCATTAGGCACTTCTTGAGGGAGTAAACAATCTCTGTGTAACAATGGGCAACACTATTGTCACCAACTTTTTATAAGTTGATCTCCTATTTATTTAAAAAAAAATCTTTTGGATTCCGATCCACTTCTAAGGTGTTTGAAATGACATCACATTCTCAGGATTGCTCATGTATTCTCATTCATTGTACACCGTTGGAGAGCAATTCTGTGACAAGTCCTTTAATGGCATTTGCTAACTTAGAAGAGCAAACATTTAACCCCTTTAACTGTGCTCCTACTGGTCTACAACCTGTCAGAAAGAGCAGGGACAATTTAAAACCTCAAAACCCAAAATGCCCAACATACTGCTGCCTCTTTACAATATTACCTGTGGGGAACCAAAAGTTGCCAACAAACACTTTTTTTGTTAGTTTTGTTTTAAATGGTGCTGCTGACTGAGAATTAAAAGCCATCTGTTACATTATGCATGGCATTAATGCTTATGACATGTTTCTGGAGACTAGCGATTTGCCAATATACCACCACCTGTCAACTTTTCTCATGCAATGTGAATTTTGTTGCTGTCAGTCACATTTTCAGAATGATCTCATTATTTTCCTGCTCACCTTCCAAAAGTAATTGACTTCAGTTATAGAAGTGCCAGGCATCCGCCAGCATCTGCCAGGGAGATGTCATTATTTATGTGTAAGCCCGTTAATGAGTGCTAACGGGACATTTAAGCACATATTGGTTTTGATGGGGCGCCACAGTGACGTAGCGGTTCATGTGGTTCGGAGTGTCAGAGTTCAGAGTTCAAACCCAGCATCCTCTGCAAGGAGTCTCTGGATGTCCTCACCATGGAATGTGTGGGTTTTGTCCGGGTGCTCCAGTTTCCTTCCGTGTTCCACAGGGTAGGTTAATTGGTCATTGTCAATTTTTCCGTCATTAGGTTAGGGATAAATGAGAGTTGTTGGGGTTGCTGGGCAGTGTAGCTCAAAGGGCCAGAAGGGCTTATTCTGCACTGTATCTCTAGATAAATAAACAAACAAATAAAATATTCGTATCAAAACAAAGTTTGAAATTATCTACTGATTAATATTATATATTTTATATTGTATATTAGCACACTTCCAGTACCAACAGCAATCAAAAGCAGGCTGCTAGCTGAGTTCTCCCAATTTTACCCATAACTGCTCAGAACAGTTATGTAATTTTTACTGACAAGCTAGTGAGGATAAACTCAGTAACTGCAGATGAAGGATTGAATGGAGAGCCTTTCTGGGTGGGGATGCCAAGTAGATAACATTACTGATCACACAGTTCTTTCCTTATGTTTATGTGTTACAATTACATGGACCGTATAACCATATAATAATTACAGCACGGAAAGAGGCCATCTCGGCCCTTCTAGTCCGTACCGAACGCTTACTCTCACCTAGTCCCACCGACCTGCCCTCAGCACATAACCCTCCATTCCTTTCCTGTCCATATAGCTGTCCAATTTAACTTTAAATGACAATATCAAACCTGCCTCAACCACTTCTGCTGGAAGCTCGTTCCACACAACTACAACTCTCTGAGTAAAGAAGTTCCCCCTCACGTTCCCCCTAAACTTCTGTCCTTTATATGAAGAAAAAAAGGATGACAGGAGTGAAGGTAGGACCGATTAGAGATAAAGGTGGGAAGATGTGCCTGGAGGCTGTGGAAGTGAGCGAGGTCCTCAATGAATACTTCTCTTCGGTATTCAGCAATGAGAGGGAACTTGATGATGGTGAGGACAATATGAGTGAGGTTCATGTTCTGGAGCATGTTGATATTAAGGGAGAGGAGGTGTTGGAGTTGTTAAAATACATTAGGACAGATAAGTCCCCGGGGCCTGACAGAATATTCCCCAGGCTGCTCCACGAGGCGAGAGAAGAGATTGCTGAGCCTCTGGCTAGGATCTTTATGTCCTCGTTGTCCACGGGAATGGTACCGGAGGATTGGAGGGAGGTGAATGTTGTTCCCTTGATCAAAAAAGGTAGTAGGGATAGTCTGGGTAAATATAGACCAGTGAGCCTTACGTCTGTGGTGGGAAAGCTGTTGGAAAAGATTCTTAGAGATAGGATCTATAGGCATTTAGAGAATCATGGTCTGATCAGGGACAGTCAGCATGGCTTTGTGAAGGGCAGATCATGTCTAACAAGCCCGATAGAGTTCTTTGAGGAGGTGACCAGGCATATAGATGAGGGTAGTGCAGTGGATGTGATCTATATGGATTTTAGTAAGGCATTTGACAAGGTTCCACACGGTAGGCTTATTCAGAAAGTTAGAAGGCATGGGATCCAGGGAAGTTTGGCCAGGTGGATTCAGAATTGGTTTACCTGCAGAAGGCAGAGGGTGGTGGTGGAGGGAGTACATTCAGATTGGAGGATTGTGACTAGTGGTGTACCACAAGGATCTGTTCTGGGACCTCTACTTTTCTTGATTTTTATTAACGACCTGGATGTGGGGGTAGAAGGGTGGGTTGGCAAGTTTGCAGACGACACAAAGGTTGGTGGTGTTGTAGATAGTGTAGAGGATTGTCAAAGATTGCAGAGAGACATTGATAGGATGCAGAAGTGGACTGAGAAGTGGCAGATGGAGTTCAACCCGGAGAAGTGTGAGGTGGTACACTTTGGAAGGACAAACTCCAAGGCAGAGTACAAAGTAAATGGCAAGATACTTGGCAGTGTGGAGGAGCAGAGGGATCTCGGGGTACATGTCCATAGATCCCTGAAAGTTGCCTCACAGGTGGATAGGGTAGTTAAGAAAGCTTATGGGGTGTTAGCTTTCATAAGTCGAGGGATAGAGTTTAAGAGTCGCGATGTAATGATGCAGCTCTATAAAACTCTGGTTAGGCCACACTTGGGGTACTGTGTCCAGTTCTGGTCACCTCACTATAGGAAGGATGTGGAAGCATTGGAAAGGGTACAGAGGAGATTTACCAGGATGCTGCCTGGTTTAGAGAGTATGCATTATGATCAGAGATTAAGGGAGCTAGGATTTTGGAGAGAAGGAGGATGAGAGGAGACGTGATAGAGGTGTACAAGATAATAAGAGGAATAGATAGAGTGGATAGCCAGCGCCTCTTCCCCAGGGCACCACTGCTCAATACAAGAGGACATAGCTTTAAGGTAAGGGGTGGGAAGTTCAAGGGGGATATTAAAGGAAGGTTTTTCACTCAGAGAGTGGTTGGTGCGTGGAATGCACTGCCTGACTCAGTGGTGGAGGCAGATACACTAATGAAGTTTAAGAGACTTCTAGACAGGTATATGGAGGAATCTAAGGTGGGGGCTTATATGGGAAGCAGGGTTTGAGGGTCGGCACAACATTGTGGGCCGAAGGGCCTGTACTGTGCTGTACTATTCTATGTTCTATGTTCTATGTTAACTCTCAACTCATGTCCTCTTGTTTGAATCTCCCCTACTATCAATGGAAAAAGCCTATCCACGTCAACTCTATCAATCCCCCTCATAATTTTAAATACCTCTATCATGTCCCCCCTCAACCTTCTACGCTCCAAAGAATAAAGACCCAACTTGTTCAACCTTTCTCTGTAACTTAGGAGATGAAACCCAGCTAACGTTCTGGTAAATCTTCTCTGTACTCTCTCTATATTGTTGACATCCTTCCTATAATTCGGTGACCAGAACTGTGCACAATACTCCAAATTTGGCCTTACCAATGCCTTGTACTATTTTAACATTACATCCCAACTCCTATACTCAATGCTCTGATTTATAAAGGCCAGCATACCAAAAGCTTTCTTCACCCCCCTATCCATATGAGATTTCACCTTCAGGGAACTATGCACCATTATTCCTCAATCCCTCTGTTCTATTGCATTCTTCAATGCCCTACCATTTATCATGTATGTCCTATTTTGATTAGTCCTACAAAAATGTAGCACCTCATATTTATCAACATATAAACTCCATCTGCCATCTTTCAGCCCACTCTTCAAACTGGCCTAAATCTCTCTGCGAGCTTTGAAAACCTACTTCATCATCCACAACTCTGCCTATCTTAGTATCATCTGCATACTTACTAATCCAATTTACCACCCCATCATCCAGATCATTAATGTATATGACAAGCAACACTGGATCCTGTACAGATCCCTGAGGCACACCACTAGTCACTGGCCTCCAATCTGACAAACAGTTATCCACCACTGTTTCCTGGTGTCTCCCATCCAGTCACGGCTGAATCCATTTTACTACTTCAGTGTTAATACCTAACGATTGAACCTTCCTAACTAACCTTCCATGTGGAACCTTGTCAAAGGCCTTACTGAAGTCCATATAGACAACATCCACCGCTTTACCCTCATCGACTTTCTTAGTAACCTCTTCAAAAAATTCAATAAGGTTTGTCAAACATGACCTTCCATGCACAAATCCATGTTGACTGTTCCTAATCGGACCCTGTCTATCCAGATAATTATATATACCATCTCTAAGACTACTTTCCATCAATTTACCCACCATTGACATCAAACTCACAGGCTGATAATTGCTAGGTTTACTCTTAGAATACTTTTTAAACAATGGAACAACATGAGCAATACACCAATCCTCCGGCACTATTCCCATTTCTAATAACATTTGAAATATCTCTTTCAGAGCCCCTGCTATTTCTACATTAACTTCCCTCAAGGTCCTAGGGAATATCCTGTCAGGACCCGGAGACTCATCCACTTTTATATTCCTTAAAAGCGCCAGTACTTCCTCTTCTTTAATCATCATAGTTTCCATAACTTCCCTACCTGTTTCCCTTACCTTACACAATTCAATATCTTTCTCCTTAGTGAATACCAAAGAAAAGAAATTGTTCAAAATCTCCCCCATCTCTTTTGGCTCCACACATAGCTGTCCATTCTGATTCTCTAAGGGACCAATTTTATCCCTCACTATCCTTTTGCTGTTAATATAACTGTAGAAACCCTTTGGATTTATTTTCACCTTACTTGCCAAAGCAACCTCGTATCTTCTTTTAGCTTTTCTAACTTCTTTCTTAAGATTCTTTTTACATTCTTTATATTCCTCGAGCACCTCATTTACTCCATGCTGCCTATATTTATTGTAGATATCTCTCTTTTTCCAAACCAAGTTTCCAATATCCCTTGGAATATCCCAAATCCAATATAACTACTGAGTATATGTTTGTGGTCTTCTGCTGCTATAGCCCATCCACTTCAAATTTCAACGTACTGTGTGTTCAGAGATGCTTTTCTGGAGACCACTGTTGTAACATACACAAAATGTTGGAGGAACTCAGCAGGCCAGAAAGCATGGACCTTGAGATTGGGTATTTAACCATGAACTCAGAGCAACACAGAAGTCTATCAAAAATATGACCCACCCTATCTTTTTGGGATCCTTACCATGAGTTCATCATTCTGGCCAGATATTCATTCAATTGACCCCAAATGATAGATATCTGCAACAATTGATCAAGAAATGTACAAAATGTAAATGAGTTGGTCTCTACTGAAATTGTATGGCTACAAAACAAACTGCATGTATGGAAGGTCCAAGCATGTGCCAAAAATACATTGATATCTTGGGTTATCAGCTTAATTATACAGCTTATACATAAAGATGAGAAAATGGCAGCAGAAGTGGGCCACAGATCTCTCAAGACTGCTCAGCCATTCCATATCATCATGGCTGATCCATACTGGCCTTAACTTATGTGCAAGTTCCACTCAATTCCTTAATTTTTCAAATATTTATCTTCTTCCACCTTAAATATATGTAATAATCTGGCCACTAACTTCCAGGGCAAAGAGTTCCAAACATTTACTATCCTCTGAGCAATGAAAAGTTTTAAATGACCAACTCTTTATTTTGTAGCCATGCCCCCTTGTGAATTGCATAATGTCAACGCTTCTGCTATTAAGCTCCATTTGCCAAGTTTTAAACCAGCCACTAACTATTTATGCACTGTTGCAAAAGCACAATGTCCTCATCACAACGTGCTTTTCACCTATTTTGTCTCATCAGCAAACTTGAAACCTTACATACATACCCCCCTTCTCTATTCCCCATCCCTTTCCCCCCTCACCTCATCTCCTTACCTGCCCATCGTGCCCCTCTGGCGCTCCTCCCCTTTTTCTTTCTTCCACAGCATTCTGTCCTCTCCAATTAGATTCCCCCGTCTCCAGCCCTGCACCTCTTTCACCAATCAACTTCCCAACTCTTTCCTTCACCCCTCCCTCCTTCCTCCTGGTTTCACCTAACACCATGTGTTTC
Source organism: Mobula hypostoma (assembly GCF_963921235.1). Classification (NCBI taxonomy): domain Eukaryota; kingdom Metazoa; phylum Chordata; class Chondrichthyes; order Myliobatiformes; family Myliobatidae; genus Mobula; species Mobula hypostoma. The sequence continues at coordinate 49,018,157 of NC_086100.1, forward strand.
TTGCTCCCTTCCCCCGTCCTCTAACTCTGACTCCTCATCTTTTCTTCTCCAGTCCTGCTGAAGGGCCTCGGTCCAAAATGTTGACTGTACTCTTTTTATCATCGATGCTGTCTGGCCTGCTGATTTCCTTCAGCATTTTGTGTGTGTTACTTGGATTTCCAGCACCTGCAGCTTCTCACAAACAAGAGAAAATCTGCAGATGCTAAGAATCCAAGCAATACACAAAATGGTGGAGGAACTCAGCAGGCCAGGCAGCATCTATGGAAAAGAGTACAGTCGACATTTCGAGCCGAGATCCTTCAGCAGGACACGACTGTACTCTTTTTTGCAGATTTTCACTTGTTTATACATCATTGGACACATACCCTCCTCGAGGTCACTAATGTAAACAGCAAACAACTAAAGCAGGCCGAGAAACAATCGCAAGGAACAGTTGACATTTCGAGCCAAGACCCTTCATCAGGACCTGTCAGAGTTTAATTCTTTCCATAGATTCTGCCAGACCTGCTGAGTTCCTCCAGCACCAGGGGGACAGTGCTGCCAGAGCTCACCGGAGCGCCACTCCAGCACCTCTGTAAAAATAATTCAAAGTAAACAAGCGGGGAATTTAACAGCAGCCGCATATTAAATAGAGGGAATTTTACAGAAGCGGGGGTTAGGGAGAGGGGGTGGTGGCCGGTGGGGAAAATACCACTAATAACATTAGGATATTTGATCGTTTTTGGTGAAATCCTGGAGCTGTGACTGTTTTGTGCAATTCCTCCTCGCTCGACCCGTTGTCCCAGCATTCCCTGCTGTAGCCTCCCGCCATTTCACAGATCCTCAGTCTCTCTCCAGCACTCATTGTTTGAGCATTGTTCACTGAGAAAATAAAAATCTTGGATCTTTTGAAAAGTGACATGTCGCTTGCCGAAGTGGGTCGTAAGGTCGGTAAGAATGAATCGAGCATTCGCACAATAAAGCAGAAAGAAGCTGAAATTCATGGCAGTGTTAGTGCTACCCCTACAACGGCAAAAATGGTCTCTCTGGTTCGTGATAAAGTGCTTGGAAAGATTGAGAAAGCATTAAGTGTGTGGCTGGAGAACATGTCACAGAAGCATATCCCTGTTGATGGTAAAATTATGGGTGAAAAAGCACTTAGCCTCTGTGAGCACTACTGTGAGGGGGTTGAGGAGAGCGAGAGGAAGGAGTTTAAGGCCAGTAAGGGATGGCTGGCTAGCTATGTAAAGCCTCAAGAACTTAAACATCATGGGAGAATCGGCTGGCAGATGTACTAAGTATCCTAATATGGAGCCCATCAAAGTACATGCTTGAAGTCTCTCAGAAAAAAATTGTTGATCACAAACTATCAGAAGCTCACACTGCTGCTCTAAGTGTTGAAAATATAGCTAGTCAAGATGCTGTTGGAAAATTATGTGAAATGAATGCTTCGCATCTAAAGGCAGCTTGTTCAATTTTTCGTTCTGCATGTTACTTAGCTCAGAATGACAGACCATACTCTGTTCACTTTGGCTTATTGGAACTTCAAAAAAAAATGGTATTGACATTGGAATTGGACTGCATTCCCGCACTAGTGCTACAGAGATAATTAATCACATAGCCATTAATATGAAAAAGAAACTTTGCCAGCATATCAAGAGATAAATGGCAAATTTTCTGTTCTCATTGATGAATCAACAAGCCTGAGCATTAAGACCACCCAAATAGTTTATTTGAAATTTGAAAGTGATAAGGAAGGTGATCCCCATTTTATGTTTTTAGATCTAATTGAACTGCAACTATTGCTAAGCATCTATTGAACTGTCTCAATAACCATGGGTTTGATGACTCTTACTCGAAACAAAATCTTGTAGCATTTGCTAGTGATGGGGCGAGTGTAATGCTTGGTGTCAAATATGGTGTTGCTACACTTCTCAAGGAACATTACCCTGATGTGATAATTTGGCACTGTCTTAATCACAGATTAGAACTTGCAGTAGGTGATTCGGTGAGAGAAGTTCATGGAATAAATCATTTTCAATCATTTATGGACAAATTGTACTCCGTTTACAGTAGATCACCTCTAAATCAAAAGGAACTGTCTGAATGTGCCTCTCAACTAGAACAACAAATTTGCAAAATAGGCCATGTTCTGGGCACCAGTTGGGTAGCTAGCTCGTTTCGAACAGTTTCAGCAGTGTGGCAAAATTATGAAGCACTGTGTTTTCATTTTGAAAAAGCATTGAAGGATGAAACAAGATCTCGGAGTGACAGAAAAACATGAAGGTCTGTTGAAAAGACTCTCTTCAGAGCAGTTTCTATTGGACTTAGCTGTAATGTATGACATGTTGCATGAACTTGGTTTACTGTCAGAGTGTTTACAGAAACGCACTTCTACGATTGTTTATGCAGACAAACTGATCCAACGGAGCATAAGATCACTGCACGGACTGAAGGAGCAACCTGGCACAAAAACTCTAAAAGATCAAGAGGCAGTTGAAAAGGGGAAGTTTGGAGAAATTACCTTAACAAGTGACAACAAAATTTTCTCCCATTAATTATCAACAATTTCTAACTAGTCTTATAAAGAATTTGCAGCACTGTATGTTCACGGCAACATCTTTAAAAGGTTCTCAAACTTCTGAACCTCAAAGTATGTATAAATCCCTGCTAAATGAAATGTGTGTCCTTGATAAAGATAACTGGCCTGCTGAAATACCACCTAATTATGGAGGAGCTGCAGTATCATCTCTCTGTAAGAGGTTTAAGCTTTTTTCTTCCTCTGCAATAAATGCCTTCAGAGATTATGTGAAGGATTGTGGACGCCGCATCCCCCATGATTTACGCCCATTACTGAGCTGTTCACAAGTTATTCCTATTAGTACTGCTAAGTGTGAGAGAGGATTCAGTCACATGAACTTGATAATGTCAACAACACGCTCAAGAATTCTTGTAAGTCATGCATCATCACTTAGGTTTGTTAAACTACACGGACCTCCTCTAGTTCAGTGGAATCCTGAGCCATATGTCACATCTTGGCTGCGATACCACAGATCAGCAAATGACACCAGGACAAGAGTTGCTTCAGACCCCGGAACACATATTACGCCTGACCCTTTGTGGAAATTATTGTGAAGATTCTCATTGGTGGCATTTGGTAAGTAGGTAATTACTTTTAAATTGGTAAAATACATGATTGCTGTCTTTTTCTTTACTTGATTGATAATTATATTTTATGATAATTAGTGAGTGCAACCATGTGATACTTTGTCATATTATTAAATTAAGTATTATACGTTTTATTGTTATGTAGTGATAGGCTATAACCTTGTTAATGTCTTAACTATCTCTATATTTCTGTGGAGCTCTGTAATTCTTATATTTTTTTCATCTTGGTTTAGTGCTTGACGTTATAAGAAGCCCTATTCATATATATATGTCACACCCAATTTGTGTACCTGCTCTTTGCATGAATGGGGCAAGGAAATTGCCCAGTACATGAAATGATCAGGTACACAAATTGGGTGTGACGTATATAGAGAGAGGATATAGGAAATGGCAAGCATTTTGTCAGCTCTGGCACCTAAAAAGTTAGTACTGCACCCCTGTCCAGCACTTTGTATGTGTTACTCATGCATCAAATGCTGTCACCTTAATTCCGCCTTTCACCATCCCCAGGATTGCTTCCACCATTCAACAAGTTTTCCTTTTCACCACTGCTCTGTTGTACATACACTGCTCTGTCTCCCTGAGTTTTCATTCCTTATGACATAGCAGGCCATTTGGCGCACAATGTCTATTCTGGCTCTGTTTTCATATTGACCTGCTTGTTTTCCTGTAAAGTACTTCCTCACACATGCCCGTTAACTACAATCCATGAACCAAGGGAGGAAAAGGCAGCTGGTGCAACAGAAGTGATTCTTCCACCGAGCAGCAACACGGTAGAGCAGCCAATCCTTCCTCTGCTCAGAAAGACTTCTGAATGCAGAAGAAAACTGGAGCATGAGGGGAAACCTTCAAGCTCACAGGAAGAACATTAGAGCTCCGCACAGACATCACTGGAGCCTCGAGAAAGCTGGGCTACCTACAGCACTGTTGCACAGTATTTGATGATGCCTCCGGTAAAATAGAAACTCAGTTGAATTTTGGTGTTCTGTCCCATCCTCCCCTTTCCACCCAACCAGTAGCTAACTCCATGATGCTTTGATGATCTTTACAGAGACCTGACCCATCTTGGCCTGTCCCCAAATGATGTAGCAAGACTGTCTTTGCCTCACTCTTACCTACTTGAGCACCCCACAGTTTTGATATAATTTTTTTTCCTGTGAGTGCCTTTGCTATACAACAAAACTGAGAAGTGTTTAATTATACATCCTGTAACACTCAACCCTTGACCTTTCGAAATCTCCATCACTTTTCCCACCATCTCCACCTCCCCATTATTTCATCCCTTGTAACCACTGTCCTTCAACTACAATTCTCCTTTTGTGTCCCATAGAACCTCTACTTTTTCTGTTATTTTTCCCTAAAATCCCAGCAGTCTCTATTATTCATCCATCTGTTTTCACCTTCCACTTCCTTATCTCACCGCCCCCCCACCCCGCATTCCTGCAATTGGTCCTCTTCCTTCCGTCACCTTGCTTGACCTGAAACCTACACTTGACCTTGACTCTACTTCAGCAGAACTGTAGGAGGTCATCTCAGAAGCAAACAACAGGGTAAATATTGAGGTGCAGAACTGTGAAATTGAAAAAAGAAAATGTTGCTAATTGTTGATATCCCCCAGTATGAGAGGGAATCAAAAGTTATTCTATCAAGTAACCTTGGGTATAATGCTGAGCTTTCATTAATTCTTCCAGCAATCCATTCAATTTGGTATTGGAATTGATATGCTGGTTTCTCTAAGATGCGCATTGTCAAATAATTATGCGTTTGATTAATCACCCTGTAGCATTTAGTGTAACTCTGATGCTCATTGCGCACTCTTTAACTTTTCAAGCTTTTATTGTGATAACCTCTTCAATAAATTATGTCAGTTTAATTAAATAAATGATCCTTTTCAGCTATGTAATGTACTTCTTGTTTTAAAATGCCTTCATTGATAAACTAGAGAGAATGAATTAAGTAGATTTTTGGAGTTGACTTGTGATGTTTCTAAATGATTTGGATCATAATTGATGAGGTAAGGCCAGTTTCATTATGATTAATGGTTGCAAAGGGACCAAAGTGAAATGAGGTTAAAAACACAGTTTCAATCTAGTTTGTAGTATAACAAAACTACCTGTAATTCAGGTTAAGCAGCTCCAAATGAGCAGTTTTAATGTTTTATTCCTTGTTGGTTCTAGAAGAAGAATGATGCAAAATGACCGTGCGTTCTAAGTTTTTTTTTGGAGCATTGACTTCTATTACTCTGAGTTGTACGAAATCTAACCTTCAACTATTAGATGCCACAATAGGTACTAAAATTAATAGTTTCTGTCTTCCCTAGGTTTGATAAAGAGTCTCTGACCTGAACCGATAACTTTCTCTTTGCATATATGCTTCCTAACTTGCTGCCTGCTTTCAGCAGTTTTTAATCTAAAATTAATTGTTGTCATTCCTGAGGGATAGATATTTTTCACTGAAGCAGGTACATTTTTAAATGAAACCTTCAAACCTTTTTACAATTTGCCTTTCCTCACTTCTTTAAAATTAACTTGATAGCAATTTCATGGTCCATTATAAAATTAAATCTATTTTGTATATACATCATGAACGTAAAGCATTTCTGATTAACCTGACGTGATCCTGCATCCGAGGAATTCTTCAGATTACTTACCTGGTGTACACACATGAATTACAAATTCCACATAACAATGCTACAGATACAAATTTGGTTGAGTTTTTTGAACAGGCAATTAATGAGATCAGCATGGTAGATTTTGTGTACATGAACTTTAGCAAGGCCTTTGCCAACATCTGGCATGGTAGGCTAGGCTGGAAGGTTAGATCACATGAGATCCAGGGTGTATGAGCCACCTGGATGCAAAATTGGCATGATGGAAGGGGACAGAAAGTGGTAGTGAAGGGTTGTTAATCAGATTGCTGGCCCATGACTAGTTAGGTGCAACATGGATGGCTGCAGGGTTCATTGTTGTTTCATCTATATTGAAGATTTGGATGGCAGTGTTATTACCATGGTTAGTAAGCTGGAGGATGACACCAAAATCAATGGCATTGTAGACAGTAAAAGTAGTTATCTAAGAGTACAAGAGGATCTAAATTAATTGGTGAAATGGGCCAAGCAATAGCAGATGGAAATTAACTCAAACGAGTGTAAGATGGTGCATTTTAGTAAATGAAAGTAGAGCAGGACTTACACTGTGAATGGCTAGGCTTCTGGAGAGTGTTGTAGAACAGAGAGATCAATCGGTACATAGTTCCCTGAAAGTGGCAGCACAAGTAGCCAGGTTGGTGAAGAAAGCATTTGCTACACTCGCCTTCATTAGTCAGGGCAGTGAGTGCAGAAGTTGGGAATGGCATGTGCGGCTGTACACACAGTTCATGTGGCCTGAAGAGCTACTTTTTAGGTCATAGGCTGGTCGGTGTGTGAAATGAACTGCCAGAGAAAGCTGTGCAGGCAGGCACAATTACAGTGTTTAAAAGACGTTTGGATGGAAGAGTTTTAGAGGATATAGGCAAAAGACAGGCAAACGGGACTAGCTCAGATAGACAATATGTCTGGCATGGATGAGTTGGGCTGAAGGGGCTGTTTCTATGCTGCAAAACACCATGACACCATCCAATCTTGTATATCCACAGAATGATAAGCAAAATCATTCCACCTTCTGTAGAGCACCCTGGCTATTATACTTAAAGTGGATGTTATCTTGTCCCCATTTTAGAAGTAGATAAACATGGGAATGTTACCAGGTCAATATTCTCCAAACCTTGTTTTGATTGAACTTTTCAAAAAGTAGCAACACATAAAATGTGGAAATAAATCCATATCAAGCACTGGCATAAATCTATGAACTTCATAATCTTCTTTGCAAATTCACGAAATTTAAACCTCTCTTCTATAAAATACAATATAATCTCTTCAACACATTTCAGTATTATTACAGCACATTTATTCTCTAATCTCTTGGGCAAATTACTTTTATGAAATGTTCATGGAAGTCCATTTGAGTCCATAAGAAAATGAATCAATCGAGTTTATTATCACTGGCATACATTGTGAAACTTGATAACTTAGCGGCAGCAGTACAATGAAATACATGATAATATAGACAAAATAAATAAGTAAATCAATTACAACAAGTATATTTTTTATTTATATATATATATATTAAATAGTTAAACTTAAAATAGTTCAAAAACAGAAATAATATAAATGAAAGTGAGAGTGTTCATGAGTTCAATGTCCATTTAGAAATTGGGTGGCAGAGGAGAAGAAGCTGTTCCTGAGTCGCTGAGGGTGTGCCTTTAGACTTCTGTACCTCCTTCCCAATGGTAGCAGTGAGAAAAGGGCATGTCCTGGGTGATGGGGATCCTTAATGATGGATGCCGCCTTCCTAAGGGGATCCGCTTCTTGAAGATGCCTTGGATACTGCAGAGTTAGGTAGCCAAGATGGAGCTGACTAATTTTACATCTTCTTGTAGCTTCTTTCAATCCTGTGCGGTAGCTTCCTCACTCCGCCCTTCCCACCCACCAGACAGTGATGCAGCTTGTCGGAATGCTCTCCATGGTACATCTGTAGAAGTTTTCCAGTGTTTTAAGTGACAAACAAAATCTCCTCAAACTCCTAATGAAATATAGCCACTGTCTTCCCTTCTTTATAGCTGCATTGGTATGTTGGAACTAGGTTAGATCCTCAGAGATCTTGGCACCCCTGGAACTTGTAACTGCTCACTCTCTCCACTTCTGATCCCTCTGCGAGGATTGGTTCGTGTTCCCTCGTCTTACCCTTCCTAAAGCCCACAGTCAGCTCCTTTGACTTGATGTTGAGTGCAAGTTTGTTGCTGCGATACCACTCAACTAGCTGGTATATCTCGCTCCTGTATGCCCTCCTAGGTGGTTGTATCATCAGCAAATGTATAGATGGCATTTGAGCTATACCTAGTCACACAGTCATGGATATAGAGAGAGTAGAGCAGTGAGCATCCCCAAAGTGCACCAGTTTGATCGTCAGCAAGGAGGAGGTTTTCTTAACAATCCACACAAATTGTGGTCTTCCGGTTAGGAAGTCAAGGATCCAATTGCAGAGGGAGGTAGAGTGGCCCAGGTTCTGTAGCTTATTGATCAAGACTGTGGGAATGATGATGTTAAACATTGAGCTATCGTCAATGAACAGCATCCTGACGTAGGTCTTTGTATTGTCCAGGTGATCTAAGGTCGTGTGAAGAGCCATTGAGATTGCGTCTGCTGTAGATCGTAGGCTGCAGTAGGCAATAGGCAAATAGCTGTGGGTCCAGGCCCTTGCTGAGGCAGGAGTTGATTCTAGCCATGACCAACCTCTGAATGCATTTCATCACTGTAGATGTGAGTGCTACTGGGAAATAGTCATTAAGGCAGCTCATACTGCTCTTCTTAGGCACCGGCATAGTTATTGCCCTTCTGAAGCAGGTGGGAATTCCAACCGTAGCAGTCAGAGGTTGAAAATGTCCTTGAATACTCCTTGTTTGGTACAGGTTAGAATTAAAGGACATGGTGCCGGAAGTGTCATTCAGCTCATTAGATCAATTCCTTTGAGGGATTTGCTGAAGCTCATTTTAGACATCACTCAAATAATAAAGAACCTATAGCATTGTAAATGATTCTCATTTATTAGTACCCTTAACTTACAGTATTTCACATTACTTCATAGAAACTGAAGAAAATCTGTTGATGCGCAAAAAAAGTTTGGGAATAATGACTTCTCAAAGTCTGAGATTGTAAAGAGCCATGGAGAGATGAGGCAGTAGAGTAATCCCTTCAATCCAATTTCCACGCTATAGCTTGCACTCGGGTATATGCTCATTACCGCAACCTGATCCTCCACTAGCCACCTACAAGGGGTCACTTCCCTGTCCAATAAACCTACCAACCAGCAAGTCTTTGGGATGAGAGAGGAAAATTGAACAGCAAAGTGAAAGCCGTATGGTTACATGTAAAACTTGTAAATACAATGCATGCCGTTCCAGAGATCAGGACGGAGCCTGAGCTGTAGGACAACTCCATTACCTGCAGTTCTATGTCAAATGTTTAATGCAGAACATTTCTTTCATTCTTCAGCAGGATTTTGCCCGAATTAATGGATTAATCATTAATATCAAATGTTATTGAGTGCATAGCTTGGATTAAGGGTTCATGATTTGGCTAAGGTCAGTGTATTGCAAAGAATTCTATAAATGCCTTGCTGTGCACATCTGGATTTCAGCTGCCGTCAAGATAATCTGGTCCATTTGTTAAATTAGTTCCATATTGCACAATCATCCTGGACAGGTACCATACAAGGACTCCTATTACATGAATGTGTTTTCTTGCTGCTGGCAGGTTCCATTGAAAGTAGGCCGTACAAAACGCATAAATGAGACTTTGAACATTCCACCTGTTCAGTCCTCCAATTTTGTCCAAAGAGAAAATCTATTTCTCTAAATGGAGCCCTACCTGCATGGTAGCCACTTCAGCTTTCACTGAAGTGTCCTATTGTAAAAGTGGACTGCAACATCCCTAGAGGTTGCCAAACTCAGAATCAGAATCAGAATAGATCCTCTCTCTGTCTTGCTCGGTGGAGCTTGGAGACGAACTTGCCCTCCACCAAACTGTGCCTCAGACTTCCCCTGCCGTCAGCACCTTCTGGTAGTGCAGGCTGGGTGTTTCATAATGTGCCAATCATTTTGGCTCACCAACTCAGATGATATGCCAATATCTGAGAGATGGTTTTGAAGGCGAAGTGAAACCCTCAGCATGATTGTTTCCAAATTCCAATTTCATTATTTTGCTAAGCTCATCAATTTTGTGTTGGAAATAAAGTTAAAATCTGATGTTAGATCCTTTTGAGAGTTATTTGGCAGCATCTTATTTCTGTGAAAACTGGACCATTCATTAGCTATTATTTCTAGTGAGTTGTTTTGTCCATGTAACAGCACTATCAGATGAGACTGTCAAACACAGACATAGAGTTTTGGTTTAATTTCATAAATTTGTTCTCTTTTTATAAATGATAATGAAATTACTTTAAGAGCTTGTTTCTATATTTCCATGTATAAAGATACAAGTATTAGACAAGCAGACCAGCAAATTTTCTTAAGAAACTATTCCTATGACTATGTCATGGTCCGGATCAGGGTCCTTTTAAATTTACTTTGTTTATGTTACGATCCGGACTGTTGACTCCCTGTTTCCCTTTGGTTCCCTGTTTACCCGTGTCCCTTGGCCTTGGTGATTGAAGGCAATTTACTCCCAGCTGAACTGGTAGTTTATAGTCTCCGGCTTTCAGCCGTTGGGCACGAGAGCATTTGCAAAGTCACCAAAGGTACGGCGTGCCAACGTCATCTGGCTGGAGCAAGCCTAGTCTCCGCCTGAAGCGAGTGCTGGTAATTCGCCTTTCCTCACCGGAGCAACCCTGTCAAGTTACCTCGCCAAAGTGAGCCTGCAAAGTTTCCTCAACGAGGTGGGTCTGTCTGTTAACCTGCCGGAGGGAATCAAGAACCGCTGTCTACTGTTCCCGGGCCGAGTCGAGAGCACGCCACTACCCGGAGGCTCCAAGTCAAGTCCTGGCTCCGGGGGCGTTCAAGTACCGAGTCAAGTCCTGTCCCTGGTGGCATCCAGGTTCCGAGTCAAGTCCCGACCCTGGCGGCAGCAAAGTTCCGAGTCAAGTCCTGGGCCTGGTGGTCTGTGATTCCTATCCTACCCCGCTGTCTGAATCTCTTCTCTGCCCCTCTCGCCTCTAGCCCTCGTCTGCAGCCCTCGCCTGCACCTCAGTCTAGTTCTAAAGAGCCAGAGCTAGATAGGTACTGTCTGGTGTTCTTTGGTGTTGGTCTTGTCTTGTCCTCGCCTCCGTGGGGTAAGTCAGGCCGTCTTGCCGTTGCCCCGTGGGGGGGTCATGTCTTGTCTTGTCTTGTCCTCGCCTCTATGGGGTAAGTCTGGCCATCATGCCATTGCCCCGCGGCGGGTCACGTCTTGTCTTGTCTTGTCATCGCCTCTGTGGGGTAAGTCAGGCCGTCTTGCCGTTGCCCCGTGGGGGTCATGTCTTGTCTTGTCTTGTCATCGCCTCTGTGGGGTAAGTCAGGCCATCTTGCCGTTGCCCCGTGGGGGTCATGTCTTGTCTTGTCTTGTCCTCGCCTCCGTGGGGTAAGTCTGGCTGTCTTGCCGTTGCTCCGCGGGGGTGGGGGGGGGTCATGTCTTGTCTTGTCCTCGCCTCCGTGGGGTAAGTCAGGCCGTCTTGCAGTTGCCCCATGGAGGGTCATGAGTCCCGGCCCTATGTCCTGTACCCAAGGAGGGGTCCCGGCTCTCTGTTCTGTGTGTGAGTCCCAGCCCTATGTCCTGTACCCAAGGAGGGGTCCCGACTCTGTGTTCTGTGTATGTGTCCATGGTTCCATGTACCTGCTCTCCCGAGACCGAGGCTCCGTTTTTCCATGTTCCTCCTCTCCCTAGCCCATGTCATGTCCATGCTTGGTTCTGGGGTCCGAGTCTGGGGCAAGACCCAGGTACTGGGTCCTTGCCCAGTCTCTGGTTCAGAGTCCATACCATACCCTCTTCATGTCGCCTCTAGTTTTGGGATCCAATTCCGAGTCCTAGCCCAGACCCTTGGTCCCAGCCTAGTTGTAGTCCTGAATCCTTGTCCAGTTCGCTATTCCTGCTCCTGCCTTGCTCTCCTGGTATCGAACAATAAACTAAATCTAATTAACCTCACAAGATGTGCCTTGCATTTGGGTCCACCCTTGCTCCCAATGCCCCCCTCCTTGTGACAGACTATCCTTCTTAAATCAGTGTCACAACTCATTGTGCCATAGCATATTAGATTTAAAAGAGATATTTTTCATTGGAATAGGAAGCTTCCAACTTATTGAAGGTAGAACAGTCAGTGTCCAGTTCAGCAAATTCCAAAGGAAAACTTACAGAAGATATACTTACAATGTGCATTTGGAATATCTTGAACAGAAAAAGAATTCAATGGAAATGGTTGGGTAACAATGAAAAAAAATTTTTGAAGAAAAATACCAATAAGAAAATAAGAACAAATTAACAAAAGGAAATATACTATTTTTCATTGATTTATGAAGTGTCTCCTCCTGTCACTTCATTCTGCATTTAATAAGATTTGTTGAGTGTTTTGTTTGTACAAGCTACTCCAGCACACCATACCATAGTGTATTTAATATTTGAGTATTATTGTAAATATGTTGTTTGATTAAGCATTCTTTGTTGCTTCCATTCTTCATAGTGTATCCCCATCTCTGTGTTTTTCTTTCATTTAGTTTTATGTTTTAGAGTTACAAATGACAGTATGAACAAAAGACGACTACCTACCCATTGAAGCACAGCAAGACGTTTGAGTTTTTAAAAGTGCATCACATTTATCTGTGGAAGCGTAAAAACTTTTTTTTTTGCAAGAGGAGAAAGGTGTCGAGCTAAAAAAGGGCAGAAATGGATGAAATTCATGGTTTAATAAACAATGAGTACCGTTTTATTATAATAATAAGTAAAGAGAAAGCCCAAATGGCTGTCTACATTGGAAAAATTAATGCACAACACGTATCTGGAATATTTATACTCAGCAAATTGAGCAGTATTTTAAAGCAAATGGAATAGCTGATGAAAAACGAGTGACAGTTTTGCTGAGTATAATCTGTGAAAAAGCATACAGTTTGCTTAGAAGTTTGACTGCTCCAACCAAGCCAGCCGAAATGAGCTTTTCTGTATTGTGAACGTAATGCAAGAAATGAAACTATTGTTGATTGCAAACACGTTAGGTTTCATAAGGCAGAAGAGTCCATTTCAACTTACCTGACAGAATTTAAGAAACTGTCTGAGGCTTGTTAGTTCAGTTATGGGCTTAATGATGTGTGGAGAGATCATTTAGTTTGCAGAATCACGCTAGAAATTATTCAAAAATGGCTCCTAATTGAAGTACAATTCACATTTAAAAGAGCAACTAAAATCACTGTATCAATGGAAACAGCAGACAGAGGCACAATTAGGTTGCAGTCAAGAGTGAAAGTGAGCATGAAAAAATTTGCAATATCTTAACAAAAACCTGCCTGGCCGAACAAATTCTGCTACCTTTATGGCAGGGGTTCACATACACCTGGCCAATGCAGCTTTGAATGCAAAACTTGCAGAAAGTGCAACAAATTAGAACACAAACAAAGAGCATGTCGAGCAGTCGAAAATAAATGGATTACATAGGGAAGAGTAGAAGATAAGAAGTTAAGTTGCAGTTTCAAACAGAGCAAAAATCTGGATGCTATTGATGAAAAATCCGATAATGCTGAGAGTGACACAGGACTGTGTAGCCATGAGATTTACAACGTGTAAACAAACTACAGACAAGCAATATGACACTAGAAGTGAAGGGCAGATTAATTAAAATGGAATTGGACACTGGCTGGACTGTTTCAGTCATTCCACAAAATGAGTTTGAATGGCATTTCAAAGATACTGAACAGAAGCCTGCAGATATCCAGAAATTCTACTGGAGAAAAGATAACTCCTGTAGGAATGACATTTGTAACAGTGAAATACAACAACCAACAATCCATATAGACTTAAATGTGGTTAAAAACAGGACTGCTAGCATTATGGTGACATCTTTGACTGAAACAACTACAACTTGATTAGCGATCCATCCACCATTTGCATGCCACATCCGCTGAAATACTCAACAGAAAGCGAATTAAGAAAGGTACTGAATAATGCCACAGCAGTGTTCAAGGATGATCTTGGAAAACTCAAACATATCAAGGGTAAAATTGTGTTAAATGAAAATGCCACTCCCAAGTTTTACAAAGCCCATCCAGTTCCTCACACCATCCATGATAAAGTAGCCAGTGAGTTTGATGGCATGGAGACTGAAGGAATTCTTTCCAAACACCAGTGGTCCCAGTGGCCAAGAAGAATAGGACTGTCAGGATCTGCGATGATTTTAAGGTCACCATCAATCCAGTACTGAAAGTAGATCAATACAATCTGCCCAGAATAGAGGATATTTTTGCAAACCTTTCTGGAGGGAAACACTTAAGCAAAATGGACTTAGCTGAGCCAACCTACATATGGAGATGGAAGAAAAGTACGAAGTGTTTCTCCCCATAAACATTCACAAAGGGCTTTATTGCTATAATAGTCTTATTTTTGGAGTAACATCTGCACCTGCACTCTGGCAAAAAGCTATGGAACAGGTGCTTTAAGGCTGCCCAGACACTTAGTGTTACCTGGACCATATCATTGTTACCGGTGAGAATGATAAGGATGTTGCAGGGGTCACCCCTTGTAATAATGATCAGGGAGACACAGAGAGAATCTATACTTACTAATAAGTACCTTTATTGTCTCAACACAAGAACACGTGAACTTAACACAACTAAATACTTGTGTGCACACCAGCTAAGTTTCCCTGACCTTCCATGAACAGTCAAAGAACAGAAAATATAATACCAGTTAAAAAGGTAACTGCTGCTGGCCACGTGCTCCTTGTACTCCCATTTCAAATCCCCTCGTATCCTTGGCACACCTCACGTCCATGATAGCTGGTCTCCTACAGAGTTACCGCTGCTAGCGCACTTGAAACATCTGCATTTATATTCATTTCTTACCAATTCAGATATTGCATTCCAGTGTCATTGGCTGTATGTCATGCGCCTGACCATTAACACCTTTTTATTGGCTCTGCTCCAGGTCAGAGTCCATTAATGCCCTCTTCCTAGCATATGACAATTGGTAATTTATGGCTCTTTGTTCTTAATTAGCAACCAGCTTGAATCACACAGACTAGACATAGACACCAACATTTGCAAATATGCAAGCTATGTCCAACAAATAACTTACTATTTGGCAATTATCTCCAGTTTGGCAGATTACCTGAGGCATCGTTGTGTCTACTTTAAAACACTGATCAAGCCAAGCAACTTTAGCTCACGAAATGGAGTCTCTTCACAAATGGTAGTCTCTATCTCCTCTCTCGCGGCAAGATCAAAGGCAATTGGTCTGTCTGCTTTCACTCTCTTTGATTCATTCAAATTCATTGATTTGTGGACTGTAGTTCTTTCTGGCCAACAAGGAACATCTCCGAAGCCTCAAGACAGTGTTAAAAAGATTAGAGGATTATGTGCTCAGAGCATGATGCAACAAGTATGAATTCTTTAAACCAAGCATCACTTACTGTGGTCACACCATTGATGTAAAAGGTTACAAAGGTGTGTTGAGAAAACTCCAGCAGCGGTAGATGAACCAAGGCCGAAGGATGTGTCACAGTTGCATTTTTTTTTAGGATTTGTCAATTACTATAACAGGTTCCTGCCAAACCTGGCTCTATCCCTTGAACTCATGCCTATAGATCGGGAAGAAATGGCAACGGGCAATGTGAGACCAAGGAAATGGTGACGTCAGGCACTGTAATCACACATTATGATCCACACCATCTAGTAAAGCCTACCCATGATGACTTGCCTTACAGTATAGGAGCAGTCATGCCACATGTTATGAATGGTGGAAATGAACGCCCTATAGCCTTTACATCACATTCCTTTACTACTGCAGAGAAAAATTACGCATAGATTGACAGAGAGGTCTTGAGTCTGATTTGGGGTGTAAAACATTTCCACCATTACCTGTATGGGAGAGAGTTTACCCTCATTACTGATCATCAACCACTGGTATCCACTTCCAATCCACAGGAGGGTATTCCACTAACAGCAGCGGCACAAATGCAGAGATGCACTCTTTTTCTTGAAGATTCAATTACAAGATCAAATTCAAGAGGACAACTAATCACGGAAATACTAATGGATTGTTCGGTTTACCCTTGGAAAAAGAAATAGCTGAATAATTTACAAAAAAACGACACTCCTCTCAACATACTCTCTCTAATACAAATCAAAAGTCTCTCTAAGATGATTAAAAGGGAAACCAGAAAAGACCTCACTTATATCTCAGGTCTACATGGCAATCAAAATGGCTGGAATTTGAGACAGAAATACCCTTTTCCCCATGTTTACCAGCACCAGGATGAACTTGCCCTTGACGGAGGATGCCTTATGTGGAGGTTGAGAGTTGTTGTACCATCCATAAGACCATAAGACAAAGGAGCAGAAGTCAGCTATTCGGCCCATCGTGTCTGCTCCGCCATTTTATCATGAGCTGATCCATTCTCCCATTTAGTCCCACTCCCCTGCCTTCTCACCATAACCTTTGATGCCCTGGCTACTCAGATACCTATCAATCTCTGCCTTAAATACACCCAATGACTTGGCCTCCGCTGCCGCCTGTGGCAAAAAATTCCATAGATTCACCATCCTCTGGCTAAAAAAATTTCCTCGCATCTCTGTTCTGAATGGGCGCCCTTCAATCCTTAAGTCATACCCTCTCATACTTGACTCTCCCACCATGGGAAACAATTTTGCCACATCCACTCTGTCCAAGCCTTTCAACATTCAAAATGTTTCTATGAGGTCCCCCCTCATTCTTCTAAACTCCAAGGAATACAGTCCAAGAGCGGGCAAACGTTCCTCATATGTTAACCCTCTCATTCCCAGAATCATTCTGGTGAATCTTCTCTGAACCCTCTCCAAAGTCAGCACATCCTTTCTTAAATAAGGAGCCCAAAACTGCCCACAGTACTCCAAGTGAGGTCTCACCAGTGACTTACAGAGCCTCAACATCATATCCCTGCCCCTATACTCCATTCCTCTAGAAATGAATGCCAACATTGCATTCGCCTTTTTCACCACTGACTCAACTTGGAGGTTAACCTTAAGGGTATCCTACACAAGGACTCCCAAGTCCCATTGCATCTCAGAATTTTGAATTCTCTCCCCATTTAAATAATAGTCTGCCCGTTTATTTCTTCTGCCAAAGTACATAACTGTACACTTCCCAACATTGTACTTCATTTGCCACTTCTTTGCCCATTCTCCCAATCTATCCAAGTCTCTCTGCAGACTCTCTGTTTCCTCAGCACCACCGGCCCTTCCACCTATCTTTGTATCATTAGCAAACTTGGCCACAAAACCATCTATTCCATAATCCAAATTGTTGATATACAACGTAAAAAGAAGCGGCCCCAACATGGACCCCTGTGGAACACCACTGGTAACCGGCAGCCAACCAGAATAGGATCCCTTTATTCCCACTTTCTGTTTCCTGCCAATCAGCCAATGCTCAATCCACGTGTGTCACTTTCCCGTAATTCCATGGTCTCTTATCTTGATAAGCAGCCTCATGTGTGGCACCTTGTTAAAGGCTTTCTGAAAATCCAAATATACAACATCCACTGCATCTCCCTTGTCTAGCCTACTTGTAATTTCCTCAAAAAATTGGAATCGGTTT
Source organism: Mobula hypostoma (assembly GCF_963921235.1). Lineage (NCBI taxonomy): Eukaryota > Metazoa > Chordata > Chondrichthyes > Myliobatiformes > Myliobatidae > Mobula > Mobula hypostoma. Next base: position 49,035,645 of record NC_086100.1, read on the forward strand.
GTCAGGCAGGATTTTCCTTTAAGGAATCCATGCTGAGTTCTGCCTATCTTGTCATATGCCTTCAGGTACTCCGTAACCTCATCCTTGACAATCAACTCCAACAACTTCCCAACCACCGATGTCAAGCTAACAGGTCTATAGTTTCCTTTTTGCTTCCTTGCCCCCTTCTTAAATAGTGGAGTGACATTTGCAATCTTCCAGTCCTCTGGAACCATGCCAGAATCTATTGACTTTTGAAAGATCTTTGCTAATGCCTCTGCAATCTCCACAGCCACTTCCTTCAGAACGCGAGGGTGCACTCCATCTGGTCCTGGAGATTTATCTACCTTTAGAATATTCAGCTTCCTGAGTACTTTCTCTGTCGTAATTGTGGCTGCGCACACTTCTCTTCCCTGCCACCCTTCAGTGTCCGGTATACTGCTGATGTCTTCCTCAGTAAAGACTGACACAAAATACTCATTCAGTTCCTCTACCATCCCCTTATCTCCCATTACAATTTCTACAACATCATTTTCTATCAGTCCTATATCTAGTCTCATCTGTCTTTTACTCTATTTATATACTTGAAAAAGCTTTTAGTATCCTCTTTGATATTATTTGCTAGTTTAGTTTCATAAATCATCTTTTCCCTCTTAATGACCTTCTTAGTTTCTTTCTGTAAGCTTTTAAAAACTTCCCAATCCTCTGTCTTCCCACTAATTTTTGCTTCCTTGTATGCCCTCTCCTTTGCTTTAACTTTGGCTTTGACTTCTCTTGTCAGCCACGGTTGCATCCTTTTTCCATTCGAAAATTTCTTCTTTTTTGGAATATATCTGCCTTGCACCTTCCTCACTTCTCGCATAAACTCCAGCCACTGCTGCTCTGCCATCCTTCCTGCAAGTGTCCCTTACCAGTCTACTTTGGCCAGTTCCTCTCCCATGCCACTGTAATTTCCTTTACTCCACTGAAATACCAACACATCGGATTTCGGCTTCTCTTTCTCAAATTTCACAGTGAACTCAATCATGTTATGATCACTGCTTCCTAAAGGTTCCTTCACCTCAATCTCTCTAATCACCTCTGGTTCATTGCACAATACCCAATCCAGTACAGCCAATCCCCTAGTGGGCTCAACAACAGGCTGTTCTAAAAAGCCACCTCGCAGACACTCTATAAATTCTCTCTCTTGAGATCCAGTGCTGATCTGATTTTCCCAATCCACTCACATGTTAAATCCCCCACAATTATCATAACACTGCCCTTCTGATAAGCCTTTTGTACTTCCTGTTGTAATTTGTAGTCCACATCACAGCAGCTGTTTGGAGGCCTGTATATAACTGCCATCAGGGTCCTTTTACCCCTGTGATTTTTTATCTCAACCCATAAAGATTCTACACCTTCCGATCCTATGTCACCTCTTTCTAATGATTTAATATCATTTCTTACCAATAAAGCCACGCCACCCCCTCTGCATACCTGCCTATCCTTCCAATACACCATGTATCCTTGGACGTTCAGCTCCCAGAGACATGCATCCTTTAGCCACGTTTCAGTGATCGCCACAATATCAAACCTGCCAATCTGTAGCTGTACGACAAGATCATCCACCTTATTCCTTATGTTGTGTGCATTTAAGTATAACACTTTAAGACCAATATTTGGTACTTTTTGCTTTGACTGCACTGCAACTCATCCCGATGGCTGCAAATCTGCCCCATCACCTGCCTGCCTTTCCTGACATCTTTTCTGCTCTCTATCTTAGATTTATTTCTGTTTTCCCCCTCCTCTGCTCCATCATTCCGGTTCCCATCCCCCTGCCAAATTAGTTTAAACTCTCCCTAACAGCTCTATTAAACCTTCCTGCCAGGATATTGGTCCCCTTCGGGTTCAGGTGTAACCCGTCCTTTTTGAACAGGTCATACTTCCCCCAGAAGAGATCCCAGTGATCCAAGAATCTGAAGCCCTGCCCCCTGCACCAGTCTCTCAGTGACACATTCATCTGCCTGATCCTACTATTCTTGCCCTCGCTAGCACATGGCACAGGTAGCAATCCCGAGATTACTACTCTGGAGGTCCTGCTTCTCAGCTTCCTTCCTAACTCCCGGAAATCTCTCTTCAGGACCTCCTCCCTTCTCCTATCTATGTCATTGGTACCAACATGTACCAAGACAACCGGCTGCGCACCCTCTCCCTTCAGAATATTCTGGACCCGTTCCGAGACATCCCGTACCCTGGCACCTGGGAGGCAACACACCATGCGGATATCTCTATCGGGCTCACAGAATCCCCTGTCTGTTCCAAGTTGATACAAAGTAGTGGAGGACAACAGTCCATGTCAGTCATGTAGAGATGGTCAAAATGAAAGCGTTGGCTCGAAGCCTTGTCTGGTGGCCTGGTATAGATCAACAGAACGAGCAGCTTGCCATGCACTGTTTGGGATGCTAAAACATCTAGAAAAAAAGGTATTCAGAACTTTCAGAACCACTTCCTTCAGTCCCAGGGTCAACTCCTACAACCATCACAGAGGAGGCCCCAGAAACTGAGATTGTTTCATAGTCACAAGTCTCACCTGCCAAGCAGACCCGACCACGCTGGTTAGGAAAGAAGTTATCCCACAAGAGCAAAAAATCCTCCAAGTGATTTAATCTTTAGGCCTGGATGGGACACTACATATCTGAGTTAAGATGCACTGTATATTGAGTTGGAGCTTATAGCTAAGCAGGAAGGAGTGTTGTGTATTTAATATTTCAGTAATATTTGAGTAATGTTGGAAATACATTGTTTGATCAAGCATTCATTGTTGTTTACAAGATTTATTACAGGTTATATATAAAAGTATGTGAATGGCATACGGTATGTCATTATGCCACCACGTTATAAGTGCGTGCCTGACTAAAGTAAAAGCTATAATGTACATGGGGTAACCCCGGCTCCGTGTTTTTCTTTCAATGTGTTTTATGTTTTGGAGTTACAAAACATAAAACATATCATCATATTCTGGCATTAGCAGAAAGTACAGATTTGACCCTCTATGAATCATAAACCTACCTGGATTCATTATGGAATAACATATATTTTGTATTACATGCTCTTGGTGTTTTTTTTAAATCCTTAAATATAAAATAAAAGTTTATGTAAAATTGGGTTTCATGAAATCATACTCCTGTGTAGAAGCTTCTGACAGATGTCTGATGCTTCAGTCGTCTACAGAATGATTAAGCCATAAATTTAGATTTATGGTTTGTATCATCTGATTTTCAAGCAACAACAAAGAAAGCTTAATTAAACAATATATTTACAATATTTCTTATATGTTACTTAAATATTAAATACACAACAGTTACAGTTGCTATTTTTGATGTACGATGAGATTCTTCTATTTTGCCATTTTAAACATCACCAGTCATATTATTTGTTATTGGCTTTGTTGATCTTTGCTTCGCAGAGCATCCCTTTTCAATGAAGAGAAGCCAGTTGCTTTTAGGATTTTAAAGCTCACTGACTTCATGGTGGAATTCACGTTAAAATATTCCATTTTGCGAAGATCTCAGTGTAGTTTGAAGCTGCTTTTATTCTGTATTTTATTAGAGCAACACTGTCAACTACAATTAAGCTGTGATTGTACATATATCAATAAATAACCCACTAAAGGTATAAATGTTACACTTCTGTTGAAAATTAATTTCACAAAAAGATAGATTAAATTATAATTGTTTTTATTGGAAAGTATGATACCGTCAAATATTGATCATAGGTTTATTAACAATTACATAATTGAGTACTTAAAGTCACAGGATTTGGTAAAATTAACAAGCAGTAAAGAAACAATTGGAAAAATAATTAAAACATTATGACATTATTGATATCAAATAAATTACAGTAACATAAATTTGTCAAACATTCAGAAGATTTTGAATCACTCAATGCTAGTGGCAAGATATGGAGTAAATCAGCCTTTCTTTTCAGACTCAATCAGTTTTCTTCATTTTTTTCTCTATTCTTCATAAAACTTAGTCGGAAAGACTTTGTTGCTGAAACCTACGCTCCTTTTCCTACAGGCTATGAGTACAGTACAAAGAAAGTTAATACATGCAATTCTGGTTTATCTGTCACACTAAGTATTTTTGTGTACACAGGAAGTACTGTCCATTCACAGTGCTGCTTCTCTTTCAACCTTATGCTCACTGCATCTGATACCAACTACTAATCTAGCAAATTTCAGACCAGCGTGCATATAGTAAAATCAATGACACACTGTAGATTGCTAAATTCACACTTGCAGCAACTCTGTAAGCCCTTACTCCAGTAAAACAGCTTCATCTTTATATTGTAAAGGATCATTAATAAAAATTCCAATAATTTTATTGCAAAACCATAATTCTACAGCAAAGATAAGGATGACTACAGTAATTACAAAAAATATGTAGAAAATATCTGTTTTCTTTAGATGTGATAAAATGTGAAAAAGGATGTCTGCAAAACATTTTTATTGCTACCAATTTGCATTTTAATATTTCATTTAATTAAGTAATTTCTCACAAAGTACAGTATGTCCTTGTGTTGATTTGTTTCTTTGAATCTATGTAGAGGCTATCAGTAAGTTTTATGTTATTGTAATTGTTTTTAGGTGACAGAGATATCAACTAAGTACTCAGAGTGCAATGTAATTTCCTTAGGTATTGAAAAGGCTGCATGGCTTGCAATCTTATTGTACAAAATATACTGCATGAGCACAAATCAAATCAAATTTTGAAGCTGGTGAACTCTTCTTCGATTTGTGCCCGTCATTCTCTAATTCAATTTAAAATTGTACATAGTTATTATTTAATGAAGGAGAGATTGTCTAAAATATTTCCTAATGTAAATAATCAGTGTGATAGATGCAAAACTGAGATAGCTACATTGACACATATGTTCTGGTCGTGTTCTGTATTGAAACAATTTTGGAAATCTATTTTCTCTATAATCTCTAAAGCTTTAAGAATCAATTTACAACCTAATAAATTGACAGTTTTCCTCAACATATTCACGGTATTTCTATATCTGACCAATATGTAATTGCATTTGTCACATTATTGGCTAGAAGGGCTATTTTATTAAAATGGAAAGATGCCTCTGCTCCCACTTTGATACAATGGTTCTCTCAGGTGATGTTATGTCTTAGTTTGGGAAAAAAATTATAAGTCAAACTTTTGATCCTAAATTTGAGAAAAGGTGGGGCTCTTTTGCCCATTATTATCATTTGACTTGAGTTAGTTAAGATGGTCCTTTTCTGATGCTTGGTTATATGAATTTGGTTGGCGGTTTGATGTCTTTTTATTATGGAAGCTTGTATGGCGCATAGCTCCGGGTTTATGCTCCAAGTGGGTTTCCGTCCCTTTTTACATACGTGGATAGAGCGTTGGCTGATTGGCAGGAAACAGAGAGTGGGAATAAAGGGATCCTATTCTGGTTGGCTGCCGGTTACTAGTGGTGTTCCACAGGGATCAGTGTTGGGGCTGCTTCTTTTTACATTGTACATCAACGATTTGGATTATGGAATAGATGACTTTGTGGCTAAGTTTGCTGATGATACGAAGATAGGTGGAGGGGCCGGTAGTGCTGAGGAAACGGAGAGTCTGCAGAGAGACTTGGATAGATTGGAAGAATGGGCAGAGAAGTGGCAAATGAAGTACAATGTTGGAAAGTGTTTGGTTATGCACTTTGGCAGAAGTAATAAACGGGCAGACTATTATTTAAATGGGGAAAGAATTCAAAGTTCTGAGATGCAACGGGACTTGGGAGTCCTCGTACAGGATTCCCTTAAAGTTAACCCCCAGGTTGAGTCGGTAGTGAAGAAGGCGAATGCAATGTTGGCATTCATTTCTAGAGGAATAGAGTATAGGAGCAGGGATGTGATGTTGAGGCTCTATAAGGCACTGGTGAGACCTCACTTGGAGTACTGTGGGCAGTTTTGGTCTCCTTATTTAAGAAAGGATGTGCTGACGTTGGAGAGGGTACAGAATTCACTAGAATGATTCCGGGAATGAGAGGGTTAACATATGAGGAACGTTTGTCTGCTCTTGGCCAGTATTCCTTGGAGTTTAGAAGAATGAGGGGAGACCTCATAGAAATATTTCGAATGTTAAAAGGCATGGACAGAGTGGATGTGGCAAAGTTGTTTCCCATGATGGGGGAGTCTAGTACGAGAGGGCATGACTTCAGGATTGAAGGGCGCCCTTTCAGAACAGAGATGCGAAGAAATTTTTTTAGTCAGAGGGTGGTGAATCTATGGAATTTGTTGCCACGGGCAGCAGTGGAGGCCAAGTCATGGGTGTCTTTAAGGCAGAGATTGATAGGTATCTGAGTAGCCAGGGCATCAAAGGTTATGGTGAGAAGGCGGGGCAGTGGGACTAAATAGGAGAAAATGGATCAGCTCATGATAAAATGGCGAAGCAGACTCGATGGGCCGAATGGCCTACTTCTGCTCCTTTGTCTTATGGTCTTATGGTCTTTTTTTAGTTATTAGGGGTTTTTCTCTGTTTTAGTTAGTAGGGGTTCTTTTTTTCCTTCTTTCCTTTTTTCCAAAAAAAAAGCTTTAATACTTTGTTTTTTGATTATTATTGATATACTGTTTAGCCTGGTTGATAGTTTAACTTTTACTCTACATATGGATACGTTATCTTGATTATTTTGATGTATTTTTCTCTGTTGTTGATTTTCAATAATAATTAATAAAAAGATTTAAAAAGAAAAAGGAATATTGCAGGTCTGAAGTGCATAGTGAAAGGTTGCCTACGCACTGGTTTATGTTAATAGCCAGAAGCTCATTGGTACTACTGTTCATGTATTGGTACTACTGTTCATTGGTATTGGTAAGTACTGTTCATGTAATTTCCATATCTACAATTATGTCCTTTTTTTGGCAGGGCATTATACTCAGCACATTCAGAAGATACCTAAAGAGCTCAGCGGTCTATCATCCTCCTGAAAACCTGTCACCTTTGTGATGATACTATCTTCAAAATAGCACCAGTTTTCCAATTCAATAATAATTAAGATAAGATAATATTCGGCCAAGAAAGGGGATATGATCCATAGTTATTATGCTACCACGATGGCATTGAGTAATTTCATTCATGGTGGTATTTCCAGGCACAATAGGCGCAGTTAATGCAGACAAGAGAGTACTTCTAAATAAACGATCCGTATTCTTGTCAAGGGGGCAATATGGATCATGCAGGATTGCCAGAACAAAAGCCTTCTTCAAATGAGAACTGCAGAAACCATTTGCTTTATGTTAGCACCTCTTCCCCTTAAGGTTAAGAAAGGAAAAGATATAACAGTCATAAAGGGGGAAGTAAATTGCTCATTACAAACTTCACAATTACTGCACTTGGACAGTTATGGTTGAAATTAACTCCCAAGTTTAAAGTTCATTAAAATGATAATATGGAGTGACATGCCAAACAATTATCCAGAAATAAATGTTGATCAAGGGTGAAATTTTAGAAACCAAAAATCATCTCGGACTAGATGTTCTCTGCTGTGTGCACACACAGTTGTATAAATTGTGACAAATGCCATTGTGTTGAGGGTATTAGCTCATATGCAACCCTGTCTCCAGACAAACCCGCCTCTAAATTACAGTGTCTGCATTTTAGCTGGCAGCTACATTGAGCAACTGCTTCTCTTTATTTTTGAACTTTTTCTGATTTTTCTACCAGAACATAACCAGGATAGAATTCATGTCTATCTGAAAGGAGAAAATCTAACTGTCAGAGTCAGAATCAGCTTTATTACCACTGACATATATCACTAAATTTGTTGCTTTGTGCTCAGTGTAAAACAAAAAAAATTGGAAGTTATAATAAGAAATATACAAACGTAGAAGAAAATAAATAAATAGTGCAAAAAGAGAGGGAAATAGTAAGGTAGTGTTCATGGTTTCATGGACCGCTCAGAAATCTGATAATGGAGTGGAAGGGCCTGTTCCGAAATTGCTGAGTGTGCATCCTTAGACTCCTGTCCTGTATTTTTGTAACTTTGATCTATTTTCAAGCTTCTTGATAACGTATGAAATGACCAACTCCACGTGTATTGCTTTGTGGACAGCTTATGCCAACTTAGTTCCCACTATCTACCTCTGATCTATTGCCTCTCCTCTGCTGAAGGCATGCAAGGCATGCCCAATGCAGTTTGTAACCAGTTCACAAGTACAAGAATTGTCTGAAAGGCACACTCCAGAGGCTGCATCACAACAATTTTATTGATCTACTGTTCAGCAAGCTGCCAAAGATGAGTACCTAGATTCACCAATCCCCAGACAACGATAAACTTCTCACAAAGGAGCTTCAAGCCTAGATGACAGCCTCTTGAGTTCTATCATTATCTGTGCTCCATCAATCTTCTGCTAGTTTATTTCAGTGAAATATCCCTGGTGTTTAGCACACTCTAAATTGCACTGTGGCTGGCAATTCTATGCAAGGTGACCCACAGGCAGAATATGGATCTCCCCCCAACATTTGGCATGATACCACCCTCTCAACATCTTGTTTGATTGCTTGTGTGAGGCAAAGATTCTTCTACACCTTGCTGGGACTTTTCACTGACCCAGGCGGGGGGCTTAGGAGAGGACAAAGCACGTTATCTTTCTCCTGGTGAGGGAGAGGACAAGCAACATTTAACCTCTCCCACTGAGGAGAGATGAAGTACAGTCTCTGCTTGTTGCATAAATGCTGAGATTCAGAAGCATCAAGGTATTATCAGGATGGGCAGGTGACAAGAATCTGGAATATAAAGTGAAGAAGGTATCATGAAAGGGTTGTTGATGATTGGCAATCTTGAAACTACTGTACAAGTGAAAGGAATGCTACTGCTGGGAGCTGTGAAAGGAACAGGAGAAAAATGAGGGAGTAATCAGAATGAGAAATAGTACTGTTTGTTCTTTTGCTTGGAATTGATTCAACGGTCTTAGAGGAAAAGAAAAATCAGATACTGACATTACTTTCCACATACTTATCAAAGCAACTGACAACAGTACAGTCCACGTTGTAGCATTCCAAACAATTACCTATTCTTCATCATATTCTTTGACCCCAGCTGTAATTTCTTCCTCTAAAACACCAACAGTAGAATCGGTCAGAAGAAGTGACCCGCAATTTGAAGAAACCTCTGTTCCCATGGAAATCAACAGATTTCATTTTGTGTCAATGAACCAGATAGGACTCCCTCCAGTGAAATATGAATGATATCCAGAAATTCAAATATGCTAGGTCTCAAATTTTCTACAGCAGATAAATTTTACACTTACCTGGAATCAAAACAATGATGATAGATACACGTTCTTCTCAGCGTTCGAACACTAAGAGGTTTTTGTTGTTGTTCAGGAAACTTGTGGTGATTGGGAAGCCTGTGCCAGTGTGGATTGAGGTTCAGCGAGCCATATTCCAATTCAAACATGCAATGAGTCCTGTGTTTTAAATTCATGAGATTCGGACCCTATGCACTGAACCCGCAGAAAAGACAGTCATACCAGAAGCAAGGACTTGCACCCACAATCTCCTGTTATGGCAGAAATTTTTAAAACACCAGGGATCATGGGACAAAAAGATCTAACCAAGATAAAGGATAGCCTTTCAATTATCTAGACTAGATGAATAAAGTGTTGGAATAATGGACAAAGATTGCTCTTTAATTGGAGACCTACACTATACTTGGAAGTAGCCCAAGAAATAGTGGATGCATTAGTGTTAATTTTTCAAAACTCGTTAGATTCTGGACTAGTTCCTGAGGATTGGAGGGTGGCTAATGTAACCCCGCTTTTTAAAAAAGGAGGGAGAGAGAAGCCGGGGAATTATAGACCGGTTAGCCTAACGTCGGTGGTGGGGAAACTGCTGGAGTCAGTTATCAAGGATGTGATAACAGCACATTTGGAAAGCGGTGAAATGATCGGACAAAGTCAGCATGGATTTGTGAAAGGAAAATCATGTCTGACGAATCTCATAGAATTTTTTGAGGATGTAACTAGTAGAGTGGATAGGGGAGAACCAGTGGATGTGGTATATTTGGATTTTCAAAAGGCTTTTGACAAGGTCCCACACAGGAGATTAGTGTGCAAACTTAAAGCACACGGTATTGGGGGTAAGGTATTGGTGTGGGTGGAGAATTGGTTAGCAGACAGGAAGCAAAGAGTGGGAATAAACGGGACCTTTTCAGAATGGCAGGCGGTGACTAGTGGGGTACCGCAAGGCTCAGTGCTGGGACCCCAGTTGTTTACAATATATATTAATGACTTGGATGAGGGAATTAAATGCAGCATCTCCAAGTTTGCGGATGACACGAAGCTGGGTGGCAGTGTTAGCTGTGAGGAGGATGCTAAGAGGATGCAGGGTGACTTGGATAGGTTGGGTGAGTGGGCAAACTCATGGCAGATGCAATTTAATGTGGATAAATGTGAAGTTATCCACTTTGGTGGCAAAAATAGGAAAACAGATTATTATCTGAATGGTGGCCGATTAGGAAAAGGGGAGGTGCAACGAGACCTGGGTGTCATTATACACCAGTCATTGAAAGTGGGCATGCAGGTACAGCAGGCGGTGAAAAAGGCGAATGGTATGCTGGCATTTATAGCGAGAGGATTCGAGTACAGGAGCAGGGAGGTACTACTGCAGTTGTACAAGGCCTTGGTGAGACCACACCTGGAGTATTGTGTGCAGTTTTGGTCCCCTAATCTGAGGAAAGACATCTTTGCCATAGAGGGAGTACAAAGAAGGTTCACCAGATTGATTCCTGGGATGGCAGGACTTTCATATGAAGAAAGACTGGATGAACTGGGCTTGTACTCGTTGGAATTTAGAAGATTGAGGGGGGATCTGATTGAAACGTATAAGATCCTGAAGGGATTGGACAGGCTAGATGCAGGAAGATTGTTCCCGATGTTGGGGAAGTCCAGAACGAGGGGTCACAGTTTGAGGATAGAGGGGAAGCCTTTTAGGACCGAGATTAGGAAAAACTTCTTCACACAGAGAGTGGTGAATCTGTGGAATTCTCTGCCACAGGAAACTGTTGAGGCCAGTTCATTGGCTATGTTTAAGAGGGAGTTAGATATGGCCCTTGTGGCTACAGGGGTCAGGGGGTATGGAGGGAAGGCTGGGGCGGGGTTCTGAGTTGGATGATCAGCCATGATCATAATAAATGGTGGTGCAGGCTCGAAGGGCCGAATGGCATACTCCTGCACCTATTTTCTATGTTTCTATGTTTCTATACATAGAGTCACAGATTCATACAAAAGTACAGTCAGAAACAGGACCTTCAGCCCATCTAGTCTGTGCTGAACCATTTAAACTGCCTATCCCCATCAACCTGCACCAGGACCATAGCCTTCCATACCCCTACCATCCGTGCACCTATTCAAACTTCTCTTAAACTTTGAAATTGAATTTGCATGCACCATATGTGCTGGCAGCTTATCCAACACTCTCATGACCCTCTGAGTGAAGAAGTTTCCCCTCATGTTCCCCTTAAACTTTTCACCCTTCACCCTTAACTCATGACTTCTAGTTGTAGTCCCACCCAACCTCAATGGGAAAAAGCCTATATTCGTAAACCATGTATTCATCATGTGAAATTCAAATGTTCCCAGACAAAATCCATTACACTGTTATGATACCCATTAAAGCTCAACTTTAAAGATATCATATGCATACTGAACATATGTTCTGTGTGCACAATGTGAAAGCATGGGCATATGACTAAATTTTAAATAAAATAATATCATTAATGCATAATACATTGCACCATGCTGCATAATGAATTGCACATTCCAATAGAATTTGTAAGCCATTATCTTCCACTGCAGTTGAACTAATTCCAAGCAAACAAAACAATCATATTGCAGCTGTGCATGGAGATCCTCCTTGGTAATTCTGGAAGTGAAACACAAAGAACCAGCTTTTGCCTCAGAAATAACTATGAAGCTATAAGGGCTCATTGCTTTAATGAAGCAGAGTGGCACATTCACAATTAAATGTGGAATCTAGCAAATTACCGAATTTCACTGTGCTTCCACAAACTTCACCACACTGATCCCCCACTAAGGATTAGGGAATGAAATTTTGTGATATTCGAGCAATTTTGTGTGGCTCAGAGTGATGTTTTTTTCAGAAAAAGGAGCAAAGAGCTGTATTTTCTGTGTTAGTGTTCACACAATGAAGGAGGAGATTTAGATTATTCAAGAGGCAATATTAACAATGAAGGTGTGATAGGCAGGAAGAACAGTTCATCAACAGGGAGTTGTTAACACTTTTATACCAATTAAAATAATTTCCTAAATTCTGGAGGACTTAATATATCGATATCACTGTGCTTTGAAATGGTTTTGAAGAGCATAAACAGTTTCTTTGTTTGTCTTTCGGGAGACACTGAAATTAAACAGAGAATGACTAGAATACCTAGGAACTCAGGCAGAATCTGTGGAGAGAGAAAAAGTTATACTTTTGTTTAAGTTGATCTGGATTTCCTACATCTGTCTTTCGCGTACACTCTGGAGATGTAATTATAAGGAGATATAACTTGCCATCGTGCATGAAAATTCTTCTGTTTTTGTTTCTGGCCGAAGGCTTCATACCAGTCAGGGGAATAGAAAGTAAAAAACAGGTCTAGGCTGAATCCGTTAACTATCAGTTGCATATCTCATTATTTTCTTGCAAGAATGTCAAATCAGGGTGACCTAATATACCGTGATAAATAAGGGACAGAGAGGTAGTTAAATAGATGCCCCAATCAAAAATGTTTTCCTTTCATTTGCACTTTGAAAGTCATAATGCAGGGATCCAGGCAAGATGAAAGCAGTCAGGATTTAATTGCTTAGCTTTCCAGCATCTGCAGATTTTCTCCTTTCAGGATTTAATTGACTCTTCTCAGGCTGCCCTCAGACACTCCATTGCTAGAGGGTTTCTGTGCTCCAGAGCTGAACAAATATGGTAATCTGCAATAATACCATTTCCATCTAAGTTCACCCATCGAGTGGACATTAGACTTCTCCGTGCTCTCTGATTTTATTCGAAGGATTCTTTGCAGGCATGCAGCCTATTGCACTAACAGGCTCCTCAAACTTAATATTAAGTCTTCTCTTCTAGGTTGGGAACTAGTCCCTATTGAACAAATCGATGAACTTCTTCTACAGAAGGATGGCTTTTGGGCTATTTGAACCCTTGTCCTTTCGTAGTTCTGCGAGCTGAATCATCAGATCCAGATCCCTCTATGCTAAGTAGTGCATCTGTTTCTTAACTAATATGAACTGTATGTGTGTAAAACTCTCTAGTACTCAGGGTGGTACTCCTGTCCTTATCACCAAATGGTCCAAAAACTTCTACTGAACAGAGGAAATATGAGCAAGAGCAGATCATATCCCCCCTCAAGCTCACTTCACCATTCAATAAGTTTATGGCTGATCTGATATAATCTTCTGTTTCCATCTCCTGCGTACCCCACTATCATTGTCTTCCCTATAGACAAAAATGTCTATATCAGCCTTGAATATAGTCAATGATTCATCCTCCACAGCTCTCTGGAGTGGAGAATTCCAAAGAGTCACTGCCCATTAAGAGAGTAAAAATATACTTCTCCTCTTTGTATTAAATTGACCCTAGAATTATGGATTCCAACAAGAGGGAAAGATTCCCTCAATCTCCAACAAACCTTGCATCTTTAATAAGATAATTTTTCACAATTCTAAACATCAGTTATTATACCCCAACCTCCTCATCTCCTGTTTGCTTGTTTCTTCAATTTTTTTGGATATGGACATTGCTGACAAGTCCAGGAATGTCCAGATGCATATTTGCCTCTGAGAAGGTGATGGTGAGTTGGCTTCTTGAACCTTGCAGCACTGCTGGCGAAGATACTCCCACGGTGATTTCATTCCAGCAACTATGAAGGAATGAGGATGCACCTCCAAATCAGGATGGTGGCAATTTGAAAGGGAGACAGTTAATGGGTGGGGGGTGTTCCCATGCAGTTACTACTCTTGTCCTTTTAGTGGTAGCGGTTATGCGCTTGCTGTCAGTGAGTAACTGCAGTGCATTAAGTAGATGGTGCACACCCTATAGCCACTGAGCACCAACAGTAGAAAAATGCATGTTTAGGATAAATTAATATGGTCCTCTACATATCACGTAGGTGCTTTGTCCCAGGTGAGTTAAGCTCCAACTTTTCCTGAGAATTGTTGAAGCTTTACTTATCCATCAAATGGAGTGTATTCCATCCTGCCTGTATTTATAGATGGCAGAGATACTCTGGAATGTCAGAAGATGAGTCAATAGCTTCAGAACAGCCAGCCTTTGAACTGTTCTTGTATCCACAGTACTTACATTCTAGTCCAGCTGCATTTCTGGTCAATGGTAACTCCCATCCCACATCCCAGGTTGTTATTGGTGGGGTCTCAGCAAAAGTCATGGCATTGTAAGTTTAGAGTAAGTCTCACTGCAGTTGAAGGTTGTCATTATCTGGTATTTATGTGATATGAACATTATCTGCCGCTTATCAGTCCGTACTGCAATGTTGTCCTGGTTTTGCTCCACTCAGGAATGGACTGTTTAATTCACTAAGGAACTGCAACTGAAGATAATTGGGCCTCAGACAATGCACCTAACAATATCCTCAACAACATCCTGTGACTGAGGAAGCTCTGCAGTGATGTTCTGGCACTGGGATGGTTGACCTCTGACAACAACACACTATTCCTATGAATCCTCTTGATGTCCATTTACTTGAGTTTTATCAAAGCTCCATGATATCACCCAATCATATCAAAGGCAGACACTTGCACACCTAAATAGGTTTGGAGGAAGGTGGTCCTGGTGAAGCCTAAAATGGGCATCATTGATCCGTGCCATTGAACGCAATGTCAAAAATACCAGTCCCATGACTGCTGATGTTTAAGACTAAATAGGTTGGATTCAGTCTTCTTTTTCTTAATAGCTAGGCTACTATGGGTATTGTTGGCAAGATGCCAGTGTTATATCTGTACTGGAGCAGCCTGGTTGGAAGCACAGTTGCTTATGGAACACAGGCTGGAAAATGGGTTCTGTGGTGATGAGATAGCTGCTGGAAGCCGAGATGAATTGTAGGTTATATGATGGCTTCTTCTGCTCGTCAGGATAGGCTTGTCCTTGGAGTCTCCTCCTGGTAGCTATTTATTGTACACCCCCATTCCCAATTAAATGAACTACAGTAAGTTGTGAAATATTTGCCTATTGTTTTTGCTACTTTGCCCTTATGTAATCTTGACTGGGACCTAATTTTTACTTTTTTCTTGATTGCTGCTCATTAACAGTGATACAATAAGCAGGAGGTTACACATTGTGCTGGTTTGAGTTTTACTTTGATGGTCCACAGCACTTCATAAATGCTTAGCTTTGAATTGCCAGATCTGTTCTGAGTTTATCCTACTTAGCACAACAGTAGTGCCATGCAATATGATTCAGTCTTTGCAAACACAAGGAAATCTGCAGATGCTGGAATTTCAAGTAACACACATAAAATTGCTGGTGAACGCAGCAGGCCAGGCAGCATCTATAGGAAAAGGTGATTCAGTCTTCATTTTCTTTTGTCTCCACAAGGCCAGCACAATGGTTACACTGCGAATAATGTCAGGAATAGACTGGTGGAGATGAGGTCAAGTAGGATGATGTGTACCAAAGGAAAGAGATATTGGTGCACCCACCATCTGTCATTCCTTTAGGGTCATTCTCTGAGAATGACAATGTTATACTGTTGCTTGACTAGTCCATGGGACAGCTTTCCTAATTTAACTGCCAATCCCCAAGTGCTTGTGGGGAGGACTCTGCAAGGTCAGCTGGGTTGGGATTAATTTTGTCATGTCCAGTCAGTGTCAAGGTCAAAGTCTGATTTATGCTTTCTCTGTTTTACTGTTGCAGATATGCTGTATCTGATGGGTTGGTGGGCTTTGGGCTGACAATCACATTGGTGGGTCTGAAGTCAAATATAAGCCACGTCAAGTCAGGATGGATGAGGATGGCAGATTTCCTATACGATAATAGTGAACTACATGAGCTTTCACAACTATTTTGAAATTTTGTGGTCATCATTATTAGTGTCTAGTTTCATTTTACAGTATTTAAATTTCACAGTTACTTTGGTGGAAATTGAACGAAGATTTACAAATTATTAGTCCAGGTCTCAGAGGTACCCATTTGATAACTTAAGTATTATCATACCCAGAAGATGATCCTTTCGGTCTTGGAGTCAACCTGTTAAGCTTCCCTAGTTAACCTGCAAAACAAACATATCTTGCTTTAAATAAGGAGACCAATATTATACACCAAAACCTTGTGCAGTTTGTGCAAGGTCATCCAGTCTTTATACTCCATCCCCTTTGCAATAAAGGTCAATGTTCCTTTGATCTTCCTAATTGGACTAGCGTAGTAACAATCTCTATTCAATGTACAAGGACATGCAGAGCAGAATCCATTAAAGGAAGAAGAGTGAAATGGTTAGAAGATAAAGGCAAATCAAGGCAGAGGCATCAGTGCAACAAATCAATCATCACTTTATCGTGGAGGTCCAGGTTGATGTACTGCAGAGAACATCCTTTAGTCTTCCTAACTTGCTCCATCCTCATAATCCATATGACTGCTTCATGTTTCTCCTGCATCTCTCAGCTTCTCCAACAAGGATAAAGTCAATGTACTATTGCGTAGATTGGTGAAATGTTGTAAAGCCTCAGACTTTATTAGAAGCAAGGTAGATTTCAAAGTAAACTTATTATCAAATTACATATATGTCACCATTTACAACCCTGAGATTCATTTCCTTGTAAATACAATCATGGTAAATACAAGGAACACAATACAATGAAAGATCATTCCCAATAGAGTGGACAAAAAAAACTGTGTAAAAAGAAAACTATTATGCAAATACAAAAAGATAGAGAAAAAATATTCATAGCAATAACTGATTGCATCATGGTTGGTATGGAAGTGCCAATGCCCAGGAGTGGTGGATATACCCCTGGCCATTGCAGGCAAAACCCTTCCCATCAATGAGCCCATCTACGAAGAGTGGTGTCACAAGGATGCAGCATTCATTATTGAGGACCCCACCATCCAGGCCATGACCTCTTCTTGCTACTACCATTGGGTATGAAGTACAGAAGCCTTAGGTCCCACGCCATCGAGTTCAACAACAGTTATTACTTACAGCTATCAAACTTGTGAACCAATATGGATAATTTCATTCATATTGCTCTGAACTGATTTGACGACCTACAGACTTGCTTTCAAGAACTCCGTACAACTCCTGTTCTCAGCATTATTTTTATTTACATGTTTTGTTTTCTTTTGCACATTGGTGTTTGTCAGTCTTTTTTATGCACAGTTTCGAGTAAAATTACATTGTATTTCTTCTTTTCTGTAAATGCTTGCTACCAAATGAATCTCAAGGTAGTATCTGGTAACAAATAACAGGAATTCTGCAGATGCTGGAAATTCAAGCAACACACATCAAAGTTGCTGGTGAACGCAGCAGGCCAAGCAGCATCTATAGGAAGAGGCGCAGTCGACGTTTCAGGCCAAGACCCTTCGTCAGGACTAACTGAAGGAAGAGTGAGTAAGGGATTTGAGGGATCTGGTAACAAATGCATACTTTGATAATAATTTTAAACTTTGACCTTTGACTTGGGAGGATGGGGTTGGTGGAATAAGGGAAATAGGTAGAAGTGTGAAAGGAGCAGCAGAAGCTAGTTCAGTTTAATGTGCTGAAGTGTTGAAGAGAGTAATGGAAAGTGATAGAAAGGTTTGTGAAAATCTTGGCTGTAGATCACTTTATCAGTGCAATGGATTTCTAATGAAAATCCCTCTGCTGTTCAAAATAAAGTAAACGCTGCAATATCAGCTGGCATGGAGACATAAATGGAGTTGGAAGAAGTAAAATACAACCATTATAAAAACCTGAAACACATTTATTGTCTACTTCTGCTTCTCATCATTGCATCCCACCTGGTTGTCATGGCTGAGGAAAAGAGTGACAGATAATGACATGTGAGGTAAAATACAGAAAAACTATCTCTCATTCCTCTCTCTCTATGACAATTAGACTATATCTTTTAGATCCTGATGTGATGAGCTGAAGTGAATACGTCGTTTTGCCATTTTGATGAAATACTCTGAGTGAAAAGGAAGGGGAAGGGCGGCAGAGTGCCTAACATACTGAAGCAAATACGAAGAAGGGATGCCAGCAGCTATATTTCATTGGGAGTTTGAGGAGATTTGGTACATTACCAAATTCTCTAGCAAATTTCTACAGATGTGCCTTGGGGAATATTCTGACTGACTGCATCACCATCTGGTAAGGAGGGGCCACTGCATAAGATCGGAAAAAGTTTCAGAGTGTTGTAAACTCAGGCAGCTGCTTTGTGGCACAAAGCTCCCCACCATCGAGTGCCACACAACTAGGAGAACACAAACAGGGTTCTGCACCCTGCAAGAAACTGAACTGAGCAGATCTCGTTGTGGATTCAACAACAACCTTGCACTCACTGTCAGTAAGATCAGTGAATTGATTGTGGACTTCCAGAATGGGACGTTGAGGGAACACACACCAGGTCGTCATCGAGGGGTCAGCAGTGGAAAGGGTGCGCAGCTTCAAGTACCTGTGTGTCAACATCTCTGAAGATCATTCCTGGCCCCATATATTAATGCAATTATGAAGAAGGCACATAGGCAGCTTTATTTCATTAGGAGTTTGAGGAGATTTGGTACGTCACCAAACAGTCTGGCAAATTTCTACAGACGTACGGAGAAGAGCGTTCTGACTGGTTACATCACCGAAGGTGCCAATGCAAAGGATTAGAAAAAGCTGCGGAGGGTTCATCATGGGCACTGGCCTCCATACCAGCTTCAAAAAGGGGTCCGTCGGGAAGGTGGTATCCCTCATTGAGGACCTCCACCATCCAAGACATGCCCTGTTCTCATTACCACCATCAAGGAGGAGGTACTGGAGCCTGAAGGCGCACACTTATTGTTTTAGAAACAGCTTCTTCCCCTCCACCATCTGTTTTCTGAGCAGTCTGTAAACCCATGAACACTACCTTTTCGCACTACTTATTTATTTTTTGTATTTCTTATTGTAACGTATAGTTTTATTTTTATTATTATGGATTGCACTGCACTGCTGCAGCTGCTAAACGACAAATTTAATGGCATCTATCAGTGGTAATAAACCCAAGTTCTGAGAGGGTCGGGAATGCAGAGCACAAAGGTGCACTCTGGGCACGTGAGACAGGGCATTTGAATGAGGGTGGTATGTGAGAAGATTCAGGGTAAGTAATGTGAGAAGGGTGGACAAGAGGGAAGGCGTGCAAGGTATGTAACTGTTGGGGTACATGAGAGGGGTCTGGGGTAGGGGGGCTGGAAGAGTTAAAGGGTGTACAAGAGGGAAGGGCAGGAGCGTGCCCACGTATGCGCGCTCACTGACCGGGGCAGGTGAGGAGGGGCCGATGTAACCGCGGACACACGGGGTTGCGGTCACTGGGAGATGGGCGGAGGAGCTGGACTCACAGGGAGGCGGTTTCAGCAACAGCGCCAGCAGCAGGTTCAGCGCCGTCACTCTTCAAGTCACCTCTGAACAGAAAGCCGACGGAAAGCCCGAAGAAGCACCTCAGCCCGAGAGTTGCTCGCAGACGGCAGGAAGCGCCGCGCTCCGGCAGCAAGGAGCCGGCTAAAATGTATCAGGGCCACATGCAGGTTAGTGCTGGAGTCAGTGTTTCTGTAATTCGCTAAAAAAACAAATTAGAGGTAACCTCAGCATGAACGTTAGCTTTACATGGTTAAAATGCATTCAGAGTGAAACGAGCCAATGGCATGCAAAATGAAAAGGAAATAAGTGGCAAGGTTATGAGACGATCGGGCTTTTGTCTGCGATAGTTACAGAATTGTATCTAAATAAGACTGAAGTTTTCGGTTGTGTTTTCAGGGTAGAATCAGTCTCCTAATTGGTGTTTAAATTGATGGAGCGCATTCATCAAAGGCAATGGCTTATCTTCAGAAATATATGGAATTCCTATCTCATTTATGAAGGAGGTTTATAGGAATTGGAGTGTAGTTTTACATTGACTGTACGTTTTAATACGTTTAAGTATTTTACAGAAATCTGATGCCTAACATGCGTCGATTCAAGGGCAAGGATGATAGATTGGAACCAGGAAGAATCCTGCCGCTGGTTGCATATATTTAGTGCAACGTTTAGTTTGCTGAAGAAAGCGCAACATTTACGTTATGGGTAGCGTCTTGCAATTGCAGTAATTTATCGCCACGTGAATAACATGCAAGTATCGCATTATCTGAAACAATAAATAACTATTGCAAGCGCCACATATTAAAGATGCATGAGCGCTGAGAGGGCATTGTGTGCAAACAAACGAATTAATCAATTGGAAGCCTTTTAGTCTTTCATTTTTAGAGGTTTGTGTTTGCCGAAAACCAATTTTCTTTCTTTACGTACACACATGCTGAGCCTAATTAGTTTGTAACCTTGAAATTCGCCCCGCTTACACTTCGGAATGATTTTGCGTGAATATTATAATACCAGGTAATCGTTTTTTCGTGCGCTTCATACTGCTCCTTACTGCATGCATTGATCTTATAATTCCGTGATAAATGTGCCCACGTTCCACTCCGGTGGTTACAGGAGAATCCGTAGGTAGGACCCGATTCGCATAACGTCACGCTGCACAACGCAGGCAATACATCGCGCCACAGTGAAGGCAACTGCCTCGCATACTTCCGTGTCTTACTGTGATTAATTCTCAGTAAACCTCTTTAATGGCATAGTTTGGCAACATGAAGAATGGTGTCATTCGTGAGCTGTTATTTATGTTGTGGAAGATAGGTAAATTGATTCTTTTAAATTGCTGATCACTTTTTAATTGAATTGGACCAGATTTCTGTAGCCTAACATCGCCCAAGTGTGTACGATAAGACATGCCGTTCAAATAAGCAATACTACAGTCAACTTTTCCATTTCTTTTAAACCGGCGTTACATAAATTCTCACTGTTGTATTTTGTTCACGTATTCGCATTTACAAAGTTGGGCAAACGTTTTCCAAACGATAGATCTTTAACGATGACTGGAGCAGCAACCATTTCTAGCAGAAACGGGTCAGATGCAATACAGAAAGCCCTAAGATTAATATCTGACGACTTATGCCAGTCTTATTTTCTAAATCAATTTTTATTTCTTTATTTCTATTATAATGTCTTATTTCTTTACTAATGCTTTATTTCTATTCTAAGTACCTTGTAAAACTGAAACATTTTGATAAACATATACAACAGGAAAAGTACAGTTCCCTTAATTCTTTCTCAAATATTTCTACATACACTTATAAAGATGACAATTTAAGTGCAATTTTCTGTTAAATAAAAGGCAGTTTGAGAATTGTACAACATTTTAATTTGGTTATTTTTCCACCAATCTTAACCAGTTAGCTTAAAAAGCAGGTAGAGTACTGACGTGTGTAAAGTGTGCAATACTGGTGAGCTACACACTGTACATTTTTAATAATGTTAATTTTGAAAACCAAAAATTTGTATAATGCATATCTAATTAAAGATAACCTGTTTATATTGTCAAGGCAGACACAAGTAATACTCCAAAAATATTGATTTCTTTTCCCATTGTCTGACATTCAGCTTTCACTAAATACAATAAATGTTTGTGTATCTCCAGTATTTTTGATTTATTTCAAATTTGTGACCTCTGCAGTTTGTGTTTTGTTCATGGACATCTTAATAGATTTCAAACTTATTATGTGGGTAGTGAATAGAAAAAAAATAATAGCGTGTAGTTTCCACTTTAAAGAACCTATTTTGTCTTTGGTGTGCAATTTTCACCCAGACAGACCTAGATATGAGCTACTTGAGCAACTTTAAATCAGACATTTTATATTTAGAATGTTTTGGGTTTTATCATTTATTCTAATATTAAAAAAAACTATGGAGTATCCGATCTTAGGGACAGCAATTGAATGTGAAGAACCAGGATAATAGAGGAAAAAGTGGTATAAAAATGTAAGCTGTTTCCCCTTCTCATCATATTAGGTAGAGACGACGACAGATAATCGATGTTAGAGTAAGCAGAGTAAATTGGAAATACTGTTGAACAATAAGAAAGGAGCTAATCTTAAAAGCATTGTTTCTTCCATATTCTATCAACATTCCTCTAATTTTACGGCTTTGTGGACCAACTATTGCTCTGAGCAGGAAATTTTTACAAGGTCTGAAAACTGTAGTGCATTAATGAAACACTATATAAAGGAAAACTTCTAGCTGTACCGCAATAGAAGTCAATGTGCACGGGAACATTTCAGTTATTGTGCAGCCACCCAACTGCGCTGCTTAGAGGGGACAGTGTTAGACTTACTAGGTGCTATGAGAAGGCCTTTGGTGCATCCAGTCAGCTGTATCTCTGCAGTATTTTGAATAACCTGAGGCCGTTAGGAAATTAGAATCATCGGCATATGAGGTAGGAGAAGGCAAATGGATCATACTGCCTTCCATAAAAATTGCTGGTGAACACAGCAGGCCAGGCAGCATGTATAGGAAGAGATACAGTCGACGTTTCGGGCTGAGACCCTTCGTCAGGACACGAGCCACTAGCAATTTTTATGTGTGTTGCTTGAAATTCCAGCATCTGCAGATTTCCTCGTGTTTTTGATACTGCCTTCCACGCGTCTTTTCTCTGGTTACTTTCTGGGTGCATAATGTATGTAGGTGTACTGAAATTTATCTTCCGTGAGAGGTTAGGTTTAAAAACATGTCAGGGTTAAAGCATGTCAGAATTCTAGCAGTAATTTGATGACTTTCTGGACTTGGTTTACTGAATAAGGCTGCAGTTGAAATTCCACGACTATCTCCTGCAAGGGGAAGGTTTGCGGTTTAAGTGGTTATTTGTTCATTTAGGTCTGGTATTGACTTTGTAGAGGTTTTCTGGCATCCTTAGGAACTCACCAGTCCCAAGAACTCCAACTAGTGTAAGAGCACAGAGGCAGTAGATGGAGACTGAGCAGTTGCTAGGCTAATCAGGCAATAAGTATGTCAGCCTCTTGGCTTATTTTGTGAGTGGCTCAAGGGTGAAGAAAGAGCAATTTGAACTGTGAATGTAAGAATAATAACATTTCTGCAAAATAATTTGTCTGTTGCTACTGTTAAGTTCATCTGAATGAGTTTTTTACGTAATGAGAGAGGTAGCAATGAGATTTCTATCTTCCTTGCAAGTATATGATCATATCGATCATATCGATGTCAGCTGTCTTTCGCCATGCAACTTAATTGGCCAATCCCCTGGTTCTTAGACATTTCATAGTGATCAGTATTTTCTCTGCGGT
This sequence comes from Mobula hypostoma, assembly GCF_963921235.1. Taxonomy (NCBI): domain Eukaryota; kingdom Metazoa; phylum Chordata; class Chondrichthyes; order Myliobatiformes; family Myliobatidae; genus Mobula; species Mobula hypostoma. Next base: position 49,059,011 of record NC_086100.1, read on the forward strand.
TATGGGATTAAAGGGACGCACAAGTGAAATCTGTAGTGTGTATTGCTAGTATGGATCCACTTTGTCAATTAGCTTGGTTGAGCAGCCAAATTCAGGTTATGCTACATGGCAGTTTGTGACGTATACTTGGATTGAAATTGAAAGATCAATCACATCATAACACTCAATGAAAAATCAAAATTTCAGATGCTGGAAATGCAAAATAAAACAGAAAACACTGGAAACACTCAGCTGGTCAGGCAGCATCTATGGGAAGATAAAGAAGGCTACTATTTTGGGTTGAAATCTTTGTCAGAACTGCTCTGTTGAAAGATCAATGATTTGACGTTTTTGTACTTCCACAGATACTGCCTAACTTAGTGTTGCAGCATTTTCTGCTTCTATAACACACTCAGACTAATTTTATACCATAACTCAGAAATAATAATGAATAAAGGTGAACTGAAGCTGTGGTTCAGTAGGAGATACACTTCTGAAGTCTTTGCATTGTGTTTTTTTTTGCAATGCAGAGTACAAGAAGATACACACAACTAATACTGGGTGAAGAATGGGATTTTGTCTCTGACTTTTGGGCTATAACCTATTATAGAATTCATGCTTTTTTTCCATTGTATTTTATTCTAATCCAAATTCACTAGACGTATTTCATTAAATTATTCGAACTGAAAGTTGGAGAGAATTGGACAGGTATTATAATAATCAGCAATTTGCTTGAAATACATTGAGTTTCATTTGCTGATACTAAGTTGTTAATCTTGAGTATGAAAAAGCAGTAGAAAATGCTTTTGTAAGGGTATAAGAGAGAAGGTTGTTTTGGCCAATTATCAAAATAATTCAGTGGAAGCGAGTAGTACATTTGTTGTTGGACAGGAATACCAATAGGTGATGTGAGTGCACATTTCAATTTCCAAGAATGAAATCTAGATTTAGTAAAATAAAATGGTTTCAAGCCAACAAATATCAAAATATTGCAGATATAAATTGATAGAAACAAGCTTTGTGAGCTTCACCCATTAGGATGAGATTTTAATATTATTGATGCTAATTTCAAAATGCAAACTATTTCTTGAAATACATGCAGTAGAAAATAATATTTAACATCTTAGATTCAGGAAAACTCATCTGAAGAAAAAATATATTTTGTTCTGAGCAACTAAAACCTAGAAATACAAGAGAAGAAATTTGAGGTACAGACCATCTGAAGGACAAGTCATTATTATTTATGCAGTTTATTAGATTATCTTCCTGGAGCATATTTCAACACTAAGTTAATTATTAGATTTCTTATTATTTTAGTGATTGTGGCTCTAGTTACTTGGCAGCCGAAGAAGAAAAATGTGAAAATTATACAGAGGAGAACTCATGCCATTTTGCTTTAAGTACAATGCTTCTTGTAGAACCCGAGGGGTTTGCTTTGTTTTGTAACTGTGTCTTCGTGGATCTATTAGTAAGGCAGACTGCTGCCTTCTCTTGCTGAAAATTGGACCCAGGAGTATACATGCACTGTATCTGTAGAGTCAGCATAACACAACACTAATGCAGTAAGCAGACCAAGAGCATGAGGACTACATTTCTGTTATCAGTGAACCAGACTTTAATTTTTAAAAATGAAATGTCTTTAGATCTATAAGGAACGCAGCTTTTACTAACTCAGTAGCTCAGAATACTCTGTCACTGAAAATCAGTGAGAATAGTTTTTTTATGAAGTTTACTTGCAGCCTTAAAGGAAGCATGGAAAAGTATGTCCTCTATGGTGTAATGTTGAATGAGTATCATTATCATATTTTATATTAACAGTTGATATTTATAGTCCACTGTAATAGCTTCTACAACACAACGATTATGCACGGTAGATTGAAGTTCGTCAGCAAGACGGGTATGCACATTCACTGTCCACCCTTCATTAGGCAGTTTAAAATGTTTTAGTAAACTGAGTTATTGCATGTACCATGTGCAAACCTGTGTAAGTGAAATGAAATTTCCTTTGGAACCATGCTCTATAATTTGCTCTGTGACACAACAAGGAACAACGCTGACAGAATATATCCATAATCATCTCTAGCCGGGTGAAATGCAGGGCTCTGTAAAGTGGTTTGTTTCAGTTTGAAGTAAATTTGTTTTGTGTATATTCTGCTCTGTTTAGTGGAGAGCTCCAAGGCTTAGACACGGTGATGATAAAGCACAGAAATAGGCCCTTCAGTCATGGTTGGTTGTCCATCATATCTGACAATGACAGGAAACCTGTGTGGGAGAGTATTTCATTTGGGCAGTTCCACTCTTTTGACCTCAAAAATTTGGGTCCAGTGGTACAAACAAGCGTCACAAACTGGTGTCTTCCTTGGTTGCAGTGGATAACCATGATGTCTTCTGTGCCCTTCGCTCTCTACAGGGGGTTGCAGAACTGCCTTCCTAGCTGTCGGATCTCACTGGAGATCTCATCAGCTCAGTCCGCCGGAGCTGATTTTGCATGCTAGGACAGGGATATCCCTATCTCACTGGTGTATGAGGCCACTGGCTACGCTCACCTGGTTTAGCCAGCCTGTCGAAGCGGTGTACCAGGGCATGGCCACTGTCGCATACAAACAGCTACTTGGAACCACCGGTGAGAGCCGAGTGTCCGGTGGAGACCAAAGGTGAGTGAGTTGCCCCGGAATGGACATGACAAGCCCCTTTACTACCGGGTGCTACCCTCCCTGGATACCACATTCATGCCAATACAGCAAGGAAATCAGCTCTGTGGCTCAATTGGACCATGCCAACCTGGATTGCCATGGGAGCTGGTTCCAATTCCCCACATATGGTCCATGTGTCTCTAAACCTTGTCCATGCCCTTGTCCAAATAACTACCATAATTTACCTGCTTAACCACTTCCTCAGGTAGCCCATCCCATACAATCCTTTAGTTGGTAAAAAGATACAACTTGGGTTCCTGTTAAATCTCTCCCCTCTCACCTTTAACCTATGTCTTCTAATTATTGATTCGTCAAACCCTGAGGAAAAGACTGTGCATTCACCCCATTTATATCCTTCATGATTTTATACAGCTCTGAAAGATCAACCCTCATTCTCCTACATTTCAGTGAAGAAAAATCCCAACCAGCTCAAACTTGCTGTATGATGCAGTCAGTCCCAGCAAATCCCCTCTGCACGCTTTCAAATTATTGACCTCTTCCCTATAGCAGGGTGACCAAAACTGAACACGATATTCCAAATGCAGCCTCCTCAACGTCATGTGCAGCCCATCATTTTGTCTTCCTGAGTGTTGCCACTTTCAGGGAACTGTATGTTCTTGTCCCTCTAGATCTGTCTGTCCTATGATACTCCCCAAGGCCTTACTGTTCACTGTGAAAGTCCTACCCTCACTTGTCTTTCCAAACTGCAACATCCTCACACTTACCTGAATTAAACTCTATTTACCATTCCCCAGCTGATCAACATCCCGCTGTAATCCCTGTTAACCACCTTCACTGTCCACAACACCACCTATTTCAGTGTAATCTGCACTCTTACGAACTATGTCTTGTACATTCCCATCCAAATCATTGATGAAATGACACTAAATCAATAGTCTGTGGAACTAAGTCCATCTGCCTTACCCGTAAAACTCCTTGCATTGAAATAAGCCTGACCCTGCCTGTTTGACAAAGTCAAGTTTATTGCCATGTGCAATGAAAAAATCACTTGTAGTAATACCATAGGAACACAGCACAACAGAAGCTGCATACGAGAAAAGAAAAACACACAAATTAAACATGAATTACACACTTTGTGCAAGAAAGAACACCATCAGACAAAAACAACTCCATTCCAGAGCAAAGTGATTGCCAGAATAAGTGTTGCCAAGCCACAGTATACACAGTATGTCAGGCATGATGGAGCAGTAGTGGACAGAATGAACGTATTGATGGTGCATGGGATACACCGAGTGTTTGGGCTGCCTGAGTACCCCACTGTTTATAGCCCAGTCAGATTGAATCTCTGGTCACTGGTGTCTCTTGGGATGTTGATGTTGGGGAGTCTTGGTATGAGTCATAGATAAATGTTGGGCTTGCTGTCTTGTTAGAGATGTTCATTGTGCAAAATGTCCTATGCCGTTCATCAGGCTGTGGCTGATTGCTGTCTAGGTCTTGCTGTAAATTGGTATGGAGTGCTTGTTAATGAAAGTTAACATTGTGCAATCGTCAGCAAATATCCCGACTTCTGACCCTATTATAGATGGAAAATCATCACTGAATGTTTGAGCCTTCAGAAAACCCCGCAGTAATCACCCAACGGCTGGCATGATTGACTTCCAACACCTATAGCCATCTTCGTGAGCATGAGGAATGACTCTGACTCAGGGGTGGCCAACCTTTTACATTCCGTGCATCAATTTTTTCACGCACAAGTTCTTTATTAGCATATTTTTACAAGAATTGTGAGGGTACAAGAGTTGTATGGCGCATCCAAACTCGTGAGTGAAAGAAATGACTAATGGAATGTAAAAGGTTGGCCACCCTTTAGTCTATTATCTGCTGTTTGATGCTACACTTGGTCAAATGCTGCCCTGATGTCAAGAGCAATCATCTCACCCCCACCATGTTTGGACTGTAGAGGCAAATAATCGTAGTAAATCCAAACACAGCCTTAGTGAGCTGATTATTGATAAATGTGTGCTGGCTGATTGCATTATTAATAACTCCATCCAGCTCCCTGCTGTGCACTGATCAGGCGGGAATTTGTTGGAATTGATTTGCCGTGCTTTTTGTGAACAAATGCATCAGAATTATTAAATTATATTGTCAGGTAGATGTCAATGTTGTAGCTTTACTGGAACAATTTAGATTGTATGTTGTAGTGTACTGGTATATGGTAACCGCTATGCAGAGTATTGGATAGGATAAACACCTGATGAGCAATAGGTGGAACCAGATTTGGGGAGGGATGAACACAGGTAAAAGGAAACCATGATAGTGTAGCAGTTAGCACCATTCTGTTACAGCTTGGGGCACTCCGGAGATCGGAGTTCAGTTTCAGTGCCGTTCTGGAAGGAGTCTCGGTACGACCTTCCTGTGGAATGCATGGGTTTCCTCCGGGTACTCTGGTTTCCTCCCACTGTCCAAAGATGTATCGGGTAGGTTAATTGGTCATTATAAATTGTCCCGTGATTAGATTAGGGTTAATTAGGTTTGTCGGGGGATGCTGGGAAGGCCTAGCTGGAAGGGCCTCCCCCGCCCTGTAAACAAATAAAACTGGATGGATGTGTGGTTGTGTGTCAGAGAGAACCGGAGAATTCTAGCGAATTAAATAGAATATAAAATGTTCTTTTTCACGTCTGCCTTTAGCTTCTCTGTAGCAATGGGTAGGCCAAAGGCAAAAGGGTCAGTATGGGATTGGGAAGGAATGTAAAATGACATGCCACAGGTGCTTCACAAAACGTGGCCCAATCTACACTTTGTTTCACAAGCAAATATGTAAAGGGATGTAAACATGCAACTGTGGAGAGAGTCTGAATAAGCTGAAATTGTCATCTTTGCAGCAAAGTAGCCCAAGAGGATATCTTATTACATTGCATAAGGCTACTAAGACCAAAAGTAAAGTAACTAGAATGAACCTATCTCCCTTATCGCAAGGGGTTAAAAAAGTCACAGGACATATTTTTAAAATAATTGATGGAAGGATTAAAAAGGAAATGAGAGAAATAAAAATGTAGTGTTAGGGGTCCGGAACCTGATGCCAAAAAAGGTGGAGGAGAGAAATGTTATCACATCTGCACTGTTCTTGTATGTGTACATGAAGAGCTATATTAAATACTAGAAGGTGGAATTAGAATGGAGAGCTCTTTTCATTTTCCAATTGGCTTTGTGTCATAAATTTTGATTGCATATGCATAATTCATGAGAATAGCTTGGAGAGGTGGAATAAACAAGATGCATATGTTAGTGCAGTTTTCCATATCTCTTACTATTAAAATAAGGACCTACGCATACAGTCATCAATAAACACTCACCTATGTGATGACTAATTATTGAACGCTTGCATCACCTCCATTGCACCCATTGTAGCCGTGTGAAGCTGCAGCACAGAACGACATTAATGCTACCGAACAAAAGAAAAGCCAGTTAAGTAATTTCACAAAACCATCAGGTCAAACTTCTGGGCTGTTAGCTACAGATTGTTGTGAATGGTGCTGGACAATTTAGAGCTAATAAAAAGTGAGGGCTTCAAGAATATCACTACCTTCATTGATTGCAGGTCTGTAGCCTGTTGAATTCACTGTATGGGGTATGAAGTAATGGATGAGTGCTGGATTGAGCAAAGGCATGGGACCAGACAATATCAGCTGTCATACTGAAGACTTGTGCTCCAGAACAGGCTACATCTCCGGGCAGGCAGGTTACAACAGGACACTTGCCATCAGGCATATCTTCATCAAAAGCAGGGCAAATCCAATATAGTTGATTGTCTAATCAGTTGGCTTTCAATCATTATCACAGCTTTCATGTGGCATTTATTTACCATAACCAACTTATTGATGCCCCCCTTCTCATTTTACCAAGGACCACACAATGTAGCCTTGGACCAAAGTAAAATGGAAAATATTTATTTGTTCTGGTACGTCCGATAGCAGCCCCCAAACCTGTTACCACTACCGTTAATGAACACATAGGAACTCCATCAGCTGAAGGTTCCCTTTCAAGTTGCCTATAATCCAGATCTGAAAATATCATCATTCCTTTCTCATTGCTGGATCTAAATTCTGAAACTCCCTATGCAATTGTTCTGTGGGTGTTCTTTTACTAGAAGGAATACTGGGTTCAAGAAGGCAGTTCACCATACCTAGTGATGGGTAGTAAACCTGGTCTTGTCAGCGATACCAGATCTGAAAGAAATTAATAGATTAAAACAAAATAAATAAAGTTCCATTCAGGTTGAAAGTAATTGAGTGAGCATTTGCAGATCTAACTTATTTGCATTGATTTATTAACTACTTCCCTACAGGGTACATTTATTCAGCTCAGTCAACTTGCCTTCACTTCTGGTTACTCTAATACAGCCAAAATAATGCATGCTTCATGTAGATGCTTTTGCTAATCTTCAAATCTCAAGTGAAATTTGAATAGTGATGTGATTCTACTGCTAAACTGTGTGCGATTGGAACCTGTGATTTGCATTTTGATGGTGTGTTTTTTGGGCGGATTGAGCGATCTGGCAGTTTGCTGTCTCTGAGGAAGTTCAGTGAGGTTGGGAGTGGAATGTGCAGCCTTGTGACCTGGACCTGATCAACTCCATTGCTTTTCCCTGAGGTGCTGAACAAGGCTGAAGTCAACGAAGGTGAGAGTGGAGTGCGGGCTGGTGTTTGGTGCCGTCTGTCTGCATTCGACTGGTCTTCCCCTCCTTGCTAACTGCTGTCAGAGGAAAGTGCAGGAGTTTTGTTTTGTACGTTGCAAGGATTGAATGGCAAGGCTGGTGGCTGTGGAGTCATTTTGTTTCAAGTATTTCTGGATTCTGGTTACTTTTTTTGCGGTTTGTTCTCTGTGATCGGTGAGGACTAGGGCGCCTTGGTGAAGACTGGTTTTGAATTGATCTAACTGAATAATGTCGAGCACATAATTCTCTGAGACTTCTGCCATCTCCAACAGGATCCCACCACCAAGCACATCTTTCCAAGCTCTTAACTTCATCCCTCCCCCTTCAGGTTTCACCTATCACCTTGTGTTTCTCTCTCCAGATTTCCTGTCATTTGTAAACTGAATACTCTTGGGTGGATATTCTGTGTTGCTCTCTGACTATTTGCTGTTTGTGCAATTTGTTCATTCTTTGCACATTGGGTGTTTGATGTTTTCTTTGAATGGGTTCCATGGTGTTTCCTTGTTTCTTGCCTGACTGCAGGAGGATGAACCTCAGTGGTATTCTGTATACATACTTTGATTATAGATGTACTTTGAATCTTTGAAATTTCCTTTCTAAGGTTAGTAACGTCTCTGCAGTCCATACCTCCAATTGTAGTGTTACAGCAAACATCCATTTCCCTCCAGGAGAGTCAAATTCTCAAATCTGTGTCATCGAAGTCCAAAGCATTGGTGTCACACTGTAACGTGTGAATTCTCAAATGATTGCATTAATGGATTCACAGGAAAGTTTGTCTTAAATGTTTGTCAGCTTCCTACCCGAGACTAACAGCTGGAGTGAATGCCACACACTCAGTCATCAGTAGCACTGCCAAACTCTCAACAGAGTTCGATATTCTGGTCTCGTTGGCATGCAGGGCTGGTCATATGACCTCCCCCCTGTGAATGCAGATGCTATTTTGACAGCCCTCCACACTAAAGCTCACTTTTCAACTGCTTCACCGGCAATGCCTGACACCTGTAACCTGACAGGCTGCTCTGTACAAAGAAGGAAAATGCAAAGGACAATGAAGTACCTTGAATCAAGCACAATAAACAGTGGCTGACATTTGTGGAAAACTAGCTCAGCATAAATTACCAACCTTCACTTGCTGGCAAACAGGACAAAAAGCACAAGTTGAGGAAGGTGTTAAAAGGAAAATCATTTCCAATCCTATTTAATTTCAAAGTCGAGACCAGTTGTCGTGGTAAACAATACCAGATTAATACTTGCAATATATGCATTAACTTCCCAAAAGTAAAAGATAAAAGACACTTTATTTCTAATGAATACAGCAGTATGAAGTGTGGAATCAGGCTCTTTGACCCACCACACTCGAGCCCACAATCAAGTAACATCTCTGGTATACTTACCAACTCTTGTCCCATGGTTTTTGCCCACTCATCTACAATTAAGACTTTTGTTTTTGCTGTGGCCAATTAACCTATGGCCAATTAACCTACCAGTTAATTGGCATGTCAGAGGAAAACAGGATGTCATGTCACAGGAAGAATGTGCAGACTCTGCATAGATGGCACTCGGGCATCTGGAGTTGTGAGACAACACATTAACCATGGGTCCACTGCGCCACCCTTCGCAATAAAGAACATAAACTGCAACCACCCCCCAACCTTTTCAGATGAGATTTTGGGTGCCTATCTTGATGTGGTGTTTTATCTATCCATATGCAAATCCTGTGAGTGTGGTGAAAGGGCGCAGAACATTGAACAAGTTCTGCGCAACTGCCCACTTTCACCTGATTTAGCTGGCACTGACCTACTCAACATCAACCGAACAACACTAGAGTGGCTGTCTGTCTGTTGTGACAAGCTATGATGATGATCTATGCATGGGTGATTGCCCCAATGTCAGTCCTAAGAGAAATGAGAGCATGCTGCAGTCCTTCAGAGATTAATAAGTTGCTTAGAATTTGCATTATTGAAGTTTAGATTTGAGCAGATCTACACTATCCGCAGCTTGCAAATATTTGGCATCTGCCAAAAAAAAAAATTAGCCCAGCTGGCATTTTGACTCCAGCAAGCATATTAGTTCATCCGATTGTAAGGGGAAAAATTGCTGTTATCATGGGGGATTGCATTGGAAATGGAGCATGATGTACAGCTGCCCGTTATTAGGATGTGCCTCAGTGCGGTGATGTATATCTGGAAGAGCTGATTTTGGGAAATTGTTGAAATCCTTGTTCTTTCAGTCTGTTCAAGGAAGAAGAAACAGTTAAACCAAGAGCTTGCTTGCTTTTGGTATGAAGCTTTAAGAAATGAATTAATAGTGGAATGCATTTCTGAGAAGGATCTTTATTGCCTCATTTATCATCAATCAGGGGTTTTCTGCAAAGTGACAGCATTCATCAGGACTCATTATAAACTGATAAAGGTTAAGCACTCTTTATCCAAAATTTCAAAATCCAAAAGCATCTGCAATTTTTTTGGGCGCTGATATGCCATCACAAATGAGAAAATTCCACAAGTTCCTGGGAAGATTCCCTGGGAATGTACAGGTTTCTGTGCACCATACACAGTTCTAATAAGTCACCTCACATATGTAATGAATAAAAGTCTTTTTTAAAAAAGGAAAACACAGCATAAAGTGAAAAATAAAGATCCTGATTGTGTATTGAAAGAGTGGATTTGTCAGCTTCAGAGTAAACATTTGCTGTTTAACAGTATGCTGATCATGAAACAAGTAAAGATCTATCTTGACAAATTGAGAATTGAAGGTAATTGTGAATATTCACCAGGCTAGTTGCAGAAATTTAAGAAAAGGCACAGTATTAAATTTTCAAAGATTTGTGGTGATAAAATGTCTACTGATCATGAAGCAGCAGAGGAATTCATTGAGTTTGCTAAGAATGTTGCTGATGAAAATCTAACACACTGAATGGCTGCATAAGTACAAGTGTGTCTTGAGCAAGTCTAAGACAAAGACTGCTTACCAGTAGCAGATGAATTCAAAGTCGCGAATAACGATGATGCCAATCAGCCACTGACTGTCCACTTGAGTGGCCGAGGTAGTGATGGATTACATTTCTGATGGTTCAATGTTTCATGCACAAAATTATAAAAAAAATATTATATAATAACTACCTTCAGTGTAAACGTACAAGCTGCATGTGTATAATGTAAGTGGATTTTCTCTTTAGACTCCGGTCCCATCCCCAAGGTATCTCGTATAGATGCAAATATTACAAAATCCAAAATACAATTCCGGCCCGAAGCATTTTGGAAAAGGGGTGCTCAACCTGTAGTGGATTTGATCAGACTGCCAGGTAATTCTCTGGCAGATAATCCAGTGCATTTAGCAATTGCCTATGCTTGCAGATCATCTTATTGTAGATAGTGTTTGCATCTGTATTCTCTTCAGCTAAACTAAATAGAAACTGACACTGTAGCCAGCCTTCCCCTTGTATTTTCTTACTGCGTTTACTTGTTTCTGCTCACATAATCTGATACAGTAACTGTAAATAAAATGGTGCAAGTGCCAGAGCTGTGTAGTTCCTTTGCCAATCTGCACATTTCAAATGATGAAAGAGGCTCAAGTAATGGTGCTTGCATTAAATGATGCAGCAGTAATTACTGGGATGAATAGGGAGTCCTGCCCAGGCTTGAATCTTGAGTCCTATTATGCTTTCCTCTTACTCTTGCAAGTGTTGCTCTTTAGTCCCTCTGGTTGCTGATGCCATTCATTTGCAGTATCTTTCTAGCTAAAGTTCCAATTTCAGAAATTTTTCTTGTTCAAAGTCAGTAGACATTTTTAAAGTAATTTTATTTAAGATTTTGGGTATGATCTCCTTTGTAGAAAAACTTAATAAATGTTTGATGTAGCTGAAGAAAATTGGTAATAATAATACCTATACGTGATGTGATTTCCATCCCAAAAAACTGCTGTCTACCTGAGTAATTGTCATTGCAGCCACAGGAAATGGAACACCTGCCCTTTTAGCACACACCTTTCCACCAGCTATCCATGGGCCCAAATATCCTTCCAAGTGAAGCAGTGAGCCATTTGCATTTCCAACCTAGTGTACTGCATCCAGTGCTTACAAATGCAGTCTCCTCCACATTGGAGTATCCAAATGATCATTGGGTAACCATTTTTTGCAGAATACCAACGTTCAGCCTGTATGGTTAAGCCCAAGCTTCCTATTATCTGCAACTTTAATTCTCCATTACACTCTCACTCTGTCCTGTCTGTGGCCACCTTCTTTGCTACCGTGAGATCTAAGGCAACCTTGAGGAATAGCATTTTGTCTTCCATCTGAGCACATTTTGCACTCTGTATATCAAATTGTAATATTCAGTAATTCAACTTGTGTACTGAAATTGGCAATTTGCACTGCAAGTCACGCACCTGTGACATTAGCTCCGATTTTCACTTCCCTTTAGCACAGCCTGACCTATATTTCATAACATTTTGCACACTTTTGTATGTTTTATTATTCTATGATTGCTGCCATTAACAATTTAATCACTATTCCCACTGCAACCCATGGCTCAATCCATCACCGATGTTTCTCTGCCTTCTCCACAACTTAAACTTTTCTTTCTGTTCTGAAAAACTGGCTTCAACCTAAAATGTCAGTTCTGCTTCCCCAAACACTGACGGCCTTGCTGAGCGTTAACAGTATTATATATTTCAGATTTCCAGTGTCTGCAGTACTTTGATTTGTGTTTACTGACAGTAATATCTTCTTACGTACAGTATATTCTATTCAATGTTTTGCCTTTAGGCTTTCCTTGTACAATTAAATTCTGGAAATGTATTCAAAAAGTAATCAGGATAGTTTGGTTCATAGAAATACAAGATTGCAGATGTTGATTCAGGTCTAGGCCTGAAACATAGAGTGTCCAATTGACTATGAAATATATATATAGTGCCTCTAAAAGGTATTTACCGCTTTTGGAAGTTTTCGTGTTTTATTGTTTTACAACATTGAACACAGTGGATTTAATTTGGCTTTTTTTGACACTGATCAACAGAAAGACTCTTGTGTCAAAGTAAAAACAGATTTCTACAAAATGATCTAAATTAATTACAAATATAAAACACAAAATAATTGATATAAATAGAATGAAGGCAAAATCTAATAGAAATTTCTATCTGATTACATTATGAGTGAAGGGTAAGCTTTCAAAGGCTAACATCAACAGATGAGGCAAATTTTAATTCGGACAGTGTGGATGCCATCATGGACAAGTTTTCCTTGATGCAGGAGCTGGAGCGAAGGCAGCTGGGGAATACATAGGTCAGAGAATTATCCTTCTCACTGCACAATCTGACTGCTTCAATACCATAATCTTCAAAACAAGCTTTAAGTTATTTGTGTTAGTACCAAGCTTTGTGCATTATGAAACAAAATGCATAGTAATTGTTCCCGCTTAATGTCCAGCAGTGAACATCCAGCACTGGGATGAAATGAGATCATTTCGGCAGGTGTTACAAATGATTAATTAATTTGAGATTAAAATAACTTATTTAGATTGTAGGAGACAAGAGAGTCAAAATGCAATCACTGTTCATTCATTACTATGAGCAAAATAAGAACAAATGCCCCTTCATTCTTGAAAGTAATTACTACGAGAATGGATTTTCACAACAAATATCTTGGATCATTTGTAGATTTATGAAAGGCTCCGAATTGTTAAACCGGATGATAACCATTCAGCTAATTTTACTCATTATTATACTTGTGACTGGCTACAATATGTTGGTCAGAGATGAACAGCCTCTTAAAGTTTTATACCTAATGTCCTGATATTCTTTTGTATTTTTCCCTCGTTGATATTTTAACCCAAGCCATTTTTATTATGTCCCATTTATTTTAAAGTTGTTATTTTAATTAAGGCAGGGAATTTAATTTCAACCTTAATTTTGTGTACTGTATATACTTCAGCCATTAAGTAATGTGCCTAATATGTTGCAGAAAACCTCTAAGTGGATATAAGTCACAACACCACTTAAAGTAATGTAAATCTTTAAATAAATATTGGGTAAAGAAAAAATAGAAGATATTTTAGATATTCTGAATTCCTGGAAATTATTTTGAGGCAAGGAAATAGATGCAATTTTGTAAATGCGTAATAATATGCACTTAACAGCAACTTGGGTTCAATTCTGCACGATCTCTGTGTAATTAGCAGCAAATGACTGCTAAGGTTTTCTCTCAGTGCTTCAATTTCTTCCTACATCCCAAAGACGTACAGATTAGCAGATTATGGGTGTGTGGGTGAGTGTCACAGTGTCATAGCTACTGTATATAATATGGAGATAAGTCATTTGGTCCAACTGCTCCATGCTGACCTAGCTAGTTCCATTTGTCAGTGTTTGGCCCCTAACATACTAAATCCATGCATCTATCCAAGTGTCATCTTTTGTACCTGCCTCATCCACTTCATCTGGCAGCTGATTTCACATTGATGCCACTCTGTGCTTTTTTTAAAAAAAAAACACGCCCCTCCAGTCCAGTTCCTCTTAAATCTTTCCCCTCTCACCCGAAACTTGTGCCCTCTTGTTCTTGGTTCCTCAACTCTTGGGGGTGGGGGGAAGATTGAATGTATTTACTCCCTCATGATTTTATACTCCCCTAGAAGATCACCTGTCAATCTCCTATGCTTTAAGGAATAACTTCATTTTGTTTATTTAGAGATGCAGGCCCATCCAGCCCAATGAGCCCGTTACACCCAGCTACACTCGTAACCAGTTAACCCACTAACCTGTAAGTGTTAAAGAACTTGCACATCCCCTGTGGCTCCACACAAAGGTGTCCCCTTTGGTCCCTAATGTATTTATAAAATCTCTTTGGATCTTCCTTGATCCTCTGCCAAAGTTGTCTCATGACCACTTTTGAATTCCCAGTTTCTTGAGTACATTCCTGCATCCCTATTCTCCTCCAGAAGTTTGCTTGAACCCGGCTGCCTAAACCTGACCTATACCGTCTCCTTTCTCGTGGCCAGTGCCTCAATATCCCTCGGTCATCCTAGGCTTCCTATTCTCTCGCACTGCCATTGACTTCTGCATTGCTTTCCAGCCTCTCATTTACCTCCCCAATGCTTGTGACCCGCTCCTGCCACCACCACCAATCTGGTTTAAATCCACCCTAGTAGTTGCAATAAATCCGTCTGCCAAGGTATTGGGCCCTCTACAGTTCAGATGTAACCCATCACAGTTGTGCAGGTCACCTGTGCTTTAGAAGAGATCCTAATGGTTCAAAGACCCGACTTCCTTCTCCCACCAACAATTTTGCAGCCAGACTGCCACTTGCACAGCCTCCTATTCTTGCCCTCTCTAGCATGTGACACTAGAGATGATCTTGTAACTAACCCTTATAATTTTGTTTCTGACTATTATTTATCAGAGTAAACTGTGGTAGGCAAATTTACATTATTTCCCTTAAATAATATGTAAAGATTGCATCTGCAAATTTTATTCCTAAACTTACCTGATTCTGGTAATAGTTGGCAACTTTTGGGAGTAAGTGAATAACATGGAGCAGCATGAGAATATGCATAATTCACAATGTAATGGCTTGCAATGGATTTTTTTTAGAAAGGCAAAACCAGTTCAGTGAATCTGTCTTCACTGCCTACAGTAAATGCGGTTGATATCCGTCAAAACCTTAAATGTTTAAAGTTCCATCCTGATACTTCAAATACACTTGTTTTCCAGCAGATCACCCATTTACTTTTAGAGCAGGTGTTCCCAACCATTTGGTCCTCAGACCCCTCGGTTACTGGTAAAGCTCCGTAGCATAGAAAAGGTTGGGAACCCCTGTTTTACACCAAACAAGCTTTCCGTGACAGTAAATCAATGATACTGCGTTGTCTTACTAGTTGAAGGGAAAATGGAGCAAAACTAGGGCCTCTGATTCAAGACATGTTACTTCTTTGTGGGGTCCTGAAGTCTGAATCTGGATTTACCACTTATTCCTTATGGAGTCTAGTGGTGCAGTATTCCCATGAACACTCGCAAAGGAATGTTTTAGAAGCTTACCTGAATTGGCCACCCTTAAGAGACTTTGGGAAAGCCACAGTCACTTCCTCACTTAGGCGACTGATTAAAAATCATTGCATTGTTAAAGAAGGATAGCTGCAGTTTATGTTGAGAATCTTTTTCAGCTGCTTGTTAAATTGAAGGTAACAAGTTGAAAGTAGGAATCTGGGAGTTCAATTACTTATCTATCACATTGTTGCAAGAGTTAAAATAGTTATGCAGCATAATAAATGGTGAGAGACTTTCCTGTTCATCTTATTAGGCAGTCCCTCGGGAAAGAGGATACATTTCATCTGGACTTCTCAATTCTGAGGTGACTGGCAAAGCCAATATCAGGTCTTTCACTGTGAAGCAGGAGGTACCTGTCAGGAAAGTGGGTATTTTCTGAGATAATGCATTCCTTCCACAATTTATACTTTATTTCTGATTCTCAAACTTGATTCCCAAATGGCACTTCTCCACCTTGAGCGTTGTGTAAAGAATTCACAAGTCAGTATGGACATTGCAAGTTTTCAAGGATGATCTGAATACAGCCTTGAGTTTCCTCAGAATTCCTGTGACAGAGTCTGTTTCAGGTTCTGATGGAATGTGACCTGAACCTCTTTGTTGTGGAAGAAAAAACTGGCATTGATCTGATTACCCATCCAGTAAAATTGGACGATTTTGACAGTGATGATATTCGTGAGGTGTCTTGTTGTGCCTGTGGTAGGCAGTCCAAATCTAGGAGGCAGATGAGGGGAAAAAGTCTCTATTTGGTAAGCCACAGGCCTTGTGGTCTATCTGAGGTTTGATGCTCAAATATATTTTTCCACAATCACAAAGGTTGTGCTGGCTAATTGAAGCTGATGGAGATTGATATGATATTGATCAACTGTATATTTCAAGAATTTTATCTTCTCTATCACATCTAGCAAACATCCTGCTATCTGAATATATCAAGCAAGAGGATGGTAGAGAATATGTGTTGCTATCAGCAGGTTTGGTACTGCACAGAGCCTCTATATGCCTGTTGAAGGAATATAGGAGAAAATTTGCAACATGCATTGAAAAGGGATGAAGAGTGAGTAGGGTGTTTCCTACAATGCCTTATTTTGAAGTTTATTACTTGGTTCTATTGGGGGTGGGGATAGCAAGCTATCCATATTATTTATTCTAGTACAGGACCTCTCCAGGTTATGAATGCCCAACTTGTGTCCAGCTCGTACATATGGTTGAGAGCTTGGGCTCACTCCCTCACGATTTTCTCTCCTCTGTAAGATCACTTGTCAGTCTCCTGTACTCTAAAGGATAAGTTATTTTATTTATTTAGAGAATAAATAAATTCTGGTGGGATGTATCTTACAGCTGCTGTGGATCTGCAGGCATCTTCTGTCATGTGAGAACTCATTTGCATCTCGTAGAGAAACTGGTTGAATTAAACAACCTGCTTTAATTACATGTTGCCTTTGGTGTACCTGTTTTAAAATTTAAATATATTGCTAGGCAGCCCCATATCCAACTTGCGAACTGTTCAGGTTATCTCTTTGGAGAGAAGGAGGATGAGAGGAGACATGATAGAGGTATACAAGATAATAAGAGGAATAGATAGAGTGGATAACCAGCGCCTCTTCCCCAGGGCACCATTGCTCAATACCAGAGCAATCTGAGACATATAAGATTATTAAGGGATTGGACAAGGTAGAGGCAGGAAATATGTTCCAGATGCCGGGAGAGTCCAGTACCAGAGGGCATGGTTTAAGAATAAGGGGTAGGTCATTTAGGACAGAGTTGAGGAGGAACAACTTCTCCCAGAGAGTTGTGGAGGTGTGGAACGTGCTGCCTCAGAAGGCAGTGGAGGCCAATTCTCTTGATGCTTTCAAGAAGGAGCTAGATAGGTATCTTATGGATAGGGGAATCAATAGTTATGGGGATAAGGCAGGAACCGGGTATTGATAGTAGATGATCAGCCATGATCTCAGAATGGCGGTGCAGGCTCGAAGGGCCGAATGGTCTACGTCTGCACCTATTGTCTACTGTCTATTGCCTAAGAGGATATGGCTTTAAGGTAAGGGGTGGAAAGTTCAAGGGGGATATTAGAGGAAGGTTTTTTACTCAGAGAATGGTTGGTGCGTGGAATGCACTGCCTGAGTCAGTGGCAGAGGCAGATACACTAGTGAAGTTTAAGAGACTACTAGACAGGTATATGGAGGAATTTAAGGTGGGGGCTTATATGGGAGGCAGGGTTTGAGGGTCAGCACAACATTGTGGGCCGAAGGGCCTGTATTGTGCTGTACTATTCTATGTTCTAAGGAAGGAAATCTAGGTGTTCTCCTATCTCTTACAGGAGAGAAGCATTGTTGTGTGGTGATTGCAGGTTTAACCCCTGCACAGGTTCACTTAGCAGTGTTAAATTTAATATGACTGTAATTCACCCAGTTATATTAGAAATCCAAATATTTCAAATCTTTTGTGATTTATTTTTAAACTTTAGTGCATCTTTCTTTGCCTTTGTTCTTACTGTCAATATGGATCTGAAGCATCAAAGATCTCTGAAGGACCTTGTTTCTATTTTATTATTTTCTGCTTCTGTCCCTATTGATTTAACACTCTGGGGGTCCTCTGCCCTTCTGTTACAACCTTTTGCTCACTCATCCCAGTAAGACTATAGACCTTGAAGTGAGCTTGTCAGCACATTTGTCATTCTGTGATTTTTCTTAGAGACATTGAAAAGTTTGGTAAAGAAGATGGGAGCCCATTTTTTTTCCAAAGATTATAGAACAAGTAAGGTTACTTATAACTGCTTACTGTTTTATTTCAATTTCAGCATTCATTATGAATAAAGATATTCATTATGAACTGAAATGTTTGAAATGGATTTGTGCCAATGTGTGTGAGTAAATTAATAATACATTATAATTACTGAGTTATTAATGAACAGAGTACATTTATTGAGAAGTAAGTAGGTTTGAAATTTAATATCTGTTGTTGTTCTTGGTATAAATTACTGGCCAATTGCCTCATCTCTATCCATTCTGTAGATCAAAATATTAACCGAAGTGTAAACTTACTGTAAAATTTCCCATGAAGTACTGCAGTCCTTTTTTTTAATTTCAGGAAGCTTAAATAAGAAATAAGATTGGACATGGTGCCACACAAATACATTTCCTAACTTTCTTGTTCTCTTCAAGCATACTTAGGAAGAGTTCACAGTGTAGGCACTCTTTTAAAAACTTGTAATACGATATGTAGGCTTCAAACTGCCTACATCAATGAGCATATTGTCAGTAAAAATATATACATTTTTAAAATATGCACTTTTCCATGAAAAAGTCTACATCTGGAAGAAACAGTAAATCAGTTATCCAAGAAGTTGATGTAGTCTGTTGAATTGCTACGTTTTTACAATGATCCATCAGCCATTCTATTTCTCTGACTGAAGGAATATCTGATTACGTAAGCTTTATAAATGCTGACATGGTATCTTGCCCAGTACTATTGAGGCAAAAACCTCAATGTGGTGACAGGAAGAAGGGTTTTGCTTTGGGCACAGCTTCCTTATTAAATGCATTCTGAAAGCAGGTGTATGCCTCAGTTTCTTTCCATACTTTCCACCTCAGCTGCTTCAATTAAGCATCCGATACCTGCAGGGATTCAGAATTTCCATTGAGATTAGCAGCTTCATCTGTGCTGTAGCATAAGCCTTTGTTGATTAATTTCATATCGTTTTATTCAGGATAGCCAAAGATAAATATTTTATAATATGCACCTATTTGAAAATGTCATTTATTTTAATTCTTTGAATGTCCAGCTATTTTGTACATTTTAATTTTTCATTTTGATTTGACCTTTACAATATACAATGCAAGCTAATCTGTTGATTTAAAAAAAATGAAATCAAACCCTGAGAAAGAGGTGACACAACATCTGAAGATGTAGGATCCTTTTGGGGAGAGTTTAGGAACTGCAAGGGTATAAAGAGTTTCCTGATGCGAGTTTATATACAGGCCTCCAAATAATAGTAGCCAGGATGTAGGCTACAAATTGCGATGGGAGGTAGAAAAGGCCGTAAAAAGGGCAATATTGTGATAGTCGTGGGGGATTTCAATGTGTAGATAGATGAGCAAAATCAGTTTGGTTTAGGATCCCAAGAGAGGGAACTTGTAGAATGGCTATGAGATTGCTGTTCAGAGCAGCTTGTTGTTAAGCCCAATAGATGAACAGCAGTTCTGGATTGGGTGTTGTGTAATGACCCAGATTTGATTAGAGAGTTTAAGGTAAAGGAACCCTTGCGAGCAGTTTGAGAAGGAGAAGCTAAAATCGAATGTATCAGTACAGGTGTACGCCACTTAACGTCCGTTCGGACAATGTCCGATCACATATACGTCTGTAGTCCCAATCGGAAAATGTGACATAACGGATGTAACCAATCTCATGTATCGCGCGTCTCTTGAGTGTAGTAGCGTTATCTCTCTGTTTAATTTTCTTTCGAAAATATTATGGTAAAGTACATCATGGCTTCCAAACGTAGGTTATTCGACCTGAAATTCCTCCAGTGGGACACTGAGGAAGTTGAGAACAGCGATGTGGATGATCCTGATCATCTTTGATAAATTGTGTGTGATATAGGCTAAGAAAGTGTTGACATAAAAGTTTAAAAAGTGAAAAAAATTTAAAAGGTTAAAATGAAATTAAAAAATTAGTGTATGTATTAGTGTACAGTATACAGTTTTAGTTTAAGTTCTTGGCTATTTAGTCAATACAGGTACACTACAGTACTCCATGTAGGTCTGCTAAGTATATAATACGATGTTGCACAATGTCCAAATCACATAATGTCGGATTTCACAGAACGTATTGTGGACGTTAAGTGACGCATACCTGCATTACAGTGGAGTAAAAGGACTTACAGAGGCATGAGAGAGGAACTGGCCAAAGTACACTAGCGGGGATAACAGCAATGGCTGGTGCTTTTATGGGGAATTTGGAAGGTGCAGGAAAGATTCTTCCCAAAGAATGCAGTATTCCAAATGGACAATGAGGTAACCGTGGCTGACAAGGGAAGCCAGAGGCAGCATAAAAGCAAAATATAGAGTATATAATATAAACAAAACTAATTGGGAAGGTGGAGGATTAGGAAGCTTTTAAAAACCAACAGAGGTAACTTTTTAAAAAAAACACCATGGAGAAGAGATTAAATATGAAGGTAAGCTAGCCGATAATATGAGCTTACAAAATGTTTTAGTCCTATATTTAAATAGTAAAAGAGACAAGAGTGAACATTGAGTACTGAGAAATGAGGCTGGACTGGTAGTAATGGAGGACAAAGAAATAACATCATCTTCACTGGAAGGCACTACCAGAATGCCATAAACATGAGATCACCGGGGACAGAATACGTGTCATTGCTATTGTTAAGGAGAAGGTACTTGGGAAGCTGAAAGGATTGAAGGTAGATAAGTCACCTGGACCAGGTGGACTCACCCCAGGTTTCTGAAAGAGGTGGTTGACGAGATTGTGGAGGCATCAGTAATGATCTTTCAAACAAAAAACTAGATTTTGTAATGGTTCCTGAGGACTGGAAAATTGCAAATGTTACACCACTCTTTAAGAAGGGATGGAGGAAATGAAGGGAAACCATCAGCCAGTTAGCCTGACTTCAGTGGTTGGGAAGATGTGGAGTCCATTTTTGAGGATGAGGTTTCAGGGTACTTGGAGACATAATAAAATAGGCCAAAGTCCTCATGGTTTTCTAAAGAGGAAATCTTGTCTGACAAATCTGTTGGAATTCTTTGAGGAAATAATGGGCAGGATTAACAAAGGAGAGTCTGGATCATGTTCGTTTGGATTTTCAGAAGGCCTTTGACAAGGTGCTGTACATGAGGCTGCTTAAAAAGATAAGAGCCCATGATATTACGGGAAAGACACTGGCATGGATAGAAGATTGGCTAACTAGCAAGAGGCAAAGAGTGGGAATAAAGGGGGCCTTTTCTGGTTGGCTGACAGTGACTAGCGGTGCTCTGCACGGTTAGATGTTGGGACTGCTTTTTACATTAAATGTCAATGATTTGGATAAAGGAATTGATGGCTTTGTGGCAAAGTTTGTGGATGATGTGAAGAGGGGTGGAGGGGAAGGTGGTATTGAGGAAGCAAGGTATCTGCAGAAGGGCTTAGACAGATTGGGGGAATAGGCAAAGTGGCAGGTGGAATATAGTGTAGGGAAGTGCACGGTCATGGACTTTGGCAGAAGGAATAAAGGCATGGACTGTTTTCTAAATGAGGAATGAATTAATAAGTCAAAAGTGCAAGTGGACTTGGGAGTCCTCGTGCAGGATTCCCTGAAGGTTTCTTCAGGCTGCACTTGGAGTATTGTGAGCAGTTTTGGGTCCCTGATCTAAGAAAAGATGTTGCTGGCATTGGAGGGGTCCAGAGGAGGTTCATGCGAATGATGCCAGGAATGAATGGGTTAACGTGTGAGCAGAGCTTGACTCTGGGCCTGTACTCACTAGAATTTAGAAGAATGAGGTGGGATCTGGTTGAAATCTAATGTTGAAAGGCCTAGACAGAGTGGATATAGAGAGGATGTTTCCTATGGTAAGTCTAGGATTGGAATTCAGAATCAGGTTTATTATCACTGGCATGTGTCATGAAATTTGTTAACTTAGCAGCAGCAGTTCAATGCAATACATGATACAGAAGAAGGGAAAAAAATAATTAAATCAATCAATTACAGTACACATATAATGAATAGATTAAAAATTGTGCAAAAAGCAGAAATAGTATACATTAGAAAAAGTGAGGTAGTGTACACAGCATCAATGTCCATTTAGGAATCGGATGGCAGAGGGGAAAAAGCTGTTCCTGAATCACTGAGTGTGTGCCTTCAGGCTTCTGTACCTCCTACCCGATGGTAACAGTGAGAAAAGGGCATGCCCTGGGTGCTGGAGGTCCTTAATAATGGATGCTGCCTTTCTGAGACACCGCTTCCTGAAAATGTCCTGGGTACTTTATAGGCTAGTACCCAAGATGGAGCCGACTTAAATTTATGACCCTTTGCAGCTTCTTTCGGTCCTGTGCAGTAGCCCCATCTGTCAGAATGCTCTCCATGGTACATCTATAGAAGTTTTTGAGTGTTTTTGTTGACATATAAAATCTGACATGACAAAGCTTTAGAATTGAGGTATGTCCATTTAAAATGGAGATGAGGAGGAATTTCTGTAGCCAAAGGGTGATGAATCTGTGGAATTCATTGCCACATATAACTGTGCGGGCCAAGACATTGGGTATATTTAAGGCGGTGGTCAATAGGTTCTTTATTAATTAGGACATCAAAGGTTATGGGGAGAAGGCAGGAGAACGGGGTTGAGATAGATAATAAATCAATGATGGAATGGCAGAGTAGACTCGATGGGCCGAATTACCTAATTCTGCTCCTATGTCTTATGGTCTAATGATATATGGTCTGCTAACATTAAATCCACTCTCCAAGGAAATACTTCCTGCAAGATAATGCATTGCAGAACAGCAATTTAAAATCAGGGAAGACTATTATTAATGTTATCAATTTATGTACTACCTCATGCAAAACGTATTCTTGCTTTTTTTTCTGCAACTTGTATAACACTCATTTAATCTGCTTCACAGTACATGGTTGTAATGGTCATATTTGAAGGCTTCCTGCACGTAACCCACGAAAGATTTCTACAAGACAATGGATGGATATCACTCCTATGAACCAGGTGGAGCAGAATTACATAAACACACAGGAAAAATCAGCTTGCATTTTATGAAATACAAGCTAATGGTTCAAAACTATTTGTCATTTAATGCAGTTGAAAGTCTTGACGTTATCGGTCATGTTGCAAACCATTTAAGTTAAAAGTGATTCAAATTGGTAAAGGATATTTGTCACTATCAAACATAGATGCAGATGAAATTATTTGTTAATAGCTCTGCATCTTGCAGCAAATGTTGTGAATTGTTGTGCTGAAGCAGCTGGAATATGAAACAATTTCCTTAGTGTGTGCAAGCTTTGTTTTCCAGTTTTCTCCCCCTCCTTCAAAGGTAGTGACCCACACCATAGCCATAATTCCCAGGTGCCAGCTATCATCCACTATCACCCCTAAGGTATTGTTTTTCATGATGTCTTTAAAGGCTTCAAGTAATCACATTTTCATTCAAAACATCAAGCTAATCCACTCTTGTCCTGATAAACATACAATTTCCAGTAGGACTTGGAAATGAATTCAAATTTATTTTCCCTCTTGAACCATGGGGATAGAGTGGCTAGAGATCTGGTCAAAATGTAATTCTAGTACCACTGCAACATGTTTGGTATTTATCTACCCTCATGAAGTGATACAGAGAGGAGCTCATGGCCAGAAATTGCCTACCAGCATACACAGCTATAAGTATGGGAAAAGTTTGCAGGAAGATTAACCAATATTTTGACCTTAATTAACCACCTATTACTGCACCACAAGATCATTTTAGTCAAAGTACTGACCAAGTTAATTAAGTAATTTTGAGCAAATAAATCTGTATAAGATCAAAGCTACCGATGAATTTTGAATCTCCTCAAAGTGATGAAGTGATATTAGCCACGGTTTTAGTGTTTGCGGTAACCGTCCCAAAATCCTATCCCTCTGATTTTCCTGCTCAGCAGTGGAGGAACTCCGCTGCAAGTCTGAAAAATTTAACTGCGAATTTGCAGAAGTTTCATAGTTCTCAACTGTCCGCTGTCTGAGCGGTCAGAAACTGACCCTCTGTGCTAATCGCTCTTCATTTCTAATGATTTTATGTCTAAATGCTTAAAAAAAACTACTTTACAGCACCATGTGCATCTCCACATCTGCGCAATGTACTTGACTGGAAAAGGAGAGTTCAGAATATTTTACAACTAGAGTATTAAAAGCTCTGAAGATGCTTCTGGTGCAAGCACCATGCCGTCGTGAACATGAAAGTCTGAAAAATACTGTCCGAATTGTCCTTCTCTCACAAACTGAGTCAATGTGATGCCTCAGTAACACATTGACATTACAAATTTAGGAGGTGTGAGGTTGTGATGTTTCTCAATCGTCACTAGTTAAAGGAGGAGAGATACATATGAATTTGTAACAGTATTACTGTAATTTCTACTAAACAATCCATCTTGCCCTGAGAACTCAACTAAACTTTGCAATTATTTTGTATCATGTTTGTCCTTTTATCACAGCTCTCGCTCTCACGCTGTCTCTTTCTGTACATGTACAATACAGTGGATTCCCAGGTAACTGGGAAACATTGGGATTTGTACATTTTGACCCTATTAAGTGGCTGCCCCAATTAGCTGGAGTTTCATAGAGTTAAAAAGGTATTTTTTTTTAAAAAAACAAACTACTGTTTAACTGATTAACAAGATATGCTTTTAATTGAAATACAGAACAAATTGGAACACACCCAGTGCCTCTGCTGTACTATAAAACTATGTATTAGTTCCTAACAGATATCAACAGAGGATTTCATCTGCCATATTCTCTTGATTGACTAAATTAACAAAATCAGCGCAGACACCTAATGCAGATAATCGACTGCCTATAATGCAATGGATGATTGCGTCCTCCGAATCTTCATTTTCATTGTAATGTTCAGATTATTGTAGATATCTTCAAATTTCGCTGTAATTTCTAACTTGTTGAAGTAGTGAAATTGTTTCATTTTCACTCTCAGCCATTTCTGGCATGTCCAACCTTGAAAGCTTAAAAACGCAGTGATCAAAACAGTTCCAAATTATCTTACTGATTTTTGTCTCACCAAATTTTGAACACAAGCACATACAGCTGACACTATTTAAAAAAAAAACTGATCACTCTAAGTATGGTGTAGTTTCTAATAGTCATGCAAGTGCACACAACTGACCGCACCAACAAGGTGGACAACCAGTGTGCCAAAGATAACAAGTTGCGTAAGCATAAAAAGAAAGAAAAAAGGAAATTATAATAAATAAATAACCAATGATTATCAAGAACTTGAGATGAAAAGTCCTTGAAAGTGAATCTATATGTTATGGGAACAGTTCAGTGATGGGTAAGTGAAGTTGAGTGAAGTTATCCCCCGGTTCAAGAGCCTAATAGTTGAGGGGTAATAACCTTTGCTGAACCTGCTGGTGTGAGGGCTGAGGCCCTAGTACCAGCTTCCTAATGGCATCAGCGAGAAATGAGCGTGACCTGGGTGATGTGGGGGGTGGGGGGCATCTCTTGATGATGGATGCTGCTTTCCTGCGACAATGCTTCATGTAGATGTGCTCACTGGTGGACCCAATATGGGTAGGGCAGTATCTACTACTTTTTGTGGAATTCTCTGTTCAAGGGCATTCGTGTTTCCGTACCAGGCAGTGATACATCCAGTCAATATATTCTTCACCACATATTTATAGAAGTTTGTCAAAGTTTTACATATCATGCCAAACCTTCACAATCCTCTAAGGAAATGGAGGCAATGCTGTGCTTTCTTCGTAATTGCAATTGTGTGCTGAGCCCAGGACGGGTCCTGTGAAATGTTAACACCAAGGAATTTAAAGTTACCCTCTCCATCTCTGATCCCTTGATAAAGACTGGCTCATGGACCTCTGGTTTTCTCCTCCTGAGATCATTAATCAGCTCCTTGGTCTTGCTGGCATTGGGTACAAGGTTGTGGCACCACTCAGCCATATTTCCATTCTCTCCTATATGCTGATTCCCCAGAGTCATGGAGTTTTAGCTTCCATCCTTGTTTTGTAACCTGCTCAGAACTTGGGTTTGGATCTTAATCAGGTAGAGAACATTGCAGAATTTCCACTAGGATTGAGAACTTCAACTATGTTGCAATATAAGCTCCTGTTGATTAATTTGATGCTATTTTATGGAGGATGACCAAATAGAAAAGTAGTTTACTAATATGTACCAGTATCTGAAAATGCAGAGAGCATTAGCAGGGCTCCTAAAAGTAGCTTCCAGGTGCAAGGATGATCTGTCTAAACATCTTATAGTAAAATAGAATAATGTATCTGTGAGACAGGGTTCAGAGTACTGCATTCAGGCTAAAAATAGGCTATTGATATAAAGGGAAATTAATTGTTGCAGTTGTGTGTAGATGGGGGTTAGCAGCTTTAATAGCATTGGTAGAGGTGTGAGAAAATGGAATTCAGTTTTTAAAATTACAGGGAAACAGTAACAATTCCAAAATACATCAGCAAAACAAAAGGTTTATTTTAATTGCACTGTGTGAAGGAATGCAAGAGAAATAAATAAGATAACCATCAGATAAATTAAAATTCATATAAACAATAGTTTAAACAATTCTTCATAAATAATAATCTTGGATCTTGACAGTGGACTGCATCATCAGGGATGGCCCCTTTTTTCAAAGAATGGGGTTTCCCTTCCTCCACCACTGATGCTGCCCTCAGCCATGTCCTCCATTTCCCAGACATCCGTGCTCACCCCATCTTCCTGTCCCCTTGAGTTTAGAGTTCTGCTTTTCCTCATCTACTACCCCATTGGCCTCCTCATCCAAAACATCATTCTCCACACCTTCCTCCATCTTCAACAGGATCCTACCAGCAAACACATTCTTATCTTCCCTGCCATGCTCATCTTTCTGCAGGGATTGCTCCCTCTATGATTTCCTTGTCCATTTGTCCCTCACCACTAATCTCCCTCCTGTCACATACCCCTGCAAGTGACAGAAATGCTACACCTGACCATTTCCCTCCTCCCTTGCCTCCATTCAGGGCCCCAAACAGTCCTTCCAGGTGAGGCAACACTTCACCTGTGAATTGGTTGGGATCATCTTCTCTATCCATACATTGGCGAGACCCGACATAAATTGTGGGACCACTTTGTCGAGCACCACTGTTCCATCTGCGAAGATCGGAATTTCCCGGAGGCCAACCATTTTAATTCCTATCCCCAGTCCCATCTGACATGTCGCTCCATGGCCGCCTCTTTTGCCACAATGAAGCCGCTCTCGGTGTGAAGGAGCAATACCTCATTCTGTCTGGGTAGCTTCTGATTTGATGGCATGAATATTGATCTCTCCTTCCAGTAAAAATTTCTCTCCCCTGCCCTCTTCTATTTCCCACACTGGCCTCTTACCTCCTCTCGTCACCTGTCTATCACCTCCCCCTGATAAGCTTCCCTTCCTTTCTCCCATGGTCCACACTCCTATCAAATTCCTTCTTCTCAAGCCCTTTACCTTTCCCACCCATTAGGCTTCACCTTTAGTCCTCCTTTCCCACACCCCACCTTTTTATTCAGGCATCTTCCCCCTTCCTTCCCTGTCCCGAAGCAAGATCTTGTCCTGGAACATTTACTGTTCATTCATTTCCATAGATGCCTCCTCACCAGCTGAGTTTGTGTTGCGATGGGAATGGTAACTGTTCACTACATAAAATAAACTTGTTGGGATGAACAGAATTTTTTCAATTCTTATGAGTATTCACTGTAGTAATATTCTTCAATCATTCTGAGAAGTGAGAAAAAATTTGTTACTTTAGCCAGAGAATACTGTATAGGTTGTACAGTACAGGTACAATGTTCATAAGGAAATCAAGTATACGGTCCATACAGAGACTAGCTCATATAGACAAATTGCTTAGCATGGATGACTTGGGCTGTTTCCATACTGTGTAATTCTATATTAAAACAACTTTGGAATATTTATCTGTTCAAATTAGTTAAAGCAAATGTCATTTAACTTCATTAATCTATGAACAGTATGATCATCAAAATTCATGTAATTTAACTGGAATTTCCTTACTACAACCTCTGACTGTAATCAACAGAAAACAGGATAATCAATATTTTGTTTAAATGCAATTTTAAATAATCTTTGGACATAACTAATATTGATTCTTTGTTTCTGGCTATCACATTTTTATGGCTATTGTTAGTAATATTTTTCATTATTTTTACAAATATGATATATACTGTATATACGCCATTTCATTTTAAACAGTTCCTAATTCTGTGCCGCAGTAGCATAGAAGTTAGTGTAATGCTTTACAGCAGCTTGCTGTAAGATCAGGGTTTGATTTCCCATGCCTGCCTGTAAGGTGTTTGTACCGCGTGGGTTTCCTCCAGGTGCTCTGGTTTCCTCCCACATTCCAAAGATGTACGGGTTAGGGTTAGTGAGTTGTGGGTATGCTATGTTCGCACCTGAAGTATGGTGACACACTTCACTGATTTGATTTGACATAAAGTGACATTTCGCTGTATATTTTGATGTACATGTGACAAAGATAGTCTCTCTTTAAAATTGTTTACCTTTATAGCCCTACAGATTTTAGTGTTTACATATTTTTACTTATTTAATTTATCCAATTTTTGCCATTTGACCCTAATTTGTTTATTTTCTGATTTTTTTTCTCCTAATCTAATTATCTGTTTTCTTTGGATATGACCTAATACATCCATCCATTTGCTTTGGTATCCTTTTTTTCTTGTCACAGGTCACACTTTTATTTCATTCTTGAGCATTTCAAAACTAAATGTGGGAAGTGGTGTCCCAGTTTACCCATAATACAACTGTAGCTCTCTGTACATGAAAACTTAAATGGGAAACTCATAATATTAATTCAGTTTGTCACAATCTGTCAGTCATGGTGCAACTATTTCGTTAATAATTGACAGATATTTTTCATTACATAACGGTTTTAAATGCTCAGCTGGATTAAATTGTATCAGTATTTTAATCTGGATATATTATGTCTTGGCTAAATGCAAACTTACTTTCATATCACTCTTCTTTCTCTATCAAACTCGCCCTCACAGACTCATCCACTGTGGTCATGTTAATTGCCTTATAATGATGTCTTGGCATCTCATCCAAATTTATCCTTTGTGGTGCTATTCCTATATTGAAATCTCATTTTCTCTTCATTATACAAGCTCTGTTTGGTCCACAATTAATGATACAGCAATCCTGTTTTCCCATTTAGCTCTGGCTGATATCTTCTGTCACATCACCCTGAAAATGGCTTTATTGCTTCCTCCCCATTACCAGTGCGACGTTGACTTGACACACGTCCATTCTGAAATCCTGAGACAGTTTTCAGTTATGTCAGAAGATGTTGGGTGGACTGTGCCTGACTTTTTTTTCCCATTATTCTCATCAAGTGATGACCAAAAAAAAATGAGTGAGATGCTGAACGCTTGGAACGCATGCGTTCCTTGAAACTTCTAGAACCTTGGTCATAGTAGATTTATCATCAAGTTGTACGTTATGCACCAGGAATCCGCAATTTCTCACAGTTACAATTAATCTGGAAGTTACTATTACTCTGAAAGCCTCTATTCATTTACGAATTACTAACTGCCCAAAGTTATGGCAGCAAATCAGTTTTATCTGCTTAGAATCTACTTGATTTTTCACTGAATTGTGTATGATCACTCCCAAAACAACTTGTAGGTGAAATAATGCCATCTGAGCACTGGACCAGGTGCTTTCGTGTGCCATTTGCGTTTATGTGCCTGATATTAGACATGCGTCTCATAGCAACGCCATTTGTATAACACTCATTTCATCTATTCCAGCACAAAATGGAGTCTTGGTTACAAAAAATTCTCCTAACATCGGTTTCAGTATAAACAGAAGTATCTTGAGGCTACCATTGGAAATCTAGACTGGGCAGTTTCAGGTCGGACTACAGCATCTTCCAAAGGCCACATTTTATCTTATAACAGCAAGTGCTTTTGGCAGTAGTAAACCAAAAAAGAACTCCTTCAGTGACTGCTGGACAATGACCTCACTGGTACTCAGCCTGTTACTGAAGACCGCAGGATGACAATGACTGGCCGCACAGTGTGGATCAGACTCCTTGAAGTACAATGCAAGAAGATACCCATCTGCAAGGAGTCTAATTTGTAGAGTCTTCACAGACACTATATCCTATCTGGACTTCTGATGAAAAATGCATTTTCAGGCTCAGATTTTCCAAGACTGCCATCATGTATATTTAAGAAATGCTTCAGGAACTTTATACTTTATTGTCGCCAAACAATTGGTACTAGAACATACAATCATCACAACGATATTTGATTCTGCGCTTCACACTCCCTGGATTATAAATATTAAATATTATAAATATTAAAAAATAGTTAAAATTAGTAAATATTAAAAATTTATATTATAAATCATAAATAGAAAATAGAAAAATGGGAAGTAAGGTAGTGCAAAAAAACCGAGAGGCAGGTCCAGATATTTGGAGAGTACAGCCCAGATCTGGGTCAGGATCCATTCAGCAGTCTTATCACATTGGAAAGCAGCTGTTCCCAAATCTGGCCATACGAGTCTTCAAGCTCCTGAACCTTCTTCCAGAGGGAAGAGGGACGAAAAGTGTGTTGGCTGGGTGGGTTGTGTCCTTGATTATCCTGGCAGCACTGCTCCGACAGCGTGCGGTGTAAAGTGAGTCCATGGACGGAAGATTGGTTTGTGTGATGTGCTGCACCATTTTCATGATCTTCTGCAGCTTCTTTCGGTCTTGGACAGGACAACTTCCATACCAGGTTGTGATGCACCCTGGAAGAATGCTTTCTACGGTGCATCTATAGAAATTAGTGAAGGTTTTAAGGGACAGGCCAAATTTCTTTAGTTTTCTCAGGAAGTAAAGGCGCTGGTGGGTCTTCTTGGCAGTGAACTCTGCTTGGTTGGACCAAGTCAGGTCATTTGTGATATTGACCCCGAGGAACTTAAAGCTTTTGACCTGTTCCACTTGCGCACCACTGATGTAAATTGGGTTGTGCGGTCTGCTACTCCTTCTGAAGTCAACAACCAATTCCTTCGTCTTGCTGACGTTGAGGGATAGGTTATTGTCTTCGCACCATGCCACCAGGTTCTTAATTTCCTCTCTGTACTCAAACTCATCATTGCCCGAGATACGGCCTACAATTGTGTCATCAGCAAACTTATATATTGAGTTTGATGGAAACTTGGCTACACAATCATGGGTGTACAGTGAGTACAGCAGGGGGCTGAGTACACAGCCTTGTGGGGCACCGGTGCTCAGAGTGATTGTAGAGGAGAGCTTGTCCCCTGTTTTTACAGCCCTGGGTCCTGTCTGTGAGGAAGTTGAAGATCCAGCTGCAGATCTGAGTGCTAAGGCCCAGTTTCCGGAGCTTAGGAATCAGTTTATTTGGAATGATGGTATTAAAGGCAGAGCTGTAGTCAATGAAAAGGAGCCTTACGTATGCATCTTCATTTTCCAGGTGTTCCAAGGAGGGATGTAGGGCGAGAGAGATGGCATCTGCCGTTGACCTGTTGCTCCAGTAGGCGAATTGCAAAGCGTCAAAGGTTGACCGGTAGGCTGTGGTTGATGTATGCCGTAACCAATCGCTTGAAGCACTTCACAGCAATTGATGTCAGAGCCACAGGTCAATAGTCATTCAGGCATGCCACCTTGCTCTTCTTCGGCACTGGGATTATCGTTGCCTTCTTAAAACACGAGGGGATCTTAGACTGAAGCATGGAGTAGTTGAAGATGTCAGCAAACACTCCAGCTAGCTCGCCTGCACAGGCCCAGAGAACCCATCCTGGGACACTATCTGGGCCCGTCGCCTTCCTTGGATTAATCTTCAGGAAGGCCCTTCTAACGTCCTCCACAGTGATGATGAATCTCGATGCCACCAGGTCCGGTTCATCCGGAGGGAGCGGGATGCTCCTCTTCTGTTCGAATCTTGCTTAGAGTATGTTAAGTTCATCAGGAAGAGAAGCGCCACAGTTATTGATATTCCCAGCCTTTTCTTTGCGCCCAGTGATCTCATTTAGACCTTGCCATAGTCTACTGGCATCCGTTTGGTTAGCCTGGGCTTCCAACTTGGCTCGATATTGTCTCTTGGCACCCTTAGTGGCTTTATGGAGTTCACGCCTGGATTCCGTGTAGCGACTGGTATCCCCGGACCGAAAAGCCGCAGCTCTAGCCTTTAAAAGGGACTTGACCTCATAATTCATCCAAGGTTTCCGGTTAGGGAATACCTGGATCATCTTGCGAGACCCACAGTCCTCCGTGCATTTCCAAATAAAGTCCGTGACAGCTGAGGCATACTCATCGAGGTTAGCTGCCGAGTCCTTGAATACTAACCAGTCCACCGATTCAGAGTAGTCACGGAGGACCTCATCCATTTCCTCCGTCCAACACGACACTACTTTTGACACCGTGACCTCCCGCTTCAGTTTCTGTTGGTAAGCCGGGAGGAGGCGTACGGCCTGATGGTCCGATCTTCCGAAGTGAGGTTGTGGGACGGAACGGTAGGCATCCTTGACTGCTGTGTAGCAGTGGCAAGTATATTCAGGCCTCTAGTGGGGCAGGAGCCATGTTGGTATAACTTTGGCAGTGCCTTTCTGAGGTTGGCCTGGTTAAAGTCCCCGGATGTAATGAGCAAAGCCTCTGGATGCCTGGTCTCAAGTTCACTGATGTTGGCATACAGGATGTTCAGAGCACACTCCACATCCACCTGGGGGGGAATGTAGACTGCTGTCAGTATGACCGAGGTGAATTCCCGTGGCAGGTAGTAGGGACGACACTTCACCGACAGGTGTTCCAGGTCCGGGTTGCAGGAGCTTGTCAGTGCCACTGTGTCCGAGCACCAACCAGTGTTGATCAGAAGGCAGACACCACCTCCCCTCGTCTTGCCTGAAGACGCTGTGCGGTCTATCCGATGGATCGAAAATCCCACTGGTCGGATGGCACAGTCGGGGGTGGTAGAGGAGAGCCAGGTCTCGGTGAAACAGAATACACAGCAGTTCTGCATCTCCCTGCAGTAGGTGAGTCTCCCTTTAAGATCATCCACCTTGTTCTCTATGGCTTGCACATTAGCTAGTAAGATGGAGGACATAGGGACCCTGAAGCCCCTCAGCTTCAATCTGACCAGCAGCCCAGCTCTTTTCCTACGCTTCCTCGATAAGTAGAGCATCTTTCCAGTTCTCCATCGATGCAGTGTGTTTTTGTCAGCTCTTTGATGTTGGTGGATGTGTCCCGCGGGAATCGATTGCCCGGTCGTGTTGTCGTGTGCTCCGGGTCGGGGCGAGTAACGGGGGAGGCTCCACTGCCGGGGGCCCGGGCTGTGGATTGGGTTGGGCCCCGAAGCCGACACTTAATCCCAGATGGCCGGGCTCCTTCAGCCGAGTCACGGTTGCGGAGGCCTCCACTCCAGTGGAGCCTCGCACTCGATTTCTGAGGTCGGCGACCAAACAGCAGACATGTTCTGTGTCAAGCCTTGTCTGGTGAGGATGGATCCCTGTGGACAAGGGCCACCGTGCACTTCTCTGGCTACTGACATCATTGAGTTCTCCGATCACAGCTGCTGTATGAGGGCCAGAGCATCGAGGTAGAGAGGGCCCCTTAAAATTAGATTAGCAGTGGTTACATTAGTCCAGGGGCATCCTGCAGCATGTGCCAATCAGAATGCACTGATGCGATTTTGGTGTTTGGTGTGATGCAAATCATAAAGACAGCAGCTGGTGCTATAGGAAGACCAGCTTGGTTTCAGAGGGGTATGAGGCACAGACATCAAGGTAAGCAACAGGGAAACACCAAAACAACAACATCTCCCAGAAGAATGAAGATGGGAGGCATAACTGCAGAGGCAATAAAGGACTCCCTCAAAGAGAAGCTTGCTAAATTGTAAACTCTCTCATATTCCTTTTCACCACACTTTTCACCAATAGTTGACTAAGGGAGAACAGCTGACAAATGACACCTCTCCTCTTTCCCTGCACAGCTCTAGCTGCAGTGATGTAATTTGTGAGTGTACCTGACCCAATGACAAATGATCCGTAGCAGCTGCCTTTAGTGGTGTGAGCTCACCTGATTGGTTCTCATGCAGAGATGAAATTTCTTTCTGCCTTACTTGAATGTGCGGGGGGCTTTTCACACCTGGAGATGACAGGTGGAACCTCTTTGTTGCTGCCTGTTCCTGTGCTGAGCCTAGTTGGTCTTCCCGTCCCGTCAGTACACAGGCCCTCCCTTTTGGTGTGTATCTATCTCACTGACTGAACTTGTGTACCTCTCACTGAATTTGTGGACAGCCGCCATTGCTCATGACTGGCAGTCATTGGTGGTGTGCCAGAAAGGGCTGATGCGCTCCTCAGATCCGCCCAGATAATTTACCATGCATTATGTTTAATTTCACCAAGTTCTTTCAGAAATTGCATGTGTCTATTTTAGCATGTGTCTGGATGCGTGCTATTCTGACACTTTTTTGGCTAACTTCATGATTTTGTGGTGGATCTGACTGAGGATTAGAGCTTCAAGAAGGCCTGAAATTTACTTTCTGGGCAAACTGATTTCTTTTAACATGGGTGGCATGATGCAGAAAGAAATCTTACAAATTTTATTGACCAGATTAAATCTTATCAAATGCATTTCAAGACTTTTTAAATGCATTGGTCCAATTTCACTAGTAAATCTGACTGTTAATCTTTTAAAACCTTCCCTGTCCCAGTAAACTCCTTGCTTTACTGAAAACGGGTCAGATTTAAGATACTCTTGTTAATCCATTGTTGCTGTAGCATTGGACAGATAATATTCCGAGCAATTTATGCTCAATATTCATCTGTTACCCAAATCATGCTGGTTTAGCTGGGGAGAATTGAGCTTGCAGTTACTGAGTAATCCACACAGATTTACATTTTTGAACATTTTGAACGTAATTTCAACTTTAGTTTGCAATATCATATTTTTGTTTAATGAGTTTCAGTTCAGCTTTATTCAGTTTTTTTTTAAACCAAGAGATTGGTTGAGTCTGTGGTGGCTCACAATTTTAGTAATCATTCAATCTTGGTGTGACTTGCGTAGAATGAAGCACTATCGACACTACCTGTGCAGAACTTGCCCAGTTGTTGAACTTTACATTGTATGCTGATGAAGAGATACCTCAGCCCAACCCCTGTCTTAGAAGGAAACAACCACAAGATAGAAACATATCAGATATAAAACATTAAATGATCAAAAACAAAAAATGAAGGCATTAAATGTCATTTATGCAGTCTAATTAGAATATGTCTGCCTCGAAAATAATGACAGTGGTATCAATGAGTATAGCACAAACTGCAGTCAGTATGCTGCATTCCACCTCCATAATTTGATGACTTCCATATAAGGAACTTCACTTAAGATTGTCTAATTACATCCCAAGCAAAACGGATATATTGTATAGTGCCTTGAGAAAGTATTCAGTCCCCACAACTGTTTCCTCATTTTACTCTAATTTTCCAAATTTAAAATGTATTGAAGCACGAATTTTTAATTAATCTGCATGTATCATGTCAAATCAAAAGAAATATTCCAAAACCTGTCAACAATGTACTAAAACTTATAAACCAAATTTGTGGCACTGAAAAAATATTCATCCCTTTTGTTATTAATATGCTAACTTTCCTCTGGTTCAATACTGTATATAACCTCAGCTACTCGCCCAATTTGTTTAGAAAATTTTTTGATTGTCTGAATAAATACCCCTTCTGTCTGTAGGAGCCACGGTAGAGTAGATTTTCAATAGACCAAACCAAAATGAAGACAAAAGAGCATTCAGTGTAAGTCAGGGAAATGATAATAGAGAAGTACAAATCTGGGGAGGGTACAAAACCATCTCCAAGGCACTGAACATGCCTCATGGCTCAGTGCAGTCCATCGTGAAAAAGTGGAAAACACTTGAAACCACTGCCTAGGTCAAGCTGCCCTTCTAAACATACTTGCTGGAGAAGAATAGCCCTTGTCAGAGAGACTAATGTGATGCCAACAGTCACCGATTGAGCTGCAGAAGTTAGTGGCTGCAACTGGAGATGAAGTTCATGGCTGTACAATCTGTACAATCTGTAAAGCCTTGCACAGAAGGGCTATTTATGGAAGAATGGCAAGAACGAAGCACTGACTTAAAAATAAAGCATATCCTTGCTCTCAAAGACTACAAAGCATCACTTAAAAGATGCTGTAAAGATATGTAAGAAAATCTTGTGGTTGGATGAGACTGAAGTGAAGTGGAACTTTTGGCCTCAACACTAAGGGCCATAAATCTCATTACTGCACATCAGCCAGGTAACACCATCCCTACTGTGAAGTATGGTGAAGGTAGCATCATGCTATGGGCATGCTTTTCAGCAGCAGGGACTGGAAATCTGATCAGGATTAATGGGAAGATAAACACTACTAAATACAGAGAGATCCTAGATTAAAAACCTGCTAAACTCTGCCAGAAAGCTTAAACTGAAGTTCTTCCAGCTGGGCAACACCCCAAAGCAACAGTAAAGTGGTTTCAAATGAAGAAAATTGATGTCTTGAGTAGCCCAGTCAGTCTTGACCTTAACCCAATTGAACATCTCTGGCAAGTCTTCAAAGCAAAGCTAACAGATACTTATTCAGAGAGATGACTAACTATAATAGCTGAGAGGGGTGGTTCAACTAAGTACTGAACAAAGGGAGATGCATACTTCTGAACTGCTGATATTTCAGTTTTTTCAATGTTTTGTTTTTCATGCTTTTTCCTGTTTTTTTTGTTGGAGCTCTACTGTGAATAAAAGGAATGTATGATTCACAAATAAAAATTCTCAGTTAAGTTGATCCAAATCCCTGGTTGTATTACTAATTTATGTCAATAAAGGTTTTGGGGGTTGAATACTCTTACAAGACACTAGTGCTCAGATTTAAAATCATTCTTGCTATCCTGATTACATTGGAGAACTTTAGGAGTTTTATTTAGTTTTAGGCTAAAAATAAATGGACA
This sequence comes from Mobula hypostoma, assembly GCF_963921235.1. Lineage (NCBI taxonomy): Eukaryota > Metazoa > Chordata > Chondrichthyes > Myliobatiformes > Myliobatidae > Mobula > Mobula hypostoma. The sequence goes on from NC_086100.1 coordinate 49,096,096, forward strand.
GAAAATTTTGGTAGTGGCCTACTCCCCATCTAAATATGTTGGTTGCTGAATTGAAGGTGAACCAGGTGTGCAAGGTGCATATCTGAAACTAACATTTGGGAAATGTAGCTAGATAACTCTAAATTCTAAAGCTTTTGCAAGATCCCGATCAAAATTTGCCCAATCGTAGAGTTAAATGAATGCTACACAAGCTTCTCCTAGAAGGACCATTGGGAATTGGTGTATTATTGTCACGTACTGAGATAATGAAAAAAAGATACTGTTTTGCCTGTCATCCACATAGATCATTTTGAAACCTTCATCGAGGCAGTCCAAAGGGGAAAGCAATAACAATGCAGAGAGTAAATGCAGTGGAGGTATACCTAAGGTGCAAGGACTATGACAAAGTAGACTATGGTGTCAAGAGTTGCATCTTTATTGTATAAGGAGCTAGTTGGTAGGAGACCGCTGAATATTGTATTGTATGTGTTAAATGTAGAAAAACAGTAATTATCAGGGACATATCCAAATTTTTTGTTTGGAGAGTGTCTTTGAATACATACTTTTTCCTTTCAGTAGATTGCATGCTTGCATTTAGATTTATTAGAGTTCCATGAACGGATGAAGGATTGAAATTAATTTGGAATTCTTAGATTAGTATTTGTTCTACTCCAATGAAGCAATTGCTTTTTCTACAAAAAAAACAGAACTTTCATGACATAGGCTGGTGATAACAAACCTGATTTCTGATTCTGGATATGTATGTCCTGATCATTCTCGGTATTAGCCAGATCTCTGTGGTCTGGCTTCCTTATTTTTCCCTGAGGTCACATTGCGACACAGTTGTAGAGCATGCAGCCAACAATGTAAGCAATTTATCCGGGAGCTATTTTGTAGCATACCTGCAGATCTATTCTTGAAAATGTTGATGCTTTATTATGGCTTATGCCTACAGTTACAGTTGTTTACAAATCTCACCATTGTCCAGAGCCCTATCTTCTCAATTGACTTTGCTCATGATTGGAAATGGAAGTCATTGGCTTTGGCCTATACAACAACATGTGAAAGCTGACCTTCACACCCAAGTGACTAACGTTGCCATTCTCTTCAGCAATTTGAAGTTCAACTGTAAAGGGCCAACATTCTTCTTTTTCCCCTTTGATTTGATGAACTTCTGAACAATGTGAAAACAACTTGGTATTCTCCAGTAGAAGGATTTAAATGTAGATGCATTTACTCAGTAGACTAATTGTCATGTTGTTCTAGATTCAGAGTGTGAATTTGTTGTGTTAGAGACAAATGCAGAGCTGTTACGTCTATTGTTTTTTTTCCAGCCCTGCAACACTCATTTGCTAGTACAACCCCTCTGTGACCAAGCCTGCTGAAAAAGAAATGGGATGAAATTTCATGAGATTACTCTTAATTCTTGAGACCTCCTGCTAAAACTTGAGTGTCAGGAAAAACCCATAGAGAATTTCAAGGCTTTTTAAATTTATGATAATTTTGGAGGATTGTAGTATAAAGTTAATTTTCTAAATTAAGTGCATAGAATACAAAGTTTTCTGATCTTTATTCTAAGTTTTGAATCAACATTGTTGTTATTCTATTCTAAAAATACCCTGCCCTTCAGTGCATTGGATGAAAATAATTGAATGTTGTTGGATGCTGGTTGTATGAGGTTATAAACCTTCGACAATACTCTGCAGACAAGCTAGTCCAAAAATAGATTATTAATGATGCTGTGGTAAGCACCCCATAGTTGGTGATGTTACAGTTTTTCCTAAGGTGCTTTGACATTCTGTGCCTCCTATCTCCCTTGTTATCTAATTACTCTAGGATTTATTAATGTTTGGAGCCACAAATGTATGTCATATAGGACAACCGTGCAAACCATGGTATACCAACATATTAATAATTATGGGATTATAGTTAAGACTGTAGTATTTGATTTATCCAGAGAGTCACTTTGCAGTAATTTAACTCTACATCTAAATCCACAAATTGTATATATTTGAATATCAGCAGAGACTGCAGAAATGCTTCTCGGCAATGGGAGTGCTGAATGTGCTCTATGGGAGCAATTGCATTTTCTCCTTTGTTTCTAAAATTTTGTTCTGTTGGCCTGAGTAGAATCTATTTCAGAAGAAAAGCAGAATGCTCATCTGCTGTTCCATTACGTGTTCAGTACAAACGACTGCTGTTGAATTTTTCAGCAAATTAATTTCCTTGGAAATGTTAGTATTGGACAGCTGACAGGTTGCACAACACTTGCAGGAATACTTCAGGTGCATCAGGAAAGATCGTAGATTCATATATCATGGAAGTGTGCCATTCAGCCCTGCTCGTCCAGTGGGCATGCTGTATTGGCCCCATTGCTCAAAGCCTAAACAATTCAAGTGTTCATCATCTCAGATGCTATCATTTATATATGTATAAGTGAATAGGAATTGTTCCTATTCACTAGTTCTCTTTCATTTCAGTCACTCTCCCAGGCAGTATATGCCACACTGAGCGAAGAAGGACCGTTCTCCCTCTGAGTCTCTTCCCCATTGCCACAAAGCTACGTTCCCTACTCTTATCCACCTCTCACATAGGGGGAAGTTCTCCTGCAGTCTAACTTGTGGATACGTCGCAGAATTTTATGCACCTCAATCATGTCCGCTCCTTAACCTCTGCTTCAGGGATATAAGACCCAGTTGTGAGTGCTTGGAAGAATATCTGAGAAATAAATAAAGCCTTGTCAGAGAAGAAAGGTATTAAAAGCTGTAGAAAAGTATTAGGATTATAATGCCTGTATTAGAAAGTAAATGAGTGTACCTAGTTTAGGAGCCTGTATCTGTTGTGTTTAACTAATCATCTTGGCATCATTCCTAGCAGTCTATCTGAGTGAGAAAGTTGAGCACATAATCTGGGGTGACCCTTTGTAGGATATAGTTGATGTTATAGTTATCTTTTTGTGCAAATGTCAAACTGAAGACCGTCCATGTATCCCCATTGGTTGATACTACTTCAGTAATATACTAAAAACAGTTTCATTGGTTGTCCATGTCCCTGTCACGTGTGGGACTTTTCTGGGTGGGAAGTGGAAATTAATTTCACAAACCTATTAGTTATCATGGCCATTCAGTACAATGAATTATATGTGAAATTACTTGTGCCAACTGTTGCTGGCTGCTGCATTACTTTAACACTAGTAACAGGTTCCGTCCGCTGGCACTCTTTCATTTCAGTCCTAGTTACATGTATTATGTGGAATTTCTCGAGTCCTGAATGGAGCTTACTTTGAAATGCATAAGTGAAACAATATGCTGGAGCAACAAAATAGCAATTTTCAATAAAACATTTTCAACTTGAAATTACTAACTCTATGCTGTCTCTACAGACGTGGTGTATATCTCCAGAGTATGTCCAGCTTGTTTTGTTTTTGACGATCATTGTATTACATATCCAAACAACAATTGATTCTAGCAACATACATCAAAGTTGCTGGTGAACGCAGCAGGCCAAGCAGCATCTATAGGAAGAGGTGCAGTTGACGTTTCAGGCCGAGACCCTTCGTCAGGACTAACTGAAGGAAGAGTGAGTAAGGGATTTGAAATTGATTCTGTCTGTTAGCTGATGCATCTATTTCACAAACAGTTGTTTAAAAGGACCCGTGTGTGACGGCAGGATGTATTATCATAAAGAATACAGAAGTTATCACCGCTATTTGGTTCCTGTCTCTTCTATGTGGAATTTGTGGCCGTATAGCACCGATTCTATCTGTCATCAATCAGCTGCTTCAATGTGGTGGATGCCTGTGCTCGCCAGAGCACTCGGACAATTCCCTAGCATCTCTGTCACTTCCTTTTCTGTGCCCTTTCATTTTAAAGCAGCTGACAGTGCTTTTCAAACAGAGCCCTGAAGTTCTGTGAGCAAACTATTTACCTTTCCCCACTGTAATTTTGTCCAACGATGCTCAGGATATGAAGGAAAGTAGCACAAAGCACAAATGCCATCATGGATTGCAAGCTGTCTTTCTGAAGAAGTTTGTGATGAACAGCCACTTTAAATTCATACACTTTTCAGATAACCATTAGCAGGTGCTTCCCTTACCTTTGTGCTTCTGATGCCAATACACTGTTTTCTCATGTACTGTTGGACAGGACAAATTTGAAAGCAAATTCACATAGGTTACGCCTTGGGTTCAACTTGGTTGACCTTTGCCATCTGAATGTTTCATCAGTCCCCTTGCACAGGCTAGCTTCCCTGGCTTAACTGACCAGTTGCCCTTAGTTCATTGATTTGCAAGAATCTCTAATCAAAGTACGAGGTGGAGAAGGGACATCTGGGGTTGTAGGTAAAAAGGTAAAGAGGAACAATATTGCATCTCTTATTTTAAAACTTTGAAGGAGTCATTATAAAATGGGAAAGACTTGAACAAATCTCATTGCATGTATTTCAATATAATTATGTTCTTCACTTAAATGTTAGTAGAAAAGTAATAAATTCCACTTCAATCAGATGATCCCTTGCATATTTTGCTGTCTCATTCAATCTTGCACATCCCAACAAAACGAAATGCAGCTTTCCCTCCTGTGTAGAGGAAGTTGTAATACCAGGAGCTGCCACACAAAGTCTGGAAAGAGTGATCTTGCTCCTGCTAATGGTTGCCAAATTTACCATGCAGGCTGAGTTTGGGTCCTGGCTTTTTCAAATTATATATTAGTGGTCCTGGAGAGGACAGCGAGCAATTCTTTCATGGAGCGGAAAAAAAAAACTACTCCGCCTTGACCACATGAAGATAATGAGCCATTTAGCCTTTGAGCAATAACCTTTGTATCAGTTTCCCTCCATTTATTCATCCCATTGGAAAAAGAAACAAAATATACAAAACCACCTGTTGAGCATTCATAACCAAATGTTAATCTCTACTCCTGGGCATTCAATTCTAATCTCCAGCAATGTGTTAATTAGCACTACAGTATTGGTCTCAAGTTTGGCATCTTACTAGATATCAACAAAGAGTTGATGCCTGGTGAAGATTGCTGTGAAAGTGCAGTGTTGTTGCATGTTTCAGTCATTACGCAGTAAGTTACAATTTCATGACTGAGAATTCCAGTTAATATGTTATAATATAATACAACAGAACAGAGTCTGTTGGCGTGTGCAAGTGTATAAATCCAAATACTTAACTTGCTCCCTGAAGCACTCAATAAATTATTGAAATAGTCTGTTTAGAATTTAGGATTAAATATCCTTGTGCCTGAACTGTTCTTCTGATTACAAAAGCACACAGTGTTCACTGGCCGATTTCACAAGAAAGCAACACTCATCCAACATCCATGAGTCTGTACCCATTTCTTATGCCTCATGCAGATTATTGAAGTTACCTTCTAAATTTGGGAATAAATGCCACTATCTGGTTCTTTGCTCAAGTGGAACAGAATTGGTAGTGAACTGTAAATAGGCCAACACCAAGCTAATAGTTGGAATGACACTGTTGTGCTCATTTAGTTTTGGTGCAATTTGTGTGAAAGTTTGCATGCTCTTACTGTGATTGCACAATTTCCCCTCAAGTGCTCTGGTTTACTCACACAACCCAAAACTGCTGGGTGGCAGGCTAATTGATTCTTGTAAATTACTCCAAATGCAGCTGGGGGTAGAGTTGATGGATATATGAGAGAGAATAGGTTACAGGAAAGTAGATGGGGGAAATGGGACTGAGGGGATGTTCTGAGAGCCGGTATTGATCTAATGAGCTAAATGAACTCCTCCTACATCAGTAGAATGAGACCTTACTGGATGTCTCAGACTGAAGAAATTGTGCCTAAACTTGAGCAATCAAGGACATGACACCTTTTAAAATGGATTATAAATAATGCAATTGTACTTCAGTTAATTGATTTGAATTTGATTCACTGTCATCTTGAACAAGTAGGCATGGATATCTCCTGCCAGAATTCATAAATCATATTTAAAGGAAGTTTGATACTATCAAATTTACATTGTAAATGATTGATTTTGCATCCTTCAGCAAGATTATTTTAATTTATGACATACTTAAAAGATGCATATTTACATTTGCATTCCTTAGTTGTAACTTCCTGTTATTTCTGGAACCTTTCAAAGAGATGGTTTAAGTAACTACATACAATGAATAAAAATTAAGGTACTGGGTGTCCCAGAGCCCTAAATTTAGTTTATGTTGATTGTAGTTCTTCATGTCCAATTGAAGAATAATGGCATAGCAAGTCGGTGATTACATTGATGCATGAATTGATCATAAACTCAAGAGAGTCTGCAAATGCTGGAAATCCAAAGTAACACACTCAAAATGCTGGAGGAACTCAGCAGGGTGAGGCAGCATCTATGGAAATGAATAAAAAGATATCTAGGCACTTTATTGGTCCCAAAGGAAATTATAGTGGCACAGCAGCATTACAAGTGCACAGATGGACAAATATTAGAAGAGAAGTAAGAAAGAATTAAAAAAAAGTTACCTCAAACAGTCTAACAGGTCATCACTTCCCCAGCTATAGGTTGACTCATTATAGAGCCTAATGGCTGAGGGTAAGAATGACCTCATACAGCGCTCTTTAGAACAGCTCAGTTGTCTTAGTCTATTACTAAAAGTGCTCTGTTCAGCCAAGGTGGCATGCAGAGGTTGCCAGGGTTTTCTGCAGGGTCCTTTTTCTACCATTGGCTCCAGTGTGTTCAGTTTGACTCCTAAAGCAGAGCCAGCCTTTCTAATCAGTTTATTGAGTCTGTTTCAGAGGAGGTAGTTGACATTTTGGGCTGAGACCCTTCTCCAGGACTCAAATTGTTATTACAAATACATTCTAGTAATTAAACCAATTTCACGTGTTTTCTTAGCCATGGCAATGGAGTATGTTTCAAACATAGTTAGTAAATGTGTTTTGTTAAGTGTTAAATTGTTTAATGAAAAAATAATTTAAAAATATAATACTATTTTGTGCTTGAGTATCTGGAGGAAGTGAAGATGGGAGTCGATGTTGAGGTTGATTTGTGTGATGGACAGAACTGAGTTCAGTCACTGCACTTCCTGGCAGTCTTGAGCAGAACAGCTATCATCCAATGCTGTGATGCATCTGGAAAGGATGCTTTCTATGGTGCTTCTTTAAAAATTGGTGAAGATCATTGGGGATCATGCGGAATTTCCTTTTACTTTTGAGATCTGGGTGGAGTCGCCCACAGAGCGGTAAATGCTGTTGGGGTGTGATTTGGCCACACGGTCGTGACTGTATAGCAGGGATTCCAGGATTCCTCACCTTTTTTATGCCATGGACCAACACCATTAAGCAAGGGTTCTGTCACCCTTAATGTATAGGGATTGTAGTAATGGGCAAGAGGCCCAAAATGCTGGAGGGACTTAGCAGCTCAGGCAGCATCTATAGACATGACTAAACAGTTGGCCAAGACCCTTCTTCTGGACAGGACAGGAAAGGGAAGATGCCAGAATATAAAAGGCGGGGGAGGGGAAGGAGAATAGCTAGACAGTGATTGGTAAAGCCAGGTGGGTAGGAGAGGTAAAGGGCTGGAGAGAAAGGAATTGGATAGGAGGGGAGAGTGGACCTCGGGAGATAAGGAAGGAGGAGGGGTCACGGGAGTGGGGGTGATAGGCAGGTGTGAAGAGGTAAGGGGCCAGAGTGGGGAATAGAAGAGGGGAGGGAAAATTATTTTTTTACTGGAAGGAGAAATCATGTCATAGGAGGTGTTACTCCTACACAGATGTTGCCCCTCCACCCTGAGGGTGGCCTCGTTGTGGCTCGACAAGTCCGAATGGGAATTCAAATTAAAATATTTCGCCACTAAAATATTCCGCTTTTGGCGGATGGAGCAGAGGTGCTCGACGAGCGGTCTCCCAATTTATGACAGGTTTCACCAGTGTAGAGGAGGCCGCATCAGAGCATTGGACACAATAGCCGACCCCAGCAGATTTGCAGGTGAAGTGTTGCCTCATCTAGGAGGACTTTTTGAGTCTCTGAATGGAGGTGAGAGAGGAGGTGTTTGGGTAGGTGTAGTACTTTGGCAGCTTACAGGGTTAAGTGCTGGGAGGGACATTATTGTGGAGGGAAGACTGGACAAGGGAATCACAGAGGGAGTGATCCCTGTGAGAAGCGGGGCGGGGAGGGGTGAGCATGTGTTTACTGGTAGGATCCCTTTGGAGATGGTGGAAGTTGTGGAGAATGTTTTGTTGAATGCAGAGGCTCATGGGGTGGTAGAAAAAAACAAGAAGAACTCTATCACTGTTAAGGTGCGGGGAAAATGGGGTGAGTGCAGAAGTTCAGAGAAATGGAGGAGATGCACGTGAGGGCAGCATCAATGATGTCCTGGAAAGGAGAGCTTCATCCTGGGAACACATTCCTGTGGCAGAGCTGAAAGAACTGAGAAAATGGAATCACAAGGAAATCTGCAGATGCTGGAAATTCAAGCAACACACACAAAATGCTGGTGGAACGCAGCAGGCCAGGCAGCATCAATTGGAAGAGGTACAGTCGATGTTTTGGGCCGAGACCCTTCGTCAGGACTAACTGAAAGAAGAGATGGTAAGAGATTTGAAAGTGGGGGGGGGAGGGGGAGATATGAAATGATAGGAGAAGACAGGAGGGGGAGGGATGGAGCTAAGAGCTGGAAAGTTGATTGGCAAAAGGGATACAAGGCTGGAGAAGGGAGAGGATCATGGGACGGGACGCCTAGGGAGAAAGAAAGGGGGAGGGGAGCCCAGAGGAAGATGGAGATCAGGCAAGGAGTTATAGTGAGAGGGGCAGAGGGAGAGAGAGAGAGAGAAAAAAGGGGAAAAAATAGTAAATAAATAAGGGATGGGGTAAGAAGGGGAGCCACACTCAAGTTGGAGAAACAACACCTTGTATTCCGTTTGGGTGGCCTCCAACCTGATGGCATGAATATTGACTTCTCTAACTTCCATTAATGCACCTCCTCCCCTTTTTACCCCATCCCTTATTTATTTACAATTTTTAAAATTTTTTCCCTTTTTTCTCTCTCTTTTCTCTCCCCCTGTCCCTCTCAGTATAACTCCTTGCCTGATTTCCATCTTCCTCTGGGCTTCCCTCCCCCATTCTTTCTCCCTAGGCTTCTGGTCCCATGATCCTCTCCCTTCTCCAACCTTGTATCCCTTTTGCCAATTAACTTGCTAGCTCTTAGCTTCATCCCTCCCCCTCCCGTCTTCTATCATTTCGGATCTCCCCCTCTCCCTCCCACTTTCAAATCTCTTACTATCTCTTCTTTCAGTTAGTCCTGACGAAGGGTCTCGGACTGAAACGTCGACTGTACCTCTTCCAATAGATGCTGCCTGGCCTGCTGCGTTCCACCAGCATTTTGTGTGTGTTGCTGAGAAAATGGAATAGTATTTTTACAGGAGGCAGGATGGGAAGAGGTCTGCTGAAAATAACCATGGGAATTGGTAAGTTTATAGAAGTTGCCAGTTAACATTTTGTCTCCAGAGGTGAGGACAGGGAGAACGAGAAAAGGAAGGGTGGCGTCAAAAATGGACGAAGTGAATTTAAGGGCAGAGTGGAAGTTGGAGGCAAATGTGATGAAATTGGCGAGCTTGGCATGGGTGCAGGAAGCAGCACGTATGCTGTCCCTAATGTAGAGGAGGAAGAATTGGGGAGCATTACAGGGGAAGACTTGGAACATAGACTGTTTTACATAGCCAACGAAAAGGCAGTCTTAGCTGGGGCCCATGCAGGTGCCCATGGCTACCCCTCAAGTCTGGAGAAAGTAGGAAGAGCCAAAAGAAATATTGTTGAGGGAGAGGACCAGTTTTGCCAGATGGAGGGTGGTGGTGGAGGAGAATGGTCTCATGTAGGATGGCTCTGTTATCCATCTGTTCCAGAGATGAGTGTTGGACCAGGGAGATGGCACCTAACATGGGCCTGTTTCTGCAGTAGGTGAATTGCAGTGAGTCAAAGTTGTCCTGACCAACCTCTCAAAGCACTTCATCATGGTGGATGACAGAACCACTGGTGATCATCATTAAGGCACGTTATGTTATTTTTTTCCACCAGGATGATAGTGGTCTTAAAATAGAGGAGAACCTCAAAATGGAGTAGCAAGAGGTTAAATATATCATAGAATATTCTTGTCAGCTGGTCTTTGAGGACTTCAACAGGGCCGGTCCCTTCGCACAGACTTATCCTTTGGAAGCGCCACCATCATCAATTATAAGACAAAGTTTGTCAGGGCAGTTGGTATCACTCCATTTACCTTCTTTTTGAGCATTAGGATGCATTGTGCTCATCGGGGAGGGATGCTGTCTGGCTCCACTTTGTAGCCTGTTGTAGCATGCAAGACTTACCACAGATGACGGCTGGCCTAGGACTCCAGCTTGGACTGCTGTTGTCTCTAGGCATTCCTGGTACTTCTGCAAAGGTCATACTTAGATTTCCTGTACCTGACTTGAACACCTCAGACTTCAGTAAGGACTGGGTCTTTCAGTTCGTCTGTGGTTTCTGGATGGAAAAACGCGGATAGAATTTCGTGGCATGTAGTCCTCTGCACACCTACTGATGAAGTCTGTGACGGCACTGGCATATTCATTTAGGTTAGCCGCTGAGTCTGCACATCAGTTGCAATCTTTCCAAGTCATTGCCGCTGAAGTTCATTAATGTTGTCTTGGTACTTCAAGTTGGCCTGGTCTAACTTTCTTCAGTTTCCCATTGCACGGGCAAGAATATCAAGAATGACACAGAAATAGTTTCGGGCAGGAAGAGCTTAGTCAAAATTTCTAAGTGATGCAAAATAACCTTGAAGTGATTATTATGATATTCAGAAAAAATATCCAGCAAAATAATTTTTCAACTGCATAATGCTGGAAGAAAATACTGCACTTGGACTTGCAGGCAAAATTCATCAAACCTAAACAGTAGGCTACAAAAGAGCAGGAAGGTCATGCTGCAACTATACAGGGTACTGGTGAGGCCTCACCTGGAGTACTGTGTGCAGTTCTGGTCTCCATACTTGGGGAAGGATATACTGGCTTTGGAGACCGTGCAGAGGAGGTTCACCAGGTTGACTCCAGAGATGAAGGGATTAACCTACGAGGAGAGATTGAGTTGCCTGGGGCTATACTCTCTGGAGTTCAGAAGAATGAGAGGGGAACTTATAGAAACTTACAAATTTTTGAAAGGGATAGATAGATAGAAGTAGGAAAGTCGTTTCCATTAGTAGGTGAGACTAGAACTAGGGGACAATGCCTCAAGATTCAGGGGAGAAGATTTAGAGTGGAGATGAGGAGAAACTGTTTTTCCCGGAGAGTGGTGAATCTGGGGAATTCTCTGCCCAGGGAAGCAGTTGAGGCTTCCTCACTAAATATATTTAAGAAACAGTTAGATAAAATTTTACATAGTGAGGGAATCAAGGGTTATGGGGAAAAGGCAGATAGATGGATCTGAGTTTATGGACAGATCAGCCATGTTCTTATTGAATGGCGGGGCAGGCTGGATGGGCCAGATGGCCAACTCCTGCTCCTGTTTCTTATGTTCTCATGTAAAATTAGAATTTTTACACTATTCCACAGCTGAATAATTTGTTTAATCCATTGGTTTTATCTAAAATAGTTCATCCATTGTACTGAGGATTATGTTATATCACTAAGGCATTTGCAAGTCCCAATATTCTTTCACTTTAATTAAACAATGTACCTGTATATAATATTTAAAAATAAAAATGTATTATAAACTACAACACTTTCAAAATTTAGTGATATTAAATGATTTTTACATTAGTGAATGAGAAAATTACCAATGAGGAAATTACTTGATCTACAGAGGTAATTTAAAGCATAATACTTAGTGTGACATGGCCAGACTCTCAAAATCCTTCAGTGATTCTTTTGGTTATTTTGCTCCTCTGGTATCTTCAATTATTATTCAGTTAAAAAAAAATTGAAACATTGCATTATATTGAAATGAAGGTTTGTGCAATTTTGTAACATTGTTTTTATTTGTTTTAATAAGGATATGATACTTGCTAAAATTTTGTTTTTCCAGTGGATGAGATAATTTGAAAATTGTGTATACGAGATCTTTAGCTGAGTCAATCATGGTATTTAATCAAATTCTTGTGCGCCCTTAGCAAGATGGATAATGAAAATCTGAAGTAGAATTTGATTTGTATCTGTATCTGATAAATGAGATTTTTAAAAAGTAATTTCATTTCAAGTAGGTAAAATCCAGAGAATAGAATATCTAATCATCAGATTTGATATATTCTATAATATTTCTTTGCAGTTTGTGTGCCATGAAGTTCCACCCATTGTACAATGCTTTTTTTCTGGCCTGAGGCCAAAATGGATGCTCTTTGTCTCTTGATCATCTTTGGCGAACAGTTGTATAGTTAATATTAGTGGTGTGGAAACAAAATTTTGTATGTTTCCTTTGTTCACTTCATGCTTTGGTTACAAAAAGTGCTGCTTTTACCAATTTTTTTCAGATCTAATATTGTTATAAAGATGATAGTGTGACAAAAATGTTGAAAAGAAAATTATAAATTTAACAGTAAAACCTTAAAGTCTCCTGACACAAGTCATTGTTGATTTCACTGTTGTAGGGGAAAGGCGCTAGGGCTGCAGATAAGGGTGTTACCATGGTGATGAAGGAGATACCGAGGGAGGAGTCTGGAGAAGGAAAACCCCTCCTTACTGTGACATCACAGGTGGGAAGCATCATGCCAATATCAAGTTGGCATGTGGTCATTCAGTCATGAGCTGAATGTATGAGAAAAAAAATTACAATAAAACAGTAAGATTAAAAACCTGTCCTTTAAAAATGATTAATTGGGTGAATACTGATGTAATGTCCAACTAATGTTTGCCTAACTCTGCCATTATTAACATCCATCCCCATCCTTTGTTACTTGCTTTCAAATCATGTTACCAGTGGCAGCCATTCTTTGGAATGTTTGAGGGATATGGTTGTCCATAACCTTCTCAAATGTTCTGCTTGGTTTTGCAAAGATATTGAGAGAAATATCACCTTGGTACATTACCTGGATTAAAGTGAAGTCTGAATCTAGTTGTGATGCTGAAATTTTAATTTCAGAAATGTTACTTAAAGTCATACTTCAATAAAATAACATCAGTTTAACCCTTAATAGTACATAATTGGGTTTATTAAAAAGGAACTCTGCAAAATGTAATCTGATTTAAAGCACAAAAAGCAATTCATTTTACCCAGCTACATCAAAATCTTAATTTTAATTTCTGGATTTTAAATGTTTCGTTTTCATTCACATTCGTGATGGCTCATTTTAGCAATACTTTTTGATATTTATATGCAACGTGGTCTTTATTTTATGTAATGCTGACGTTGTGTTATCTGGCACAAAATAAATGTACTTGTTAAATGGAACAAAATATTTTGTACATCTATATATCCCTACATGTATCTGAAGAGGTGTAAAATACGAACTGATCTCTGTGTTAAATGCCTGTTTCGTTTTTTTAAGCTTTTCAGTTAAGTTCATTTGAGAAGAATGCAACTAATTACTTGGCTGTTTCTTACATAACAAGAATGGTTATAACAGCAAGAAGATTGCTGCTGAAAATCTGTTTCATTGCAGTGAACACTGCAATATCTTCATTAGGAATCAGACATGACAGAGTTAAAGCTACTGCCACATGCCGTTTGTTTCCAGCATGGCTTGAGCTATAGTGTCCGTACTCCCTACGGGGTCACCGGTGTAAGTGGGGTTTGTAAGTCAGCAATTACTCTGCAGCTGCAAGTCATTCTGGAGCCAGACTGGTTTCCATACGGTGCTAACCACCAGCAGTGCATGAGAGGCTCAATTGAGGGCTTAGGCTAAGATTAAGTCTTGAATCTTTCAAGTCAAATGAGGTTGTCATTTTTGCTGTTATGGCATGTGACACAAGGATTATTTTGAGGATCCAAGGGCTCTGCATCCCTCCTCCGCACCACCATACCAAATTTATGAAGAATTGATTGTCCCTCCCCAACATTTGTCTTGGAAATCAAATAAATAAAAATGTGTGAAACAAAATCAAGCTATTGAGTACTTCCGTTCCTATTCAAAGCTATATTGACAAGATTGAATTGATTAAAAACTATGCTGAAGCGTACTAGAACTCCACTCAAACTTTATGCATTAAGCTGCATTACTTTTTTAAACAAAATAGAGGGAATCTGGCTTGAGGCTGGAAATGGATGTTTGTGAATTAACCATGAACCCAGTATCTTAGATGCACTTTCTGCTCTCAGCGTGTCCTTTCAAAAATCAAGAAGATAATGAAGTAGAAACTGGACCCCACTGAATCTTGTTTTGCGCAGATTGGAGGCAAAAAAGAGCCTCTGATGTCTCTACCCCAAAGGCATTGAAAAGATTTGATTATCTAAAGCAGCTGTTCGTTACCAATTGGTCTAATGTGTATCCCAAGACCTCTTTCCAAAACTTATTAGAAGAGAATGGAGCACCATATCTTTCCAACTTGATTTATTAGTTTCTACTGCAGTTTAAGTAATGGTCTGTTAGTAGGATTAACAGACCCATCACAAAGTTGCGTAGCCTTTTTTTTCCAGACGTGCCATGACACTCGAGGTCCAATTTTAGTTGCAATCCCACTTTCTGACCCATTCTATACCTAAAACTAAGCTAACTTCTCAGCCAATATCATTTATAACACAAAAGCTGATCAATTTTGCAGTGGCTATTTATGTTTCTGCCCACGAGACAGGAGCAGAATTAGGCCATACATCCTATCCTGCTCCAGCATTCCATCATGGAAAATTTATTTTCCCTCTCAGCCCCATTCTCCTGCCTTCTCCCCATAACCTTTGATGCTCTTACTAATCAGTAACCTAAATATACTCAATGACTTGACCTCCACAGGCAAATGTGGCAATGAACTCCACAGAATCACCACCCTCTGTCTAAAAATTCTTCCGCATCTCTGTTCTAAAGGGACATCATAGGAACATAAGAAATAGGAGCAGGAGTAGGCCTTCTGGCCCATCGAGCCTGCCCCACCAATAAGATCTGGCCATCCTTTTACTCCAAGGCTGTGCTCTCTGATCCTAGACTCCCCACAATAGGAAAGACATTCACTTCATCTGGGCCTTTTTAAAATGCAGTAGGTTTCATTCTTCTAAACTCGAGTATGCTGGCCCAGAGCTATCAAATGCTCCTCATTCATTAACCCTTTCATTCCTGAGATCATTCTTGTAAACCTTCTCTGGACCCTCTCTAATGCCAGTACAACCTTCCTTGGATATGGAGCCCAAAACCACTCTCAATCCTCCAAATATATTCTGATCAATGCCTTGTAAAGTCTCAGCATTACATCCTTGCTTTAATATTCTAATCCTCTTGAAAGGAATGCTAACATTGCATTTGCCTTTCTTGCCACTAACTCAACATGCAAGTTAACTTTTGGGGAATACTGCAAGTTCCTCTGAATTTGCTCCCCATTTACAAAATAGTTTACACCTTTATTCTTTCTATCAAAGTGCATGACCATACACTTCCCTATATATCTACCACTTCTTTAACCTGTCTAAGTCCTTCTGCAAATTCCCTGCTTCCTCAGTACCACCTGCCCCTCCACTTATCTGTGTTAATAAGTTTTAAATTTTATTTGCAAAATGTGTTAATGTTATTCATTCTCTGATATTCTTTATGTAATCTTCTCTTAATTTAAAATGCTTGACTCTCATATATACTTGGGAACTAGGTAGTGTAAGGAGTTTATCATTCTTTCTCAGAGTTCAGATATAACTCAGACAAAACAGTTGTAAATACCATAAATTAACCAAATTATGGTAGTTTCATTGCTTTTCAGAGTAAATTTTAGTCTAAAGCACATCTTGTTAGGAATTTGATTAAGCTAATTTGGCAGTCTTGCTGACAGAGGTAACAAGTGACTGCCATGAAGTCATTAAAATCATGTTGGAGTAGTCTGAAGCTAAAACATGTGGTTACACAAAAGGGTATGAGAAAATTTAACTGAACATGAAATACTTTAAAATTCTGAAACCAAATGACAAAATCTTGTTATTAACCCTGTCATTGTCCCCATGGATTTTTTAAATCAGTAGCATCTTAAAAGATAGTGGAAAAATTGTTTCTCATTATCTGTAATCTCAAAAGATACTAATGAGGTCTCAGCAAAGATGGGTATTTTGCTGGGAAATTATCAATAAAGTTAATTGCCATGAAAATAGTGGAATTATTAAAGTTATATGCAAATTTTACAGGTGGTTTCCATATATTTGCAATACATTGCTCTGCTGTGCTCTAACAGTAGTTTAAGGCTAAACAACTCAACTTGCATCTTAACTAAATTCTATAGCTTGTGATGGTATTGATTTTGCTGTCTGTAAAGTTCTGAACTCGAATCAAGATCTTAAGACCTATCTGATATAGATAGCTATGGGTACCCTCACTAAAGAGAGGTTATACTGTAGCCATCTACTTTTTCAAAGGCTAGATTGCTTCCCTGTTTATCCTCCATGGCAAGTTTAGCTGCCAACACCTGCTATTTGAGCATTGGGTCCTCCCTCCCTACCAAGAAGGAGACACTTCCAGCTAGCAAAGTAGTTTAAACGCAGTTCATTTATTTTTAATCATATGTTTAAATTTAGGTAAAATTCTTAAAACACATTTAAAACTCAGAGGATATCTATCTTAAAAGATTTTCAAATTACAAACTATTTTGAAAACAAAGGATTTCCAAAACACATGTACTTTTCCTGTAGGCTAAAAAGGCGTACCAACTGGCTGCAGCCAAATGAGTCGTCTATCACAGAAATTGAAGGCAGAGGAATGGATTCTAGTCATCTAGCCGTTGTCATGATTCGTGTTGCTTCTTGACCATTCCTAACAAGCCTGACTGCTCACTAACTTTTATACTGTTTTTTTTTATATATGCTGGGCGACTTCACACAGATGCTTAAAAGCTTCTGGGACAGAGATCCCAGGCACCCAAAATTAATGCTGTGAGGGCTGACTCTCTGAACACACTAATATCCCAACTAATGATAGATCAGCTATTTCATGTGTTAAGTGATGGTATCAATCTGGTCTTCAAGCTTCCTTGAACTAAATAACTTATCCAGTGTTGTCTAGTTTGATGCAATTAACATAACCCCATTGTTTTACACTGCATCTCCTGAGCAGTCAGCCCCGTGCCGTGTGGTTGTAGCCTGTGCTCCATGGGCAGAGCTGTTTGCTTTCAAAGCTGTTCTTTTAACTTCAGACTGAATATTGCTTGCAATTTACATTCGGAACTGAAGACTGGTTCTTGTTTATGACAAGAAGCTGAGCAAAGAATATTGGCTGGAAGCTTAACTTACTCAAAAACAACTTTGATGCCTGGAAGTGTCAGCTGATATGTTTAAAAAGCTGAGCTTGGCAAAAAAAAAAGCCCCCCCCCCCCCAGGCTATGGCAGGTAAGTATCCATCACAAGCCCTATCCAATTAACAAATGTGAAGCTAATGAAATCTTCATATATTAATCTCTGTAGTAAATTTCATCTTAACATTTGGAGTCCTGTGGTCTGATGTCACTGATGAGTGAGATTCTGAGGTTTGGCAGGCCTGAGAGTAGAAAGTGTGGTTAGATTTACTGGTTAGCCATTGTTAAGGAAGGTTGGCAGTGCTTATTTAAAAGTGTGTGTATGTCTATGTTTGTGCTTGTCTGTCTGTTATTTTGTTTCTCTCTCTCATTTTCTAACTGCCAGTAAGATTAAGGTGATGGTAATCAAAGCCATTGAGTTTGCTTAAAAAAACGGTTTCTAAAGTCATTAATTTATCTTCTTTCATCCTTAGAAGTAAAATCAATTTAAATTTGGGTGAGGAAAGACACTTAATTTTTTGCAAAATATAAATAACAGGCTTAATGATTGTACTTAACTCACGTCATTTTTCTCAATTAATGTTTACAATTAAAATAAATTTAAATAATGATTAAGTGTATATCATTAATGCCATCTGTTGTGTTAGAAATTTATTCATACAATGTACAGATATACATTTATTTTTTGTCTTTGTCAAGTCAAAATAACCAAAGAATAGTGAAGTCTGAAGTATTTGAAGTGAGTGGATGATAGTGATGCCCTGGAAATGCTGTACACTACACAAGCCCAGACTACACCTGCTGAGTTCACCCCCCACCCCCGGCATTCGCTCCACATTTGTTCCTGCCCCACTTCAGCATTCTAAAAGCACTTTTTTTAAAACTTGGAAATTGCTTTACTGCGGAAAATGATTGTTCTTCAGTTTTCAATGTTATAAGTAGAAGCCAGGATTATTTAGTATTTTTTAACAGCTACAGAGGCTGAAGTGACTAGTTTCCATCATAACATCCATGTGATGCTTGAAGGGCATTTGATTATATGCCTCATCATTAAGTTAGCTGCAGCCTGAAGTGTAGATACAGTTTCCCTTTCTTTTAGCTCAGCATTGTTCCTTTACCTTAATGTATTAATGAATTAATGTGCACTTTGAGCATTTTGAAACAGTTTTCTAAATTGTTAGTGTTCCTGTTCGGGTTTTTCTTTGTTAACTTGTGAATTTTATTAATGTATGTTCAATCGATGAGAGCAAATAATTCTTTTCACAAGTTAGTTTATTCAAAGCTTTAATAACACGCACAAATAAGTTGTAAACAAACTTAGAAGGGCTAAAAGAGGAAACTATATAGTTCCTGATTTTTTAATTAAAAGCTCTGTATATAATAGGTCCAGCTTAACATAACCATGTTCCATTTATATTTAAATTTTACCTAATATAATTGTAAAATTCACAAACAATAGATAATTTAATACTTTCTCTGACTTTGTATTTCAAAAAAGCTTGCCTTTCCTTTACTCGGATGACTTGTTTTCCTTTCTGTAAATAGCTGTCTGTTTTTAATTAAGCAATTTTATTTTGCTTCATTGATGCATCTAAACAACAATGTTCAAGTGTCATTTCAGATATTTCTTTCTTTTCCCAGAGAATTGGTTCATATACTAGATTGAAAATGTTTAAGCCTGCAGCTATGGACCAGATTACTTGTGTTACACAGGGGCAGTTTTGATTCTCTTATCGTGTAAAATGAGTGAATCGGATTATTCACCTATATATACATTACTTTAGAGAATTAGAAATAATGTAAAATGTGCAGTTGATCTAATTTCCTTTTCAGGTTATCATCTAAAATCAAAATTATCCCTGTTTTATGCTGGTTAGTGTTCTGGTTGTTAATCCTTTCTCAGTTATATTCACTTTATCCTTTCAAGAACATTTTTTTGCAGAGATGTTGAAGTGCTCTTTATATTTGTTATGGTACAGGTAAATTTGTGATTGAGAATGCAGTGAAATATCCCAAGAAATGCAAATATGAATTAAGTTTAACATCAAAGTTAAAGAAATTACTTTTAATAAGTTGAATCCATTATATATAGTCGAATAACTTGGGTAATTGTGTTCAATTGAAACTGAAAAGAGTGTAACCTAAAATTGGTTAGGGCCTAGGTTTTAAAAATGAGGTTAAACAGTTTGGTCCAGGAAAGAGCAAATTAAAGTTAAAGTTCTGTAGCCTGGAAGATATGGCAGTTTGAAACTTATGTTAAACAGTGCATGCTGGATCAGGGAATTTTTTTTTTGAGGGTCAAACAATGCAGAATCTATAATGCGTAAGGCCGTAATGTTGTATGCAACAGAGTGGGCCTTCAACACCTAAAGGTGTTTGGGAAAGTAAATGCAAAAATGGAATGTCAGGGAGAAAGCTTTCAATTGGAGACCTATTGTGTATTTAATATTTCAGTAATATTGTAAAAATATTGCTCGATTAAGCATTTTTTGCTTACATGCAGTGCGTATTATATGTAAAAGTACGTTTGTACATACAATATGTTATTAAGCTGCTGCGTCATATGTACACGCCTTGTTTAAAGTAAAAATAGTTATACTCTCAATCCTGGCTCCATTGTTTTCCTTACAATTAGTTTTTATGTTTTGGAGTTGGAAACAACAATGAAGAAGTTTTAAATGAACCCGAGACAACTACTGACCTGTTGAAGCACAGCCAGATGTTTGAGTTTAAAAAACAACAAAAACACAGCGAAAAAGTTTTTTTTTAAAAAGCGTAGTATGTTTTTTTTCCCCTTCGGATCAGCATGTTTCCCTTGCAAAAAGAAAGGCAATCGAGTTAAGGGCAGAAAATCGAAGAATTCATGGGTTCATAAACAGTAAGTACTGGGTAATAATAATCACAAATAAAATAAAAAGAAGAAATGGCAGGCTATATCAGTAAGATAAATTTGTTCATTTGCACAAAGGACAACTACCTGCTGAATGTGAAACAAATTGAACAGTATTTTAATCCAAAAGGAGTAGCTTCTGAGAAGCGGATGCCCATTTTGCATTGGGTTTACGTGCATACAGTTTGCTTAGGAGATTGACTGCTGCAACCAAACCAGCCAAAATGAGATTTGCTGCATTTTGAAAGTAATGCAGGAATACTTAAAAGTGAAGCTATTTTTTGATTGCAGAAAGCTTTAGGTTTCATAAGCAGAATCAAAAGGAAGGGGAGTCAATTTCAGTGAATGTGGTTGAATTGAAGAGATTGTCTGAGCGTTATCAGTTTGGTAATGACCTTAATGATGAACTGACATCTTTTTTTATAAGAAAGCATTCATAAACAGCTTCTACCGGAAGCACAAATTTAAAAGAGCATTTGAAATAACTATCAATGGAAACAGCAGACAGAGGTGCAAATGAATTGCAGTCAGGAATGAAACCGAGTGTGAACAAAATTGCAATTGTCTAAACAGAAACCGGCCTGGTGGAACAGATTGTGTTACAGTTGTGGCAGAGGTTCATATGCACCAGACTAATGCTGGTTTAAAGGCAAACTTGCAGAAAGAGCAACAAAGTAGGACACATTTGAAGAACGTGTTGGGCAGACAAAAAATAAATGGTCTACATAGAGAAGAGAAAAAGATGAATTAGAAAAGTCAAGTTGCAGTTTCAAAAAGAGCACTAATCTGCATGCTGTTGTTGAAAAATCTGATAATAAGGATTGGGTAGCCTTGAGATCTGCAATGTGAAAACTAGCCATTGACAAGCAATATGGCTTACACCAGAAGTGAACAGCAAATTAATTAAAATGGAATTGGACACTGGCTCGGCTGTTTCAGTCATTCCACAAAATGAGTTTGAACAGCATTGCAAAGATACTGATATATTCAATATATTCAACGAAAAAAATATATACTAGAGAAAAGCTCAAACCTGTGGGAATGACATTCGTAACAGTGAAATACAGCAACCAGCAAGCCTCACTGGGCTTGTCTGTGGTAAAACAGGAGGGCCAGCTTTGTGATGCCGTGAGTGGCTGGGACAACTCCAACTTGATTAGAGATCCACCCACATTTGCATGCCCCATACCCTGCAATAGAATCAACTGAAAGCAAATTAAGAAAGGTACTGGATGATGCCACATCCAGGATAGCAGTGGAAAACACAAATAGTGTCAAATGAAAATGCCACACCCAAGTTTTACAAAGCCTGTCTTGTTCCTTATACCTAACCTGATAAAGTAGACAGTGAGCTAGATCGCATGGAGGCTGAAGGAATTCTTTCCAAGGTTGAGTGGAGCCCCTGAGCAACACCAATGCTACCAGTAGCCAAGAAGAATGGGTTTGTTAGGATCTGGTGATTTTAAGGTCACCATCAACCCAGTACTGCAAGTAGATCAATACCATCTGCCCAGAATAGAGGATATTTTTGCAAACCTTTCTGGAGGGAAACACGTAAGCAAAATGGACTTAGCTGAGGCCAACCTACACATGGAGACGGAAGAAGAGTCCGAAGTGTTGCTCACCATAAACACTCAGAAGTGGCTTTATTGCTATAGTAGGCTTTTCTTTTGGAGTAGCATCTGCATTCTGGCAGAAAGCTATGGGCCACGGTTTTTTTTGCAGTACGGTTTCAGCCATTGCTGAAAATGAATGGAATGACATTACTTCCGCACCATACCAGCCAGCTACAAATGGCTTGCTGGAAAGGTTTGTCCAGTGTCTAAAGAATGCACTGCGAGCATTAACATTAGAACACACTTCACTGACTCTGAATCAGAAACCCGCCAATTTCCTCCTTGCATATCGCAATGCAGCACACTCCACAGCCAACAACTCATCAGCTGTGCTGTTCCTGGGTTGTCCCTTGTATTCATGCTTGGATCTCCTCAAACCCAATCTCAGTAGGAGGATGCAGGACAAACAGCTGAGACAAATTGAAGGTTCTTCAAACAAGAAGTCCTGGACATGCAGTCCTGGTGAGGGTCTACAGAGGTAATCAAAAGTGGGTACTCGGAAAGATTAAGAGTAGAACTGGACTGCTGTCCAACACGGTGGAGATTGCGTCTGATATCATCTGGAGACGACACATCGATCAGTTGAGGAGAGCAGAGTCAATTGTTAGAGAAAAGAATTGCGGGATGAGACTGTCAAAACCACTTCCTGCAGTCTCAGAGCCAACTCCTATCACCACCCAGAGGGAGCCCCAGAACCTGAGATTGATTCACTGCCACAAGTCTCACCTGCCAAGCAGAGTGATCTCCCTTGTCAGCAAAGATGTTATCCAAGAAGAGTAAGAACTCCTCCACAACGGTTAAATCTTTAGGCCTGAATGGGACAATTTAACGTTTACTATGCTGTGGTTGTTTATATAGTGGTTGCTATCTGAGTGATTCCGTGGCAGGCATTAGCCATGACTGCATGGACATAAACCTTGGAAGTAGCAAACAGATTTATGTTGGACACTAGCGTGTGAAATCAAGTTTCTATGTATGTACTTTAACACACAAGTCCTTGCAGCTGTCCTGTTGTTAAAGTTGTTTCGTACTCTTCAAGGTTGGTGTACAATGTAGTGCATATTTTAGGCCTATTTTATGTTGATTTGATGCCTTTAACGTGTTCAAAGTCGTTATCTCCAGAGTCAAATTAACATTGACGAGAAGGGATGAGCTTAGGAACTAATAGTATACCAATCATCACATATCATTCTTGAAAAAGTGTCCACTTTGCACAATTTAATACATTGAAGGATACGTTAAAAAAATTAACTATCAATATTGATCAAATATTAGATTGATCGTTCAATGCACATGGCATCCTTTATTCTATTCCACTGAAGTCTCAAAGTTAAAATACCTGTTTAATATTGCTTTACAGTAACAGCATATTTTAAGTGTATTTGGCTGAAGTAAATTTGTTGCAACTGGAGGTAATTGGATTATAATGGTTTCAACATATAGTTGGTGGCTTTAGAGCGCATAAAACCAACAGTGAAATGAGTACCATTTTAAAAGGGGCTTTCACTGAGTACATGGATTTCTGAGAGGCAGGAAGCATATCTTAATATGCAAATTGAGGTCCAAGGGCTTTCATTTTAGAAAGGAATGTTTGTTTATGGATCCAGTATTAAACTTAGTGCTAGAAGTTGGGATTGACATGGATAGTGCCCTGTAGTCAGTGTTGATGTGATCTTTTTCCCTGCTGTGTGACATCTCTGACTTCCATGATATCACTCAAATAATCACTGCCCCCTTGGTACCTTGTCCACAATCTTTCTACACTTAACACTGCCTACTGGATTATTCACTTTGATTTCACATTTAATTTTCACTTTATAAAGTTGTTAGCAAAACTGCCCTTGTTTTTTTGCCCATCACTCATTAGCATGGAGACATTGTAATTGGGCTTTCTGCCTGAATTGCTCCAGTCTTGTGAATGAACTCTCACAATCTTCACAGATAAAGGATTCTGGAAGGTGCAGGAAGCTGCAGATGCTGCATTCTGGAGCAACAAACAATCTGCTGGAGGAAGTGAAGGGGTTGAGCAGCTTCGGTAGAAGGAAAGACATTGTTAATGTTTTGGGATGAAACCCTACACTGGGACTGAATGCAGAGGTGAGATAGTCAACTTTGATTTAATGTTCTATCTCCTCTATTCTTCTCAATGTCCTGGCCACTTTTCTTTCCACTCTCTGTCCTGATCATGCCCACTCTGAGGTGTTGACTGACTAACTGCTTGTGGGCATAATCGGCAGAATTATAAATGAAGTTGAATATTGTGCAGTCATCAGCAAACAACTCCACTTTTGATTTTCTGCTGATGAAATGGCTGCGATCCTTGGATTGCCCCGACAAGCTGCTTCACTGGTGATACAAGTTGGGGTGACGTGCCTTCAGCCATGACAGCCAATTTATTTCTTCCTCCTGAAGAAGGACCTCAGCCTGAAACGTCGACTGTTTTTTTATCATTTCCATGGATGCTGCCTGACCTGCTGAATCGCTTTGGATTTCCAGCAGCTGCAGAATTTGTTGTGTTAACCTTTTTCTGTAACGTCATGGAAGCACAGGTGGTAATTGACCCCTATTATCCAATGTCTTGTTGATATCAGGGATGGTGTCTTGCATTACTGCTGGAAGATGGCTTTATCGTTATGTTGGGTTGGGTTTGTAATGAGTATTGGAGGCGAGTGCTTCTGCCAGAGCTCAAATTATTTTACTGAGGGGACGTGGATAAGTGGCACCAGGTGGCACTATTGATTCCATCAATTGCTTTGCTGATTAATAAAAGATTGATGAAGCATTTATTATTTGGGTTGGCTTTGCCCTGCTCTTTAAACTGTTAACAAGTTCAATTTTCCATTCTGGCAGGAAGATGGTGTTAACTGTTGTAGAACAGCTTTTCTAGAGGTGTGGCTTATTCAAAGACAGATCTTCAGCACAGACAGCTGGCACTTACAAAGGGTCCCTAGCCTTTGCTGTGTCCAATATTATTTATCATGTAGAGCAAATCAGATTTACTTAAGACAAGTGAATATGATTGTGGAGACTTCAGGAGAAGATTATCCACTTGTTAAGATGCTCTGCCATTAATGAAGTCAAATTTTGCACTGCTTTTTACTGTTTGATGGTCTATTGTTATTCATGACTATGTGCAACAGATGTCTTAAATCGATACTATCTGAATGGCATGCTGTTCGCTCAATTTAACACCTACTGTTTGAAGCTATTGATTATGTGGTAATGACTTTTGGGCTCCTTGCATATTGCAGACCTAATTCAATCAAAACAAGACTCAAAATGAACAGTCCCCTTTTTTCTGTGAGTGAAGGTGGTTGGTTGGATGCCTATAAGCCAAAACCTCTCCAGTTTATGGCCACCTATATTTATAAGGTGTTGGCATGTGGCCAAGTGGTTAAGGTGTTCGTCTAGTGATTTGAAGGTCGCTAGTTCCAGCCTTAGTTGAGCAAGTGTGTGTCCTTGAGCAAGGCACTTAACCACACATTGCTCTGCGACGACACCGGTGCCAAGCTGCATGGATCCTAATGCCCTTCCCTTGGACAACATCAGTGGCGTGGAGAGGGGAGACTTGCAGCATGGGAAACTGCTGGTCTTTCATACAACCTTGCCTAGACCTGCGCTCTGGAAACCTTCCAAAGCGCAAATCCATGGTCTCATGAGACTAACGGATGCCTGCCTCTATATAATATAATATGTATATGTGTGTGTGTGTGTATATATATGTATATGTGTGTGTGTGTGTGTGTGTGTGTATATATATGTATATATATGTATGTGTATATGTATATATAAAAGATGGAATACATATATATATTCCAAATTCCATCTTGTATATAATATAACATGGTAACCTGCTTCAATGACTATTGTTTAGTAGCACTTGCATTCTCTGTGAAGTACTTTAAGAGGCTGGTGAAGAAACACATCAACTCCCGCATGGATCTACTGCAATTTGCCTACCATTACAATAGGACAACAGCATATGCCATTTCATTGGCTCTTCACTCAACCTTGGAACATCTGGAATGCAAAGATGCATACATCAGGATGCTCTTTATTGATGACAGCTTGGTATTCAATATAATCATCTCCTCAAAACTAATCAATAAGCTTCAATACCTTGGCCTCAATACGTACCTGCTTAGGCAACTGGATCCTCTATTTTTTTTTTCTTTCTTTTCTCTCTCTCTCACTCTCTCTCTCACTCTCACTCTCACTCTCACTCTCTCTCACTCTTATTTGTCAGTTTGGATTGGCAACAACTTCTCCACAATCTCCATCAACACAGGTGAACCACCTGCTCTACTCTCTTTATACTCATGACTGTGAAGATAAGGACCGCTCCGATGCAATATTTAAGTTCGCTGATGACACTGCTGTCAAGGGGCAAGTCAAAGGTGGTGACGAATCAGCATGTCGGAGGGAGATGAAAATCTGGCTGCATGTTGCCGCAACCTGCTGTTGTCCTGTTGTGTTGGTAGGCAAATTGAAGCAAATCCAAGTCACTTCTCAGGCAGGAGTTGATATGTCTCCAACTGTCTGTTTGCATTCGACAGCAGACACCGGCTCACTGATACCCCACTCTCATACCCCAGTGAGCTAGGACAGGCATGTCCCTATCATGAAAAGTCAGCTCCTGCGGACTGGGTGGATGAGATCTACAGTGAGATCCAACAGCCTGGAAGGCAGTACTGCAACACTCCATGGAGAATGAAAGGCATGACACACTACAGAAGACGTCATGGTCATCCACTCTAACCAAGGAAGACCACAATTTGTGACACTTGTTTGTACCATTGGACCCAGACCTCTAAGGTCTAGACACTGGAGTTACAGTCCAATTGCTTTTTCGCTTTTTAAAAATTCGCCCAGACAGATTTCTTGATGTCATTGTACACAATGGACAACCATCAGTGACCTCTTTCTTACCCAATGTCATCAAGACCAAGGAGCTGATTATTGATCTCAGGAGGAGGAAACCAGAGGTCCATGAGCCAGTCCTCATTGTGGGGATCAGAGGTAGAGAGGGTCAGCATCTTTAAGTTCCTCGGTGTTATCAATTCAGAGGACCTGTCCTGGCCCAGCATGTAGGTGCAATTATGAAGGAAGCACAACAGTGCCTCTACTTCCTTAGAAGTTTGCACACTTTGTTGTCTTGCCCTATTGGTGTGGTCTTTCATTAGGTCTATTATGGTTGTTGGATTTATTGAGTATGTCTGCAAGAAAATGAATCTCAGGGTTATACAGGATGACATACTGTGTATGTACTTTGATAAATTTTACATTGAACTTTAATTGAAACTACATTTTATGCCACGGATACTGTGCCAACCCTGTGGCTGCAGTGGTTTTAAGTTCAAAGTTCAGAGCAAATTTATTACCAAAGTATTAGACTTTGAAGAGTCACAAACAGTTAAAAGAAATTCTGTCTCGTTCTGCTGCTAAATGGCAGTTTGTAACTTGCAATGAGTCACATGGAGAATGGATCATATCAACCTCAAGGGATGGAATCTCTTAAAATTCAATGTTCATTGAGTTTTTAATACTCTAAATACAAAGATAATAGGTGATTCAATACGATTTCAATAGTTATAACTATGAGGTTTACTTCAATATTTTGGATGTAGACAAATTCTATTGATTTACCTAATTACAATTGAAAACATTTTAATTGGCAAGACCAACTCTGAATATTCAAGCATCTTTTTTGGAAGTCCATAGGAATGGTCTAAAAGCTTTCAAGTTTAGAACCCCAGATATTGAGAGGCTGACTCTCTGGGTATTGATTGAGAAATATAACCACACTCATATGTTAAATGGCAAAAGTGCCAATCTGGAACCTTGATCTCTGTCACAATGGTGCAAATATCTCAGCTCAAGGCATCTGGTTTGATGTAGTGCAATTAACATTGCTCTGTTGTCTTTACCTTTGGACAGTGTATATGGGAATACCTTGTGATTATATCAGTTTCCAAAACAATCTCTAAGTAGCCTCCCACTGTGAGCCAGTAACCTGATGTCTTCACACATTGCTGTTTGTTTATGCAACTGTGCATGCAAATTCCAAACCAATTACTATTGGTAGGTTAAATTTGAAAACTGTTAGAAAGCTGGTTGGACTACACTGTAGTCTCTGATTATAGATGCTTCTTCCTAACAACCTTTCCCAGAATATGCACACTAGTGGCAGCCACTCCAGCTAGGGTTGAGACAGTGTATTTCAGTGAGGTAATCTCATATTAATTATGTAAATAACATTAATCTCTCCAGAGATTCAAAGACCATGCTTATAGGACAGTTTCCTCATGCCAGGAATTAATGTTGGGATTTTTCTCATGTTCCCATTTTGAAACATATCCTTGGAGACCAAATTTCCAGAGTTTTTCAAATGTGACCCAGTCAAAGCCCTGGAGAGTTGTTGCAAATCTTAATTTCTTTTGCCATAAACCCAAATGTACAATTGGCATCCCTACTTATTCCCTCTACCAACACGTTGGCTGCATTTTCTGAAACAGGGCATTTAAATCCCTTTGAATACCAACAATGACCAACAAAAATAATTGCCTTAAAATTCAGTTGTACAGTACAACTTTTCAATTATCAGCAGCTGAAAATTGTTTTTATTTCTCCCAGACACAAGCATGATACTGAGGTTATTTTGTGTCATTCTGGAGCTTTGTGGGTCTGTTAGCACCGCCAATCAGTCTTGCATCTTGACGTGACCTCTGTGTCAGAGGCATAAAGGATGATGTCATTCCCTGTGGAACATTCGAGGTGAACTTCAACCAGAGCCCTGAAAATCTGATGTCTCTGTGGGCTTTTCACTTGCATCACCGTTTTTAGTACCATAATCTGTAAACTATTTAATATGAAATTGAATGCACTGCAAGGAGTGCTTTTCTCCCCAATTATGACTTTATCGTATTCATAACAGGAATTCAAATTGGTGAGTTGGGTTATAGAAATATAAATGCAATCTTGGCTTGTTTTCTGCTTTTCAGTAGACAATAATGAAAGGAAATAGATCTAAGCCAGCTCTATGAAGTCTAACAAAGTTTCTTAACTGTCAGCTTAATTATATTCTAAAAATTTAGACATCAGCTAATTTGAGCTGTGAATATTAACCATCTGTTTTTGCCCATTATCACCGTTTTTAGAATTGGCATTATTTCCCTTCAGTGTGTTTATTCATCCTGTTCTTTCAAAGAGCTTTACCATAATCAGCATTGTTAAGCAACCTAAAAATCCCATGATATATACATATACTTAATTGTTTGCATCAAGCTGGCGTTTAGCTAATGAACTATCATCATATCAAAAAGGAATTAGTTCATTATTGAGCCATACTGGTAGGTGAATCATGTCACTAAAAGTCACTCAAGTCATTCTGCTGAAGTGAGAATTGATCTTGGCATAACCAACAGTTCATGTAAAATTAGAATCTATTTGAGTTGAGCTAAGAAATAGCAAGGGCAAAAAATATTAGGAGGAGTTATTTGCAGGGCACTAAATAGTAGTTGTAAAATTGGCCATAACACAAGTCAGAAAGCTGAAGTACTTGCAGCAGGAATAATGCAGAATGGAAGACTTTAACCTACATAGAGATGGATGAAGCAACATTGCTGTAATAAGGAGGAAGGTAACTCCAAGGAATGTATATGAGATGCTTTTCTAGATCAATGTGTTGAGAAGCCATCTCATGAAGAGGTTGTCGTAGATTTTATGTAATGTGAAAGAGTTGATTAATATTGTACTCATACTGCTTTGGGGGAAGAGTGATCATAATATGATAGAATTTACATTGAGCTTGCCAATGTTGTGGTTCAAATCATATCTGGTGTCTTTTTCTTTAAAAGAAAAGGAAACAGTAAGAATTGGACTATGGATGATTTGCTGAAACCACTGCAAGGTGTGTTAATACAGTCGGCTCTTCGTATCCGTGGGGTTTGGTTCCGGGACCCCCTCTCTTCTCCCCCCCCCCCGGTGGATACCAAATTCCATGGATGCTCAAGTCCTGTATATAAAATGGTGTAGTATTTGCATATAACCTACGCACATCCTCCCCTATACTTTAAATCATCTCTAGGTTACTTATAATAGAGACATCCCACCCTGCAAAAACTCACTTCAGGGAGGTAGCACCATCAATTTGCAGGAGACTCCCGGAACTTCCGGGAGAGGTGGGATATCTGCAATAGAGTAGCTCCTTAGCAGCTAGCCAGCTAGTTTAAATAACATTAGCTATGCTAATAAACGAATGACACCTGTTAAACTCACCTCAACATGTCGTTTACAGTCTTAACCCACCATGGGCAATAGAAAAGTCATTGTTGCAAACAGTGCAGCGAGCAACACTGTCATTATTTTTGACCCCTATTAGGCAGGGGTACACTTTAGTGTAGTCTGGGGTGATGTACGTTTTATATTTTCTTTTTTTGGAACACTCTGCCATGGCGCATGCTCACTCGCTGTCTCGCTTGCTCTCAGAAAAATTGATTTCCGGGATATTGCATATAATTTGTGGGCATCAGGGAGCCACTACCAATATGCAGGAGACTCCCGGAACTTCCGGGAGAGGTGGGATGTCTGTATAATACCTAATACAATGTAAATGCTATGTAAATAGTTGTTATACTGTATTGTTTAGGGAATAATGTCAAGAAAAATAAAGTCTGTACATGTTCAGTACAGCCGCAACCATCAGAGCTTTTCTGGGAACGCTGATGCTGCCTCGGCATTAGCCGATGCCTATTCTCCCGTGATCTCTAAGTTCTTGAGGCTGTAGCTCTTTACATAGCTAGCCAGCCATCCCTTACTAGCCTTAAACTCCTTCCTCTCGCTCACAACGCAAGTAGCGAACGAACGAGACGCAAGGCAAACAGTGCTCAAACAAAGAGTGCTGGGGAGAGAACTTATGATTTTTTTTGTTCGATCCCGATCCGCGGTTGGTTGAATCCGCAGATATGGAGGGCCAACTGTATGCAAACAGTTGTTTAAAGAAAACAGTATGACTTGCAAAAGAAATGTATTCCTTGAAGGTACAAGAACCCAAAGAAAGCTGGACTATCCATGGCTGTCAGAATAGTAACTGATACCATCACCATTTAACGATAGTATTAAAGGAAGATGCTTGATAAAGTTGTAAGAGAGAACAGCTTGAGGATTAGAGCACATTTCAAGGAAGATGAAGAAATTGATGAACAAAGGCAAGATAAAATATCAGAACACACTGGTGAGAAGTATAAAACTAGGGTGTAAGAAATGTTACAGTTTTGTAGGTTTTTGCAAGTAAGGTGAGGTGAGGCATTTTATGCTTAATGAGATCTGTAACCCATTTACTGAACTCCCAAAACCTACATACAAAGGCACACTCAAAATCTTGACGGAATAACATCATCATGTCAGGCAAGCCCCTCAAAGTGAGCCCCTAACCCAATGTCGCTGGTTGTGAATTATGTGCATTTCTCCAATTTGCATTGCCCTACAGGTTCAGAAGGAGGAAAACCGGTGAGGGTAAATGTGGATTTATTGGAGATTAACAGATCAATTTATAATGAGGAATAAGCAAATAGAAAAGGAATTAAACAAGCACATTGCACCATCTTCACAGAAGCAGATATGCAAACTCCGCTGGATATATTAAGGACTTGGGGGTTCTGGTCAGAATGAGAAACTAGCTATTAATCAAAATATAGTACAGGCTGAGAACCCCTTATCAGAAATTCTTGGGGATGGAAGCGTTTGGGATTTTGGATATTTTTGGATTTTGGAATATATAATGAGATAACTTGGGATTGCTATCGAATTTATGCTACCAATAAGTCTGTCTTGCACTTGTTCACCACATATATGTACTTACAGTTAAAATTATTACATAGCATTAAAATAACAATATAATGTGTGCAGGGTAACAAAAGCAGCACAGCAACATCTGGAGAATGTCTGAATCAGCTTTTGAAAACAATAAACAACGGCAAGCTTTTGGTCTCCACCAATGATGCCGTGTTTTGATTAAAAGGTTATAGTACAATGTATTTGTATTTTACTTTATTTTTAGGTTTTATGTAAGGTATAAAAACAATCAGCATTGTAGACTTGTTCTGGTGCTACATTTTTGTGACCAGCAGATGCTTTAAAATGTTGCGCCTTTTCTTAAATTTCTGCAACCAGCCTGCTGAATATTTACAATTACCTTCAATTTTCAGTTCGTCATGATAGATCTTTGCTTGTTTCATGATCAGCATACCATTAAGTGGCATTTGTTCACTCCGCTGACAATACATGATCAAGATCTTAATTTTTCACTTCTTAGAACTGTCTGTGGAGCGCAGAGATCTGCACATCACCTGGGAACTTCCCCAGTGTCTTGTGGAATTTTTTATCTGCACTTGCCTGAGAACCTTCCCTACGCCTTGTGGAATTTTCCATTTGTGATGGCATGTTAGCGGTTAAAAAAAAAATACGGATTCCAGTGATTTTCAGATTTTGGAATTTCAGATAAGAGGTAGTCAACTTACTAGAAAACTTCGTGAGATTGAAAACTGATTATCTCAGAGTTTTGAAGGAGATCTTGGAGAAAATAGATGCTGTGGTTTTTATCTACTAGGGCTCTATTGATTCTCTGGATTGGAGGCAACAAATGTATCCCTGCTACTTAACAGATCTAATAACAGAATGCCTTGGACAGAATAATAGTAGAGTCAACATGGGTTTATCAAAATAATGATGTTCTCATTGTGTTCTTGAGGATGTGGCTAATAGAACAGATAAAAGTAAACCGGTGGATGTTTACAGTAAAACTTCATTAATTTGTGTGCTTAGCCCACTGCTCTACTGTCTCTACATCCATGATTGTGTGATGAGGCACAGCTCAAGCACTACCTATAAATTTGCCAATGACACAACTGTTGTTGGCAAAGTTTCCGATGGTGAGGAGGCAGACAGGAGTGAGATCGATCAGATGGTTGAGTGGTGTTGTAGCAACAACTTTGCACCCACCATCCATAAGACCAAAGAATTGATTGTGGACTTCAGGAAGGGGAAGTTAAGGGAACACACACCAGTTCTCATGGAGGGGTCAGCTGTGGAAAGGGTGAGTAGTTTCAAGTTCCTGGGTGTCAACTTCTCTAAAGATTTAGTTACACATTGGTGCATTTGCAAAGAAAGCACAACAGTGACTATATTTCATTGAGTTTGAGGAGACTTGGTATGATGCCAAAGACTGTTAGAAATTTTACAGATGTACTGTGGAGAGCATTCTGACTGGTTGCTTCATTGTCTGGTATGGAGGAGGTCACTGCACAAGATTGGTAAAAGCTGCAGAAAGTTGTGAACTCATCCAACTCCATGATGGACACTAGCCTCCCCATCATTGAGGACATCTTCAAAAGACAATGCCTCAAAAAGGCAGCATCCATCATTAAGGACCCTCATTACCCAGGGCTTTCCCACTTCTCATTTCTGCCATCAAGGAGGAGGTATGGGAGCCTGAAAACACACACATACACACAATATTTTTGGAACAGCTTCTTCCCCACTGGCAGCAGATTTCTGAATGGACAATGAACCTCACTTATTTTTGCTCTTGTTTTGCACTACTTATTTAATTTATTTTTTAAAAATATTTCTTATTGTAATTTATTATTATGTATCACAAGGTACTGCTACCTTTGGCAATGTACTCAGGACTTTGTCAGATTTTCTGAACTGTTGGATGTTTTCCAACTAAAACTCCAATGTACTTTTAACTTTATTTAAACATCTTACCCAAAAACAGTAAAAATATTGAGGTGAACCCAGTAAATTTAAAGTGAGTGTGAGCAATGGCCCTAGTGAATTTAAAGAGAGCATCGGAAATAAGTCCAGTGAGTTTCTGGGTGACACTAAAATTGTTTACTTAGAGAACAGTAAAGAATCTTATCTGAGATCATATTTGGATCTTTGAGCAACTGGGCCAGCAGACCAAGAAATAGTAGATGGAAGTTAAATTGGACAGATTTTGGTAAGACCAACTAGAAGGACTTGCACAGTAGTTGATGGGACTCCAGGTGTGTTTGTAGAACAGAGAGACTGAGGGTTTCCTTGAAATTGGGACACAGATACAGAGGGTGGTGAAAAAGGCATTTGATATGCCCGTATCATCAGTCAGAGTATTGAGTACGGGAGTTGGGTTGTCATGCTACTGATGTGCAAGATATTGCTAAAGCCACAGTTGGAATGCTGCATAC
The DNA here is from genome assembly GCF_963921235.1 of Mobula hypostoma. NCBI lineage: Eukaryota > Metazoa > Chordata > Chondrichthyes > Myliobatiformes > Myliobatidae > Mobula > Mobula hypostoma. The sequence continues at coordinate 49,130,140 of NC_086100.1, forward strand.
AGTATGGCTACTTCACCATAGGAAAGATGTCATTAAACTGGAGGGGGTACAAAAAAGATCACAAGGATGTTACCAGGTTTGGAAAGTGTTGATTATATGGAGAGGCTGGTTGGCTTAGTTGTTTGTTCTCCTAAGTGTAAGCACAGAACATAGAAAACATAGAAATCTACGGCACATTACAGGGCCATTCGGCCCACAATCTAATGCCGACCATGTAACCTACACTAGAGGCTACTTAGAATTTCCCTCCGCATTACCCTTTATTTTTCTAGGCTCCATGTACCTATCTAAGAGTCTCTTAAAAGATCCTATTGTATCTGCCTCCACCACCTTCGCTGGCAGTGCATTCCACGCACCCACCACTCTCTGAGTGGAAAAACTTGCTTTGACATTCCCCTAACACGAGGAATTCTGCAGATGCTGGAAATTCAAGCAACACACATCAAAGTTGCTGGTGAACGCAGCAGGCCAGGCAGCATCTCTAGGAAGAGGTACAGTCGATGTTTCGGGCTGAGACCCTTCGTCAAGACTAATGGAAGAGCTAGTAAGTGATTTGAAAGTGGGAGGGGGAGATCCAAAATGATAGGATAAGACAGGAGGGGGAGGGATGGAGCCAAGAGCTGGGCATTCCCCTTGTAGCTACCTCCAAGCACATTAAAACTATGCTCCCTCATGTTAGCCATTTTGGCCCTGGGAAAAAGCCTCTGCCGATCCACACAATTAATGCCTCTCATCATCTTATACACCTCTATCAGGTCACCTCTCATCCTCCATCACTCCAAGGAGAAAAGGCCAAGTTCACTCAAACTATTCTCACAAGGCATGTTACATCTTGCTAAGACAAACCACAAAATAGCTTGCGCAGTGATATTATAGAGGTTCATAGAATCATGTTGGGCGTAGATATAGCCAAATTCTTTTCCCCATGGTAGAGGAGTCCAAAACAAGAGGGCTTAGGTTTAAAGTGAGAGGGGAAAAGGTTAAAAGGGAATTGAGGTGCAAATTTTATTTCAAATAGAGTGGTGAGTAAATGGAATGAGTTGCAGAGGCCAGTTATATGGATAAGAAAGGTTCAGAGAAATATGGGCTAAACAAAAGGAAATGGGACTAGCTTACATAGGCAGCTTGGTTAGCACAGAAGAGTTGGGCCAAAGAGTCTGTTTCCAGGCTGTGTAGCTCTGTGACTGTATGAAGGATGCATTAGTGTTGTGATTTTAAAAGAAGCACACGTTCTGAAACTGTAGTTGTAATAGGCCACACAGTCGATCTGGTAGAAGATTCTTCCCAAACAAAAAAAATATGCATTGATCTTCTAATTTGTTTTGTAAGATCAGTCATGATTCTGATGAATGGCAGACCATTCTCACAAGGAGACAGCCTTTCTCTGTTGCAATTGTTATATTCTTATTTCCTCTTTTTTTTGTAGAAATAGGGCATTTTGCCCCAAAACTTGGCTTTTGAATAGAGTATTTCTCATAAATTCCATTGGTTCTTGCTTTCTATAGGTCTAGTATAACTCGTGGCTTTTAATTAAATTACAAGATCTTATAAATCTATAGATAGCATGAAGTGGAATTAATATGATACACTGCTATCAAGTAGCTCCAGGCGTTATCAGAATAACTTATTCTGAGTGTGTAACTGTGCCATGGAATAGTCTATTATGTGCCTGGTCGCTTTTGGGTTTGCAATTTTAGCTTCATTTCGGGGAGAAAGTTCAGGCCTTGTTCAGATATAATCCAAATGAAAAATGATTCAAATTTTATATCCAGGTCTCTTTCATACAAGACTTGAGCAACTGCAGGACTAACAAAGAATACTGCAGAGCGTAACTCTCACTCGAATTAATTCATCTTGACATTTCTTTTCCCGTTTCAGTATTAAAATCAGTAGATTTGTGACAGGGAAGATGGAATAATTGGAAAAGAAAATCAGAATTTCAAACAAAAGCAAAGTACGTGAGGTACCCTAAATGTAAAGGAAATAACTCCCTTTATTATATTCAATTATTTTCATGTTGTGTAGACTGAAAAACATTCACTAAAACATTAATATTTTAATAAAATCCAGTTGTGTTCTAAAACAGAACAGCATTATCTTTCTCACAGACATTGCATAACATTTATCTTAAAATATATGCTTTTTTTTAATAATTGACTCTGGATTTTAAAGTACCATTGTAACTAAACAAATTCTTTTGCTTCAGCAAGCAAGACATTTTTCTCTGGTTTCAAGCTGGGTACCGATATCAATTATAGTTCACGTTCCGATGACAAACTCTGCCTTCTTCTTCGAGATGCTGCATGGGCAAGTCTAATCCAGTGGTATTTATACTCCCATAGACCATCCCTCCTGATTGGTTAGTCCTCATCCAATCAGGCTTCCACTCTCCCACTTTGTTTACAATCAAATTCCAGTTCTTATTTGGAGCAAGACCTTCATCTTTGTTAAAATCCTTTCCCTCAGTGGTTTCCTTTACCAGGCGGTTCCAAAAGCCATAGGTGCAGCATAGTAGTTTTGCGCTGTCAAAGTCAATCCTGTGGCCGTTGCCAATGCAGTGTTCTGCTACCACTGATTTCTCAAGTCACAGCTTGTGTGGGTCAAAGATGACCTGGGACTTGTGTCAGCTGGCGTTTACAAGATTCCCTGTGAATGCAGAGCAGCATATTTCGACCATACAGGATTCTCAGTGGATACCCGTATCAAGGAACACAGGAGATGTATCCGTTTTGGGTTACTCAGCGAAATCGGCGGTAGCAAAACTTATTGCTACTGCATTGTCAAGCAGTAGATATTTTTGAATAATAGCCAGTTCATGACTTGTAAAGACCTTGTAGGTATTATCAATGCTTTAATTTTGATTTATTGACAGAATTTATTTTTAACATTAATCCCTGGGAGAATTTTGACACCAATACTTTACAATAATGAAGCAAAGAATATGTATTCATGAATTTAAAACTTTAGCACACAAGTTCATTTGTTATGAACTTAGTTAATAACCATCATGTAGACTTTACTTCGTTTCCTGTTCTTTCTTGTTTAGTCTTGTAGGACTATAGCAGGGGCTCCCAACCTGGGGTCTACAGACTCCTCGGCAGTGGTACGACTCATTGGCCGAAAGGTTGGGAACCCCTGGACTATAGGATCAGGAATAGGCCATTCAGCCCTTCAGACTTGCTTCAGATTCTGGTTGATTTGTATGCTATTTCTGAACTTCGATTTGCATCCCTTTGCACCCTTGCTATTTATAGCACTAGAATGGAGTATGTCATGGAATCTATTTAGCAGAAATTAGAGCTAAAATTACTCTATTGCTTATAGTGCAAGATCATGAGAAGGGTAGAAAAGAATAGGTTTTTCTGACAGATTTGCAGTTAAATACAGGATTAGTGGTAATGAGGAACCTATTATGCTAATTGGCATATTGTAATTACAAATTGTAAAATGGTGCAAAATATCCTGATTTCATCAATGTCTATAAAGCACAAAGGTCAGGGTTTTGTCTGTGCTGAGAATGAAATAATGCAATTGGAGCAAGTTCCACAACAGTGAATTTAAGAATCAACATTCATAATAACATGTTTAAAATAACTGGAAAAAGATGAGAAACAATCCATCCGTAACAGACAAAATTTAACAGTGAATTCTGTTTTTTTTTTGTTGTGCCATACTCTGCCAGAGCCTTGGCAACCACTTTTCAAGTGGTTGTCTTGGAAGAAAGATTCTGAGAGTGGTCCCCCACGTCCTTCTCACAGCAGTCTTTTTTTAACGAGGCCAAGTTGCAAGCTTGACACTCAACCAGGCATGGATAGGAAGCGTGCCCGGGAGCAGCCCGACTGGGTTCTAACTTGGGAACCTTCGCTCCGGAGTTCGGCACTGATGTCACTGCGCCACCAGCCGGCTGAATTCTGTACATAAAAAAAAAAGTAAATAAACTGGGTAAAGGGTTAATATGATTGAATCTAAAGGGAATGTGGCAGAGGTGGAATGAAAGTGGATGGAAAAAACAAACTGAATGGGAAGCCTTTCAATATTCCCTTAAGAGGGAAGGAAAGGAGTTTAAAGTGAAATTCTTAGAAGAATAATTGATTTAAGGTAAAATTGGAGAGAAATTGGAAGCTTATAACAAGTAAAAAGCTTTAAAGACTGTTTAAAAATAAGAGAAGGAGAATGCAACCTGGCCCCTCTATCATGAGAATATTATTAAATACTAATATCTGTTCTAATTTCATTGTCTACAACCCCATAAACTGTGACTTGATAAATAAAACTGATTTCTGTCTCCAGCCTAAATGTACCCTTCAAGCTTGAAATGTACTGTCATAGGCATATAAAGGTCGTGAAAGCTATCTTTCTGCAGCAGTAGCACAGCTGGTTCTCAGCCCAAAACATTGACTGCTTACCTTACTTTACTTTATACTTTATTGTCGCCAAACAATTGACACTAGAACATGCAATCATCACAGCGATATTTGATTCTGAGCTTCCCACTCCCGGGATTACAAATATTAAATATTTAAAATATTTTAAAAAATGAGTAAATATCAAAAATTTAAATTATAAATCATAAATAGAAAATAGAAAAATGGAAAGTAAGGTAGTGTTAAAAAAAAACGAGGGACTGTTTATTCCTTCCATAGATGCTGCCTGATTTGTTAGGTTTCTCCAACATTTTGCGTGTAATTACAAACACCCTTGGCTGTCTGGAATAAAGAATGTTAAAGATTCATAGTGGTTTGAGTGAATAAATGTATGTACACCTTATTAATAAATTCTGATACTTTATCCTTCTAATCTCACCACCTCGTGGAAAAACAAATGCACCATTAACGCACCTCATTCAATAAGCTTTTAATTCCCAGAATTATTCTCGTGAGCTTCCTCTGAACCCTCTCCAATGTCAGCACACACTTTCTTAAATGAGGGGCACAAAACTGCTCTGAATACTCCAAGTGAATGCCTTATAAAGCCTCCGCATTACATCCTTGCTTGTAAATTCTAGTCCTCTCAAAATGAATACCAACATTGCATTTGCCTCCTCACCACTGACTCAATCTGCAAATTAGCCTTTAGGGAATCCTGCATGAGAACTTCCAAGTTCATTTCAATATTGGATTTTTGAGTTTTCTCCCCAGTTAGAAAATAGTGTATGCTTTTATTCCTTCTACCAAAGTGCATGACCATACACTTCCCTACACTGTTTTTCACTTGCCACTTCATTGCCCCTACTCCTAATCTGTCCATGTGCTCTACAACTTCTCTTACTTACCCAAATCAACCTGTCCCTCCACTCATCTTCATATCATTCACAAACCTGGTCACAAAGCCATCAATTCCGTCATCCAAGTCACTGACATACAGCATAAAAATACGTGGTCCCAACACAGACCCCTCTGGAACACCACTAGTCACCAGCAGCCATTCAGAAAAGGCTCCCTTTATTCCCACTCTTTTCCTCCCACCAATCAGCCAATGCTCTATCCGTGCTAGTATCTTTCAATACCATGTGTTCTTAACTTGTTAGGCAGCCTCATGTGTGGTAGGTACCATGTCTAAGGCCTTCTGAAAATCCAAGTACACAATATCCACCTATCCTGCTTGTTATTTCTTCAAAGAATTCCGACAGATTTGTCAGGCAACAAATTCCAACAGATTTGTCTTCCTTTAAGGAAACCATGCTGACTTTGGCCTACTTTATCATTTGCCTCCCGATGCCTGAAACCACATCCTTTACAATTGACTCCAATATCTTCCTGGCTACTGAGGTCAGGCTAATTGGCATGTACTTTCCTTTTTTCTGAACCCCTCCCTTCTTGAAGAGTGGAGTGGCATTTGTAATTTTCCAGTCCTCCAGAATCAATTGGAAGTCCAGTGATTCATGAAAGATCACTACTAATACCTCCACAATCTCTTCAGATACCTCTTTCAGAACACTGAGGTGTACATCATCTGGTCCAGGTGACTTGTCTACTATGCCTGCCTTTTTGTTGGGTTTGTGGAACAATCTATGTTCCGTGCCTATTCTGGTATCTGTCCCCCACTTTTCCTTCGCTATATCGACGACTGCATTGGCGCTGCTTCCTGCACGCATGCAGAACTCGTTGACTTTATTAACTTTGCCTCCAACTTTCACCCTGCCCTCAAGTTTACCTGGTCTATTTCCGACACCTCCCTCCCCTTTCTAGATCTTTCTGTCTCTGTCTCTGGAGACAGCTTATCCACTGATATCTACTATAAGCCTACTGACTCTCACAGCTATCTGGACTATTCCTCTTCTCACCCTGTCTCTTGCAAAAACGCCATCCCCTTCTCGCAATTCCTCCGTCTCCGCCGCATCTGCTCTCAGGATGAGGCTTTTCATTCTAGGACGAGGGAGATGTCTTCATTTTTTAAAGAAAGGGGCTTCCCTTCCTCCACTATCAACACTGCTCTTAAACGCATCTCCTCCATTTCACGTACATCTGCTCTCACTCCATCCTCCCACCACCCCACTAGGAATAGGGTTCCCCTGGTCCTCACCTACCACCCCACCAGCCTCCAGGTCCAACATATTATTCTCCGTAACTTCCGCCACCTCCAACGGGATCCCACCACTAAGCACATCTTTCCCTCCCCCCCTCTCTCTGCATTCCGCAGGGATCGCTCCCTACACAACTCCCTTGTCCATTCGTCCCCCCCATCCCTCCCCACTGATCTCCCTCCTGGCACTTATCCGTGTAAGCGGAACAAGTGCTACACATGTCCTTACACTTCCTCCCTTACCACCATTCAGGGCCCCAAACAGTCCTTCCAGGTGAGGCATCACTTCACCTGTGAGTCGACTGGGGTGATATACTGCGTCCGGTGCTCCCGATGTGGCCTTTTATATATTGGTGAGACCCGACGCAGACTGGGAGACCGCTTTGCTGAACATCTACGCTCTGTCCGCCAGAGAAAGCAGGATCTCCCAGTGGCCACACATTTTAATTCCACATCCCATTCCCATTCTGACATGTCTATCCACGGCCTCCTCTACTGTAAAGATGAAGCCACAATCAGGTTGGAGGAACAACACCTTATATTCCGTCTGGGTAGCCTCCAACCTGATGGCATGAACATTGACTTCTCTAACTTCCGGTAGGCCCCACCTCCCCCTCGTACCCCATCTGTTACTCATTTTTATGCACACATTCTTTCTCTCACTCTCCTTTTTCTCCCTCTGTCCCTCTGAATATACCTCTTGCCCATCCTCTGGGTCACCCCCCCCCTGTCTTTCTCCCTAGGCCTCCTGTCCCATGATCCTCTCGTATCCCCTTTTGCCTATCACCTGTCCAGCTCTCGGCTCTATCCCTCCCCCTCCTGTCTTCTCCTATCATTTTGCATCTCCCCCTCCCCCTCCAGCTTTCAAATCCCTTACTCACTCTTCCTTCAGTTAGTCCTGACGAAGGGTCTCGGCCTGAAACGTCGACTGCGCCTCTTCCTATAGATGCTGCTTGGCCTGCTGCGTTCACCAGCAACTTTGATGTATGCTACTTTCAGACCTTTCAGTTTCCCCAAACACCACCTCCCTTGTAATAGCAATTGCAGTCCTTTCTGCCCTTGGACACTCTCGAACTTCCAGCATACTGCAAGTGTCTTCCACAGTGAGGCTTGATGCAAAATTCTTATTCATTTCGTCCACCATTTTCTTGTCTCCCATTGCTACCTCTCCAGCATCATTTTCCTGCAGTCCAATTTCTACTCTTGCCTCTATTTTACTCTTCTGTTCTTCTCTTTGATATTGTTGGCCAGTTTATCTTCATATTTCATCTTCTCCCCCCGCCCATATTTCATCTTCCCCCTCCTCATGCCTTTTTAGTTGCTTTCTATTGCTTTTTAAGTTACCCAATCCTCTAAGAAGAAAGCTCTTAACTCCAAGTGGAATCGTGACGGCATTTTTTTTTAGCAGGCTTTCTTATTTTTACGAGGCCGAGTTGCTAGCTTGATGCTCAACCCAGTACGGATGGAAAGCATGCAAGAGAGCCAGCTGGATTCGAACTCGGGAGCCTTCGCTCCAAAGTCCGGTGCTGATGCCACTACGCCACCAACCAGCTTTTCCAATCCTCTAACTTCCCACTATTTCCTGCTCTATTATACACCCTCTTGTTTGCTTTTATGTTGTCTTTGACTTCCCTTGTCAACTATGTTTGCATATTTCTGCCTTTAGAATGCTTCTACTTCAGGATGTAGCTATCCTGCACCTTCCGAATTGCTACTAGATACTCCAGCCATTGCTGTTCTACCATCATCCATGCTAGTGTCATTCCAATCAACTTTGGCAACTCCTTTCATGCCTCTGTAATTCCTTGTATGCTACTGTAATACTGATACATCAGATTTTAGCTTTTCTCTCTGAAAATACAGGTTGAATTATATCATATTATGATCACTGCTTCCTTGGGGTTCCTTTACCTTAAATTCACTAATCAAATCCAGTTCGTTACATAATGCCCAATCCAGAATTGCCATTCTCCTAATGGGTTCAACCACAAGCCGCTCTAAAGAGCCATCTTGTAAGCATTCTACAAATTCCCTCTCTTAGGATCCAGCACTATCCTGATTTTCCCAATCCACCTGCATATTGAAATTCTCCATGACTATCCTAACATTGTCCTTTTGATATGCCTTTTCTTTCTTTCTCTCATTGTAATGTGTAGCTCACATCCTGGCTACTGTTTGGAGGCCTGTATATAACTTCCAGCAGGGCCCTGATGGGAGTAGTATTCGGGCCTCCGAAGTGTGGCTTTCCCAGTGCAGTGGTTGATGGAGACCACCCTCTATTTCTCGTACTTCTGTTCTCATAGATTCTTTATTGATCCCAAAAGAAATTACAGTGTCACAGTAGCATTACAAGCACATTGATATACAAATATTAGAAGAGAAGTAGAAAGAATAAAAAAGTTACCTCAAACAGTCTAACAGGAAGAGGTCATCACTTCCCGAGCTAAAGATTCTCTCATTATAGAGCCTAATGGCCAAGGGCAAGAATGACCTCATATAGCGCTGTTTGGATCAGCGCATGCAGTTGTCTTTAACCGTTACTGAAAGTGCTCCTCTGTTCAACCAAGGTGGCATGCAGAGGGTGAGAAACATTGTCCAGAATTGCCAGGATTTTCCATAGAGTCCTTTGTTTTACCACAGGCTCCAGTGTGTCCAGTTTAACTCCTGTAACAGAGCCAGCCTTTCTTAATCAGTTTATTGCTCATGTTGATGCCATTGCCTCTGCATATCAAAGCAGCATAGAAATTGTACTGGTGACAACAAACTGGTAGAACATGTGAAGGAGAGGCCTGTGTACTCCAAAGAACCTCAGTCTCATCAGGAAGTAGAGGCAACTCTGGCCCTTCTTGTACACAGCCTCTGTGTTGGTGTTCCACTCAGGTCTGTTGTCTAGGTGTACCCCCACGTCCTCACTACAACCATGTCCTTACCATCAGTAGCAACAGGGAGCAGTGCAGGCTTATTCTTCCTAAAGTCCATCACCATCTCCTTTGTCTGACTGATGTTGAGTTGCAGATTATTCAGCTTGCACCATTTAGTCATAGTCATACTTTATTGATCCCGGGGAAAATTGGTTTTTGTTACAGTTGCACCATAAATAATAGTAATAAAACCATAAATAGTAATATGTAAATTATGCCAGTAAATTATGAAATAAGTCCAGGACCAGCCTATTGGCTCAGGGTAGTCTGACCCTCCAAGGGAGGAGTTGTAAAGTTTGATGGCCACAGGCAGGAATGGCTTCCTATGACGCTCTGTGTTGCATCTCAGTGGAATGAGTCTCTGGCTGAATGTACTCCTGTGCCCACCCAGTACATTATGTAGTGGATGGGAGACATTGTCCAAGATGGCATGTAACTTGGACAGCATCCTCTTTTCAGACACCACCGTGAGAGAGTCCAGTTCCATCCCCACAACATCACTGGCCTTAGGAATGAGTTTGTTGATTCTGTTGGTGTCTGCTACCCTCAGCCTGCTGCCCCAGCACACAACAGCAAACATGATAGCACTGGCCACCACAGACTCGCAGAACATGCCTCAGTATCATCCGGCAGATGTTAAAGGACTTCAGTCTCCTCAGGAAATAGAGACGGCTCTGACCCTTCTTGTAGACAGCCTCAGTGTTCTTTGACCAGCCCAGTTTATTGTCAATTCGTATCCCCAGGTATTTGTAATCCTCCACCATGTCCACACTGACCCCCTGGATGGAAACAGGGGTCACCAGTACTTTAGCTCTCCTCAGGTCTACCACCAGCTCCTTAGTCTTTTTCACATTAAGCTGCAGATAATTCTGCTCGCACCATGTGACGAAGTTTCCTACCGTAGCCCTGTACTCGGCCTCATCTCCCTTGCTGATGCAACCAACTATGGCAGAGTCATCCGAAAACTTCTGAAGATGACAAAACTCTGTGCAGTAGTTGAAGTCCGAGGTGTAAATGGTGAAAAGAAAGGGAGACAAGACAGTCTCCCAGACTTTGTCCTGGGTGACAAAGTCCTCCACCCAGGACTTCATCCTCCTGTCCTCTCTTTATAAATCCAACTGTTGCTGAGTCAACGGCGAATTTCTGAAGATGATATGACTCGGTGTTGTACCTAAAGTCTGAGGTATATACGGTAACAGGAAGAGAGCTAATAAAGTTCCCCATGGGACCTCAGTGCTGCTTATAGCCATGTCTGACACACAGCTCTGAAGCTGCACAAACTGTGGTCTGCCAGTCAGGTAGTCCATTATCCAGGATACAATGGAAGTGCCAACCTGCATTGAACGAAGCCTCAGGAATGAGGGATGCATGGTATGGAAGGCATCTGAGAAATCAAAAAAACATGATCCTCATAGTGTTGCCCTGCTTATCCAAACGGGAGTAGGCTCTGTTTGGCAGGTAGATGACTCCAATGTGCACAATAGGCACACTGCAGTGGATCGAGAGCTGACCTGACCAGGGCTTGGAGATGAGCCAGGACCAGACTCTGTAGGGCCTTCATGATGTGTGAAGTCAGGGCCACTGGACTGTACTCTTTAAAGTCTTTTGATTGGCCCTTCTTGGGTACTGGGACCACACCACACATGATGTTTTCCACACACTCGGGAGTTGGGAACCATTCCAGGCTGAGAATCTGATTGAGAATATGCTGGAGAACTTGACACATCTGCTCAGGACCTTGGGGTTCACATCATCTGGTCCAAATGCTTTGCTGTGTCTGAGTTTCCTCAGAGCCCTTCTTACCTGCTCAGTAGTGAAGGAGAGTCCATGATGACTGGGGAGTTGGTGGAAGGAGAAGGCTGAGGGAGGTGAAGATCAGGACGACGGCAGTTGGTGTGTGGATGGTAGGTGTAGGGTAAGATGGGGATATAGACAGTGGTAGCCTGTGTTGTCCATCCCCATGTTTAACCGGAGGAGTTGGTGCTGAGGGAGAATTGGTGCTTCAGCACCTGGACTAGTGTGCTGAGGAGGGTGTGAACAGGAGAGTTATTGTCAAACCTATTCTTCAATTGGTTTAACTCATTTACCCATTCATGGCTGCATTCCAAGGCTCTGCAGCTAGACTGATTGAAGCCAGTGATGTTCTCCATGCCTCTCCACGCCTCCCGTGAGCTACTCTGCCCAAGCTTGTTCTCCCGCTCTCTCCTGTATTCCTCTTTAGACACCTTGATCTTCTCCTTTAGCTCCCTCTGCACATCTTTCAATTCCTCCCTGGCTCTCCATCTAAAGGCTCTCTTTTTGTGGTTGAAAAGAGCCTTTAAGTCACTGGTGACCCATTGTTTGTTGTTAAAGAAGCTTTGAAGAGTTCTGGATGGTACTACAGTATCCACATAGCAGCTGATGTAGCCATTGATGCAATCAGTAAGTCTGTTAATATCCTCCCCCTAAGGCTGACAAAGAACATTCCAGTCAATAACCTCAAAGCAGTCCTTCAAGGCCTTGATGGTCTCTAGAGACCATTTCTTTACTATCTTGGTGATAGCCAGTTGTTGCAGTACTTTGGGCTTGTAGAAGGGCATGAGGTGAACTGATGATCTGATCTTTCAAGTTGGGGGCAGAGCTGTGGAGTGGTATGCATCTTTAATATTTGCATACAATAGATCCAGTGTTTTATTTTCTCTTGTTTGACATTTGGGTAGGGTTGTTAAGAGAGAAAGCTGTTTCAGGTGGAACAGAGAGAGTTTCCCCTAACTTTTGCCCTATGAACCTCCACATCCACAAATGTTACTTTTAATCATTTTAACCAGCTGCAACAAGATACCACTACTAGCTACGTCCTCTTCCCACCCCTCCCCTTCTGCAGGGACCACCCCCTCTGTAACTCCCTAGCCTTCTCATCTTACCCCATCTATCCCTTCCTGACCCCTGGCACTTTGCCATGCCCTTGCACGAGGTGTAACACTTGTCCTTACACCATCCTAGGACCAAAACAGCCTTCAGGTGAAGTAAAATTTCACCTCCTCTAAGTTTGTCAATTGCATTTGATGCTCCCAATGTGGTATCCTCTCCATGGGCAAGATCAAGTGCAGACTGGACTACAATTTCACAGAGCACTTGGGCTCGGTCGACAATGGCTCTCTTGATCTCCCACTGAATGTCATTTCAATTCCCCTTCCCACTCCTACACTGACCTGTCAATCCTTCACTTCCTGCACAGACAAGATGAGGCCCACATCGTCACACCACATATTCCACCTGAGTATCCACAATCCAATGGCATGAATTTTGAGCTCTCTAGTTTTAGATAACATTGCACTCCCACCACCACCACCGCCCTGTGGGATTGTTCCTGCCACCCCACCCACTCCATCTCTCATTCCACTTCCCACTCCCGGTTCCATTCACCCACTACACACAGAGTTCAACCCACCCACCCTCCCTCCCCTGTCTGATTCTAGTGCCAAATCCCATTAACCTCTTCCCTTTTTCACCTCCTTTACTTGTCAGAATACAGCTTTTCTGTTCCTTCTTATCTCCTTCCAGCAGCTGTCTATCATTGTCACACTGCCCACCCCTCCCAACCTCCTTTTAGGGCGGCATAGTAGTGTAGTGGTTAGCACAGCACTTTACGGGGGACTTGAGTTCAATTCCTGCCCTTGCCCGTAAGGAGGTTCGCCCTGTGACTGCTTAGGTTTCCTCTGGGTGATTTGGTTTCCTCTCACAGTCCAAAGATGTACTGGTTGGTTGGTTAAAGATAGTTGTAAATTGTCCCGTGACTAGGCTCGATTTCAATTGGGGCGGTGAGGCTCGAAGAGCCAGGAAGACCTATTCCACACTGTATCTTAATCAATCGATATTCCCCCCTCCATCTATTTATTTGTCTCATTTACCTTTCACTTGCTGCCACATGCCAACTCTAGCTTTACTCCCCTACCTCGTACCACCTATCTGTTGTCTTAAAACTCTCCTCAGTTCACCAATCACGTCAGACATGTTTCTCACCATTTCTCTTTTCTTTATACCAGCCATCTCAGCTCTCCACTCGATTCCTGCTGCAAGGCTTCAAACTGAAATGTTGACAATTCCTCTTCTCCTGTGAATGCAGATCGTTTCTTCCAAATTCTAGCATCTGCAGTCCCTTATGTGTCTCTTCTCTGGAGTGATGAAGTGTTTAAAATTGCAGGTCTAATCATTTTGTTAAAAGCAAATTTAATCTTAATTGCAGAGAGGGTTCAGTTCATGTCACAAAGTCACCACAGCAGGAATCCGTTGACTTTCCCAAAAAGGATCCAGGAAAGTTTTTTTTTGCCTCGTATTTATATCATTTCTTTGTGGTTCCAATGGCTTATTGAAATTAGCCTAGCTTCATTTTAACCCGGGCACATTACAACTGTTGTAATTGATGTCTGATTGATCCACTCTCACCAAACCTTTTTTTTAACCTGTCAATAAACATCATGATACATTTCTATCGATGGTGGAACTTGTCGAGTCTTGGAATAATCTGGCATTGCAGCAAAGATTAATTTCAGCAGCAGTGAGGTACCCAATAAGATGTGCAGCAATCTTATTGATGCGTCTGGTAGAAGTTGTGCTTTGCTAAACACAATGAGAAAACGCTGAACTTGTCACTTTGAAATTACTAACTGTCAGTATCTGTGTAGATTCAATTAATTCCAGAAGCAAGGTCCGAAACTTATTTAAAGACTGATCTTCCCTTTTGAAATTGCAATTTGCCTACTTGCCAGCACAGATGTATTGTGCTTTAATGCAGACAAGAGAGATGAAAGCACATCTTGTGCTAAGCAAGGCTGCTTGCAAAGGTGATCTGCCAATCAAGCAGCAATCAAGTGAGTTACTCAGTTCACCTCAGTCCTAGTAGGCGTGACTTCTGAAACCTGCCCAGAATCGCTGGCCTCCCAGAACCTTTACAAATCTATAGGTATTCGCGCAGTGCTTCCAGCGGTGGTGGTTCTGGGTGGGTGAGTAGGGGAACCTGCATGCATTTTGCCAGTTAACAAAAGACGAGGAACAAGGGCGACATGGAAGCATAGTGGTTAGTTCAATGCTTTACAGTACAGGTGACCCGGGTTCAATTCCTGCTGCTGCCTATAAGGAATTTGAACATTCTCCCGGTGACTGTGTGGGTTTTCTCTGGGTGCTCTGGTTTCCTCCCACAATCCAAAGACGTACCGGTTGGTAGGTTGGCTGGTCATTGTCAAGTGTCCTGTGATTAGGCTAGGATTAAATTGGGGGATTGCTGAGTGATGCGACTCAAAGGCCTGGAAGGACTTACTCCGTGCTGAATCTAAAATAAATAAATGTATATATGTAGACTAATAGATAAGTATAAGCACCTTTTGAGTAATGGGAGATGGTATTAGAATAACTGGCCACATTTGGATATAAATAAAATTACCTTAACATCTGAGTCTCAATGAATTCCCCTCCATACTGTAAGAGCTGTTTCTGGATTGCAGTAATGACCTGCTACATAATGCATCAGGCCCTCTCTATAGTATAGAGCATCTCGTTGGTCTGCACAATATTTTCATTTGAAATTTCAACCTAAAGTAAAGGAACTTCATTTCAGCTTTAAAATGGAAGTATGTTTGTAAAGGAATGAATGTAATTTAAAAGCTTTTTTCTTCTGGTCCCATATATAAAACTGATAACCGCTTAATAAAATGCATTGCAGAATGACATAAAAGCTACAGAAAAGACTGAATGATACAAGTGTGGAGCTAACAGAGAGGTTAGTGAAGATTGTTCAAACACAGTTAACTAGAGGGGAGCAAAGGGAAATTAAAATGGGGAGGGGGGAAGAAAAGAAGGTGTGCAGATGTCAGAAGTAACATGAGGAGTTTGCTCATTCCTTCCATGACCATGTGTTTTCCCTGAATTCTCTTTATTACCACATCCTAAATACTGCTAGTGGATTAAATAGTGACCGTAAATTATCCTTCTGTGTAGATTGTTTGCATAAAGAAAGGGAGTTGATTGGCATGTGAATGAGAGTTCCAGGGGAATAGAGAACAAAGAAAGGGGGTGGGACAATTAGAAATGGTTCCCTGGGACACTGTTGGACAGACTTCCTTCTGCCTCATTATAAACATGAGGTTAGACAACATTTGTGGAGAAGGAATGAGTTAGTGTTGTGGGTTGAACTGGCCTAAATCTGATACAAACTGGAAATGCTGGTGATTGCAAATTATTAAATTAAGTGGTGATTTCGGAGGATTAACGCAGTTAGATGGAAGATGAGATGCTGTTCTTCAGCTATGTTAAACTTCACTGGAGCAGCGTAAGGTGGTAAAGATGGAGGTTAAAATGGAAATAGGATGGAGAGTTAAAATGACAAGAAATTGAAAGCTCAGGATCACCCATGTGAACGAAAGAGGTATCGAGTAAAGCAATATGTGCTTCCTTTCTCCAACATAGCAGAACACTTAATGGAGGATGTTTAATTACAAGTAGAGATTTCATAACACAGAAATGCATGGGTCCGAGGGAGTTGAGAAGGGAAAAGGTACAAGTGCAACATCTTCAGTGGCTACATGGGAGTGCTGTGAGGTCAGGAGTGGGTGATGGTACAGAAGGAATACTGAACAACAAAACCACAGAGTATTAGTCACTTTGAAAGGGGACTTTCAAAGACATTGTGACCACCAGAACTAGAACCAAGTTTTATCCCCTTGTGCTGCCTGCAGAATTGAATCCATTGCCCGACACTACATTGTTGCCTTGTAACCTCCATCCAACTGTTGGTAGGCAGCGTCCTTTTCATTGTGGGTGAAGGAAGTACCCTTGCAGGTCCAGGAGTACCTGCCCTGGAAGCACTGGCTCTTACTTGTGAATTCCAGCAGGGTTTGAATTTCTTCATCTCCCTCAAACCTTTCATCAAAGTAAATGTATTATCAAAGTACATATATATCAACATGTACTTCCATTTCCTTGTGGGCATCCACAGTAAATACAAAAAAACACAATGGGATCATTGAAACCGTACACAACAAAGATGGACGAAGAACCAATGTGCAAAAGACAAACTGCAAATACAAAACAAGAAAAAATTAATAAATGAGCAATAATTACTGTGATCGTGAGTTGGGAGTCAATAGACAATAGGTGCAGGAGTAGGCCATTTGGCCCTCGAGCCAGCACTGCCATTCACTGTGATCATGGCTGATCATCCACAATCAGTATCCAGTTCCTGCCTTATCCCCATAACCTTTGATTCTGCTATCTTTAAGAGCTCTATCCATCTCTTCTTGAAAGCATCCAGAGATTTGGCCTCCACTGCCTTCTGGGGCAGAGCATTCCACATATCCACCACTCCCTGGGTGAAAAAGTTTTTCCTCAACTCCGTTCTAAATGGCCTACCCCTTATTCTTAAACTGTGGCCTCTGGTTTTGGACTCACCCATAAGTGGGAACATGCTTCCTGCCTCCAGCGTGTCCAATCCCTTAATAATCTTATATGTTTCAATCAGATCCCCTCTCATCTTTCTAAATTCCAGTGTATACAAGCCCAGTGGCTCCAATTGTTCAACATATGACAGTCCCGCCCCTTGAAAACAAGGCCATGGGATGTGGAATCAGCTTCGTTTTGGGTGAGGGAAGTTATCCCCTTTGGTTCAAGAGCCGGATGGTTGAGGGGAAATAACTGTTCCTGAATCTGCTGGTGTGGAACTTAAGGCTCTTGTACTTCCTCCCTGATGGCAGCAATGAAAAGAGAGCATAGTCTGTTTGGTGGTGGGGGGTTCTTGATGATGGATGCTGCTTTCCTGCAACAACACTCCTTGAAGATCTGCTCAATGATGGGGAGGGTTTTACCCCTGGTGGACTGGGCATACTCTGTACCGGGCAGCAATAGAAGTTTGTCAAGGTTTTAGATGTCTTGCCAAATCTTTGAAAACTTCTAACAAAGTAGAGGTGCTGCTATGCCTTCCTTGTAATGGCACTTGTGTGCTGGACCCAGGATAGATTCTCTGAAATGATAACGGCAAGAAATTTAAAGTTACTGACCCTCTCCACCTCTGATCCCCAGATGAGGACTGGCTTATGAACCTCTGGTTTCCTCCTCCAATCAGCTGTTGGTTTTGCTGACATTGAGTGAGAGGTTGTCGTTGTGGCACCAGTCAGCCAGATTTTCAATCTCCCTCCTATTTGCTGATTCATTACCACCTTTTGATTCGGCCAACAACAATGATGTCATCAGCAAACTTAAATAAGGCAAAGGAACTGTACTTCCATTCTATTTTTGATTTTCTACCAAAGGAAATTGGTTTCTCTTGCAATTTTAAGCACTTTCAGGTACATTTTCTCTCAGCTCCTTTGTTTCAAAGAAAACAACAGTGGCTTGCTTATTTTTGTTTTGAGATACTGTAAGGTAACAGGCCCTTCCAGCCTAACAAGCTGTGCTGCCCAATTGCAAATATTGTGACCAATTAACTATAATTTTCCAGATACACAAACGTCCACATAAAATTCTCTGCACTTTGTCTTGTGCAGTTATTTATTTACCAGAATTATTCTCAGTATTTAAGCTCTGCTTGATGCTGTGTTCACATATCCTCCCTTCTCTTATATCTGTGGTTTGATTTTTAAGAAAAATCGTGAATATCTTTTCAACCACCTTCACAGGCGGTTATTTTGCTGCCTATTGTATGCTCCCTTGCTTTGTTGTGCCTCACAATTCTGTGGATTAAATTTAATTTGGTCGATTTTCTGTCCAACTGACTAGGTGATCTTAATCTTACCATTTTCAAATGCTCTGCTCTTCACTATCTTGTGTGTCAAGCCCAGGCTTCCTTGTTAGGCCCTGCATTTAGGTTCATATCATTCATTAACTTGGATCTAATTTCCTACTCGGGTGAGTTTTACTCTTTTGGCCTTGGCTGCGTTCTGGGATAGTTGACTAGAATGTAGACGAGAGCATTGCCTGAGCCAATGTGGAGAGGAAATCTTGGCATCATGAAGATAAACATTGTATTTGATTATTCCTTTGCGTCCATGCTCTGATATTAAAATGCTTTTCTCAATGTCCCAAATATAGAAAACAGCACGAACCATTTTTCAGTGAATCAGGCAGAGTAATGAAACAGATAGATAGTAGTTTGGTCACCAATCTCACTATGGATCTCCAACCAAGAATTCTGAGCTATTACAGCCCTTTTAAATTCATTTATTTCTGTGTTCTTCATGTGGGGGAAATTTCCAAAAAATTCTGAATATCAACTGCCTGCTGCTTATAATAGAGGGTTTATTGTGAGATCTCATCTCAGCATTCTAAAACTTTCCTTACTACCAGGAATTAATACTAGAATTTCAGAGAGAGACTATTTAACAATAACACATTTCCAGTTTATAAGCAGATGATACCAAAAATATTTTGTTGGTCTTTTATTAATCCAGCTGATAAAAGCAAATTAAAGCCTTTGTGGAGCTGATATGATGATTTTCTTGATATATGCATAATTTATGTGACTTGTATTTGAATGAATCATTGATTCATTTGGAATTAAATTATTGTTAACTTTACTATGACTATAAGTATGCATAAATTGGAATAGATTTACAAAGGTTAATTGAAGCTGAGCTCAAAAGTGAGTACAATGGATTCCAGTTAATAGGTCTGTCATTTAATCAGGGAAGCTGCTTATTTGAGACAACTCTTAAAGAACAAAAAGCTAATTGAGAAAATTGCTGGGATTCCCTTTGTTTATTTGAGACACTATGCTGCCTAATTGGGACAGGAGGTCATTGCCGAACAGATTCTAGCTTGCATCAGTCTCATGAACGTGCGTGGCCATTAAACAATACATTGTGCTTAGAGCGAACACACTTTTTAAATGGCGTCAGTTGCAGTGTTTGTGTTCAAAAATTTTTGTCACTGATAGTTGGCAAGAAATAAGCAGTAAGACAATTCCAAACTGTTTCACTCACTGCAATTTCAAGGCTTGGAGGTGCCAGAAACTGCCAGGGCTAAAAATGAAATGATTTCATTACTTCAAGTTAGGAACTATGAAGAATTTTAAGGTATTGAAAATCATCTTGAATCTTGCAGTGAAATGAAGATTTGGAGGATGAAATTGTTGAAAGCATTGCATGAAAGCAGTCCATTATCTGACTAGGTGTCCGCGCAGATTATGTTCAATTACAGTCAATCAAAAGAACACAACAGCACGTTGGTTGTCTGTTGTATCTGGCGATGAGAGTGAAACCTCTGCGGAAGAGTTTTTAAAGTGGGAACTTTGTTGTGATGGGACAGTTACATTCTCTCAATCTCAAGTCTGGGTCCAATGGTATGAATAGTTGTCACAAACTGGGGTCTTCCTTGGTTGCAGTAGGTAACTATGACTACTTTGTGTCTTATCATGCCCTTAGCCCTCCACAAAGCGTTGCAGAACTGACTTCTTGGCTGCCAGATCTCACTGATCTCATCCTCCCAGTCTGATGGAGATGACTTCACGTGCTTGTACGGGTATGTTCTTATTTCACCAGATGTGAGGCCTGCCGGCTCTCCTCACCTGCACTAACCTGCCTGTTGAAGCGGTGTACTGGGGTGTGGCTGCAGTCACGCGCAGACAGCCACTTGGAGCCGTAGTTGAGAGCTGAGAGTCCTGCGGAGACCAAAGTTGAGTGAGCTGCCACGGAATATACGTGGCAAGCCCCTTCACCAGAGATGCTACCCTTCCCTGGACACCCCATACACAGCAGCATACATTGGATGAATAACTACAAGGAACTAATACACAGTTTCATTGTAGACACATTGGTAGTGTACTAATTTGTTCTGTATTTAATTTAAATACATAAATTATTACTCAGTTAAATGGTAGTTTGTCTTTTTATACCTTTTTAACGATTTCTGTGAAATTTTTATTAATTGGGACAGCCACTTAATTGGGCCAAAATGTACTTGCCCTGATGTGCCCCATTTGTTTGTGTGATTATATGATTTAGCCAAAATCACCTCAGAAAAGCCATTCCACCAAAACAATGACCAAAATAAATGTTTTATTGGTTTCAACATTAAAAAAAAATTGTCGTTGCCTCAGACTTAATTGCCTTGCCTTCACTTCTATTATAAACCGATCTGTGGGCAGCTATGTTACTGATTTTTAATGGAAAAGACAAGTGCATTGGAAAATCATTGTTGTCAAGTAAAAGTGCATTAAATAATTGAGAACAGTTGTCTCTTTTTGAATAAAAGTCTTTGAAACCATGGAAATGCTTGGTAAGGTGAATAATGTGAGTGGGCACAGGATAAATGTGCTAATTGAGCATTTGAGCTAGAGAAAATTATGAAAGCTAATTCAGCACAAATGAACCAGAATGTTGTTGAACAGAAAACCAAATTATATTAAAAATACGAATCTATCTGGGATTGAGCAGAATGCAGACCGGGTCCCGTTGTAAACTAATGAAAGCAGAATAATTGGCCTGACCGCAGGAATAAAATTTAGGAATAAGGTGGACCAGCAATTTGTCTTCATTTGCTGGTGCCATATTCACAGCACGTGTATGTTTGCCTGTGCTGCTCTCCTCTCAAAATTAGGTTTCCTAATAAGCTTCAAGGGAACTGAATCAGAGTACAGCAAGCAAGTGCTAATATATTGTATTTTTAGCAAATGTAACTGAAGTTAAATTACCTCTACAGATCTCATGATAGTTCAGAGCAAATTTGGGAGTTTAACGATTGTCTAACTGGCACAAAAACAGATATCTGTCGTTCTGAAATAAGTTTCTCATAAAGCTGATTGTCAGCACTGCAGCTGTAGTGCAAAAACTTTCCAACGGAAAAGTTTGAGAAAGCAAAGGGTTTTCTATTAGTGCAGGGTCGATTTATTAATATGATACTTCATGCAAATTTGTTAATGTTTTCATTATATCACACTTTATAAAGTAAATTCATCGATGTGAAATGCTTTGGTCACAAGGGATTTGACTAAATGATATATAAATGAAAATTCCTCATCTTTTTGGATGGTACATTGGTTGCACTACCTCATCTCATTTTCTCATTGTCTAAATGACATCATGTTTAAAAGCCTCGACCACATCTTACACACTGTGTGTAGAGAGAGCTATTTTGTGCTAATTTTATGCATCAAAATATAGACTGGTATGAAATATTCTTCTATTTCAAATAGTGAGCTTCAGATATCTGGTCAGTACCAATGTCCTTTGTAGTAACCTACCAAGTGCATCGTAGCCAAAGCATTTTTTTTGCTATTACAGTAGTATCTATAAATCAGAATTGTTCCTTGGCCAAAAAGCAGAGACTGGCTTGAAAGGACTTTATTTTGAATCTTGTAGGTTTTGTATAATGAAGGGCTGCAAAAAGCTTTGTATATTCTGCAGTCCAACAAAATGAAATGGACTTTCCAAATACAGTGGATTCCAGTTAGTTGGGAAACAGGAGGATCAGTAAATTTTGGCTCAGCTACTGGCTGCCCCAGTTAGCTGAAATTTCATGGAAATAGTTAAAAAGGTATTTAAAAAAGACAAACTACTATTTAATTGAATAGCAAATTATGAATTTAAATGAAATACAGAACAATTTAAGAACACTAGCAGTACTACTACGGTGCTATAAATCCGTATTAGTTCCGAATAGTTATTGATGGAAGAATTCAGCATGTACTGCTATATCCTTTCGATTGTCTGTAACTGTGCAAAATCAGCACAGACATCTAGTGCAGATAATGGACTGCCTTCATACAATGTTATAAACAATTGCATCCCCCAAACCTTCATTTTCATTGCAACATTCAAGATGATTGCCGATACCTTCAAATACTTCATAGTTGAACTTGTTGATGTCGTGAAATTGTTTCATTGTCACACCCAGCCGTTTCTTGCATCTCCAACCCTGAATACTTGAAACCTTAGTGAGCAAAACAGCTTTTAATTGTCTTACTGCTTATTTCTCGTCAACTATCAGAGAGAAAAATCACTGCTTTTTGAACTCAAGCACACGCAGCTGATGCTATTTATAAACTACTCTAAGCACAATGTGGTGTAACAGCGACTCAAGTGCATGCATCTGACACTAGTTAGAAACTGTTTGGCAACATTCTCCTGCCCCAATTAAGCAGCATAGTGTCCCAAAAAAAGAAGGGAATCCCAGCTATTTTCTTGATTAGTTTTTATTCTTTAAGGGTTGGCCCAAATAAGCAGCTGCCCCAATTAACAATGGCCAAACTAACTGGAATCCACTGTATTTCCCACTTGAAACATGAGCAGAATAAGATAAACCAGTGGTCAAGTTAATGCAATTTTAAGGATGAATTGCATCTATATCAATTTACTTCATCAATATCTGCAACTTGAGTCTCATTACAGAGGAACACTTCCTGAAATGAGAATTTCTCAAATTCCTTTCATCCATCCTGTAAATTCCCAGGGTTTTTCTTTAACAAGTATATGTATACTCTGGTGTTGAGGACATCAAAGGAAAATGACAGGACTCTAACAGAATATCTTCATGCTTCATAGACAATAATATTTATTTGGCCTGGTATAATCAAGTATGTTAGAGCACTGAACAACATAGTTTTCTCATTTGTTAGCCGTTTTCTGTCTTTGGAGCATGATTTGTTTATGAAATCTTATATTCCCTTAATATTAGCCTGGACAATCATTTTGTTTATTTATTTTTATTATTATTATTATTATAAAAATGTGTTTTCTCAGCTCAAGCTGGTAAAACTTGAGGTAAGGGCATAGTGAAGCATGCTCATTTCTCAATTGCTAGGAACTGTCAGACTATTCTATTTGTGTTCAGTATCGTGGCTTTCTGAAGGTTTACGTAGAAACTGCTGTGTAGCCCTAATTGTTTAATACTATTGTGCAGTGCCTTTGGAATGACACCAGTTGTAGATATTACCATTGGGACAATGTATACCCTGTCCACGTTCCATAGTCTTTCAATTTCCTCTTTTAATTCTGCATATATCTGGTGATTATTACTTATTGATTTCTGTAAGTTATGTGTATTTGGAATGACTATATCTATTAAGTAAGTTGTTCTTGCTTGTTTATCCTCTATTATTGTATCCGGATGTTTATTGTGGATATCCTATTTGTAATTATTCATCGGTCATAATATAATTTGTGGGATTCCGACTCTGAAATCGGATGAGGCTTGTATTTATAGTAAGGTGTGATTTTTTTTATGAGTTTGCATTTTTAAAGCAAAATTTTGGTGAGAGATGTTTGCCATTTGATTGTGTCTGTGTGAGTAATCAGCTTGAGTTAAACTGTTGCAGGATCCTGTAAGGTGTTGGATTGCTTCTGTTTTTTCTTGGCATTTTCTACATTTATCATCATGAATTTGTTGGTCTTTTATTATTTATTTTTGATTATTGTTGTTGTTATTATTATTACTATTATTAACCCCATAATTTTACTTTCTTATCCAAAATTTTGTTCTATCTTTAAATACCAACATTTTTCTCACGTTGAATTTAGGTCTTCAGGTGCATTTTTTAATACTTAAAGTTTTTGCATAATAGATCAAAAGATTTGCTGAATAAAATTAAAAATAAAATAAGTGTTTTTTGATGATTTTCATTGAATCATAGAAATTGTGTAATAGATAGATAGATATACTTTATTGATCCCGAGGGAAATTGAGTTTCGTTACAGCTGCACCAACCAAGAATAGAGCATAGGTATAGCAATGCAAAAACCACAAACAATCAAACAACAATATGCTAACTATGCCAGATGGAATAATACAGATGACTATTCAGACCATCGTACCAATTGCAGTTGAAAAGCCTCAGCTCGTGTCATTTTGCAGCACATGCTCCATGCCTCGATATACTTCAGATAATTTTAAATGCAATGAGGTTTTCTATTTCTCCCAACATTTCAGGTGGCGATTTCCAGATCTTTGCCACAGTCTGGTTTTTTTAAAAAAAGAACTATTTCTCTTCCAGTTCTTTTCACCAGTTAAAACATATCAACTCCTACCTGATAGGTGATTTGGATCTGCTCCAGTCTGCCTACCGGAGCAGCAAGTCTACAGCTGCCATCTCATTGGCTCTTCATTCAACCCTGGAACACCTAGACATGCATCAGGGAGCTCTTTTATCAACTGAAGCTCAGCATTCAATACCATCATACCCTCAAAACTAATCAATAGTCTTCAAATCCTGGGCCTCAATACCTACTTGTGCAACTGGATCCTCCATTTCCTCACTTGCAGACCCAGTCAGTTTGGATTGGCAACAACATCTCCTCCATGAGCTCCATCAGCATAGGTGCACCACAGGACTGTGTGCTTTGTCCACTGCTCTACTCGATTTACACATGACTGTGTAGCTAAGCACAGTTCCAGTGCCACTTTCAAGTTTGCCGACGACACCACTATCTTAGGCAGAATCAAAAAGTGTTGATGATTCAGCATATAGGAGGGACATAGATAATCTGGCTAAGTGGTGCCCTGTCAATGACCTCTTACTCAATGTCAGCAAGACCAAGGAACTGATTATTGACTTCAGAAGGAAGAATCCAGGGGTGCATGTGGCATTCCTCATTGCGGGATCAGAGGCAGAGAGGGTCGGCAACTTTAAATTCCTCAGTGTTATTATTTCAGAGGACCTAGTGGAAAGTATATTGACTGGCTGCATCACAGCCTGGTATGGAAACCCTAATGCCCTTGAATGGAAAATCCTACAGAAAGTAGTGGATATGGCCCAGTCCACCACGGTAAAGCCCAACCCACATGAAAGGTTGTCGCAGAAAAAGAGTATTTATCATCAGGGACTCCCACTGCTGAGGACATGCTTTCCTCTTGCTGCTGCCATCAGGAAGAAGGTACAGAAGCTTCAGGGCTCACACCACCAGGTCCAGGCTCTTGAACCAAAGGGGATAACTTTACTCAATTTGACTTGCCCCATCATTGAAATGTTCCCACAACCTATTGACTCACTTTCAAGGACTGTTCATCTCATATTCTCCATATATTCCTTATTTATTATTATTTGTTTCTTTGCATATTTGCAGTTTGTTGTCTTTTGTTCACTAGTTGAACACTCAAGTTCGTGTGGTCTATCAATGATTCTATTATGGTTATTATTCTACTATGGATTTATTGAGTATGTCTGCAAGAAAGTGAATATCAAGGTTGTATCTGGTGACATACAGTATGTACTTTGATAATAAATTTACTTTGAATAGGTTTCATCATAATATAGTTTAGGACACATCCCCATCCTACAAAGGGAAATAGGTCCTTTCTGTTTATCATCCACGTCTCTGACAGGTTTACACATTTCATTTGTGTCTCCATTTGATCTCCTTTATTACAAAGTAAAATCAACCATACGCTATGCTGTTTCCTTCATAACTAAAAATTTCCAGTCCTGGCAACATCCTTGTAAAACCTCCCTGTACAAAGGTACCTTTGTAGTCTCAACTTTCGTAGTGTGTTGACTAGAACTGTATGCAATGATCAAACTGTGGCCTGCATTGTGTCAACAGTTATTGCAAAGCTTCTATGCTCTGTTATTAAAATAAAGGATGCTTATTCCATTTTAACTACTGTATCTTATGGACTGTCCTTGCTACTTTTTAGGGATTGGTGGACATGCAATCCAAGGTCACGTTTACTCTTTGGTTAGCTACATTTATTGTGTATTGCTTAGCCTTGATGCACCTCTGCAAATGTATTGCCTCACACTTCTCTGGTATTAATTGCAATCACTATCTTTCTGTCCAAATAACAAGAGCATCAATATCCTCTGGCAGCCCGAAACATTCCTCCTCACCATCACTTACTGTATATGGCCCTTGTTTGCATTTATCATCTTGTCTTCATTTGTGTCTAAATCATAAATATTTATTACTGCATCATTTTCATTGGCTTTGTTGTTGTCCGTTCAAAGTTCAATTCGTCGTGTCAAAAGACTTTTCCTTAACAGATACTTCCTAGCTGCCAGTGATCGCTATGCATTTCTCTCTAAATGAAGGTTTACACTGTCCCTTAGAATTGATACCACTTAAAACGAACTGGTAAATAGTCAGTTTATCCCTTCCTGCCTTATTAAACAGCAATGCAATGTCAGTGGCCCTCCAGTCCTTGTGTAGTGGAGGAGTGAATATTGAAAGCCCTTGCTTCTGGCAGCCTAGGATATATTTACTCCAGGCCTACTGATATATCCAGTTTCAAGGCTCAACCAATTAACCTACTGATACACTATGTTTAACCTATACAATATTTCACATTCATTATCTTCCACTACATTTTGCAAAGCAGAAGATGATAATGGAAGTATTCTTTATAAATCATAATTGCATCCTTCATTTCAACATGTATGACCAGTTTGATCTCTATTAGGCTCTGCTTTTTCATTAATTATGCTTTTTATATAAAAAGGTTTTTAGTTTTCATTCTGTTTTACTTTCCAATATATTTAAATAGCTTCTTTTTGATTTGATGATCTTTTGAACCCATCAATCCTCACAGCTGTAATTCTTTCTGTGAATTAGTATTGCTGACTCTCCTTCCCTCTGCTATTCCCTTGCATCTGAAAATCAAGTAACCAGGAATCTTAAGCTGACCTTCTTTAAACCATACTTCAGTACTGTAATAGATTCAATATAATACTAATACGAGAAAATGTGCAGATGCTGGAAATCCAAAGCAACGGATACAAAACGCTGGAGGAATTCAGCACTGATAAAAGGACTCGGCCCACAATGTTCACTGTTCACTCTTTTCCGTAGTTGCTTCCTGGCCTGCTGAGTGCCTCCAGAATATTACACACATGTCTAAGGAGAGATGTGTTGGCCTTGGAGAGGGTCCAGAGAATGATCCTGGGATTGAAAGGTTTAAAGTTTGAAAAGCATTTGATGGCTCTGGGCCCATACTTGATGGAGTTCACAAGGACGAGGGAGGAACCGATTGAAAGCTACTAAATAGTGAAAGGGTAAAATAGAGTGGATGTGGAGAGGACGTTTCCACTAGTAGCAGAGCTCGGATCTGGGGGCACAGTTTCAGAATGAAGTGACATCCCTATAGAACTGAGGTAAGAAGGAACTTCTTCAGGGGGTTGTTGAATCTGGTGAATTTGTTGCCACAAATTGCCATGGACGACAGTTCATATGGTATATTTAAGGCATAAATCGATAGTTTGTTGATTGGTAAGGGGATAAAGGTTATGGGGGAAGGCAGAAGAATGGGGTTGAGAAAAGAGAGAAAAAATAATCGGTCATGATTGAATGGCAGGGCATATGCAATGGATGAAAAGTCTGCTCCCATACCTTATGGTCTTATGATTTATTTATGCCTTCAGCTCAACTGTGCTTTATAATTGAAGTTAATAAAAGAGAATTGTAATGTTGCGGCTACTCTCTACCCAGCTCAAAGCCCAGTAGCTCTTATTAAAGTTGTTTTCCTTCCCAAGTCCAATCCCCTTTCCTTCAGATGTTAATTTGCCCTCAATTCAATCGATTGGAAATTCAGTTTTGCGATGCTGCTTTTTCAGCATTATGCAACTGAAAATTGATTTTTTTTTCCAACCAAGAGTGATACACAATGACAATTATTTCCAGGTCATTTAATGTCGCTCCAGGAACATGACTAGTCACTTCCTGGCGTTAGCCACCCATATGCCTTGGCACACGTTGTTTGGAACTCACCGGAAAACATGGCCTTTCTTACACAGTGTCAGATTGGAACATCTTCAGGTGAGTCAGTTTATATATCTCTATCCTGGGTCGGGGAGATGGCAGTGTTCATTATGCCTACTCTCTCCAGTGCTGAACACCCCAATCTCTAACCATTCCCCACAACCCTGCAATATGCTCAAATTGTTGCCTGACCTAACTTAATCCATTCCCTGCACCCCACAACCTCTCACTGATTACGCTTCCTGGCTCCCCTTCACCTGATGTGCTTCCATTTTCCAGTTCCCTTTGCACTAAGTACTAATTGCCTTCCCTACCACTGGCAACAGTTCTTTCTCAACTCTGAGCAGCACCTTACCAAACACTGAGCTGTGAGGTCTCTGACCTTTCGAACTGGCTTTGGAAGAGCAAAATGTCCTTGGAATGCACTATGGCATGCTTCTAACACGCTCATCATGATGCACTAGAATTTTTAGTTAAATGCTCCTCAATCATCTTTGGTATACTCGGGTTCAAACTTCAACACCAGCTTCTTTCCCCCTTTGTTAAAATGGTATCCATTAAAGTTATTTAGTTAAATTAGAGGATTAAATAACAGAGGTTTGCTTGTAGTCATTGAGTGGTTCAAGCAGAAAGCATAAAATTCGCCTTAATACTTTGCTTAAAATACTAAGTGCAAAGACCAGTTTGGTTTTGCAAATAGCAATGTTTTAAAGCAACTAAAGAAGCCAAAAGAGACTAATAAATATATTCAAAGATATTTTTATATTACAAGTTAACAGAATAAAGATGATTTAGAAATAACGAAAGAGTGCAAACAAACTACAAATAAATTAAGTGTTAACCTGTTAAGTGATTAATAATATGTTTGTTTAATTCACTTCAGTTATGTTTCATTTTGTGAAATGCTGCAGATGGCAAATTAGTTTGCTGAAAACAAAATTAGTGTTGTTCATAGATTTTCTATTTTTAAACTGTATGATGCATTAGACAACACCTTTCTAATGTACAGTTTGAGTTTGTGTCTTTCAATTGTGTCAGGTAATATAATGAATTACTCAGTGAAATTTTCATTGACTTTAAACCTGGAAAGCTTTCAGACAGACTCCAGACCGCCAAGAAGTGTATCTGCAGTAAGCAGACCTTCCTCTCCTTTATTTCAGTCATTCATACTGGCTAGTAGTTCATCATGTGCTGCTTCTGCTACAGCTGCATATTTTATTTATTCATTTTCAGGATGTGGGTGTTGCTCTTAAGACTAGCATATTGCCCATGAGAAGGTGGTGATGGGTTGCTCCCTTGAATTGCTGCAATACTTCTGGGTTAGATGGGGGTTTCAGAGATTTACAGCCAATGACCATTAAGACATAATGAAGGATGGTCCATCCATGATTAACTACGAAGCTTAAGTCTGGTATTAAATTGAAAGAAAAGGGATGCACTGCTAGGAAGATTAGTTATAGGCCAAAAGATTTGGAAAAACTGTAGAAAGCAGCAAAAATGTCCAGGAAGAAATGTGAATCATCTGGGAAGAAGTGCAAAAACAAATGAAGATTGCGGGCACAGTAATGCTGAATAATAGTTCCTTGGAGGATATTGGCAAATGTTTTGTGGCTGTTTTCGGGATAGATCCTGAAACCATTTCGGTAAGAATAGCAAATCCAGGTCAAAAGCAACATGAAATAATCACTGTTACAAGAAAGAGGCACAGCAAACTAATTAGATTAAAGGCTTACTGAACAGCTCTCCTAGACCTGGTGGTTGCAATATACTGTGCTAAAGGAAATGGTTGCAGGACAATAGATACATTGGCCAGATCTTTTCTCACTGCTGCCATCAGAAAGACGGTACAGGACGCTTAGGGCCCACACCACCAGGTTCAGGAACAGTTATTACAACTCAAAGCATCAGGCTCTTGAACCAGAGAGGATAACTTAACCTCACTTGCCCCATCACTGAACTGTTTCCACAACCTATGGACTCACTTTCAAGGAATCTGCATCTCATGTTATTGATATTTATTGATTGATTATTCTTCTTATTATTTTATTTATTTTTTTTATTTTGTATTTGTACAGTTTGTCTTTTGCATACTAGTTGCCCGCCCTGTTGGTGCAGTATTTCAATGATTCTATTATAGTTATCTGATTTATTGAGTATGACCACAAGAAAATGAATTTCAGGGTTGATAATGGTAACATATATGTACTTTGATTATAAATTTACTTTGAACTTTGATCTTGCTTCTCTGCTTTCTGGAAAGACCATGTAACTATGCAACAGTTTCTTCCCCCAAGCCATCAGACTCCTCAATACCCAGAGCCTGGACTGACACCAACCTACTGCCCTCTACTGTGCATATTGTCTTGTTTAGTATTTATTGTAATGCCTGCACTGTTTTGTGCACTTTATGCAGTCCTGGATAGGTCTGTAGTCTAGTGTAGTTTTTGTGTTGTTTTACGTAGTTCAGTGTAGTTTTTGTATTGTTTCATGTAGCACCATGGTCCTGAAAAATGTTGTCTCGTTTTTACTGTGTACTGTACCAGCAGTTATGGTCGAAATGACAATAAAAAGTGGCTTGGCTTGACTTGAGAAGAAAAACACACATTTATTTTCTCAATTTAAGAAAAGAATAAGAGAGAAGGAAGGGAGCTAAGATCTGATCAGTTTGATTAAGTGTTATTGAGAAATGCTTGAATCCATTACCAAGACAAAAAAGAGGATATTTAGAAAATCATAAAAAATCAAGTAGAACTAAGATGGTTTCTTTGAAAGGAAAATCAGGTTGGACAAACTGATTTGAGTATGTAATAAGGGGGATGATTAATGGAAAACATGTAAACATATAAAGTTAGATTTATAAAAGACATTCAGTAAGTTTTCACATAAAATTTTACTGCATTGGGCAAATGCTTACGGTATTAAAGAAAAAAAAATAACAGGACTGAAATATCATCTTGCAGTCAAGATAAAAATGTTTTTTTTTCAGATTGGCACACTGACTATTTGGTTGCTGCGTCAGTTCTGAAATCTCAGCCAGCTACCATCTATTTCGGTAATATGGTTGTGTATTCAAATTTGATGATATAAACATCTGTGGAAATTGAGTCAATCAAAATAAATACATTATCAAAATACATATATCACTTGAAATTAATTTTCCTGTAGCCATTTATCAGAAAATGAAGAAATACAATAGAATTTATGAGAAACTATACATAAAGACTGAAAATCAATGTGCAAAAGAAGACAAATTTGGTAAATATATATAAAATAAAGCGACACACATCAAAGTTGCTGGTGAACGCAGCAGGCCAGGCAGCATCTGTAGGAAGAGGTACAGTCGACGTTTCAGGCCGAGACCCTTCGTCAGGACTAACTGAAGGAAGAGTGAGTAAGAGATTTTAAAGTGGGAGAGGGAGGGGGAGATCCAAAATGATAGGAGGAGGGGGAGAGATGGAGCCAAGAGCTGGAAAGTTGATTGGCAAAAGGGATATGAGAGGATCATGGGACAGGAGGTCCGGGAAGAAAGACAAGTGCGGGGGTGGGAACCCAGAGGATGGGCAAGGGATATAGTGAGAGGGACAGAGGGAGAAAAAGGAGAGTGAGAGAAAGAATGTGTGTATAAAAATAAGTAACAGATGGGGTACGAGGGGGAGGTGGGGCATTAGTGGAAGTTAGAGAAGTCGATGTTAAATCTCTTACTCACTCTTCCTTCAGTTAGTCCTGACGAAGGGTCTCGGCCTGAAACGTCGACTGCACCTCTTCCTAGAGATGCTGCCTGGCCTGCTGCGTTCACCAGCAACTTTGATGTGTGTTGCTTGAATTTCCAGCATCTGCAGAATTCCTGTTGTTTGGGTATAAAATAAAGTGTGTGTGTGTGTGTATATATATTTTTTTCCCTAAGTTTGTTGTCTTTTGCATATAGAGACTTAGGCTCTTGTACCTCCTATCTGACGGTGGTAGCAAGAAGACAGCATGGCTTGGAAGATGGGTGTCATGTGTGACGAGAATACACATAAAATTAAGATGTTTGCTGGCCTGGGTTAGCATCAGTGGCATCAGCAGTTGGTCTGCCACCTGTCCTCAGGGGAAGGAGAGATAAAGAACAATGAAGCAGCATCTGGAGATGTGTAATGAAGGGACGGGAGAGAGAGCTGTCTGGAGCGGCTCCCCCCCTTTGAACCCTGAACTGTTTGAAGTGATGGACAGGCGATACCCCAGCAGGGGGGATAAAAAGGGACAGGTTCGCTAAGGCAGGACACACACGACACCCGAGGTAACGAGACCCTGGAAGTGGTGTGTCTCTCACGAGTCGGTGGGAAGTACCGGACCTTAAACGCACAGGGTGGAAAGGTACGATCAGCGGGAACCCGGTGTGTGTCCACCCTCGCTTGGGTGCCGGGTTCACTGCAGAGGATCGACCGCATCTGGAGGAGGGGTCACAGTCGGTGACCTCAGGTGACATCACAAAGGACCCACCCGGGAGCTGCTGCTTATGAGCAATATCGCCGGTCTGTGAGTGGAAGCCGTTTCTGAATGATCAGTCGTTCCCGTTCTCTCTCTCTCTCCCCCCCCCCCACGTCCATCGCCATGGCAACGATTACTGTGAACTGAACTATTAAATCGAACTGGACTTTTGTGTCACTTTGAAATTGGTCATTTACCCCTAGACAACGGTAGAGCTTGATTGATGCTGTTATCTTAATTCTGTGCACATGTGTGTTTATCATTGCTGAACTGTTGCATTTATTATCCTTTCAATTACTGTGTTGCTTGTTTCTTTAATAAAACTTTCTTAGTTCTAGTAATCCAGACTCCAACTGACTGATCCATTTCTGCTGGTTTGGCAACCCAGTTACGGGGTACGTAACACATGGATGATGCTTTCTTGTGACGGTGCTCACTGGTGAGGATGACTTTGCCTATAATGGACTAGGCTGTATCCACTACTCGCTGTGATCTTTTCTGTTCCGGGCACAGTACCTAGTTAGGATACTCTCCACTATGCATCAGTAGATGTTTCTCAAAGTTTTAGGTGACATACTGAATCTACACAAAGTAGAGGTGCTGTCATGCCTTCTTGGTGACGACACTTGTTTCTTGGTGATGGACAGATGCTTTGACACCAAGGTATTTGAAGCTGCTGACATTCCACCACCAACTCCCAATGAGAACCTTGGCTCATGGACCTCCAGTTTCTTCTTGCTGTGTTCAATAATCACCTCTTTGGTTTTGCTGGCACTGAGTGAGAGGTTGTTATTGTGGCACCATTCAACCAGATTTTCAGTGTTCTCCCTATATGTTGACCTTTGAGTCGGCCAACAACTATGATGTTGTCAGCAGATGTAAACACATCATTGGAGCTGTATCCACACAATCCTGGGTATACAGTGAGTAGAGCAAGGGGCAAAGCACACAGCAATGTGGTGCATCTGTGCTGATGGTGATTGTGGAGGAGATGTTGTTGCCAAACCGTTCTGACTGGGGTCTGCAGATGAAGAAATGGAGGATTCAGTTGCACAGGAAGATATCGAAGCCCAGTCTTAAAACCATAGGACATAGGAGCAGAATTAGGTCATTCAACCCATCAAGTCTACTCCGCTATTCCATCATGGCTGATCCTGGATCCAATTCAATCCCATACACCTACCTTCTTGCCATAACCTTTGATGTCCTGACCAATCAGGAAACGATCAATTTTTGCTTTAAATATTCCCATGGTCTAGGCATCTGTAGCAGAGCATTCCACTGATTCACCACTCTCTGGCTAAAAATAATTCCTTCTTCCCTCTGTTCTAAAGGGATGCCCCTCAATTTTGGGGCTGTGGCCTCTAGTTCTACTATAGGAAACATCCTTTCCACATCCACTTTATCTAATCCTTTCAACATTCAGTAGCTTTCAGTGAGATTTCTCCCCCCCCCCACCATCCTTCTAAATTCAGTAAGCACAAGCCCAAAGCTGCCAATCACTCCTCATATGTTAACCCCTTCATTCATGGAATCATCCTCGTGAATCTCCTCTGGACTCTTTCCAATGACAAAATATCCTTTCTGAGATATGGGGCCCAAAACTCCCAAGTGTGACCTGACTAGTGTCTTATAAAGCTTCATCATTGTCTCCTTGTTTTTATATTCTACTCTAGGTCTTGGAACTTAGTGATGCATTTCAAAAGGATGATAGTGTTGAATGCGGAGCTGTTTTCAATAAAGAGCATCCAGATGTCTGCATCTTTGCCTAGGTGTCCCAGAGCTGACTGAAGTTATGAGGAGAATGCCAAAGATTATACAGTAGATATAGATGGTTTAAGTAGGTGGCCAAAATATAATGCAGGGGATATAGTTACAATGGAGAGACAGAATTGTACTGCTGTGCAGGCAGGGCCCCATTGTACATGGGCACATTTCACGTGTAGTCGAATATTGGCCTTCTTCATAAAGGGGGTGGGAGTGAAAAATAGGGAAGTATTACCCCCTAATCTGCTCCCTGTACACTCATAACTGCATGGCCAATGCCTGTTCTAACCCCATCTACAAGTTTCAGATGATTCCACTGATGTGGGCTGTATCTCCAATAACTGGGTTGGAGTACAGGAAGGAGTTAGAGAGCACAGCGACATGGAGTCATGACAACGACATTTCCCTCAATATCAGCAAAACAAAAAGAGCTGGTTATTGACTTCAGAAAGGGGGCAGTGTACATGTTCTTGTCTACATCAACAATGCTAAGGTGATGAGGGTTGAGAGCTCCAGGTTCCTCAGCGTGAACACCACCACGAGCATGTTCTGTTCCAACCACATTGATGCCACAGCAAAGAAAGCTCATCAACGCCTCTGCAAAAGGAATTTGGCATTTTTCCTTTGACCCTCACCAATTTTTATTGACGCATCATAAAAAAAGCATCCTATCTAGATGTGTCCTGGCGTAGTATGGCAATGACCGCGAGAAACTGCAGAGTTATGGATACTGTTCAGCACATCGTGGAAACTAGCCACCCCTCCAGGGACTCTTTCAACACTTTTCGCTACCTTTGTAAAGCAGCCAGCATAATCAAAGATCCCACCCACTGCAGGCATTTTCTCTTCCACCCCCCCCAAACTGTGCAAAAGATGCAAAAGCCTGAAAGCACATACCATCAGGTTCAAGGACAACTTCTATCACACTGTTATGAGATTATAGAATGTACCTTATTACAGTAAAATGGACGTGACCTTCTGATGTTGTGATCTTGAACACTTCCTCTAAACTCTTAACACTTTATTCTGCACTCTTTTATTGTTTTACTTTGTGTGCTACCTCAGTGCTGTAATGTATTGAATTTGTGTACGGATGGAATGCAAGACAAGTTTTTATTGTACCTCAGTTACATGTGACAATAACAAACCAATTTACATACAGCTCTGCACCGTATCGGTGAAATCCCATTCAAAAGCACCACATAAAATTTTGTTTCCCTTATTTAAAGAAAAATACAATTGGACTGAAGGAGTTCAGAAAAAGTCACTAAATGAAGGGGTTTAGAATGAGGAAAGTTTAAGCAAGTAGGCGCTGTAACCATTGAAGTTTAGAAGAATTAAAGTGATCCTGAATTCTAGGGGAATTGACAAGGTAGGTGCTGAGGATATTTCCCTTTTGGGGGCATCTAGAACTGGGGGCATATTTTAAAAATTATGGATCATCTATTTAGAAAGGAGTTGAGGACGTTTTTATTGGATTGTTCTTATTCTCGGGAATTCTCTACCCAGCTCAAGATGAATCTTTGAATATGTTAATAGCTAAACTAGATGTATTTTGGGTTGCTAGGTGAGTCGACAGTTGTGAATGAGCAGGAAATGGAGTTAAGAAGATCAGATTAGCCATGATCCATTTAATAGCGAAGCAAGCTTGAGGGCAACACTTCCTATTCCTGCTCCTGCTTCTTTCACTGCTGTGAATGTAAGAACGTTTGGTGTTGCTCATAGTCTTTTAAATCACCTTGATAAACTGTATGAAACAAAAACCTGGCCTGCTTATGACTAAAGACTTCAAGAGTGTGTGCAAATAGCAACCCAATTTGAAACGATTAAATATTGATAAAGCAGTTTTACTGTAATCTAATTGTATAATTCAATCCTTCTTGCATCTTCCTTCAAATGACTGCTGCTTTTATTTCTATTTTTAGCTGGTGAATGAACAGCAGGAGAGTCGACCCCTCCTGAGCCCATCAATTGATGATTTTCTACTTGAAGCAAAAGCTGACAGAGTTTCCCGTACAACGACTTCAAATACAGCAGGTGACTATTAGCATAAGTATTACAAAACTAAAGGGATCTCCCTAATAATAATTAAAATTATATTTTCCCAGTGACAATCCAGTATATTGTTTTATTTGAGATCAATATGGTGCAAACAACATAATTAGCCTCTGTTTATGGAAATTAGAATCATATGAATAGTGTGTAATTAGTAGATAATAACCTTGTATATTGATTTCATTAATACTCAATTATTGAAATTTTGTTTATAGAATGCAATCTGACCCTAGGAAAATATGTCTTGTGTAGGCATTATAAATGGAAGCAAGCCATTCAGTCTAACTAATCTGTGTTGGCTTTCATCCTTCATGTGAAAGGAACATAATCTTTCATGAGCCCACACTGTCTTCATATCCCCATTATCTTCATCTACAGATCTGGCCTGTCTTAAATGCCAGCCGGGTATCTGCTTCAGTCACTAAATTTCATATTACTCTAGTTATGAAAGGTGCCAGGAAATTGCTTCTTACTGCGGAGTTTATGGCATTAAAATATCAGTGTGGGTCACCCTAATGGTGATTGTAGAACTTGCATTAAAAGCGAGAGCTTCACATAGGAGATTTACCGAACAGCGTTGCTAGGTTTCACTTTGCCAGAGTGAATCTGATATTTGAAGTTTCAGCTCTGCATTCTTGATTGATGTGTTACAAGTTCCTGTAGCCTTAGTGGAATTTTTTGATGGGTATTAAGAGGCCCAAAAATGTGCAAAATTGCTTTAATTCAGATAAACCCCATCTTCCACAATAGCCTTTTTTTCGGAGTTGCTGAACAGTTCTTTGGCCAAATGCTTTGCCCATATCTCCTCCGGTTATCTTCTTGTTACTAAGCTTTCAATCATTGAAGATTGTCAGAAGATGTCAATTGAGTGGGGTCTCAGGGATCCAGAGTAGGCAGCAATCAATCAATTACTCATTGTAGACTCCATTTGTTCCTGTCCATCAGTTTTGAAAGAATCACTAGAAGTTGCCTGGGATAGAGCATATCACTTATGAGAGGGGCTGGAGGCCTGGGTTGGGTTTGTTTTTCTAGTTGTGGAAGTGGCTTGGATGTGGGAGGCCTTATTATAATGGGCATGATGGGGTTAGATCACAAGAAACTTTTTCCCCAGAGCAAAGTGTCTAAAATCAGAGGGTATACATTTAAGTGAGTATTAGAGGTTTAGAGGGGATTTGAGGATATTTTTCTATTTAAGGATGGTTGGAATACTGGCTGTGAGGGTGCTGGAGACAAACATTTAAATATCTGCAAAATCTCTTGAACTACCAAAGCATAGAAGGCTATGGGTTAAGCACTGGAAACTGTGGTTAATATATTTGGGTATTTGACAGTCGGCATGGAAATGGTTGGTCAAAGGGCCTGAAAGATATTTTCGTGAATTTCATAACCATATAATTAGAACATATATAGATAGAATTGAAATGCTTCCTTTTATGCAATTGATGCAACAGGTGAAATTGGTGGAGATTTCTTAATTTTTTTAAAGTTGTTGCAAATTAATATAGCTGCAAGAGGTTTGTCGTTTTTTTTACAAGGGACACAAGATACCTCATTTAAAATGAGCATCGACATTTAGTTTCACTAGAGACTGCAGATGTTGGAACCTAGAGCAACACGATCTGCTGGAAGAACTCCACCACCCACCACCATACTCCATTCCCCCAGCCCCTCTTCATCCATCTTTCTCCACGTCCTTCTCCTCCTTCCACCAGCTTCACACACAGGTTCTCTCCACCTCAAATCCGACCTTCCATCTGGCTCCAGCCTTCGTTCATATCTTCCTTCTCCTTCAATAATTCCCATTTTCACCTTCTTTACTGATCAGAATCCAGCAATGGTTTAGCTGCTTATCTCCCGCCACTTCACTCTCTCTTCCTCCCACCTTGCTCCATCTCGTAACACACACAAAATGCTGGAGGAACTCAGCAGGTCAGGTACCATCTCAGGAGAGGGATAAATAATCGACATTTTGGGTTCATGATGAAGGGTCTCGACCCAAAATGTCAACTGTTTATTCTCCATAGCCTTACCTGCTGAATTCCTCCAGCATTTTGTGTAGGTTCCTCAATGTTTCCTGCATTGGTAGATTTTCTTGTGTTTATGATTTCCCCATCTGCTGTTATTCTTTTTATCTTTCTCCACTCTCTCTTTGTCTCCATCAATCATTCACCAATCTTTCACACTACCCCTGCTCACCTCCTCAACCTGTCCATCATTCTGCACTCCTCTTCAGTCCACTGATGCCTCAGAGTACATTCTTGTTATTCTCCTCCTCTTGATGTGGGCCAATTTGCCTTTCCACTCTCAGTCCTAATGCAGGGTTTTGACACAAAGCATCAGTAATTTCTTTCTTCCTATAGATACTGCTTGGCCCGTTGAGTTCTTCCAGCAGATGGGGTGTGGCTGACATTTGCTTTGTTATGTGAATAATTGACACTTCATCTTCTTGCAGTTTTTTCCCGTCTGGTTTGTTGCTCACTTTTTTGTTAATGTTCACGTAGAAGCAGGAGTGAGATGCCCCTCATACCTGCTCCTCCATTCAATGAATGTGTGACAACTCTTTTACCTCAGTGCCACTTTCCTCTAGTAACCCCATAATACCCCAAAATCTTTTCAATCTCAGCCACTGAACCTCCTGGTAGAATTCTATAACCCTACAGGTGGAGAATTACCATCCTACTTTAAGGAAAATTATGCTTTAAAGTAAACTAAATTAACCTCGGTGTTTACTTAATCCATTGGCAAAAGTAGACAGTTATTGAATTTAGTTAATAATTTTCAGGT
This sequence comes from Mobula hypostoma, assembly GCF_963921235.1. Lineage (NCBI taxonomy): Eukaryota > Metazoa > Chordata > Chondrichthyes > Myliobatiformes > Myliobatidae > Mobula > Mobula hypostoma. Next base: position 49,169,306 of record NC_086100.1, read on the forward strand.
GAAGTTTAATTTCTAATTCAAATACACCTACTGTTTGCTGCAATGCAGCCCAACTAAAATGCACTAAAAAAACTCAGTATTTATGTTATGACATCAATTTTTTTTAAAGTTTGTCATTAATAGGAAATTAACAATCAAATGAGAATTACTTCAGCGCTGGACAACATACAGCAGATGACATTTATATCAAAGTAATTGTAACCTTAGGTACTAAGATGGATGTATAAATGTTTACACACAGGTTTATATAATTACATATAAATAAAGTGGCATAGAGATTAAGTTTTTTTGACTAGTATACAGAGATCGGGTTTATTGCTCCAGAGACAGAAATTGAAATGCACCTTGTTGGGAAATTACTTAAGCAAGTCTGGAATTAAAATGTATGTTCAATGTAAAAATATATAGTATTTCCTTACTGATATTATTCAAGAAAATTAATTGAAATACCCTTAATCCCATCAACCAGGATGCTCAAACAGGGTTGACTCTCAATTGCCGGGTAAAATGGTCTAGCAAGTTATTAGTTCACGCGCCATTCAGAGATGTAGTTCAAATGCCTTGCCAATGACCACATTTAACATAATATCTTGCAGAAAACATTCAGGATTCAGGTGTGGGCTCATACCAGACAAATAACGTTTGTGAAACAAGTGCTAGGGCAATGGTCACTGAAAGTGTGACTGGCTGCCTTTGATATTCAGTGACATTATCCTCACTGAATCCTCCACTACCAACACCACTGACAGAAACTCAAATGGAGCAAGTCAGCTGTTGTGAATGATTCTTCTGACAACCTCAACAGTTAGCACAAGGCACAAATCATAAGCTGGAAAGCTGGATCAATTGCCTCCATGAGCCATTCCAAAATAACTCAAAGAGTTCAACATCGTACAAGACAAAGTAACCCACTTGATTGGTACACCATCCACCGTGCTGAACAGTCAGTCCCTCCAGCACCGGTGCCAAGTGGACGCGGTGTATACCATGCACTAAATGTCACGTGGTTACTCACTTCTGCTAGTCCAACCACACCTCCCAAATACACAACCTGTAACTCCAAGGACAGGGTCTTCAGGCACCATCATCTGCACATTCCCCTGCCAAGCACACCCATTTCTGACTTGGAAATAATAACTTGTGTATTATCGCTTGATCTGAATCCTAGAACTCTCTGCCAAACAGCAACGGTGGGAGCGCGATCACCAGAAAGATAACAAGGACCATTTTGGCTGGACAGTAAACGCTAGCATTGCCATGGTGTACAGGTTCAGAAAAAAAAATTCACTAAAAGAAGGAAGTATGAGCTGAGATCATTGAGTGATCTGTGTAAGATGATTCAGTTCCCTTGCTCTGTCTCTTTATTATTTTTCCCTGAATTATTTGTCCACTTTTTCCAGCACTCTTTCAAGAATTGCATTCTAGATAATTAATCGCTGCATGAAAACACTTATCCTTATGTTTCCTAAGTTTAGTTGATCATTTTAGTATATCGCTCTCCAGTGTTTGCCCTTTCTGACAGTGGGTAAATGACTCTATTTGCTATTTAGGCAATGATCTTGAACATATCAATCAAATTTCCTCTCAACCTTATCTGCATTAAATAGCACTGCGTCATCTTCACCAGTCTGTTTGTGTTACAGAATTCCCACAACCCTGGAACTATTTGAGTAAACCTTTTCTGAACCTTACTTGAGGTCTTAACATCTGTCCTATTGTGTCCAAAATTTGCACACAAGCTGGTCAAGGTGGTGTTTTTCAGAACACTGATGTAGTAGCAAGCAGCAGGCAAGAACTCTCCTGTTGCAAGGAATCATGACAATGATCTCCCCAGGCAAGATGGTGGAGATGTGTGAGGTTGTATTAACGATCAGATTAGTGGCAAATGTTCTGGTGATTTATAGTCTCTGATTCTGTTGCTCATCAAAGAGATCTTGCTTGTACCCACCATGGGCAGATAAGGTCTTGGGTAACCTTGTGCACTCTCGCATGTGTTCCGAGAGCTACCTGTGATGTCTCTGATGCCTGCTGTTCATAAGCACGCCATTCAGCAAGTGAAGTATTAGGTGTGGTCAGTTTGAAGTGCATAAAAGTAGGTGGACATACAGGAAGGCTCATTATTGAACATGAGCAGTGTTCAGAGGAAGCAGTGCTTTTGGAACCGTCTATCAAAGGATGCAGGTCAGGTGTTAAGCCTTTAACTGGAACAATCTCAGGCAAGATGGGCTGAATGAAAGCATTCATTTTGAGAGGACTAGAATATAAAGACAAAGAAGTAATACTGGGGCTTTATGAGGTATTGGTCAGACCAGCAATTTTGGGTCCCTTATCTAAGATGGGTTGTGCTGGCATTGGAGAGAATAAAGAGAAGGTTCACGAGAACAATCGTGAAAATGAAAAGGTTAATGTATGAGGAGCATTTGATGGCTCTGAACCTGCACTCATTGGAGTTTAAAAGAATGGGGGGGGGGTCTCATTGAAACCTAACAAATATTGAAAGGCCTTGATAGAGTGGGTGTGCTTCTGTGAGTACAACTTCACACACGTCTTCATTGCTTTGCCAGTGGTGATTAGGGACGAGGCTACTCTTGTCCTTCTCATTCCAGGCTACAGATCTCTGTCACACAGTGATACCTGCTGCTGCATCAGGGGGCTCACTCAAATGTTGTACTTGGAGAGAGGACAATATCTGCCCTTTCTTTCAGCCCACTGCAGCAGTAGAGCCAATTGCAGGCACGGAGACCATGCCCATGTCCTTGCACAGACAATGCTGGAATTGCTACTAACAACACCTGGAGAGTCTTGCTGGTTCCCCAATACAAGGAACATGGCAGATCCAATGTCACCAGCCTGTTTGTGGTCTGCCTACCTCTGGGAAGACTCTTTCCTTTGACCTCCCAGAACCGCAACATCCTCTCGTTCGTGGTACCCTCCCTGGAGCCTGGAAGGATGTTGCTTGTATGTGAATTTAAAAGCTGGTTGCAAACGTAATAACAACAGCAGAATCGTGCAGTGCTTCAGTGGAGAATGGCTCACTTAAACCAATAAAGACAGTTTCATTGTAAAAGCCTGACAATGTTTTTTTGTGAAGCTAGCATTTAAAGTTTCTTGCTCAATACAAATCTTATAAATAGTTCAGATTAGCTCTGATAGTGGCTTTAAAAAATGTATGGATTAATTTCTAGGTCCAGGTTGCTCTGATATTTATCAACATGAAAGACCCCCCCCCCCACCCCCGATTGATTTGCAGAATTTAAAGGATTTAGGCATCTTTACTGTTTCCAATCCTCTTGGCAATTTGGGACATGCATGAGGAGCAGTGTCATAGGAGGAAGGTTTGTCACTTAGCAAAGCCTGATGTTCAGAAAAATGAATATTAGATTTTCATCCTTTTGCAGGCGGCTCTTGACTGCATGTCTGAATTCAAAATAATTTTATTATCAAAGTACGTATATGTCAACATTTATACTACCATTTTCTTGCAGGCATTCACAATAGAACAGAAATGTAATGGAATCAATGAAAAACTACGCACAAAGACTGACGAACAACCAATGTGCAAAAAAAAAACTACAAATTTAAAAAATGTAAATAAATAAGTAATACTGAGAATGTGAGTTGTAGAGGCCTTGAAAGAGAGTCCATAGTTTGTGGAATCAGTTCAGATTTGAGGTGAGTGAGGTTTTCCACACTGGTTCAGGAGCCTGAAGGTTGAAGAAGTAATACTGTTCGGAACTGCCACATTCACTCCCTGCGAGTGCTCTTTGTGTGTGATCTTGCCTAACACAAGGTGACAAGGATGTGGTGTCCTGGAACCAGACGTGACACGTTAATTATGTTGTGCTCTATATATTTGAGCCACCAGACTAAACCACAGCTGCTGGGAGATTAAAAGCTTTCCCCAGATGATCTGACTCTTTACCTACGTACACCACCAAGACGTGACTTTGAAAATTGTGCTACAACTTGCTTGAAGCAACGCTTTCACTGCCAATGATGATGCAGAGGAACCATGCAATGTATAGTAACACATGGCTCCAAATTCATTATTGTCTGCATTCATGGAAGCTTGTTCCTTCCCAGAAATAATAGTCATAGAGACAACCAGCATAGAAACAGACCCTTTGACACAACTCATCCATGCAAAGCAAGGTTTCCATTCAAGACAGTCCCCTTTGCCTGTATTTCAAAGTTTAAATTAAATTCCATATCAAAGTACGTAAATATGACCATATAGAACGTATACAGTACGTATATAGAATCGATGAAAAACTACACACAATCTGAAAAACAACCATCTTTGGCTCAGGTCTGATATTCTCAATGCTCACTTTAAATACAGTAGATTCTGCAGATGCTGGAAATCTTCAGCAACACACAAAATGCAGGAGGAACTCAGTAAGTCAGACCCGATCCTAATGAAGGGTTTTGTCCGGAAATGTTGACTGTTTATTCCCCTCCATGCTGCCAGACCTGCTGGGTTCATCCGGCACTTTTTGTGTGTTGCTCTATGCTCATTTAAGGTCTTGGTAGTCATGGTGATGAGACCAGAAGCAGGCCTATCGTTGCCAATTAGCACAGTTCTCCTGAGGCCTTTGACATTTATCTTGTGCATTGTTAATTAACTATCCACTGAGGTCCATTGACTTGCAACTGAATTTCAGCTCAAGGCCCTATCTTTTCTCTAACACCTTAAAGCAAAATGCTGATGTCTGCAATTAAAGCTTCAAGTTTCAGTGTGTAGTTCAAGAAATCAACTAAGCAAAAGGCACCTACTCATGCAACTTAAAGATCAGTCCATTTGATGGATTTGGAACTCAAAATTTTTGTTTACAATAAACAACATTGCCTTTGACTGAGGTCTAATGGTCTCATTCCTAAAATATTCCTTTGTTCAATTAAGGCCTCAGTTACCATGGTTGTGGTACCAAGAGCAGCTCATCATTTCCTCTAGCCACGTTACTTCAGAAGCCTTCTGTGCCCCTTATTTCACGCTCAGTTAATTAACTATCCCCATGGCCTGCATGTAAAACAACAGGTTTACGTCATTGCCAGCTTGTTATTATATGCTTTGTGAACATGTGCATTGTCGTCAGGGAGACGGCCTTGGGGGATACTGTAAAGTTATTCCCCGCTGTCATGGTGACCATCCTGGAGCTAACTTCATTGTCTCTAAATATACTAACGCAAATCCTTTGATGCACTTGTGGCTTCCTGTGATGATGGAATTAATCCTAAATAGATGTTCTGGTTTCTTATCCTGGTATTACTGAGTGGAAACTAGATCAAACCACTTTGACAGAGCAGAAGTACGCTTCTATCTTGCAATATTCTTTCTCTTATACAAGTTAATGCTGCAAGCTGTTTCCTCATGTGTGACATAAACATGGAGAGTTTCTTTCTGGCTTTCCTCTGTTGCTGATCATCCAAGTGCTTGTGAACCACTTGCAAGTGTAAGCTAATGTCAGGTCAGCAACCTGACCTTTGTACTTATGAAAAGGTGAAGAACAAAAAGCATCTGCCCTTTTCACCCCTTGCCCTTTGTGTAACCTTACCTGCCCTAATACACCCGCAGAGGCTGCAGCATGGCAGTGGAAAGCCTCTTGCTTTCAGCAGGTGTTCTCCTGGAAGGTTTCCATGAGCTGGGCTGAATGACCTGGTTTCTGAACTGGGGCATCTCGCTGTGGGCAGGAGTTATTTCCTGGCTGGCAGAATGACAGCAGCAAGAAGGTGGGTGGATTAGAGGTGGTGAGATACAAATGCCGTGATCCTGAGAGTTAGCAGCAGAGTCGTGCCCCTAAGAGTTGCTGCCTTATGCCCAGCAATCCTTTAAGTTGGAGAATAGTTGTGATGGCACCCTCAAACTCAGTTCTGAAGACTTGCATCTGGCTGCCGTCGATGGCAGCAGTCTGAGCTTCTATTGCAAAGCCCAGGTTTTGGATGGATTCTGCTTTTGCTGCAGTGTGATATCTGAAGAATCAGTCGGTGAGCATTGTGTGACGCTTGAGTTAAAATACGCTGGCCATCACTTCCATGCTGGAAAAGATGAGCTATAGATTTTGCAGAAAACCTTGCCCAGGGTTGTTGATGGATTCCTTTTTATTCTGTTACATCACACATTTGTTTAAAGCACTTTCATGTCTCCATTCGCATTTAATTCCTCATCTGAGTCTGCTTAACCTGTGTGTGGCTGCTAACTGCTACCATCTGGTCTGCTCTTTCACTTTGCCCAGGCTATAAACTCTCATACCTGGTGACTCCTCGCATGTAGTTCTCACCAAGATGTTAACCTCTGTGTGTACAATGTGACTTTCTGCACTGGTGACTGTAAATGAACAAAAGACTGCAAGTCACTAGGATTATTTATGGAAGGGGTGTGGAAGAAAGAAATTAATTTGTGTACTTCAACCTTTAAACTGAGAGATGTTGGGAGCATTACTGTCGAATTGCATTGCCTCATTTTTTTTTTGTTTTGCTGCATGGTCTCTGGAATGCCTGCTGCTGTTAGGATTCATTACACTCGTTCAGCTGATTCACTTTGCATGTCTCCCATCCATTAGTTGCTACTGGCACAGCTTTTGTGCCCCCAGTGCTTGAAGTGAACAGTTAATGAGTATCATTGCCATGCATTTTGAATGATGTGTATGCCGTGGTGAAGTATGTGCAAGATAATGAAGTTAGTTCCAGGATGGTCTCCATGACTCCAGAGTGTTCCCTAAGGCTGTCTCCAAGATAACAATGCACGTGTTCACAACGCATACAACAGGATGTGAAGCTTCGAACAATGGCATTGAGGGTGAGGTTAGGCAGATTAGGATGAAGTTCCATTCCTAATTGACTATAAATGTTGATGTGTTCAGTGTCATCCGTGTGAAATCATTAGATTTTTGTCAGTATAACATCTCAGTTAAAAGAACATGGTAACACACATAAAAGTTGCTGGTGAACGCAGCAGGCCAGGCAGCATCTCTAGGAAGAGGTGCAGTCGACGTTTCAGGCCGAGACCCTTCGTCGGGACTCCTGACGAAGGGTCTCGGCCTGAAACGTCGACTGCACCTCTTCCTAGAGTTGCTGCCTGGCCTGCTGCGTTCACCAGCAACTTTTATGTGTGTTGCTTGAATTTCCAGCATCTGCAGAATTTCTGTTGTTTGCGTTTTTAAAAGAACATGGTGACAGGATTGGTAATAAGTCAAGTGGCCTCTTCAACGAGTTCTGCCATTCAACTAGATCATGGCTGATCTGTTCTTGGCTTCAACATAACATTCTTACCTTTTCTCTGTAATCATTCAAAGCTCTTTTGATCTCAACTCTATAGAATCACACTCTTTGAGAGAAAGAATGCCTCCTTATTCTTAAATGAGTGATTTCTTAGGACAAGGCTACATACCCAACAGAAGATTTTCTCCTACCACAGAAAACAGCCCCTCTGTATTTACTCTCTCTAAATGTCATGAAGTTGCATGTTTCAATATCAGTTCAAATGCTATAAAATGTAAGATGTTTAATCTTCATTGGATAACTTCTTAATTTCTGGAGTTGATCTGGTTAACTTTATCTACGTTACCTCCAAGAGAAGCATACACTGCCTTAAGCAAGGAGACCACAGCGAATCAATGTACTGTACTCAATGGTGCAGGACACAGGTAGCTGGGTGACCGTCAGGAGGGAGAGATGGTTACAGGCAGCCAGTGCAGCATAACTCTTTGGCCATTCCCTTTAAAAACAGGTATATCGCTTTGGATACTGTCAGGATGAAGGCCACAGCACTCAGGTCTCTGGCACTGAGTATGAAGCTGTGGCTCAAAAGAGAGGTGGGGGGTGGGGGTTGCAGAAGAGGCCAGCAGTAGTGATAAGGGATTGATTGGTTAGGGGAACAGAAGGATAGTCATAGTCATAGTCATAGTCATACTTTATTGATCCCGGGGGAAATTGGTTTTCATTACAGTTGCACCATAAATAATTAAATAGTAATAAAACCATAAATAATTAAATAGTAATATGTAAATTATGCCAGAAATTAAGTCCAGGACCAGCCTATTGGCTCAGGGTGTCTGATCCTCCAAGGGAGGAGTTGTAAAGTTTGATGGCCACAGGCAGGAATGACTTCCTATGACGCTCTGTGTTGCATCTCAGTGGAATGAGTCTCTGGCTGAATGTACTCCCGTGCCCAACCAGTACATTATATAGTGGATGGGAGACATTGACCAAGATGGCATGCAACTTGGACAGCATCTTCTTTTCAGACACCACCGTCAGAGAGTCCAGTTCCATCCCCGCAATATCACTGGCCTTACGAATGTGTTTGTTGATTCTGTTGGTGTCTGCTACCCTCAGCCTGCTGCCCCAGCACACAACAGCAAACATGATCACACTGGCCACCACAGACTCGCAGAACATTCTCAGCATCGTCTGACAGGTATTAAAGGACCTCAGTCTCCTCAGGCAATAGAGACGGCTCTGACCCTTCTTGTAGACAGCCTCAGTGTTCTTTGACCAGTCCAGTTTGTTGTCAATTCTTATCCCAGAAGCTTCTGTGGTCAAGAACAGGACTCCCGATTTCTTACTATCTCTTCTTCCAGTTAGTCCTGACGAAGGGTCTCGGCCCGAAACGTCAACTGTACCTCTTCCTATAGATGCTGCCTGGCCTGCTGCGTTCACCAGCATTTTTTGTGGGTGTTTCCTGAATGGTTTGTTGCCTCTTGGGTGCCAGGGTCAGGGACATTTCAGATCACGTCTACAACATTCTTAAGTGGGTGGTTGAGGAGCCAGAGGTTGTGGTCCACGCTGGTACCAATGACATGAGTAGGAGGAATGATGAGATCAGGGAGACAGGATCTCTGGATTGCTACTCATGACATGTGCTACTGAGGGCAGAAATAGGACGGTCATGCAGTTTAACACGTGACTAAGGAGTTGGTGCAGGAGGGACGGCTTCAGGTTTTTGGATTATCAGCCTCCCTTCGAGGGAAGGTGGGACCTATACAGGAAGGGAACGAGTATCCTAGCAGGAAGGTTTGCTAGTGTTGTACGAGTTTTTTTTGGGGGGGGGGCGGTTAAACTAGAGTTGCAGGGGAATGGGAAATAGTGCCTGACAGGTTGTGGAGAAGATGTTGTTAAGGATGAAAGGTTGAGCATGGTGAGACTGGAGTTCAAGCTGTGTATATTTCAATGCAAGGGGTATTGTTGAAAGGGTGGATAGCTAAGGCACTGATCAGCATGTGGAATTATGACATTATAGCCATTAGTGAGACTTGGTTACAGGAGGGGCAGGGCAGGACTGGCAGCTCAGTGTTCCGGGGTTCCATTGTTTTAGGCATGATAGAGCAGGCGGGATTAAAAAGGGGAGGGGTGGCATTACTCGTCAGTGAAAGTGTCAGGGCAGTGCTTAGTCAGGACAGACTGGAGAGGTTATATGAGTAGGGAGATAATAAGAAAGATATGACCACATTAATGGGTTATTGGACCACCCGACAGGGATTTAGCAGAGCAAATTTGTAGAGAGATCGCAGACTGTTGTAAGAAATGTAAGACTGTGATAGGTGATTTTAACTTTCCACATATTGACAAGAGCTCCCATACTGGAAAAGGGCTGGATGGGAAAGAGTTTGTCAAATGTGTTCAGGAAAGTTTCCTTAATCAGTGTACAGAACTTTTAACTAGAGAGTGTGATACTAGATCTCTTATTAGGGAATGAGACAGGGCAGTTGATAGAAGTTTGTGCAGGGGAGCACTTTGCATCTAGTCATTGTAAATGCCATTAGTTTCAAGGTAATTATGGAAAAGGCTATGTGTGGTCTTTTCGGTTGAGATTCTAAATTAGAGAAAGGCCTATTTCGATGGTATCAGAAAGGATCTGGGAAGTGTGGACTGGGACAGGTTGTTTTCCGGCAAGGATGTACTTGGTTAGTGGGAGGCTGTCAAAAGTGAAATTTTGACAGTATAACGCAAGGATAACAGGTTTAGAGAACCTTGGTTTTTGAGAGATATTGAGGCACTGGTTAAGAAAAAGAAGGTGCAAAACAGGTCTAGGCCAGTAGGAACAAATGAGATAATTGAGTATAAGAAATGCAAGAGAACACTTTAGAAGGAAATCAGGAGGGCTAAGGAAGGCATGAGGTTGCTCTAGCAGACAAGGTAAAGAGAGCAAAAGACAAAAATAGTCTTCTGAGAGATCAGAGTAGTAATCTATTCATGGGGGGGAGATCGTAAATGAATTTTTTCCATCTGTATTTACTTGGGAGATTGACTCGGGAGATCCCCTGGGCCTGACAAGGAGTTCCCTCGGACCCTATGGGAGGCTAGTGCAAAAATTGCAGGGGCCCCAGCGGAGATATTTAAAACATCCTTAGCAACAGGTGAGGTTGCCGAAGGATTGGAGGATAGCTAATGCTCTGTTGTTTGAAAAAGGCTGTAAGAATAAGCCAGGAAATTATGAGCATGTGAGCTTGACATCAGTAGCGGGAAAGTTATTGCAAGGTTTTTGAAGGATATGTAAGTATATGTATAGACAGAGGCTGATTAGGAATAGTCAACATGGCTTTGAGAGTGGTAAGTCATCTCTATCCCGTCTTATAGAGTTTTTTTTCAAGGAAGTTACAAGGAAAGATGAAGGCAAGACAGTGAAAATCTGATAGGACATTGGCTTCCCAGAAGAAGCCAGAGAGTGGTTATAGATGGTCGTCTCTCTGACTGGAGGCCTGTGACTAGTGTTGTGCCACAGAGATCAGTGCTGGGTCCCTTCTTTGTCATCCCTATGAACCGTTTGTGGATGGTAATGTGGTAAATTGGATCAGCAAATTTGCAGATGACACCAAGATCTGGGGTATAGTGGACAGCAAGGAAGTTGCAGCATGATCTGGACCAGATGGTGAAATGTGCTGAAAAATGGCAGATGGAATTTAATGCAGACAAATGAGAGGTGTTGTTCTTTAGGAGGACCGGCCTGGGTAGGTCTTACACAGTGAGAAGTTGGGCATTGAGGAGTGTGTTAGAACAGAGGGAACTGGGAATACAGATCCATACATTCCTTGAAACTGATGTCATGGGTAGATAGGGTCATAAATAAAGCTTGTAACAAATAGGCCTTCATAAAGCAATGTGTTGAGTACAGGAGTTGGGATGTTATGTTGAAATTGTATAAGATGTTGTTGAGGCCTAATTTGGAGTATTGTGGCCAGTTTTGGTCACCTACCTACAGGAAAGATGGCAAGAAGAATGAAAGAATGCGGAGGAAAATTTACAAGGATATTGCTGGATCTTGAGGACTTGAGTTATAGGGGAAAATTGAGTAAGATAGACTTCATTTCCTACAACATAGAAGATTGAGGGGAAATTTGCTAGAGGTATACAAAATTATTTGGGGCATAGATAGGGTAAAGACAGGCAGGTTTTTTTCTGCTGAGGTTGGGTGAGACTAGATCTAGAGGTCATGGGTTAAAGGTGAAATGTTTGAGGGAGAATTCCTTCATTAAGAGGGTGGTGAGAGTGTGCAGCAAGCTGCCAGTGCAAGTGGTGGATGCAGGTTCGATTTCAACATCTAAGAGAAATTTAGATAGGTACTTGGATGGAAGGGGCATGGAGAGCTCTTGTCCAGGTGCAGGTCGATGGCACTAGGCAGATTAATGGTTCGGCACAGACTAGATGGACCAAAGGGCCTGTTTTTGTGCTATAGTGTTCTATCACTGTTTTAAATCCTGAACAGTTGAAGCAAAATATCCCTTCTGTATATTTAATTCCTCTTATAACAAAGCCTATATTCCAATGTGTTTTGTAATTACTATCTAAATACTGACAATGCTTTTTTTTGTCTTCAGGGTGCCCTTTTGATATGATGTGTATTCCAGCAACAATATAGTCTGTAAAGCACCATCCAGGTGTGAATTAAGACATCCATAGCTGTTATCTAAAAATGTGTGTTGTTCAGTATTGCCCGTGTTCCACTTTGTCTACCGGTAAGCTAAAAAGAATGATTTCTGCTCCTGTTCAAGCTGCGTCTCACCTTCAAATTTGGCTTTGATTAGGACAGTTTTGATTGAATCTGTTGATACAAAAGAGATCCCATGGTGAAGTTCTGTGGCAACCAACAGTTTAGTAAGTGCTAGTAAAATGAGAAAGAAAATGTAATAACTAGAGGGGTTCCTCAAGGAGAGTATCTCACTGAAACTTCAGTAGAAGATGCAGGAGCTGCAGCCTGGGAAGAATTTCAATCTTTGGATACTCTGAGGTAAAGCAAACTGCTTGTAATTTATGAAACCATTGCATTTAGGTTAATGAGAGTACAGTATCTTAATCTATCAAAGTTTACTTTCATATTAAGAGAGTGCGAGCTCCTAATTGAAAACCAATTGTTAAAAGCCTTGCAATTAACTTTACCACACAATCTCTCAGATTTATTAACAGGTAAACAATAAATAATTCAACACACACAACACGCTGGAGGAACTCAGCAGGTCGGGCAGCATCTGTGGAAACGAACAGTCAACATTTCGGGCCAAGACCCTTCGTCAGAACTGAAGAGGGAGGGGGCAGGGGCCCTATAAAGAAGGTGGGGGGTGTGTGGGAAGGAGAAGGCTGGTAGGTGCCAGGTGAAAAACCAGTAAGGGGAACGATAAAGGGGTGGGGGAGGGGAAGCAGGGAGGGGATAGGCAGGAAAGGTGAAGAAGGAATAGGAGAAAGCACAGTGGGTAGTAGAAGGAGGTGGAACCATGAGGGAGGTGATAGGTAGCTGGGGGAGAGGGCAGAGTGAAACTGGGATGGGGGAGGGAATTACCGGAAGTTGGAGAACTCAATGTTCATGCCAAGGGGCTGGAGACGACCCAGACGGTATATGGGGTGTTGCTCCTCCAACCTGAGTTTAGCCTCATCATGGCAGTAGAGGAGGCTATGTATGGACATATCCAAATGGGAATGTGAAGCAGAGTTGAAGTGGGTGGCAACCGGGAGATCCTGTCTGTTGTGGCGGATGGAGTGGAGGTGCTCGACGAAGCAGTTCCCCAATCTGTGTCGGGTCTCACTGATGTAGAGGAGGCCGCACCGGGAGCATCGGATGCAATAGATGACCCCAACAGACTCACAAGTGGTGTTGCCTCACCTGGGAGGACTGTTTGGGGCCCTGAATAGTGGTGAGAGAGGAGGTGTAGGGACAGGTGTAGCACTTACGCTTGCAGGAATAAGTGCCGGGTGGGAGATCCGTGGGGAGGGACGTGTGGACCAGTGAGTTGCGGAGGGAACGATCCCTGCGGAAAGCGGAGGGGGGTAGAGAGGGAAAGATGTGCTTCGTGGGGGGATCCTGTTGAAGGCGGTGGAAGTTGCGGAGGATAATGTGCTGGATCCAGAGGCTGGTGGGATGGTAGGTGAGGACAAGGGGAGCTCTGTCCCTGTTGTGGTGACGGGAGGGTGGGGTGAGAGCCGAAGTGCAGAAAATGGAGGAGATGCGGGTGAGGGCATCATTGATGACGACAGAAGGGAAACCACAATCCTTAAAGAAAGAGGATATTTGAGATGTCCTGAAATGGAAAGCACCATCCTGGGAGAAGATGCGGCGGAGATGGAGGAACTGGGAATAGGGAATAGTATTTTTGCATGTGGCAGGGTGGGAAGAGGTATAGTCATAGTCATAGTCATACTTTATTGATCCCGGGGGAAATTGGTTTTCGTTACAGTTGCACCATAAATAATAAGTAGTAATAAAACCATAAATAGTTAAATAGTAATATGTAAATTATGCCAGTAAATTATGAAATAAGTCCAGGACCAGCCTATTGGCTCAGGGTGTCTGACCCTCCAAGGGAGGAGTTGTAAAGTTTGATGGCCACAGGCAGGAATGACTTCCTATGACGCTCTGTGTTGCATCTCGGTAGAATGAGTCTCTGGCTGAATGTACTCCTGTGCCCACCCAGTACGTTATGTAGTGGATGGGAGACATTGTCCAAGATGGCATGCAACTTAGACAGCATCCTCTTTTCAGACACCGCTGTGAGAGAGTCCAGTTCCATCCCCACAACATCACTGGCCTTACGAATGAGTTTGTTGATTCTGTTGGTGTCTGCTACCCTCAGCCTGCGGCCCCAGCACACAACAGCAAACATGATCGCGCTGGCCACCACAGACTCGTAGAACATCCTCAGCATCGTCCGGCAGATGTTAAAGGACCTCAGTCTCCTCAGGAAATAGAGACGGCTCTGACCCTTCTTGTAGAGAGCCTCAGTGTTCTTTGACCAGTTCAGTTTATTGTCAATTCATATCCACAGGTATTTGTAATCCTCCACCATGTCCACACTGACCCCCTGGATGGGAACAGGGGTCACTGGTACCTTAGCTCTCCTCAGATCTACCACCAGCTCTTTAGTCTTTTTCACATTAAGCTGCAGATAATTCTGCTCACACCATGTGACAAAGTTTCCTACTGTAGCCCTGTACTCAGCCTCATCTCCCTTGCTGATGCATCCAACTATGGCAGAGTCATCCGAAGACTTCTGGAGATGACAAGACTCTGTGCAGTAGTTGAAGTCTGAGGTGTAAATGGTGAAGAGAAAGGGAGACAAGACAGTCCCCTGTGGAGCCCCAGGTAGTTATGAGAGTCAGGGGACTTGTAGGAGGTGTCAGTGGACAGTCTGTCTCCAGAGATGGAGACCGAGAGATCGAGAAAGGGGAGAGAAGTGTCCGAGATGGGCCAAGTGAATTTGAGGGCTGGGTGAAAGTTAGAAGCAAAGTCGATGAAATTGACAAGCTCAGCATGGGTGCAGGAAGCAGCACCAATGTAGTCGTCAATATAGCAAAGGAAAATTTGGGGAGCAGTACCAGTATAGGTTTGGAGCATAGACTGTTCCACATAATTCTCTATCTCCTGAGGAGATTGAGGTCCTTTAACATCTGCCGGACGATGCTGAGGATGTTCTACGAGTCTGTTGTGGCCAGTGCTATCATGTTTGCTGTTGTGTGCTGGGGCAGCAGGCTGAGGGTAGCAGACACCAACAGAATCAACAAACTCATTCGTAAGGCCAGTGATGTTGTGGGGATGGAACTGGACTCTCTCACGGTGGTGTCTGAAAAGGGGATGCTGTCTAAGTTGCATGCCATCTTGGTCAATGTCTCCCATCCACTACATAATGTACTGGGTGGGCACAGGAGTACATTCAGCCAGAGACTCATTCCACCGAGATGCAACACAGAGCGTCATAGGAAGTCATTCCTGCCTGTGGCCATCAAACTTTACAACTCCTCCCTTGGAGGGTCAGACACCCTGAGCCAATAGGCTGGTCCTGGACTTATTTCATAATTTACTGGCATAATTTACATATTACTATTTCACTATTTATGGTTCTATTACTATTTATTATTTATGGCAATTGTAACAAAAACCAATTTCCCCCGGGATCAATAAAGTATGACTATGACTATAACCAATGAAGAGGCAGGCATAGCTGGGGCCCATGCGAGTGCCCATAGCTACTCCCTTGGTCTGAAGAAAGTGGGAAGAGCCAAAAGAGAAGTTATTAAGTGTGAGTACCAGTTCCACCAACCGGAGGAGGGTGGTGGTGGTGGGGAACTGGTGAGGTCTATTGTCCAGAAAGTAGCGGAGGGCTTTGAGGCCTTCTTGATGGGGAATGGAAGTGTATAATGTTTGGACATCCATAGTGAAAATGAAGCGGTCAGGACCGGGGAACTGGAAATTATTGAAGAGGTGGAGAGCGTGGGATGTATCCCGGATGTAGATGGGGAGGGACTGAACTACGGGTGACAAAATGGAGTCCAGGTAGGCAGATACAAGTCCGGTGGGGCAGGAGCAGGCAGAAATTATGGGTCTACCGGGACAGTCAGGCTTGTGGATCTTGCGGAGGAGGTAAAACCGAGCTGCTGTTTGGCCTCAGTGAGGCAGACTACACTACTACGGCACCATCTTTGTCTGCGGGTTTGATGGTGAGGTTGGGATTAGTGCGAGAGAGTGGAGGGCAGTGCGTTCAGAGGGAGTGAGGTTGGAACAGGAGTGAGGAGTGGTGAAGTTGAGACTCAATAAATAATTCTGTTCATTTAACATTAAATTATTTAATTCCTCAGGGTAATCTGATAAATAGACGTGAAACTCTGTAGTTGGGCAAGTGAACAGCAAGTAGCAAAAAGATGTATTTAAATATGCTTTATCTGGTATATATTAAAAGGGTTTATCTGAAGCTACTTGGAGAACAATAATTGCATATTTGTAAAGCATTGATGTTATTGTAACTATTTTGACAGTGTAGTCATAAACAGAAGAGATTATGCAGATACGAGGAATTCTGCAGATGCTGGAAATTCAAGCAACACACATCAAAGTTGCTGGTGAAAGTCCTGATGAAGGGTCTCGGGGCCCGAAACGTCGACTGTACCTCTTCCTAGAGATGCTGCCTAGCCTGCTGCGTTCCCCAGCAACTTTGGTGAGATTATGCAGATTCTGGAAATCCAGAATAACACGCACAAAATGTTGGAGGAAATCAAGAGGTGCTGCCTGACCAAAGTTCTTCTTGCATTTTGTTTATTGTCAGTGTTTTACCCACGTTTCTTTCGTTTTTGTATGATGAAATTGAGTACGTGATAAGTGTTCACGCTGTTGTCACCAAAAACAAATTTTTTCTCACCCTTTTACCGTGTCAGAAGTTATCAGTCAAGATTTGTCCTGGAGATAATGAAGTTCTTAAACAATGAATACATTTTCAATTAATCCATTTAATAAACTAGTGAAACTTCTTTGAGATGTTTTTAGTGGTAACTAACCGTCACTCATAAAATCATGTCAGTGTTGAATGTAGCTGTGAATTAGTTTGTGGATCCAGAGGTAACTTATTAAACAATGTGATTGACAAGCGCATTGAGAGGGTAATTTTAGCCACCCATTTTACATATGTTTGATTTTACTTCAATAGAATATTAAATCAGACAGCTGTAAAGCAGTGGTCAATTCAACTCTGCAGCTTTTCAATTGGCAGGTTAGTTTAAAATTACCCATGTTTAAATGTGTTAACCAATCAAATGACAACATTTTGCTCACCTGATGTAAATATTTTGCCTTACAACAGCTGACAATACTGAAGGACAAAACAATGAATGAAGAAATAATTCATGAGTGGAATTATATAACAGTTTCTCAAAGAACAGGTAGAACAATTGCAGATGTGAAAACAGTATCTTTGTAGCAAAGACAACTATATATGATACAAACAGTAAACACGATGTATTTTTGCTGGTGCACTCCAGCAACAAATCAGCTGAACGATTAAACCTATAAACTTATTTTAGCTATGTCTTTTGTTTTCCTAAGAGGAGCAGTTCTTTCATCAGAAAATCTACAGTTGCAGGACACAGGCTGACAAATTAAGGCAGCAGTGTGTTGATGGCTATTCTTGTCCATTAACTCTTCTGAGCATGACCTCCCCACTGGGAGAATGGTGTGAAAGTTTCATTATTATAGTGTGTTGTTGAATCTACGGTAATTACTTGTAAAATTATTAGAAACAGATTTTTATGGTCTGTAATATATATCCTAATTATATAAAGATATAATTTTTATTTTTCTGCTTAATAGTGTTGGATTGGAGTCTTGACTATTTCATATAAGAAGCCTGATTCAAATGCATGTAATATTCCAGCCATTTTGAAAAATGGACGCAAACCTGTGTGGAAAATGTTCCTGAAATTACAATATATCTGACAAGCAAAGTCAGAAATTAATCATGAGAAGTAATTTTAAAGATAAAAAGGCTGAAATGCCATTATCAAAATATTTCCACAGGAAAACTAATGTAAATCTATTTTACTAGTTGGGCTACTGTTCATTCACTTTTAATAATACCATTTAATATTGCAGTTCTGTCACCAGCTTTGGATCTCCTGGACCTTATGGAGCCAGCTATGACAAGCAGTAATAAGACAAAGAAATCTGATGTTGCCTCAAGAAGTGAAGCAGCTAAAACTGCCTCCTTTAGAAAAGAGCCAGATGACACCGATCTAATCAAAGTAGAAATTGAGCAAAGTACTCAGAGTGTCAAATCCCCACATAGACCATCCCTGGATGCTGGTATGGACCAAATCAATCCTGAATTATTTCATTATATTCTGTGGTCATTAACATTATTTTAAGCTTCCCTGCCATGCTGCTTGATCATTTAAATTTTAGATGTCCTACATACAGTTCGCGTAAACTAAGCAACCATTTAAGAGAACAAAACTCTGGGTTGTATATGGTGACATATATGTACTTTGATTAAAAAATTTACTTTGAACTTTGAACCTAAATCTATAAAAGCTTTGAAATTTAACTCCAAGAAGGGTCCATAAATTGTCTATGATAGATACTGACATTTTCTGATTAATACTTGGAATTTTCTGAACATGACAATTTTTAATTTTGTATCTAGATCTCATTTTCACTTTTGTAATAAGATTTTCAAATGTAACTGTTGAACTACTTGGTAAATAAGATGAATAAGTTTTCTTGCAAAAAATTTACATGTATACATTTTCAGCTTTAATTTTATTAATATCCTTTCTTATTTCATAGGTCATAAATTGGGTGCTTTAATAGAAACACGTATATTTGTATATTTCTTGGGCAATATTGCAGCTTTATATTAGAAGTTTTTTTGTTACTAAACAAACAAATTTAGTTTTACTAGACAGAGAAAATGCTGGAATAAGTAATTGAACTTAAAGTACAACTAAAGGAAATTACTGCAGATACTTGAGATCAGAATCAGATACCAAGAAATTGTTCACCCTCTTTAGCACAATAAATATGTACTCTACGTAGTGCCAAGATTTACTCCCATATTGTGAGGGGTTTCAGAATTGGTCAAAGATGTATGAAAATTTCATGCTATAGTCAGGACCTTGAAGTAGTACTTGGAACTGCCACACCATTAATGTGTTAACTTCAGAGAAGTTATCATGCTTAAAGAATTCTCACAGCCACAGTATAAAACCAGAAAATCATTAAAGCATCCATCATTAGGGACCCCCACCAGCTAGGACCTGCCCTTTTCTCATTACTACCATCAGATGGTGTGGGAGCCTGAAGACACATGCATATTCTCTCACTCTCTTGTGCGATCTCTCTCTCTCCTGCGCGCTCCATCTCTCTCCCGCGCGCCCTCTCTCCCACTTGCGCGTGCTCTCTCTCCCTCGCGCTCCCCGTCTCCCCCTCCCCCTCTCCTTCCCCCCCTCTGTCCCTCTCGCGCCCTCCCTATATGTGTGTGTACACCTTCTTATAATTTATAGTATATTGTATGTATTGCTGCCACAAAACAACAAATTTCATGATATATGATTCTGATTCAAAAAAGATGTGGAGGAGAGAATAATTGGGGGAGGTGAGGTACTCTGCAATCTGCATGCACCTGCTGCAGTGAACTGACCGTTCTGATTCTGAAATTGCAGTAGGCTGTGTGCTGGTGATCTGTCCAGTGATCACTCTGTGCTTGTCATATATGATTACTTTAAAAGCAGGGAGCTCCATTGAGATATTAAATATCTTGCAATCAGTGAACAGCAAAGCGTGTGGGACACTAATGTGATGATACGGCCCCTCAACTTCATCTCGATTCCTAATTCTGCTAGACGGGGTGTAGGTTTTTAGGTTCCCTCCCCTCCCCCAACCCTAACTCCAGTTTATACCGGTTTGAGGAAATGTACAGCAGAACGTGTGGTATCATTAATTGCATGATTGGCACCAAGCAAATATTGGCCATGCTTAGATGGGTTGTGCCAAGATAGCTGTCCCACCAGCTGCCACTCAACCTGAAAGTTTCATCAGAGAGGTCCAGCATGTCTTTCATTGAAATATGGGCAAGTGTGATGAATTTTTAGGCTAGAAAATCCAGGACTAATTCAGCACTGATTGAAATTAACATTTTGGATTAACATTTATCAGAAGCACCAGACCTGATGCAAACAGGCCTGAAATGTTAAATTTACTAATTAAGCATTATAAGTTTTATACAGCACAGAAACAAGTCCTTTGGCCTAAAACATCAATGCCGATCTTTTTGTCCATCTGCACTAATCCTACTTGCCTGCA
This sequence comes from Mobula hypostoma, assembly GCF_963921235.1. Classification (NCBI taxonomy): domain Eukaryota; kingdom Metazoa; phylum Chordata; class Chondrichthyes; order Myliobatiformes; family Myliobatidae; genus Mobula; species Mobula hypostoma. Next base: position 49,189,353 of record NC_086100.1, read on the forward strand.
TTAGGTTTGTACCCTTCTATGGCTTGTCTATTTAAGTGTTTGTCTGAATGCCTCTTAAATGTAGTAATTGTATATGATTCAACCACCTCTTCTGGCTTTGTGTTCTAGATATCTATCTCCTTTTTTGTGCTATGAAAAATCCCCTCAATTTCCTTCCTTGCACCTCAAATCTATGCCCTCTTGTTTTGATAGCCCTGCCATAGGAAAATTATTTTGACTATCTGCTTGATCTTGTGGCCCTCCATTGACCATGGGTGATGCATCCTGGCTGTCTATAGGATACGCAAGCCAGGGTAGCACGATACGGAGAGCGAGCTGTTGCCCGTGTAACAGGCTCTCCTTCTCCATGCAGTTGATGTATCCAGAGGAACAGCAGACGCCGACACAGTTTCTTACCAGCGACGTGTAGGACTGCCTTAGGGACACCAACTCCAGATTTTTCCTCTGGGCTTACTCCCAAAGCCTTCCCCGTGAGTGGGTATAGCCACAAGGCAGTGGCGGTTTGAGATGAGAGTTTTCCTTCTAGATAGCTGTCAACCACGCCTGACAAAGCCTCTCTGCTCAAAGCAAGTGGTTTTAAGGTGCCAGTAAGCTGCCTCCTTCACTTTAGGGAAAATAGCTATGTTTGTGCTGCAGTAGCCCATCCACTTCAAGGTTTGATGTATTGTGCATTCAGATCTGCTCTTTGGCCAACCACTGTTGTAATGTGTGGCTAACTGAGTTACTGTCACCTTCCTGTCAGCTTGAACCAGTCTGGCCATTCTCCTCTGACCCTTCTCATTACCAAGGCTTTTTCACCCACAGCAACTAACTGACGGGCATCTGTGAACTCATTTTCATGAACTTCAATCCTGAATGCTACTTGCTTACTTTTATTGTTCGTACAATTTATTTTTTCTCTGTCTCTGCACATTGGGTGTTTGACGGTCTTCTTTTGTTTTAATATGTTTTTTTTTGTTTTGTGGCTGCCTGTAAGGGGACAAATCTCAAGGTTGTATAAAGTATACATACTTTGATAATAAATGTACTTTGAACTTTGAGAACTGCCACTCGCTGGATGTCTTTTGTTTTTGTACTGTTCCCTGTAAACTCTAGAGATTATTGTGTGTGGAAAAACCCAGGAGATCAGCAGATTCTGAGATGCTCAAACCACCCCATCTGACACCAACAATCATTCCATGGTCAAAGTCACTTAGATCACATTTCTTCCCCATTCTTATATTTGGTCTGAACAACAACTGTACTTCTTGACCATGTCTGCATGCTTTTATTCACTGATTTGCTGCCACATAATTGGGTGTTACATACTTGCATTAATGAGCAGATGTACCTAATAAAGTGGCCACTGTGTGTAAAAGTCCATCCTATCCAATC